>NC_138768.1:458510163-459110163 GCF_965119305.1 Pelophylax lessonae
TTAACGGTTGCGGTGTGGGGATGCTGCATTTTACAGGCTTGAAATAGGTGGTGAGGAGGCAACATATTGCCTCTTTACCACCTGCCAAATGACTCTGAAAAGCGATCTGAGCATGGATTGCTTTTCAGAGGTATAAGCAGCCCTCACATTTTTGTAAATATTTTATTATATCTTTTCATGTGACAACACTGAGGAAATGACATGTAAAGTAGTGAGTGTACAGCTTGTATAATAGTGTAAATTTTCTGTCCCCTCAAAATAACTCAACACACAGCCATTAATGTCTAAACTGCTGGCAACAAAAGTGAGTACACCCCTAAGAGAAAATGTCCAAATTGGGCCCAAGAACAGGCCTTGCCATGGTCGACCAGAGAAGTTGAGTGCACGTGCTCAGCATCATATCCAGAGGCTGTCTTTGGGAAATAGATGTATGAGTGCTGCCAGCATTGATGCAAAAGTTGAGGGGGTGGGGGGTCAGCCTGTCAGTGCTCAGACCATACGCCGCACACTGCATCAAATTGGTCTGCATGGCTGCCATCCCATCACAGAGCTGGTGGATGTTAGAGACCATGTACTCCTCCACCTTCCATTTGAGCATGTCCCACAGATGCTCAATAGGGTTTAGGTCCAGAGACATGCTTGGCCGGTCCATCCCCTTTACCCTCAGCTTCTTTAGCAAGGCAGTGGTCGTCTTGGAGGTGTGTTTGGGGGTGTCGTTATTATGTTGGAATACTGTCCTACAGCCAAGTCACTAAAGGGAGGGGATCATGCTCTGCTTCAGTATGTCACAGTACATGTTGGCATTCATGGTTCCCTCAATAAACTGCAGCTCCCCAGTGCCGGAAGCACTTATGCAGCCCCAGACCATGACACTCCCACCACCATGTTTGACTGTAGGCAAGATACAGTTGTCTTTGTACTCCTCAACTGGTTGCCGCTACACACGCTTGACACCATCTGAACCAAATAAGTTTATCTTGGTCTTAACAGACCACAGGACATGGTTCCAGTAATCCATGTCCTTAGTCTGCTTGTCTTCAGCAAACTGTTTGCAGGCTTTCTTGTGCATCATCTTTAGAAGAGGCTTCCTTCTAGGATGACAGCCTTGCACACCAATTTGATGCAGTGTGCGGCGTATGGTCTGAGCACTGACAGCCTGACACACCACCCCTTCAACCTCTGCAGCAATGCTGGCAGCACTTGTACATCTATTTCCCAAAGACAACCTCTGGATATGATGTTGAGCACGTGCACTCAACTTCTTTGGTCAACCATGGCGAGGCCTGTTCTGAGTGGAACCTGTCCTGTTAAACCGCTGTATGGTCTTGGCCAATGTGCTGCAGCTCAGTTTCAGGGTCTTGGAAATCTTCTTATAACCTAGGCCAGTGATGGGGAACCTTGGCACCCCAGATGTTTTGGAACTGCATTTCCCATGATGCTCATGCACTCTGCAATGTGGTTGAGCATCATGGGAAATGTAGTTCCAAAACATCTGGGGTACCAAGGTTCACCATCATTGGCCTAGGCCATATCTATGTAGAGCAACAATTATTTTTTTCAGATCCTCGGAGAGTTCTTTGCCATGAGGTGCCATGTTGAACTTTCAGTGACCAGTATGAGAGAGTGAGAGCAATAAAACCAAATTTAACACACCTGATCCCAGTTCACACCCGAGACCTTGTAACACTAACGAATCACATGACACCGGGGAGGGAAAATGGCTAATTTGACCCAAATTGGATATTGTAATCTAGGGGTGTACTCACTTTTGTTGCCAGTGGTTTATACATTAATGTCTGTGTGTTGAGTTATTTTTACGTGACAACAAATTTACGCTGTTATACAAGCTGCATACTCACTACTTTAAATTGTAGCAAAGTGCAATTTCTTCAGTGTTGTCACATGAAAAGATATAATAAAATATTTACAAAAATGTGAGGGGTGTACTCACTTTTGTGAGATACTGTAAGTCTGCTTGTAAGTTAGAGACCTCTTGTAATGACTTTACTCCATTACAAAGTTAGGTCATCTACCAACACTGAAATTGTATTTTAATTCCCAAACACTGTTTCAGTTATGAATAGGTTAAATGTAACGCTGCCCAGTCGCAGTATGAATCAATAATTACTACTATTTGAATTTGGTCTTTAACGCAGTTTTCTAGCTATTTATAGACTGATTTTTTTAAGCCTATATCCTTAACGTACACATCAGTTGTCTGTTGGGATGTGTATCAAATTCATTTGCAAAAGTCAAATGACACCGGGGAGGGAAAATGGCTAATTGGGCCCAATTTGGACATTTTCAATTAGGGGTGTACTCACGTTTGTTGCCAGCAGTTTAGACATTAATGGCTGTGTGTTGAGTTATTTTGAGGGGACAGCAAATTTACACTGTTATACAAACTGTACACTCACTACTTTACATTGTAGCAAAGTGTCATTTCTTTAGTGTTGTCACATGAAAAGATATAATAAAAATATGAGGGGTGTACAATATCTATATTAATAAAATCCATGTGTCCCTGCGTCCAGATTCCCTGTGTCCGTGTGATTGCGCTACTGCGCATGTGCCCCACGGACAGCAGTTGGGACGCACACACCGCCGGGGGAAAATTGCGGTCACGGGCGAACCAAAGGTGCTGGAGACCCTAAAATTGTATCGCAGGTGGCCAAGACGCTCCCCTACAGCTGAGAAAAAAATTGGGGTTTCGGGGATGAAAGGGCCCGGAGCAGTGACCCCCAGAACCGGGCCACCCCCTGCCATAGTTTCCAATGTTAAACCTGGTCACCTCAAGGTTAGGTCATGGCCCAAATTTTTATCAGCTGTAGGGGAGCGTCTTGGCCACCTGCGGTACAATTTTGGGGTCTCCAGCACCTTTGGTTCACCCGTGACAGCAAATTTCCTGTGGCGGTGTGTGCGTCCCACCTCAGCCCCTCCTCCTCTCAATCAGCTGTTCGCTAAGTCTTAGAATTTCATCGGACCTTGAAAATGTAATGCTCTGAGGTGACTGAACCCCGGAACTCCTCCGTCCGTCTCCGCTGTCTTACCGTACGGTGTGTGCCGGGTCACCGACTTCCCCAGGGTGAGTCCCAGGCCGCCCCTCTGTGTGAGGGGGGGGGGGTTAGACCCTCAGCCGGGGGGGGGAGGTGGTGGTGGATTTGGGGTTCTTTTCCTATTGGATGATCCACTGTTCTGTGTGTGTGAGGAGCTGCCCTCCCCCCTTCTCTCCGATTTCCCGCCCTCACCTCTCCCCTCCCCCACACCAATCTCCAACCCGACATTTATCATTCAATCCCCCCCATACACTACAATCCCCTCCCTCCCCCATACACTGTAGAACCCCTCCCCCATACACTATAATCTCCCCCCCATACACTACAATCCCCTCCGTCCCCCATACACTACAATTCCCTCCCTCCCCCCTATACACTACAATCCCCTCCGTCCCCCATACACCGTACAATGGGTTCTACATCCATGTCAGGAGATGGAGCAGAGTTTGTACAATCAGATTGTATCCAGTCTGATCCACTGTCGCTACATTGTTATATATATATATATATATATATATATATATATATATATATATATATATATATATATATATATATATATATTTTTGAATACAGTGTGGGAGAATTAGAACTCCTGTCAGAGATGTGTGTGAGTGTATATATCTATATCTATACAGATAAAGTCCAAGTGTCTCTGCGTCCATTCCCTGTGTCCGTAGGATTGCGCTACTGCGCATGTGCCCCACAGAGAGCCGTTGGGACTTGGAGCGCAGAGACTTCGGGCGGTCGGTGTCCTGTTGGATAATGCCTCCCGTCGAAAAATGCATCTGACGGACTGCGCATGCATGGTAAATGATGTCACTCCAGCTGACTGCTCCGCTCAGCTGGGGTTGACGTCATTATTGTGCGTGCGTAGTCCGTCAGATGCATTTTTCAACGGGAGACAGTGCGGGAAGAATAATTATAGCGAACAGCTGACTGAGAGGAGGCGGGGAGGCATTATCCGACAGGACAGCGGCCGTGTAATCTGTTCTAAGTATACTAAAAAATAAGAAATTAAGAAATACAAAATATAACGAAATACTAAAGATACATATTAAAAACCAAATATGAAATATTAGTATTAAAAAAAATTAAATATATATATATATATATATATTTTTTTTTTTTTTCTATATATAAATGGAAGAATTAAAAAAAAAAAAAAAAAAAAATAATATATATATATATATATATATATATATATATATATATATATATATATATATATATATATATATATATATATATATATATATATATATATATATATATATATATATATATATATATATATATATATATTTTATTCTGTTCTAAGTATACTAAATAATCTATACATATAAAGTACAAGTGTCTCTGCGTCCAATCCCTGTGTCCGTGGGATTGCGCTACTGCGCATGTGCCCCACGGACAGCCGTTGGGACTTGGAGCGCAGAGACTTCGGGCGGCCGGGCAAAACTGTTGAAGCGGCGGGTGTGCGCGGGCTCGCGTGGACTTACTGCTAAGTCTGTTTTTACAAATGTTTGACCACATATGTTCTAGCGCCCGTTAATTTAACGGGCTTAATGTCTAGTATATATTATACACACATACAGACACAAGTGTACACAGACATACACACACACACATATACACGTGAGCCAGATGGACTTGTCTTTTTTCAACCTATGTATACACACACACATACATTATATATATATATATATATATATATATATATATATATAAATATATATATATATATATAAATATAAAAAGCCTTTAAAAAGTTTTAGCACAGTACCCTTTTTCATTCAGATGGGTACTGCACTGTAGGGGGAAGCAGAGAGCAGAGCACACTCTCCCTCCCTTTACCTTCACTTTTGAGGGTGACGGAGTTCCCTCACAGCGCTGATATACAGTTCGGCAGGGTATCGGGAGATAAAGCTCGTCTGACAGCCCTTCTCTCCCGTGATTCCACAGCACAGCTTAAGACCTCTGCGGCACACTGGTTGAGAAAGGCTGCACTAGATTACCAAAAGTATTGGGACGCCTGCCTTTACAGGCACATAAACTTTATTGGCATCCCAGTCTTAGTCCGTAGGATTCACTATGGAGTTGGCTCACCCTTTGTAGTTATAACAGCTTTATTTCTTCTGAGAAGGCTGTCTACAAGGTTTAGGAGCGTGTCTATAGGAATGCTTGACCATTCTTCCAGAAGAGCATTTGTGAGGTCAGGCACTGATGTGGAATAGAAGGCTTGGCTCGCAGTCTCCTCTCTAATACATCCAAAAGGTGTTCTATCAGGTTGGGGGTCAGCCCAAAACCCTCTACCCCAAACTTGCTCATCCATGTCTTTATGGACCTTGTTTGTACAATGGTGCACAGTCATGTTGGAACAGGAAGGGGCCATCCCCAAACTTTTCCCACAAAGTCGGGAGCATGAAATTGTCCAAAATGTCTTGGTATGCTGACGCCTTAAGAGTTCCCTTCACTGGAACTAAGGAGCCAAACCCAACCCCTGAAAAATAACCCCACACCATAATCCCCCCTCCACCTAATGATTGGGTCCAGTGCACAAAGCAAGGTCCATAAAGATCATTCAAACAACACAGGAAAAGCCGCTCAGGTGAGGCACGAATACCCAGGTGCTAGTCGGATCCGCCATCCAGTAATCAAGTATCCAAGGAAAAAAAGTGACCGCACTCAGAGGAAGATGAACTTGAAGTGTTTATTCCCATTCATGAAAAACAACGGTGCATCAAACAGACATGGACATGGTTAACGCGTTTCACGACTCTGTGGGTCGCTTACTCATAGTAATAGTTTATGAGTAAGCGACCCACAGAGTGGTGAAACGCGTTAACCGTGTCCATGTCAGTTTGATGCACCGTTGTTTTTCATGAATGGGAATAAACACTTCAAGTTCATCTTCCTCTGAGTGCGGTCACTTTTTCTCCTTGGATACTTGATTACAAGGTCCATAAAGACATGGATGGGCAGATTTGGGGTGGAGGAACTTGACATTCTTGCACAGAGTCCTGGTCTCAACTCGATAGAACACCTTTGGGATGAATTAGAGAGGAGACTGCGAGCTAAGCCTGCTCGTCCACATCAGTGCCTGACCTCTAAAATGCTCTTCTGGAAGAATGGTCAAACATTTCCATAAACCCATATCTCCTAAACCTTGTGGACAGCCCTTCTAGAAGAGTTGATGCTGTTATAACTGCAAAGGGTGGGCCAATTCAATATTGAACCGTACGGACTAAGACTGGGATGTCATTAAAGTTCATGTGCATGTAAAGGCAAGCGTCACAATACTTTTGACAATATAGTATATATAAACCCCTTCAAAGACCTGCGGACTTCCTGTTGTATCAAACAAGTCACTTTCCAGAGTGAAATAACTGACCTTTCCTTGTAAAATGCAAAATGCCTGTCTCTTTCTATATTAATTTTTGTTTTGAATCAGTGACTCAGAACCAGAATGCAGCAAGTGAAAGCAGTTTTGAAATCTGCATAATTGTCAAAGTACAGGAAATTTTAGCTAGGCAACCAGCATTTTTACAAGTAGGTTAGCAATGGCAACCTACAAATACCTCTCACTTAAGATTTCCTTTACTCTATATAGAGACACCTAGAATGCCATTTCATCTACAAACCCTAACCTATGATCCAGAGCTCCCAGATAATCGATTCTACAAAGGATACTGAAGGACTCACATATGTTAGTTTCCAGATCATATAGACAGCTGCAAACCTCCCGTGGGTCAGACGTAAATCCAGACAACTAAGTAAACAGAAAATAGAAATTAATGTTATGTAGAATGGTGGCACCCAGGACAGTGCACGCTGAAACTTTGTAAACACAGTCCACAGTCTAGTCTTAGCCCTGCAAGGGAAGTGTCAATCCTTTCCCCATCACATAACAATAAACTAATGGCAATCTGCCACTAGGCAAAACACCTGGGGTCTATGTATAAAAAAAACTTTGTTTTACGAATGCGATAACAATTTGCACAGCCCCTATAAAACCTGCTACATTTGGTGTAATATAAGTATCTCCATCTAGTGGTCATAATGCAGTATTTGTTTTTTTTATTTTTTAATTATTTTACACAAAATATGGAGAAATGTTGGGCCCCTGCAAATGCTCTTCACATTCGTAGAGTGATGTTTTTATACAAAGACCCCTTGGACATGCTAATAATTAAATAAAAGTGGAATATTTTCTAAATATTTAGAAAAGCTCGGAGTAAATTTGTGCAGTGTTCTATTAGAGGACAGTTTAGAAAGCCTGTGATGCAGTTGCATGCTATTTTCAGAAATTTAAAGTGGTTGTAAACCTCAGTCATGAAATCTGAACAAAGCACATATATCTGTAGTGTTTACGGATCGCTCTCCAAAGCTCTAAACGTTCCTCTGTTATCATCATGTGTCATTTATGGGAAGTTTTTCCTGACACATGAAATACATTTGAGATGGGGGAGGGAGCTAAGCACACAGCTTGCCTATTCAGAACAAAGCTCTGTACCCCTCCTTCACTCCTGTGCCGTGTCTGAAGGAGGGTGTGTTCCTTTTATCCAATCAGCTCTCACACACTAACTGCAGCTCTCCGCCCTCTACTTTGTGATACATACAGATGAAGAAGGATTTTAACACACTCTGCCCTTTTGAAGGGATGTAGAGAAGAGAAGTCTGCAGATAAACCAATAAAACCCATGTAGGAGGATTTTTTTAATCTCGGTGTATCATCTGAGGCTGTTCACTTCACTGGGTATATGAGAGGGTTTACAACCGCTTCAAGCAGAAGGTCCCCCACGCTGTTGATTCTGTACTGCAGTTTGGTAGTAGAAGCAAAAAATACCACTTATGGACCAAGCCCATTTCTGACACATGTTGTTTACAAGTTAAAAATCTGTATTTTTTGCTAGAAATTTACTTAGAACCCCCAAACATTATATATATATATATATATATATATATATATATATATATATATATATATATATATATATATATATATATATATATATATATATATATATATATATATATATATATATATATATATATCAGTTTACTCGCCCTGACATCATCTTTGACAATATACAAATAAAATTGGGCTAACTTTACTGTTTAGTTTTTTAAATGCAGTCAAATTATTTTTTTCCCAAAAAATTGCGTTTGAAAGACCACTGCGCAAATACCGCATGACAAAAAATATTGCAACAATCGCCATTTTATTCTCCAGAGTCTTTGCTAATATATATATATATATATATATATTAGCAAAGACTCTGGAGAATAAAATGGCGATTGTTGCAATATTTTTTGTCATGCGGTATTTGCGCAGTGGTCTTTCAAACGCAATTTTTTGGGAAAAAAATAATTTGACTGCATTTAAAAAACTAAACAGTAAAGTTAGCCCAATTTTATTTGTATATTGTCAAAGATGATGTCAGGGCGAGTAAACTGATACTGAACATGTTACGGTTTAAAATTGTGCACACTTGCAGAATGCCAACAAACTACGGTACTTAAAAATCTCTATAGGCGACGCTTTAAAATATTTTAACAATTACCAGTTTAGAGTTACAGAGGGGTCTTTTTTCTAGAATTATTGCTCTGGCAATCGTAGTGATACCTCACGTGTGGTACTGTGGTTGAAACACCGTTTTTATTTGCGGGCGTAAATCACCTATGCATTTTCTTTTGTGCGCAAGCTCACGTAATCGGGGCGCTTTAAAAAGTTTTTTCCTATTTTATTACATTTTTTATTTTTTAGCACGGTTTAAAAATAAAAATAAAAAATCAGATCACTTTTATTGCTGTCACAAAGAATATAAGCCCAGATCCCTCCACACCCGATCAAAGCCGAATCCAGCTTTGTTCGGGTCTCCAACCAGCCAGTGGACGTGCCAGCGTGTTGCTTGGGTCAGAGCCGCGGAAGGCGGCAGGAGGGGGGGGGGGTAACATCCCCTCCCGCTCACTGGGTTAACAGCTGAGCGGGTGCTGAGCCGTGTTTGCTGTTATCCCCTGACTGCCGGCTCTAAAAAAAGGTACTGGGTTGATGCCTGCAGCTGCAGGCATCATTCCGGTACAACCACTTCTGCAAGCCGACGTACAGGTACGTCGGTTTGCGGAAAGTGGTTAAAGTGCACTTGTGCCCAGGCGATAGACACCAAACCCATTACATATTCTTAACAAGCAGTAAGAGCTTTTAATCATCACTGATTTTAGGGCCCGTTTACTCCAGGTGCATTAGGACTGAGCTGGGCATCAAGATATTTTGTGCTGAGCACAAAATATCAGTGCACACTACCGCGCTGCATTTAACGCATCTTCTGGTGTAAACAAAACCCCTAATGTGAAGTTGTTCATTCTTAAAAATCCTCAAAAAATCACAAGGACTCCAAAGTCAGTTACAGTCAGTTTCTAACAGCTTAGAAACATCCGCTGGCTGTTTACTTTAGAAAAAAATGGCTAAGGTTTCAATATCTGTGTTGAGAAAATTAAACTTCTCTGCGATGGTTATAGTTACAGAGAGGAATGGGGGATTGCATTAATGCATGTTTATCTCTTCTTTGGAATGTGCATATACTTTGGTGTTCATTATCTGGCCACAGGTTCACTTTAAGAAAAAGGAAAGGCTAGCTACTAAGTAAACATTAAATGTGCCTGCTCACTGCCTTTAGTAATGTCGTAGAACCGTTTGCAATACAGTGTCTTGAAAAAGTATTCATACCCCTTGAAATTTTCCACATTTTGTCATGTTACAGGCAAAAATGTAAATGTATTTTATTGGGATTTTTTGTGAAGTAGAAGGAACACAATAATTGGTTTTCAACATTTTTTACAAATATAATATCTGAAAAGTGTGGCGTGCATTTGTATTCAGCCCCCTTTACTCTGATACCCCTAAATCTAGTGGAACCAACTGCCTTCAGATGTCACCTAGTTCGTAAATAGAGTCCACCTGCATGTAATTTAGTCTCAGTGTAAATACACTGTTCTGTGAAGCCTTCAGGAGGTTTGTTACAGAAACTTAGTGAACAAACAGCATCATGAAGGTCAAGGAACACACCAGACAGGTCAGGGATAAAGTTATGAAGAAAGGTAACCACTTCCGGACCGCCCGCTGCAGTTATACATCACTACTTTGACGTTAAATGCCGGGGTTATGGCTGCAGATAGCTGCCATAACCCCGGTATTTTTTTACTGGGTGGGTGGTCCTCTTTCTCATAAAAGTGGTCCCAGCAGCGGGGGATCACTTTTATGGATAGTAGGAGAGGTGGCCCCCCCCTCTCCCGTTGCTTTCCGGTCATTTTCCCCACTTACCAGAGCCAACAGTAAGAAGCCTAGGTAAGAAGTCGAGTGAGGGCAAGCTGGCCCTCACTCGACTATGGCCTTGGAGGACCGGAGCTTAAGATATTTTGCAAAGAAGAATGGGAAACATTTTCACGCTAGCTGTGGAAAGCTGGTAAAGACATCCCCAGCTGTAACTGCAGTGAAAGGTGGTTCTACAAAGTATTGACTCAGGGGGGCTGAATACAAATGCATTCAACACTTTTCAGATATTTAAAAAAAAAAATTTAAAACCATTTATCACTTTCCTTCCACTTAACTATGTGCCACTTTGTGTTGGTGTATCACATCCCAATAAATTACATTTATGTTCTTGGTTGCAACATGACAAAATGGTAAAATGTTCAAGGGGTATGAATATTTTTTCAAGGCACTGTAAATAGCAGTGTATTTACCATTTTTTAAAATAGTTTTCCTAGCAGCCATATGATCGTACAGATTTGGGTCTTTTGATGAGAGAGCCAACAATGGTAAGGAAGTGCGCTAGGGCAGTAATGTCACTCTGCGGGTGCAAATCCTCGTGGGCATTGTCAGAGAGTGAAATAGTCTTATTTAATTCAGCTGAACACCCTTGTCATTTTGTTTGCCATTCACACGACAATGGGTAGCATTGGCAATATGTAAAGTGTAACCACCCTAGCTACTAGTGTACATAGGTTCGTTATTTGTGCCCGTTTCTCATCACGTAGCTCCACATGAACTACCACTACACCTTACAGGAAGGCCATATGCACAGAAGCCTCAGCATGTATAAGGACAATGTGTGCAGCAAGCTTTTGCAAACCATTTGTAAAGCTTTTAGCAAGCTTTTAACTGCTTTGTTGAAGCCTTTAAAATAAACTTCAGCTCTAGTGTGGAGATGTTTTATACAGATCATAACAGGAGTGTGCGCTGTCACGTTAAACAAAGTGTTAGTAGTACTTGAAAGGCTTTCAATAAGCTTCAAGTAGTGGTGACATTACCTAAAATTCACAGTGTTAATAGCTTATGTCAGCACTTCATTAAAATTTGGGTTAAGCTAGGTGTGGGACATTTGGTTGGAGTCTGATGATACTACCAATGATGCGGGGGGCCCTGCTGTGTCGACTTAGGACCCTTAATTGTATTTGTTATTGCTAATTATTTCCCCTACATGCAGTGGACTCTGTTCAGATCTTCTTCTCTATTGAACTGATGGACCTTCACGCAGTGAACGGATTGCTCCTGTCACCGGGATCCTTGTGCGTTGAACACCCTTATAAAGTAGCAGTTGGGTGCAGCCTTGTTTGGGGTTGTTTTTGCCTTTTGTTGCTGTGTATTTTATTTTATTTTATTTTGTTCTTTTTTTTCTTGTTGTTGAGCCAGGGAATGCCCAATGGCTGTGTTTTTGTATGTTGTTCTTTTTGAAACAAATAAAAAGAATTTTCAAAAAAAAAAAAAAAATTTGGGTTAAGCTAATTGTTACTGAATGTAGTTTGAACTTACTCGAAGTTCATTATGCCATGGCTGTGAAAGTCTTTTTTCGTTTTGTTGCTTGCTCCCTTGTTTTTCCCCATACTCTGTACAATCCTTCTTTCTCAATAAAATCAGATTAAACTAAAATTTGGGGTAAACATCCTTAAGCTGGAGTTGACGGGTGATTTACAGCGGAACTGTGTGGTTAGGGGCACATTATGACAGACTCTACTTTTAGAAGAGGGAAAGTTCTGCATTTAAATAAAACAAACAATTATACTCACCTAGGTGGATGCAGCACCAATCTATCTATCCTCTGCCAGCACTGCAGTGAGAATTAAGAGATCCAACACCGCTGATTGCTCAGTTCCCCCCCCCTGCTCTGAGCAGAGAGCCGTGATTGTTAGTCAGCGGCTCTCTGCTCTTCCCTCCAGTGCTCACTGGCTCATTGGGCTGTGGAGGGGCTGGCTCAGGCTCTCAGTGGATCGCTGAAAGGCTGAGCCCGATGCCGGTCCAGGCACCTGGGTGAATCCCGACCCTGGAATGGCCGAGTGACATCAGCCAACAGCGGGCTTTGGCCCGCTGTCGGCTGAAATTGGGTCACGGGATTGCAGAACGAACTGAGCTCTGGTGATCCATAAGGGAAGTATGGCCATAAAAGCTTTTGCCATACTTCGCCTTTAGGCTGGCCATACACTATGTGAATAGCAGGCAGCTCATGAACCAGCTGAAATGTACTTTGTGGGTGGCCCCCCGATGCCACCCACGAGACAAACATCCTTGGTCTGAAAGAGGACAGAAGAATTTTTGGCTGAACCCCACCTGCACCCAATTAGGCTTTTGTATTCAGAATACAATGAGAGCAGCTGGAGATTCATCCACCTATGCCAGCCTTTTTCAACCAGGGTGCCTTGAGTTTTCTTCACGGGTGCCTTTAGAAAATGCCTAAAAATTTCCCAAAAAAATGTATACAAGCTGGCATGTGAATGAAGCTGCCTTTGAGTTACAGAACGCTACATGTTTTCATAGTGCACCATCCCAACCTTCTAGCTCCCGACATCCTTACGACCAATGGACTCACCAATTGATAAGGAGGATGTCGCGTTGTGCAAAACTATTAGAATAGTTTTTACATTTTAGAATGGGGTGCCTCAAAACTGTATCATTTTTAAAAGGTGCCTTGACTGAAAAATGGTTGAGAAACACTGACCTATGCTATATAGTGTGGATGGAAAAATCTACAATCAGTTTGGCCAGCTTTAGTTTGCACTCCCCTGGTGCCAATGAGTCTTTTTTACACCCATGCTTTAGGCCTTTTTCTGGGCAAATTGGGAGTTAAACATAGGGAGTTAAACATAGGCACCATACCTATGCTATGCTGACACCCAACTTCTCTCCCAGCATCTTCTAAAGTGTGTACACGGTAAATGCCCTGCAGGAGGTTGCATGAAAAAAAAAAAAAAAAAAGGGGGATCATAGTTTTTCCTTAGCAATAGTTATTCTTTAAAAGCTTAAACAAAACTGCTTGAAACTTGCTGAAAGCTTTGCAAATGTTCTTATGCAACTTGAGACCCATCTGCACAAGGCTTAAATGCAGCCAGCATTAGATCTGTGTTGAACTGTGGGTATTACAATACATGAAGAGAATTGCCACAAGAAGTAAAAACAAAAAAAGTTAGGTACCCCGTAACTCTTTTTCTAAGAAGTCTTCCAGGGCAGCATCTGAGAGATAGGCTCCTCCCACCTAAAAGAGGAAACACAATAGTCCACCATTATAAAAATGTCAGTCATACCTGCATGCCTCAGTATTCGTAAAGTACCGAAGGAACCCTCACTAAGCTTATGAATCTGCAAAAAGTCTTTGTACTGTTGTTTAGGGCAGGAACGAGTGCTGCCCTGGAGGACTTCTTAGAAAAAGAGTTACCAGGTACCTAACTCTGATTTCTCTAATCGTCTTCCAGGGCAGCATCTGAGAGGATGTTTTAAACAATACTAAGGAGAGGGATAAGGTTTGGAGCACCTTGCGACCAAATGTCTGGTCCTGACTGGACAGCTGGTGGATGCGGTAATGCCTTGCAAAGGTATTGAAGCTCAACCATGTCGCTGACATGCAGATCTGATCCAGTGTTCCCCCGCCCTTTCTGCGCTTCAGGATGCCCAAGCTCTGGTCAAGTAGGCTTTGACTCCACTCAGTGGGGAAAAGTTTTGTGCTTTGTAGGCTGCCTGTGTCTGGCTATCGTACTTTTCGAGGCCTGCTTTCATTTGTTGACTCATCTAGCTTGTTGTACATATCTCTTTTTTTGCTATCCATCAAACCTGGAGGGGAGGGAATAAGTACAATCTGTGTTATGTGTAAAGTTGAAGAGACTTTTAGTAAAAAAAAAAAGCTGGGTCTGGGGTGAGGATAATCTTATCGGTCTAAATCATACAGTAGGGTTCTATCATAGATGGAGCCTGTATTTCGCTTACTCTCCTGGCCGACACAAGGGCCACTAGGAGTACAGTTTTTGTGCAAGGTATTTATCTGAGGATTCCTCCAGTGGTTCGAAGGGTAGAGAGAGGAATCCTTTAAGCACAGTGGAGTGGTCCCATGTCAGGATTCTGCTGAGCTTCGTGGGTCTAGCGCTTTTTAAACGAGAGAAAATCTTATGACTGGATCTTCTGCCAACCTGATGTCTAGGCAGGAAGATAGTGCCGCCACTTGGACCTTCAAAGTGTTATGGGAAATGTTTTTATCCGCCACTTCCAGTAAGAAATCTAAAATTGCTGGAACAGTCCCCTTGCTCCCGTACCAGAAAAACATTTTCTTTACTTTCTTGTAGATGGCTCATCACAGGTTTTCTGCTGGCTAAAATGGTGTCTATCACCCTTTTCGAAAGACCCTTCCTCTGTAGCCTCACTCTTTCAGGAACCAGGACGAGAGCTTCATGACCTTGTGGTTTCGGTGGTTGACTGGCCCCTGCGATAGGAGGTTCGGTATGTCAGGCAGTGTTAGATGCGGTCGAACACTGAGGTTTTTCAAGTGACTGAACCATCGCCTCTAGGGCAAACGGGGTGCAATAAGTATCACTATTGCCCTTTCTTCCTTGATCTTTTGTTCTAACTTTGGAATTAGGGTGCTGAAGGAAATGCATAACACAGCTGGTATGCCCAGCTTTGGTTGAACGCATCTACACTGATGTTGTCATCTGTGGGGTCCAGGGAGAAGAACTTTGGGAGTTTCGTATTTATCTTTGACGCAAACAGATCCACTTCAGGCACCCCCCAGGCTTGGGCGATCCACGAGAAGGTAGTTTGATATAAGGACCATTTCGTCATGTTTTATGATTTTTCGACTTAAGAAGTCTGCCAGCGTTTTGTCGGTTCCCTTCAGATGGATGGCAGAGATGGATCTGAGGTTTCTTTCGGCCCATGACAGCGTAGTTTCTGTCAGGCCCATTAAACGAGTAGATTTTGTCCCCCCTTGTCTGTTCAGGTATGCCTGACTGAATCCGAATATCTCTGCCCTGAATGAACGGTTAGAATGCTTTTAGCGCCTCCTTTACGGCTTTTAATTCCCTCATGTTTGAGGGGGCCTGGGACCAATGGAGGTTCCATTCTCCTTGTGCGCAGCTATTCACCATATGCGCTCCCCATCCCAGAGTGCTGCCGTCTGTAGTGATCAGCACCAGATTGGTCTGCACCCAGTTGCGACTGAATGAGGGACCGGGATAGTCGTCTCTAGGGATGATGGGTTGCCATCCACTGGGCCAGAATGTGATTTTGTAGAAACCTCATATGGAGCTGTGCCCAGGTGATGGCCAGACTTGAGGATGTCATTAGTCCCAACACCGCCATGCTTCGTCTGATGGTCATGAATTCGACCCCTATCAGAGAGATACTATGGGCTCTGATTTTCCCGACCTTTTCTTCCGTTAGAAAAATTTTGGTTATTTTGGCATCTATTACTTAACCCAAGTATGTAACCCTCTGGCTTGGGGTTAATTGTGATTTTTCTACGCTCACCATCCATCCTAAGCTTTGCAAGTAAGAGATGGTCATGCTCAGATTGGCATCCAGGCTTTCTGCTGATTTGGCGAAGAACAGCACGTTGTCTAGGTATGGTACCATGCCTATGCCCTGCTGTCTCAGGTTTTATAGATCTTCTGCCATTATTTCTGAGAATGTCCTGGGTGCAGAAGAGATGCTGAAAGGCAGAGCTGTGTACTGCAAGTGTAGAGTGGTTGCCGGGCCTTGGCCCAAGAATCTAAAGTATCTTTGATGATTCTTCTTTATCGGCATCTGTAAATATGCATCTTGCAGATCTACTGTAGCCATGAATATTCCCGCCGGAAGGATATTCCTGACTGAGTAGATGTACTTCATCCTGAATCTCTTGTGCCTTATCTTTTTGTTGAGTGGTTTGAGGTTCAGTATGAGCCTTAGCTTGCCTGATAGCTTCTTCCTTATGAATAGGTGTGAGTAAACTCCTGTTTTTTCCTCTTCTGGCGGGACGTGACAAATGACTTTCTGTTTGAGTAAGTTTTCTAGTGCGGATAGAAAGGCCTTCATGTGGTCTGTGTCTTTTGGGAGTGTCATCACCAGGTTATTCGGTTGGGGAAAACTATATTAAGTAACCTTCTGCTATCGTGCGAGGGACAAATCTGTTTTTTGTGATCTTCCTCCACTGATGAGCAATGGTAGCCAATCTGCCCCCCACCTGGAGACCGTCATTGCTTTTTTGTTTCTTTGGATGGAAGGCTTAAGGATAAAATCTCCCTTGCCTTTTTTGTTTTGTTGTGTCCAGCCCTTTTTGGCCCCCTTTTTTTTAAATCCCCTGGACTGACGAAAGGGCACTTTCCCCTGCTTCTTTTTGGTACGAGGAAACCCTTTTTTGGCTGCGGTTCTGTCCAAAACCATTTCCAAGTCTGGTCCGAACAGTATATTGCCTGTAAAAGGGGATTCCGCACAATCTATTTTTGGAAGCGATGTCCCCTCCCCACGAGGTCTGCAATACCCAAAGCCCGCTGGGCTGAATAGGAAGCTGGCCATGGAGTCCCCTGCAGTTAGCACAGAGACTGGAAAAAAACAAATTGCTGCAGCTCCTGTGGGTCTGAAGGAAACACAATCAAACTGAGGCACACAGGTATGACCGACATTTTTATAATGGTGGACTATTGTGTTTCCTATTTCAGGTGGGGGGAGCCTATCTCGCAGATGCTGCCCTGAAAGACGATCAAAGGAAAAAAAGAATACATAAAGCTGCTCAAAAAAGAAAAAGCACATGCGTAAAGCCGCTCCAGTCATTATAAAGCCAGAACAATATTGGACTGTTACTGGTGAGGAGTAAAGAGAATGTGACTCATCAGTAATAATAACATAATATAATTCCTGAACAGTGCCTGCATCTGATTCTATGGAGCACGGTTCATTTGAAAATCAGGTCTTTTGGCAAAAAGGCAATTAATATTGGGGAACACTACCAGCAGGGACAAACAATGCTCAGATTTCTGAAATGCTGAAAATCAATCAGTGTATGCCCAACATAAGAAATGCAGAGTGAATAAGGGACAGGTAACAAATATATTTTATCACTCACCCACATAGCCTCATTGTTTGCAACTACCAGTGCAAATTCATGTCTTTTATCTATTTTGTGCTTTGTTCGAACAAACATCTCAATCATTTTCTGTGAAGAATTGAGAGCATTGGCTTTAGACCTATCAATATAAAGAAAATACAGAATTTAATCAGCATTTAATAAGAAAAACTTTACATAAGAAGAAAAGCATTATTTCTTTAATAATCTATACAACAGCCATATTATTTTAAAATAAGAGAACCTGAAGTATAAAGAGATGTACTGTGTGTCTGACATGAATCTAAAACATACAAGAGGTGTTCAGTGTGTCTGACTTGAATCTAAAACATACAATTTCAATATGGTTACACTGTGGACTAGCACAAAGGTGAACAAAAAAACTGGGAGTCTAAAAACATGAGTAAAGTAACCGTTAGTAACCTTGTCTTCTCTGACCAATATGCAAATATTATATTTGAGCAAAAAGGTTTTGAAAACTTTGCTGCAACAGCTCCAGGGTGAATATCTCTACTGAATATATGAACATGTCACCATGAAATCCAAATGAGCAAAATGCAAAACTGACCTGGCATTTACTGTCAGACATTCTGGGTGTAACTACTGTAAATATCCAAATGGTCAGAAAAAAAGAGCTGGGTTACAGTACCAATAGAAGGGGTGACAAGGAGATAAAGAAGGCTAGTACTAAAGGATAGGTTCACCTTTAGTAACATGGTACATCTATATTCTGGGTGTAATCTGTAACGTGTTAAAGCATCTGCCGGCACCTGGGTCCAATCCCCCCCCCCCCCCATTGTGTCCCCCGTTAAGTTCAAAGTAGAACTACATTTAAAATGTTTTAAAACTTCTAGGAAATATTTAAAATAATAAATAAATTATTAAAATATTTAAAAATATTCCTACTGAAAGTCGTCATGGTAAGGTTGCTTCAAGAGACATCATGTGTAGATCAAAGTCACCCCTTTGACTGGCAAATTAAATTGAAACCAATAAAATACCATTAGGCCAATATACAGCACTACAGAAGTAAGAATCTTCACACAATATACTGTGTTCATATTCACTCCAGTAATTCAAATATGTGCAGATACAGATGAAATAAGTAATTGGGAATTTGCTTTTCACATGATTAGACTATTGATTTGAAGTGAATATTCATACAATTTGTGTGTCAAGACTCAACTCCTTTAGTAAATCCACCTGTATGCTGGAATTGAAAAATGGCCTTTTTTTAAAGGCTCAGCTGTATTCTAAACAACGATCAGAAGCACCTTTTTATACAACAGTGGCTGAAGCCACAGCTGTGTAGCAGAGGAAGTCCTGGCTGTCAATTTCACAGCTGGGATTTGCTGAAAAGAGCAGTGGGGCGAGTGGCAGCTTGGGGAGAAACATATATGAATGTATGTCATTTTCCTTGTGACCTCAACTGCTTAAAGAGGAAGTAAACCCTCCTCTGCAAGTTGTACCTATAGGTAAGCCTATGATAAGGCTTACCTATAGGTACTGTAAATATCTCCTAAACATGTACCGTTTAGGAGATATTTACCTTACATGCAGCCAGTGACGTCACTGGCGCATGCGCTCTGAAGGAACGGCCGCTGGTGCCGTTCCTTCAGAGCCCCGTGCCGTGACCGTCGGCTCCTGTGCGCATGCGCGGGAGCGACGTCACCGCGGCTCCGGCCAATCAGATCCCGGAAGACGGGCGCCCGTCATGGAGGTAAGCGGGCGGCACAGCGGGGGCTTGTTCTAAGGTATTTCATAATGAGCTAGTATGCGATGCATGTCTCTCTTTCAGGGTGGAAAAAAAGAAAAAAAAAAAAAAAAATCGGGTTTACAACCTCTTTAAACAAAATTTCCTATATTTTAGCTGACCATGCACCCAAAAACTATTTAACCCCTTTCTAGTAGCCTGCCATGCAAAATTGCGATCTAAACCTTTAGGGGGGAAAAAAAAAATAACAGAAAAGGAGATACTTACCTTTGACCTTGCCTTCGGATACTCTCATGTAGGCTCTGGTGATCTTACTAAGCCTCAACACAGCCTTCTGGAAAAGCTGATATTTTAGGTACAAGGTCTGCTTTAGGTATTTCCCCCAAGGTTCGGATGACGCAAAGTTATTTAGTTAAATACAGTTTCTAATTCTAATCTATAGGACTATTCTGTTATCGTTAGTATAATCTCATCTTAAATATGCAGATATATTGTAGAAAGGGAATGGGTGCAAAAAAATAAGCATAGAATATTAAAGGGCATAAATTACACTTTACATAAGGTTTGGTTAAAGGTTGCGAGAATGTAGAAGCCGAACTCAGGGTGTATTAGGATTTGCAATCTCAGCAAGAACGTACTGAAACTACAGCTCCTGAAAGAAAGCAGCATTTAATGGAACACAAAACAGCTATCTGTCCGAAGACTTTCACTTAAGCTGGCCATACACAAAGTTTTTTCATTCAGCTTGTAAAAAAAAATAAATAAATAAAAAATCTAACAGTTATTGAATTTTGACAGCCGATTGAATGCATCTGTTGTTTGGCTGACAATTTTCCACCCACGTCTTGTAGTGTAGAAGAGGTTTTGCAGCCTCTGTGATTGTGTCACAGGAGCTAAGTAAAGGGATAACACCGAACAGGGACATGGTCCTAAAAAAAAAAAAAAAAAAAAGGAACACAAAGAGGGAGAGAGGGAGGTTTGAGAGTATTTATAGGTGCTGATCTGACTGGAGTTTAGCTTTAAAACTGGGCTTACCAACCATAACATGTTAACAAATTAAAACCGCATCTTTCAAGACAGTGATCGCTATAAAAAAAACAAAAAAAAAAAAAGAAGCAAAATAAAGAAACCTACCCATTAAAGGATTCCAATTTCTGAGAGGACATTTCTTCGGACAAATCCAGACAAATGATCTGTAGCAATAGGAAACAAACAACAATGAACATCAAGATGCCTAAGGCTCAGTTAACACTGGCACGACCAGAAAAGTTGCGCGACTTGCAGTGCGACTTTGCCAGACGACTTCCTGGCGATTTGCTACTTTGATAGACATATAGAACAAAAGAGAACAGAAGTCAGATAGAAGTCACCTTGAAGGAGTACAGGAACCTTTTCTGAAGTCGGAGCGACTTTAGTAGTGATAATTAAGATGGCTTTCATTGACTAACATGGGATTTCACATGACACACAATTTTACATGTCTCACAAGTCGGATCCCAAGTCGTGGCAGTGTGAATCGAGCCAAACAGCGATATAAAAAAACCCCCCAAAAAACTGGTAACTCCTTTTCTAGGAAGTCTTTGAGATCAGCATCTGAGAGATAGGTCTCCACCCACCTAAAACTGGAAACACATCATCCACCATTTTAAAAGGCCATCACATACCTCAGTGCCTCAGTAATATACAAGTACTGGAGGAACAACAGGCAAATAAACACTATCCTTCCATAAAACTTCCGCCTAAAAAATAAAAAATAGGGATGGGTATGCGTGCTGCTCTGGAAGACTTACTAGAAAAAAAGAGAGAGATACCAGGTACCCAACTCTGTTTTTCTCAAGTCCTCTTTCAGGGCAGCATCTGAGAGGATTTAGCAAGTAATACTACTAGGGGAGGGGGGTGTCTACAGCCTGAAGGACCTTTCCACTGAAAGACTGGTCTTTTAGACAAGAAATCTATCCTGTAATGTTTTGTAAGGGTACTGAAGCTCAACCAGGTTGCCACCTGGCAGATCTGGTCTGGCATAGCTCTTGCTTTCTCCACATATAAAGATGGTCAGGCCCTTGTAGAATAAGTTGTGATCCCCTTGGGTGGTACCTGGTTTAGATTGGTAGATGTAAGA
The DNA here is from genome assembly GCF_965119305.1 of Pelophylax lessonae. Taxonomy (NCBI): domain Eukaryota; kingdom Metazoa; phylum Chordata; class Amphibia; order Anura; family Ranidae; genus Pelophylax; species Pelophylax lessonae. The sequence goes on from NC_138768.1 coordinate 458,531,416, forward strand.
GATGCTAGTATGATCTAATTGCCAGCTCTGTGGAGCTTTTGAGGCAAACCCCTTCCTCTGTCCATACTGATGTCAAAGATTTGGGAAATTACTTCTGACTCTACTGAGAGGTTCTACATATAACTATGAATAGTAGCAGGGAACAACTAATTAAATCAGACAAAAAGGAAAGGTCTAGCAACGCAGACCTGAAATGCGGACTTTAAGGGCTGTTAGACTTCAGTACGAAATAGAAATACATTTTTCCTATTACAGGTCAAGAATTGTGAACTTTGAGGCCTCAAATGACCTGGTCACTGATTCAGTCAAAATATCTTCAGTTTCAAGCACAAACTGCGTCCATTGTTGAATTTGTGTTCTTTACATGTCCTTGAGATGAGAAGCTAGGTCGTCTGCCCCCAAAAGGAAATTGTGTTTAGATAAACTTTGAATATAATGCTCTGGCAATTAAATTTCTCTCCACAATGGCAGAATTCAACCAGTTTCAGGATCACACCTGTGTTCATCTATTCCCTAGCAAATAAACTATTGTTTCTACCCTGAGAAGTCAAACAAACGGAAAACAGCCTGGACAAAGACAAGAACTTGTAATTCATTTACCTTCACCAAAGACGGGAGTAGAGATTGTGTCATACAGACAATTGTCCATTGGAAGCTACATGGTGTCAAATAAATATTGTTCACTTAGACTGATTAGAACTGCATCTTCAAATGAATTGAATATAATCATAAGCTTATACAACATCCTTGTCCCATCATATACCAAAGGGGGGTGTGGAACTTATGATTTTCTGACAATCTTCTATTGAGAATTACATTATATCTATTATATAGTAGTGTATAATGGTCAGAATTTCTCCCATATTTTATAATCCAGTCCCAAATCATGATTGTATTGTTGTTAACATAATAATCCCTTAATGGATAATATTCTGATTGGAAATGACCCATGTATAGAAAAGTTTACATATACAAGTTGTTGTGCAGCAATATTATATATATATATATAACAGTGCAGCAATATATATAACAGTCTATGTATTTATATAATTTGTACTGCTACTAAATGTAAAGTATCTGGGCAAAGCAGTCATTTCCAATCAATATATATATCGTATTAGTAATATATCCTTAATAAAACGGCGTTACCAGGTCCAATCCTTAGCTAGACACATGATGGAGATATTAGATGGACACGTATGTATCATGAGAATATGGACAGATTTTCATATTGTTTTTATGATTATTATTACATGAAAAACTTATCATGTAATTCTAAATTTCCAATATACTGTATGACTAGTAGAGGTGTCGCCCAACGATCTCATCAGTTAATGGTTAAGTAATCCCAACCAATGGGAATAAAGTTCCTCCTTCTGGGTTCGGCTTATGGTAATTTTACTGCCCTTTGTTCAACACAATATAAAAAGGGAAGCCCAGATGTAACACAGATACACATTACGACAACATACATTACAACACACACGCTACTTACATCCATACATATACTCATCTATACATACTCCATCTTGCTCCATCCTTTATCTGCAACTTTGAAGGACGCCAGATGAAACTCCTCCCTAACCGGCCACCATTTTGGGAAGGCAGCCATCTTAAGGACTCTGGTAACGACCATTTTAAGCTAGCAGCCATTTTAAATGTGGTAAATATACCTTGCTAATTATCTGATTATTTTTTACTATCGTTTATTTCCTTCCTTATATGTTTTATATTTCATATTTAAGGGTAACGAGATTACAGTCCCAGCCGTATGAACCATAGTAGATTTTTCTCTAAAAGCTGATTTTTTTTTTTTTTTTCAGATGTTTTCATTAGTATCAAGTTTAGCTCAATATTAGCGATTTAGTCTCCCGTTTTGCATACCCTATTCTCACTCCAACTGCAGTGGAGCGACTGTTGGCTGCGCAATTCGCAGACAATTGTGGTCTGACTATATAGAATACTTAGCTATGGTTTAAACTATACCTGGGGAAACGTAATCTTGCTTTCTTTTTAATGTTATCATGGAACTACATATCATCACATTGCATTTTTCTTGTGAATAAATATACTTCTAAATTCCCTACTGTAGTCTGTATTCACTAAGATTGGTATATGCTGTTAAAAAGAAATTAATCGATTAAAAAGAACTCGTTATATGCGTTCAGAATAATATTATCGAATGTGTAAAAACGCACAACAGGGCACATCATAAGATAGACAATAGGGAGCCACAAACATCAGCACCAGAGGAGTCCAAAATGAATAAATCAATGACATAAACAACACATGCAGCAGAACAATGTATACTGAACAATAAGATTTACAAAACAAGCAGCATGTCCATGGCGGGCATAAACATGTAATATAATTGTCCCAAATAGGGAGAATCATAGGCTACATCCTCTTGCAGGATATTTTAAAGGACATGTGTCAAAACAGAGCATAATAATTCTCCATGTTCTCATTAAACTTCCTTTTGCGGTCCCTTACGCTCGGTTTTGACACGTCCTTTAAAATATCCTGCAATAGGATGTAGCCTATGATATTCCCTATTTGGGACAATTATATTACATGTTTATGCCCGCCATGGACACGCTGCTTGTTCTGTAAATCTTATTGTTCAGTATACATTGTTCTGCTGCATGTGTTGTTTAAGCCATTGATTTATTCATTTTGGACTCCTCTGGTGCTGATGTCTGTGGCTCCCTGGGCAGGCTACATTTTTCCACACACGGGATTCCTTGCCTTGGGGTCCGCCTACCATCTGATCCATCCCTTTTGGGCTTGGTGAGCTCTCGTCACTTCCTTAGGGCAGCCGCACATCCGGTTATATGCGCTTCCTACTGTGGAACGCACACACCGACCCGACGTGACGCAGCTCCTTGACGTCACGGGCCGATTAGCGGCCGGTGTGATGGGGGTATTTAGGACACTCGCACAAAGTGCCTAATAGCGGAACAGTTGAGCGGGCACAGCTATGCATGTACAGGTACGTTTCTCTTCAATATACCATACCGGACCTTTTGGGGTTATAACCAGCATTCTTCATTCATTGTTGGCTTCTCTCTCCTTTTTTTACCCATTCCTTGTCTTCTCTGCTTATGCCCTTATAGGACTGGGATTAGGCATGTGACGATATCAGATTTCCATGCTGCGATTAATTGATTAGGGTTTGGTCACGGTATACGGTATTATCACGGTATTCAATTATTAAACTTAAATTATTAAATTTCTACCTCACTTCAATTTCATTGCTGAATTTAGGGACTTTGGTTCACTTTTGCACATTATTATATAGTCAGTCAGTACAGACTGTTAACCAGGCCTAAAATAAGCCATCAAGCAGTGTCTGGCCTGCCTGGTGATGACTGGTCCTGGCGCTCTGATCCGATGGCCTGGTCATTAGGGGCAAATCCTTGCGGCCCAGAAGTGGTTAAAACTGCAGGAGGACCGGCGTTTTTATTTGTAAATTACTTTTCACATGCTTTAGGCCTAGTTCACATGTATGCAGGTTGGCGGTTCACATGTATGCGGGTTGGCGGCCCACATTTGCACAGGCATAGCAGCCCATTGATTTGAATGGGCTGCTATGCCCTCATTTTACTCAGAAAAAAGGTGCATGCAGCATTTTAAAAAAATGCAGTGGCCTTTAAATCCATCCTACTTCTGCACCATGCGACTTACCTGCAGTTCCTGCTCTGGCAAGCTTTCTGCGTTTTTAAATACATGGGCCCAGCATTTAAAAACACAGTTTGCGTGTGCAGGAACTGCAAGTAAGTCACATGGTGCAAAAGCAGGATGGGGTTCACGGCCACTGCATTTTTTAAAATTCTGCATGCGGCTTTTTTCAGCTGAAAACGCAGGCATAGCAGCCCAACCCCATTCAAATCAATGGGCTGCTATCCCTATGCAAATATGGGCCGCCAACCCACATACATGTGAACCGGTAACCCGCATACATGTGAATCAGCAATAGTAAAGTAATTTACAAATAAAAACACCGCTCCTCCTGCAGGTTTAACCACTTCTGGACCGCAAGGATTTAGCCCCCTTAATGACAAGGCCATCGGATCGGAGCGCCAGGACCAGTCATCACCGGGTAGGCCAGACACTGCTTGATGACTATATACTAATGTAATGTGGGCTGCTATGCCTGTGCATCTATATCTATTATTATTATATATATATATAATATATATATATATATATATATATATATATATATATATATATATATATATATATATGCTGCTATGCCCGTGTTTGTATTTCTGTACATCTATCTATCTGTACATCTATCTGTACATCTATCTATCTATCTGTACATCTATCTATCTATCTATCTATCTAGTGACAGTGTATGGTAAAAGTACTTGCTTTTAGAAGGCACTGTGTCTCTCACTGTCTCTCTGAGCCCGGGAAGGAAGTATGTGGGTGTGTGCTGAGTGGGAGCCGTCTGATTGGTTACAGGGAGGAGCTAAGTCTCTCACTCTAGGATCATATTACCAGAGCTGTTTTCTATTGAGTGAGTGAGGAATGAGTCATCCAAATGTATCAATTCACAAGTCAGGCTGAGGAGCAGAGAAACTCGGTATTTTAAAAATGCCACAACAACAATACCGTGGGTATGCAATACATCGAATTACCGAAAACCGGCATATGTCTAACTGGGATACCTGCATACTCCTAGTAACAAGTGACTTTTCCCTCATGTGGGCTTATCTCTTATTCACATCGTCTCTACCGAGTGATGTTTGGCAGTACCTTTATATTTGCCAGCTCGAAATCCCTGTACTGTTGCTGAGCTTCATGCAATACATTTTCGTCCAACATATGTTATTGCTCTTGGGGTAAGTTCGAGTGATTATCTGCAAACGCTCTGTTATATGCCCTCAGACTATTCCGGCATTACTTAGGCCAGCATATCACTATACCTGCATAATTAGACTCTATGGGGTCTCTTTTACAGATAAATACACTCTCCTATGTTCCTCCTTTCCAACAACTCTGGATATGCTGGACCCCTCTAGTTCCTTTTTGGTGTTTTGATGTGGAAACCAGCTTTCCCAGTCTTGATGACTCTTTATTAAACATGAGGTAAATATTCTACCTTCAAACCTAAATATTATAAGATCTTTCTAATATGCCATAGGTGGCTCTGAATCATTAACTATATACTATTGTGTTTATGTGAGCCATAGAGTGTTTTCGGCGTACACACATGCCCGGATTGCCACCTCCCCTTATCCCGTACTGCAAATTTTAGTTAATTATTATGCCCTTGATACTGTAACATATTGTTTGTTATTTAGCGCAGTCCGAATTGGTCTATGCTTATTTATTTTACATACTCTATTTTATGATTCAGTATCCTATAAGGGTGTGTGAGGACCCTACTCCCCACGCTTGCCATGATATACAAGGACAGATACAACTGGAGTATAATCGAAGAGATACATGTATAAAGAACTGACTAGGGCTCAATCATGTAGAACCTGCTGTAAGAAAGCCTATTTCCTACAGAAGGTATGTAGAAATATCAAATATATTATAGAGTAACATGTTGTCAACTCCTAATAAAAAAAAAAAAAAAAAAAAAAAAAAAAAGGTACCCTATTTAGGCTCCTGCCCAGAGGTCTGATCCCCAAACCAGGCACACACATTGTCTTTGCATTAAGAAAACCATATTGCCAACTGCATATAGTCAGAGTTAGAGCAGTATGCATATAAAAAAAAACTGCCCAAATCATGGCCCATTTGCAGCTGAGGCCGATGCACAAAGTAGATATCAAAAGGAACCTGCGAGCTACTATGACCAATACTATTTTAATCAAGCCAGCTGCAAGCACTGATCATCTCATACTAAAAAGTGTATAGTGCCATAATAAACCAAACCTTAGTGCTGCGCTAAATAATATCTTATAAAACAAACAATCAAAAATTATTAACAAGAACTGCTAAAACCTCTGTTCTGACAAGTGTGTGCTATACTATAGATAACATGTAAATTATTAATACTTGTGATATAATCAGATGCTTCTTTAAAACAAAGTCCACAACTATGCAAATTGTATGTAAATATATTGTGATGATCCTTCCCGCCACCAACATCTGTGTTGTATAGGGTGCTGACTCTTCCTTCTCCTTTTGGGCAGTTAAATGAACACATCCATGTGCCACCACAATGAGTGCTCCCCCCCTTCTAGTTGGGTTCTCACCTCAAATGTTGTGACCTCGCACCTAAGCTCAGTCTAATAACAACATTTTTGCCTCTACCCGGCCTGGGGATAAGCACCCAGTTAGCCCCAATATGTACTGCTTGTCTTCTCACTAGGGATGCACCGAATAATCGGCGGCCGAACATTATTCGGCCGAAAATAGAAAAAATAGCACTTTCGGTGTTCGGCCGAATAAGTCAAAAGGCCGAATAATTTTGTGCCGAATAATAGGGCTGAACGATAGTCGATATGATATTGACTATCGTTCTGTGGCCGTAGGCGATATTTACAGGGGGAAGGGACTCGGAGGAGGACTCACAGACTTCCGTGTTAGGCAGGGGAAGCCGGGACACTTCAGCGGTGAGCATACATACATTACTCACTCGTGCACTGCAGCCCGCCCCACACATTCAGTGAGTCTTACTCTCCTCCCTAGTTTTTTCAATGGCACATTCAGGAAGCCAATCACGCCGTGATTAGCTGCACAGCGAACCAATCACGCATGCCTGCACACCTGATTGGTTCCGCTGTGCCGCTACTCACGGCGTGATTGGCTTCCTGAATGTGCCATTGAAAAAACTAGGGAGGAGAGTATTGCCTCGTTTCCACTGAGAGGAACGGTTCGGGTCGGTACAGTTTGGAAGGGTTAGAATGGTCTGGTCTATTCAGGTGAGCGTTTCCACTGCAAGTCGGGCCACCAGGGACCATGCGGGGTTTACACCAAATGAGGTGTTTGTTTTGCTCTTTCATTTGACGTGAGCACTGAAGTTTTCCTGTCCGCCAATCAGTGGAATCTATTGTGTTACGCCAGTAGCTCCGCCCTAACCGTACCGTACCATTTCCTATGGCCCTACATCTGAAGCAGGACCAGGAATGGTGCGGTTTGGTTCGGTTGTATGGGCCACTTTCATAATGAAAACACTCAAATTAGCGTACCGTACCGACCCGAACCGATCCGCTCAGTGGAAACGAGGCATAAGACTCACTGAATGTGTGGGGCGGGCTGCAGTGCACGAGTGAGTAATGTATGTATGTATGCGGCTGTGCTCCTTTCCAGGCTCCTACTAGTCCACCTCCAGCCTCCTACTACTACCACTATGAGAGACTGTCTGTCACTGTATAATCTGATCGAGTCCACACTGACACTGACTGACTGTCACTGAGTAATTGATGTTACCACATTAACCCTGACCTGCCCAGTGCCCTGTATCTGCAATTAAAATTTACAAGGCTGCCTGCATGCTTCCTGATTTCCATTCCCAGCATCCTTCCCAATCCCTACAGTGTCACTAACATTAACCCTATGGTACAAGGCTGCAGTGTGCACTGAATCCTATTCCCTACAGTAACATTTAGGGAGAGAGAGAGACATGAGAGGACAAGAGAGAGAGAGAGAGAGAGAGGACAAGAGAGAGAGAGAGAGACATGAGAGGACAAGAGAGAGAGAGAGAGTGAGGGGACGAGAGAGAGAGAGAGAGAGAGAGAGAGAGAGAGAGAGAGAGAGAGAGAGAGAGAGAGAGAGAGAGAGAGAGAGAGAGAGAGAGAGAGACAGACACGAGAGGACAAGAGAGAGGACAAAAAATTGGCAAAATAAATGGAAAAAATGCAAAACACCGCGTTCGGTATTCGGCCTTCGGCCAAACATTTTATTATTATTCGGCTTCGGCCAAGAATTTCATTTCGGTGCATCCCTACTTCTCACTCTACTACTCCACAGCACAGTTGCAATGCCACATATATGAAGAAATAATTCAATAGTGCTCATACCCTTAAAAGCATATCTTTATTAAAAACAATAGTATGGGTACTCACATTATGCTGGTGCTTCCAGCGCACCAGTCTAAACATACAAAATATCCTCCAACAGCAGTTTCATTTGTGCCTGCAAGCCCTCAGACTACATTCCTGGGAGCTGGTTCTGTCTAGCCGCCGGGTGCCGCCATTGTCCTTGCCCATCCCCTACGCGTATCGACACAGGGTCACATGTGTTCATCAGGGGGATATTCTATTGGACCTATAAGCATCTGATTATATCACAAGTATTAATAATTCACATTATCTATAGTATAGCACACACTTGTCACAACTGAGGATTTAGTAGTTGTTGTTTATTAATTTTTGATTGTTGTATATGATATTATTTAGCGCGGCACTAAGGTTTGTTTTACCATATGCACAAAGTAGACTAGAATATCAGTAGTATAAAATAAAAACAGTCACAGATAATAATTGGCAAAAGCCTTAATCTGTGACAAAGAGAACTTGAAAGTTCAACATCCGCAATTAGATGTCCAGTACCTAATAGTCTACTTCAGTGTTTCTCAACATTTTTCAGTCACCCCAGTGCTAAGGGAGAGGAGTACAGGAGGATCAAACAATGCTGTGGAGACAACAGACACCCTTCCTTATTAACTGATGACGTCAGTGGTTATCAGTGGATATTGGGATGCCAGTGTCTAGCAAATCGTAATGGCGCATAATGTAAACCTGTGACTGTGTAATTAAAAGCAGGCTTGATCCACCTGCTGGCTTGTTAACCAATTTTGATACATTTTTAGGCATTTTGCCAAGGCACCGCCGAAGAAACCTCAAGGCACCTTGGTTGAAAAAGGCTGGTCTACTTCATGTCCATGTTAATGTCCAAACAATATCATAAAATGTAGACAAAATAACATACTGAGACATAGCATATTGCAGAACCCTCAGAGAAGTCTCAGCAGCCAAGACTCTTGGGCCCTCCATGTGTAATTTCCATCTGAATATATTGAAAGGTATGCAGTAGAAACAACTGAACCTCCAATGTCAGTATATAAAACACATAAGGTTAAAAAATGTTCTGTATCGTGCACCATCATACGGAAAAACAGCCTGCTTCTAAAAGAAGGCTTATTAGAAACACCACATTGATGGAGCAATCGTTTATGAAATGCACAGTCACAGATAGCGAGTTTCACATGAAACGTTAATTTGCAAACAAAGGTTGAACTACAGCCACCAGAGATCCTGCCCCAAATGTATCCACTTCATGTGTATGTTCAAGATATACATAAAAAATACTAGCATACTGCAGAACCCTGAGGTTAGTCATGGTGTATTGATCTAAGAGATGTCCCTTGATCGGCAATGCATACGCAATTGATGTTAATGCCATCAAGCAGTTAGCAGAATCCAGAACCTAGGTAAAAAAACTTGCTCTGTGGCTACCAATGCATTATATATCTATCCAGTTGAAGTACTGGGGGACTTCAGGAAAAAAAGTGTAAAGGTGAGCGCACCAAGTGGTATGTATAGTGGATACTGACCATGGCCAAATGTTAAGTTGGAATAAGTCACCCATAGAGAAAAGTACACTGAAGTAAACTTGAATATCTCACTCAGATGCACTCAAAAGGTTCTCAATTCCTGAGGTCTTAACCTGGTCAGGCCTAGTGGTAAATTGACGCTGCTGACATCCTGAGCCTGGAAATGTGGCCAGAGCAGTCAGAAGTACACCATCTGCCTGTGATAGCGCGGTCATTAGGCACAGGCAGGGCCGCTGATAAGGGGGAGACCACCAGTCCTCCTGTAGGGGGCCCAGGCACACAGGGGGGCCCCAACAGCATTGGGAATTGGTGCGGTTGGGCAGAGGGGCAATTACAGAAGGAAGCCCTGTGACTTTCCGCAGCAGCTGAAAGCCAGCTTCTCCCACTCCTGCCAGCTTTCAGTTAATGCAGGGAGAGACACAGACATAGGGCATCGTTCCTGTAATTGCTTCTCCGACACCGATCCCCTCCCTGTTCTGCCTGCTGCTGATCCCCCTCTCCGCGTGTTCCCCACCTTTCACTGTGTCCCCCCCAGCACTGCAGGCTTTGCGGCTTTGTAAAACCCCCCCTTCCCCAAAAAAAAAACAAACACACACAACTAAACTTTGCAATAAATTAAACAAAGTTGTAAAATAAAATAATAATTTATAATAATAAATAACATTTTTAAAATAAAATCGTTTTTTTTTTTTTTTTTTTTTTAAATGTAAAAATCAAATAAAATAAAACATTTTTGTGAAAATATTGTCTTGAAATATTTGGGGGGGGGGGGGGGCCTGTCAGGTAGGCTGTACGGGGCACCGTGATTTCTAACAGCAGTTTTGAGCACAGGTTTGTCTATGCAGCCCTTGTATAGGAGACTAGTCCAAGATCCACTGAATTATATGTTGCAGGATCCACACCACAATCGAGCACAAAGGTCTGATTGCACCCAGACTGAAGAGAGAGGAAGGTGTCTGACATATTTTACAGACTTGACTAATCCTTTTAGGACTCCCAGCGATTCTTTTGCCACAGGTTTGCTTCTGCACTTTTAGCAAAGATTTTTGGCCCAGCTGGCTGCCATTTTCCCTCATAGAAAGCACATGCTTAGGGAGGGAATGCACGCTGCTGGTGTTTGCCAAAAATCGCTGCTACCACTAATTAGCATTCTGTGCATAGTGGTTGGGTAAGTACAGAGGTGGCCTCAGCATGCTCTGGCTTATCTTGGAGCGGTCCTGGCTTGCAGACTCTGCAGAGCAGGATGGTGCAGCGTCCAACATGATCAGCTTCAAGCAAACATCCAACACTTGTTCCTTGAAAGCTTTCCTGCCCCTGCTACGGCCCCACCCCCAACTGGCCCATAAGTAGTATGGGTGGACATATTCCTGCTGATAGTGTGCTCTGTCCTCCCTGCTGCAGAAGGTGTCTGGCTCCGTATGATTGACGTTGCATGTTTCAGGTTCCAAAAAAACGCCACTATGGTGAAACCTTTAGGGATGTCACCCGCTGCAACCAATCAGGATGCATCTGCAAGTGACGCAATCAGAAGTGTGGTGTACCACACATCCACTCATAAATCCACCAAGGTGGCGTCGGTCAAAATGGCTTCGGTCAGAAGTGATGAGGTTAACAGATCCCTCGAGCAAGACACTGCCATCTTGGTCCACCCTGTGCTCCAGATCACAGCAGGTTGGAGCCAGTGCCTGGGAGAAAAAGAGCAAGTGCCCCTCTGCCTCCTGGCCCTGCAGCAATGAGTGAGACACTCAGGGCGCTATTGATTTGATTCTTGCAGATGGGGGGGGTTGCTTACCCCCCCACAGTGGGAGTGAAACCTCGGGCAAAAAAGGAGGAAGTAACCCTGAGGGGGGTCCTCCAGTTGCCCTTGTCCTAAAGCTGCCTAACCTCCCTAGAGGCTTGGTCAGGCAGTCGAACGGGGAGGCCTTTGCAACTAGCAGAGTCTAGAAGAAAATAAACTGCTTGTAGCTCTTGTTGGTCCAGACGAAACACAAGAACTGAGGCACTGAGGTATGTGACGGTCTTTTAAAATGGTGGATGATGTGTTTCCTGTTTTAGGTGGGTGGAGACTTATCACTGAGATGCTGCCCTGGAAGACGACTTGAGAAAAATATTTAAAATATTATTAATGATCAAATAGTTTTTATTAAAGATTTTGCAAAATAACATAGAAAAGTGAGAATTCGGAACATTCAGCAAAAAAAAAAAAAAAAAAAAAAAAAAAAAAAAAGTTACGGCAACATAGTACAGGTACGCCAAATGACGTTCTAGAGCAGTGATGGCGAACCTTGGCACCCCAGAGGTTTTGGAATTACATTTGCCATGATGCTCATGCACTCTGCAGTGTAGGTGAGCATCATGGGAAATGTAGTTCCAAAACATCTGGGGTGTCAAGGTTCGCCATCACTGTTCTAGAGTGTCCCATACATAGGCACAGTGATCCCAATAACAGAAGAACTTGTGTCAGATAAATGCATTTGAAGTAGCGATCACCAGCAATAGTCACATAACATAACAGCATGGGAAAACGTGAACTGCAAATAAACAGTTTGGATCATTTCGGGTTGTCCCTATCAAACAGAGAGCAGAGCTATTAGAGCAGAAGAGAAAGAGGAAAGGAAAAGAAAAACGGAAGAAAAAAGTAAGAGTCCGTCCCCCCCGGTTCGAGACCCAATACAAAGATATCATGCCTCCCCGGTTTCAGGGAGCCTGGAGATAAGCCACCCACGGGTTCCACACCTTCTCAAACTTTATCTGAGTGTCTCTACGAATACTAGTCAATTTTTCATTAACCATGATCCATCATTTTAGGTTTAACCATCACAATATTGAGCACTGGCGACTTCCAGGAACGTGCTATGGTTATTTTGGCAGCTAAGAGGATAAAAAAAGATGAGGGTACGCAGATGTCTGGGAATCTCACCTTCGAGATCGGCAAACAGCGCCATTTTTGCAGCCCTGGGAACATTTTGTCCCGTCACTTTAAAATATTATTTAAGTGATGTTAGTACTTTTGAATTTGAACTTGATGTACAACCAGTTGCAAAAGAGTTCAAATGTAATAAAAATTGGTGGATAATATTTTAGCCCTCATTTCTGTTTACTCAATAAAAGCAAAATCTTTCCAAAGTGACAGAGACCCCATAAAATAAACTTGAAAGGGGTCATAAATATGGTCTACTCTTTACAAACTTTTTGTTTTGGCTTTATATACACTTCAGCGGGAAAAAAAAAATAAAAATGATAAAAGAACGTTTTGAAAAGCTGATGGAGGATGGATTCCTCCTGTTTTGAATTGTATTGTAACTGTACCCTCATGTTGTAAAGCGCTGCGCAAACTGTTTCTGCCAAGGAAATTGGTGTTTTTTCAAGCCCAATGTGCATAGAGAATAAAGCCCCGTACACACGCACAGATTGTTGGCCGTAAATTGTCGGCCAATGTCCGATCAGCCGATTGTAGGCTTGCTAGTATGATGCTTCCGACAACCAACTGCGACTTTTCGGTTGAAAAAAATCTGGTGTGCATGCTATAAAATTTTTGTTGGCCAACAACAGAACGGCCGATTGTTCCTCAGTCAGTACAGATATCAGCAAACAAAAATCAGATGAGCAAGACTGGGCATGCTCAGAGAAGAAAAAAACACACGGAAAGTCAACCATCACATGACATCACTTCTGAAGTTAGTTTTTGTTGGCCAACAAAAATCCAGTGCAAGTCTAGAGCACATTTCAACCAACAAACAACACTGGACAAAAGACGGCCGATCGGTCGGCCAACAATCTGTGCATGTGTACGAGGCTTAAGAATATATGTGCATTTAACTGATATTAAGTTCGTTTTTTTTAATGGTCAATGCCCTCTATCTATAGACATCCAAAAGTCTGAAGACTGCTGTTGGGTGATGTCATCTTGGATGTACAGTACATCCGGAACGTATTCACAGCGCTTCAATTTTTCCACATTTTATGTTACAGCCTTGATCCAAAAACGGATTAAATTCATACTTTTTCTCAAAATTCTACAAACCATACCCCATAATGACAATGTGAAAGAAGTTTGTTTGAAACCTTTGCAAATTTACTAAAAAAAAAAATCACCACATGTACATAAGTATTCACAGCCTTTAGGGCTCAATACTTTGTTGAGGAACCTTTGGCGTCAATTACAGCCTCAAGGCTTTTTGAGTATGATGCTACAAGCTTGGTACACCTTGTTTTGGGCAGTTTTTCCTCATTCTTCTTTGCAGGACCCCTCAAGCTCCTTCAGGTTGGATGGGGAGTATCGGTTGACAGACGTTTTCAGATCTCCTCAGAGATGTTTAATCAGGGTCAAGTTTTGGCTCTGGCTGGGCCACTCAAGGACATTCACAGAGTTGTCCCGTATCCATTCCTTTGTAATCTTGGCTGTGTGCTTAGGGTCGTTGTCCAGTTTGAAGACGAACCTTTATTATTTATCAAGGAGGTCTCTTTAAATTGCTGCATTCATCTTTCCCTCGATCCTGACTAATCTCCCAGTACCTGCAACTGAAAAAGACTAGTCTCCTAGTACCTGCCACTGAAAAACATCCCCACGGCATGTTGCCACCACCATGCTTCACTAATGAGCGGTGTCTGGTTTCCTCAAGACCTGACTCTTGCTATCCAGGCCAAAGAGCTCAATCTTTGTTTCATCAGACCAGAGAATTTTGTTTCGCATGGTCAGAGTCCTTCAGGTGCCTTTTGGCAAACTCCAGGTGGGCTGTCTTGTGCCTTTTACTGAGGAGTAGCTTCCGTCTGGCCACTCTACCATACAGGCCTGATGGTGGAGTGCTGCAGAGATGGTTGTTCTTCTGGAAGGTTTTCCTCTCTCCAGAGAAATGCTGGAGCTCTTTCGGAGTGACCATCAGTTCTTGGTCACCTCCCTTACTAAGGTCATTCTCCCCCGATCGCTCAGTTTGGCCGAGCGGTGCGCTCTAAAAAGAATCCTAGTAATTACAAACTTCATCCATTTACGGATTATGGATGCCACTGTGTTCATTGGGACCTTCAATGCTGCAGACATTTTTTTGTACCCTTCCCCAGATCTGTGCCTCACTCCAATCCTGTCTGAGGTCTACAGACAATTACCTAGACTTCATGGCTTGGTTTGTGCCCTCACATGAACTGTTAAGGCCTGTACATACGATAAGAAAATTTGAAGTAAAATTTAGTCCGACTAAGGCTGGCCATACACTATACAATTTTCTTATTCAATTTCCTTTAGATTTACCTTAAACTACGTAGTGCAAGGGCCTGCCTGACTGCATACAAATTGAAAGTGTTTAGGTTTGACCCTATATTACATGGTTTTGGTAAATCTAAAGGAAAGTTGAACAAGAAAATTGTATAGTGTATGGCCAGCCTAACGATCTGCCGTCTTTTGGATCTTTAATATAGTGCTTTCGACAGCCAATTACGAATTTTTGGAAAACAAAACTAGATGTGCAGGCTACAAAAATGTTATCGTACGTGAACACAACGTCCAATTTTCATTTAATTAGTACAGTTTTGATCCGAAAAAACATAGGAGCAAGACTACACATGCTCAAAAATGAAAGAATGCATACAAGAAAAAAAAAAAATAAAACAAATCAACACAACATCACTTCTGAAGTTGAATTCTGTCGTACGAGAATTTTCGTATGAAAGTAACCTCCTCACTTTTCATATGAGACTAATGCCCCATACACACTTTTGTCTGCAGACTTACCTTTTCTATGTAGTGCAAGGGCCTGCCGGATTGCATACAAATTGAAAGTGTTTAGGTTTGACCTCATATTATATGGTTTTGGTAAGTCTGCAGACAAAAGTCTGCAGATAATCTGCACGTGTGTACGGGGCATAACATGCAACAAAATACTGACAAAAATTTGTCCGATAATGTGATCGTGTGTACGAGGCTTTAACTGTGGGACCTTATTTAGACAGGTGTGTGCCTTTCCAAATCATGCCCATCAACTGAATTTACCACAGGTGGACTTTAATCAAGTTGTAGAAACATCTCAAGGATGATCAGTGGAAACAGGATGCACTGGAGCTCAATTTTGAGTGTCATGACATAGGCTGTGACTACTTCTGTGCATGTGATTTTTTTTCGTTTTTTAATCTTTTTGCAAAGATTTCAGACAAACTTCTTTCACTTTGTCATTATGGGGTATTGTTTGTAGAATTTTGAGGCAGATAATTTAATCCATTTTGGAATAAGGCTGCAACATAAGAAAATGTGGAAAAAGGGAAGCGCTGTGAATACTTTCCAGATGCACTGTATGTCAGCAGCCCAAGCAGACTCCGAGTCATCACAGAAGTGGCACTAGAACAATGATTGTCAACTCACTTGTTATAGGGGACTTCAAGTTTGGTCCCCGACATCGACATCGTGCATAATATTCAGTTAATGTAATGGTAGAGAAAGATGTCTAAGACTGCAGACATGTAACAGGAGATGGAGAGGTACTACGGGCATACTACATGGAGGTGGACTATGAACATCCAACAGGAAAAAGTCAGGGACTATGAACGTGATATACTGTAGGAGTTATTGGAAACTGGGGAAATGTTTCAGGAGACAGTCATAGACTAGAGGCACATTACATGAGGCTGCTAGAGATCATTGATATTATGGCACCTTTAAAGCACCAACATATTTGTTCCCTACAGCCCCCTTTAAAATATTTTGCCACATTTCATATTTCGCTCAGCAAGATTCAAATTGAAAGAAAGATGGGAGAGAAAAAAAAAAAAAAAAACACATACAAAAGAGAATAGGGATGGGCAGCACAGAAACATGATGGTTTGAAATAAATAATCACTAAAACAAAAAATTCTGTCTGCAAGGGTCACAAGGGCCGCATAAGTGCAAAATGGCTACATGCAACCCCTGGGCAACAGGTTAGGCACCAAGGGTCTAGTATTCCCCTTCGCTCTGCACTCTGGTGCTACATTATAGGCTCGTTCACACTATGTATGGTGACTAGCATTTTTCCGCACTGGATAAATGGCAGCTGCCATAAGGGCACACAGAAAAATTGAAAATTGTATCAAATACCCGCAATTTTCCTTTCCTGACGCCAATCCATGGCAGCATACATATGATATAGCTCCGCCCCTATATCCACCCACAGGACCTGTTTTTTTTTTTTGTGCTCCAGGTGAGGCACAGGACCTGTTTAAATCTATAAAAGTCTGACTGAGAACAACCTCCCCCATACACCATACAAAGCGCAAAGATCAGAGGGAGGGTTCATATGCTGCCATGGATTGGCGTCAGGAAAGGAAGGTTACGGTAAGTATTTGATACAATTTTCCATTTTCCTGACGCAAACATGGCAGCATACATATGATGAATAGTGAGCTAAACAGGGAGGGCTAAAATGTATAGCCAAACTTTATTACAATGGACATGGAAGCCTGGACAGTCTGTTGAAGTCCATTGATGTACAAGCCCCTGGATCTTCCCTGTGGCACCATCAGCAAGTGCACCATGCCAACCAGCCTGCTGCTTTGCAGAGGTCTTTGTAGGCAAATGTCCAAATTTAAAGATGTAAAAATTGACCTAGCTGAATGAGCCTGTATCATTTTTGGAGGCTCTTGCTTGGATGACCTTGAGTCTCCAAGACGACAAGATTTTGCTGTAGGTTCCTCCTCTGAACTTGCCTGATGGAAACACAAAAAGCCTTCTGGAGGATTTTACCTAGTAAGCTGCTTGAAGGTAGGCATTTCAGACACACTGGTACATCCAGTGTAGGTTAGGCACTGTCTGTCGGAAAGGATTGAACTGGCACATTGTAAGATGTAAACAGAAGCCACCTTGTGGTGCTGTAAAGTGTGTGTGTGTGTGCTACTGCAACGCATGTTAAATTAGCTTGATGCAGTGCCATTCTTTTAAGCAGAGAATTGGGACTTCCCTTTGGAGTAGGGTATAATTTTGCTGCTGCTCACTTTTGTAAAACAACTACTACTGCCATTCCTCTTGAAACAGCGTCTTTACCTTTACATTCATTGGGGAGTATGGAAGTAAGTGTCTTGAACAAAAGGGGTTGTACCGACTTGGAAAGCATATATGAGATTGGTTCAAGAGCTCAACGAAAACAATCCGGATGATTATCAGAACGATCTGAGGATGCCTTTCATCTGCTGCCGAGTCATGTGTCACCACCCCATATAACCAAAAAGGACATAGTCTCTCTTAAGAGCAAGCATCACAGAGGAGCAGAGACTGTTAACAACACTTTGTTTCCTGGCAACTGGACGGAAGTTTTGAAGACCTCAAGCTCACCACTGGAATCCCTGCCCAGTCAATAGGCTGCATCATATAGGAGACCTGTGAAGCCCTCATAAAAATCATGCAAGACGAATATTTAAAAAGGTAATGAAACCGTGATTTTACTTTTAACAGTCAAACACTGTACAACAGAGCTTTCTTTGGTAATCCTTGCATTTTTAAGCTATAAACATATGAGATTAACTTAAACTAGTTCATAACATGTCAAACATAAAACATTTTAAAACAAAGTTTCTGTAATTCACAAGGATATGTACTGATATTCATGCCCCCAGTTGTTTTGTGGACGATCCTGATGTGTGAATGGTACATGCCACTGATGCATTTTTTGAGGTGGTTGAGATGAATGGTTATGTGTGGTTTTGTGCTCAGCTAAGTGTGTATTTGTGATGAGCTCCCCTCTTAAGATGTCATGTTATATTTGCCTTAAGAAAAAAAAAAAAAATGTACAAAAAGGTATTGTTTAAATTTTGATGTGTTGTGTAATTTTGGATGACATATTATCGTTAATCTATATTTTCTTATCTGTACATATAAAAGTTTAAAATAAAAACCTATATGATTACTTACCTGACTGTCTGCCATTCCCTCAAATGTTCCATCTTCTTCATCAGCTGAAATATTTCCACTGACACAGTCTAAACTTGACACAGAGGGTCGGGCTTCCTCCTGGTCAGTCAAAAAAATGGAGACTTTCCAAATACCACAGGTGTGGCCCATATACTTGATCTGCACCAGATCTTTTGAAATCGTTAATTTTATTCAATTTCTTTTTTAATAAAGTACGCAGATTTGCTATTTTTGTGGTCACATGGGATAGATCTGCTTTGGCATACACAACAGTGCATAGTCCTGCTAATTTAGTATATGCCTCAATTAGCTTAAGACAGTCAGAATAGCCCTTGGAGCGTACTTTCCATAGGCATGGAAGCTCTTTGTACATTTGAATAAATTGTGGCAGGAAAAGCTGTGAGGTAAATTTGTCCACAATTGCTCCTGAAATAAGAAACAGTTGGGTGGTGGCAGTTGACAAACTACACCAAACTAATAAGACCCTAGCACTATTGTACTGGTCTGCTTACCTTCAGTTGTTAAGGATCTTCTGTGGATTGGTCAGTTTAATCGTTCGTGACAACGTTCTGAACACGGGGTCTGCGTGTATCGTGATGCTCTATGGGACTTTCCAAGCTCCGCCCCTCTTCTTTATGCGGTGCCATCTTAGCAGCAGAACAATGGCTGAAGCGAAGGGGCATGCCATTCCAAAACAAAAAAGCAGACATAGGGGGAAAAAAAAGGCAACACCTATGTCCCTGAATGAGATGAAAACTATGGCGAATATTCTTGAGAAGAACGATTATGATGGAAGGTTCTGCAACTACACCACACCTAATACAAGAGAAGACACATCATGGAGAAGGTTGTTCATGTGCTTGCCAAGAAGTATGGTTTGGAACGAACAAAGGACCAGCTGCGCAAGAGACGGTCTGACTTGAAGCATAGGGAGGAAGAACAGTTGCAGAAAATACACAGAATGATAAAAAAAAAAAAAAAAAGGGGGATTTTAGATTAATTTCTGCCATTACTGCTTTCTCTAAGCTATGCATGCAATCTATTCTTCTCAAGGGAAACCATATTCTTCAGCATGCATGCTTCATCTGGGGTAGTCCATGTGGATGAAACGTACGTCGGGTTGGAGTGAGTTTATTCCATGATATTGCGCCTGTTAGAGAACATTTGTGATCACGATTGAATTGCCTGATATTTGCATAGAAAGTGTAGGTTTTCTACTTTTAAAATAAACCCTGGTTTTGATTATATTTATTACACTATGGAGGAGACCTTTTGTTTTCCTGGGTATCCGAGAGACTTGAAGAGAAGTTGCCAACCTATTAATGACATTGTACCATTAAGGCTTATAGCCTCCTGCATGTACGACTCTTTGCTACCCACAGTAGAGTACACGATTTCTGGGAAGCGCTTCTGACTTCCCCTTTATTGTGATGTCGCATCTGTGGTTGACATCCTTCTACCTCTGAACACGGATTGCTCTTTTTTTGAATACGGACTTTATTCTTGATTTGATCACTATTTCAAGGACTTTGCACTTTCAACATTCTTTAATAATGTTTTTTTGTGATGTTTATGGGCAGTATATTGTCTGTATTTTGCACTTTATATATTTTTTGCCCAGACCCATACAGTTGTGATGAAGCACCTTATCTGTTAGAGCATTCTTACACTTTCTTTGTTTTTTTGTGATGTTTATGGGCAGTACATTGTATTTATAGAATATACCAGAAGTTTATCTGGGGCAGTAGGAAAGCAGAAATTAGTTTGTGACAGCAAGTCCTTAGCAAAAAAGGAGTAAATCTGCATAAATAGTTAATCTACCTGTATAATTTGGGCTCTCCTACCAGATATCCAAGAGGCTGGCTCAATGGCACCTCAGTATGTACTGAGTCTCAAGCAGGATATGCTATTCTGCATCAATCAATTATTTTCCCCAGATCCACAATGAGTTCTTGCCTCTAGAGATGACCACAAATCCTCTGTTATATACCACTTGGCAAAAGGTTTGTTCACATTGTTTGTCAAATAGCCACACATTATTTTTGCTCTAATGCCCCGTACACACGTGCAGATTGTCTGCAGACTTACCTTTTCTATGTAGTGCAAGGGCCTGCCGGATTGCATAAAAATTGAAAGTGTTTAGGTTTGACCTCATATTATATGGTTTTGGTAAGTCTGCAGACAAAAGTCTGCAGATAATCTGCACGTGTGTATGGGGCATAACTGTGGAACAACCCCTGACTCAGGATCACACGCTCTCAAAACACTGGCATCATGAGGGACTTCATTATATTAAACCCTTAACCAAAGATTGTTACAAACAACCAATACCCTTGAATGCAGCACTGAAGAAATCTCATTATTTGTCCAACAATCCATTCCTCTGTCTAAAAAAGGTAAAATCTTACATTATTTCCATTTAAAAGAATAAAAACTCTCTCAAAAGGGCTGCGAAAACTCGTTGAACCCATCACAAGATTGCCTAAACCTATTCCCAGTTTGTATCTCTTCTACCGCCAGCTGCTGGTTTATTCTTCCACAGCAACTGGACCCGTACCTTCCCCATATTTATCGGTGGGTACTCTCAAACTATTTTCACCAACCTTGGAGAACAACAAAAGCCACAAATTAATTGGGAAATGGCACTCCCAATTTTTTCATCAGGCTTACATATCCACATACTGATCGTACTTCATAAGTTTAAGCTCCTATTCTGGCTGTCTTCACTGTGGACACACAGACGTGAACCATGCCTGAAGATCAAGCAATTTTGGTTGGCTTTATAGCTTATTATTCATCACTGGTGTTAAAGTTTCTAAAGGCTTCCAACTAACTTCTTACCATAATTCCTCTTGTAGTGAAAAAAGACATTTTGCATAAACAGCTTTATTCTGGTCCCCCTTCTATTTCATTATGCATAAATAAACAAATGTATGCATTCCCTCTCTTCTCCATTAGCGTTTCCAGGACTGACCAGATGGATTTTGATTGGACAGCATTTATCAATAAGATGAGAAGAGCGGGAGTTCAGGTAAGTACAGCAGGGACCAGGGGTGTGGGGTGGTATTGGGCATCCAATGATACCTTTAAGAATGTAAAAGTAAGCTATTTAACTGTACTACTTACAAATAGACCCCCAATTGACGTTTTATCTTCCAACTAACTCATATATGTCAACATCTTTAACCGGGGCCCCCCATCCCTTTTCATACGCAACTAAGTATATGATAAATGCTTAAGGGTCCCTGCTTAAGCTATCAAGGTCCGATGAGTTGGATGCCACTGACTAGTGAGAGTGAAGGCTGAGGAGAGGTACATCCAGACCCAAAGCATGCTGCAGAAATGGGAAGAGATAGCCCGGGCACCACACACGTCCCCTCACCTGAGTGGTTTGCAGGTAAATAGCCACCCGTCAGCTGTTGGACTGTTTAGCCTGCTAGCTAATCATTTCAATGGCTGAACCCTTACAAAGAGTGGCTGAACTTAATGCTATAAGTTGGACTCTACTTGGTGTTTGACTATTTATCTGAATTATTTTAATGTTGCAACCATCATTCTTGTCAATTGGCCTTGCAAAAGGCCAAAGTATTCCAAGCGCTCAAAGCTAATTTTACACAGCTATGGAACAACTTATTACAGCATGTCCAAGATGAGCCATCCCTGTCACTCTTTTGCAAAACATTGTAACAGTTTCCCAATATTTGTCTAAATGGCAACAATCCTTTTAAATATACAATAACCACAAGAACCATTTCGGAAAAGGCTACTTACCACTTTTTCTGGGCAGTTCACTCTTGGAGTCTTTATTTGGTATTCTGGAGGTGGAGGAAGAGCACAGATTGGAGGAGCTGTGGCTGGGGGTGATGGATCTTCTACCTGAGCTGCCTCCCCTTCGCCTTCACTCCGACTGCCCACAACAGGCTGTAGGGGTGCTGCCCTGTCCTCTGCGCCTTCTGGGTTAGAACGTGTGCGGGGTCTCTGCTCTAATGCCTGCTCCGCATCATCTGCGGGCTCTGACGTGTCCATGCTGCACGTTTCCTCTGTAGGGCTATCCAGCTTTATGGTGGGGTTGTTCAAGTAAGAAAGATGAATGGTAGAGTCTTTTAATGTGGACCTATAGGGAAAAAATACAGATTAACACAAAGCTGCATTAATTATATTTTACCTAGTTATTTCTTGTAGCTAAAAAATGACCAAAAAACAAAACTACGATAACAGAAATCCAAAGATAAGAGTAAACCCTAAATCTACTTTATAGTATGTTTTACATAATGTCTCACTGTATACCGTTTTTGTTTAAGCACACAAGGCTGCTAAATATTGGATATTGGTTTAGCGTTGTCCATTTGCAAGAGAAAGTGTTGTTACTTGCAGGATCTCTGGGTAGGAAACTGCTCAACGGATTCAGAAAGAAATTATATTTTATGCGACATGATGCCAAACATACTGAAAAATTGATTATGGGTTTACAAACACTTTAAAGCAGTCGTAAAGCCCGCTTAGTGATTTTTACTTACAGGTAAGCCTCTAATAAGTTATACTGGTTACGTCACCGGCGCATGCGCTCTGAAGGTCTGGCATACCTTGCCAGACCTTCAGAGTTTTGTGCTGGAACCAAGGGCTCCCATGCACATGTGCGGGAGTGACGTCATCGTGGCTCCAGCCAACATAGCCGAGCACGCAAACCCGGAAGAAACACCAGGGGAAGAGGTCAGCCCTCTCAGCGGTGACAGCACGACTTCTGAGCAGGAACCAGTGGGATGGTCTCCTGGTCATGTGACTGCTGTGAGAGCCAATAAGAATGGTCACATGATGCAGAAGCTGTGCCGCCTCCCAGCGGCCCTTTATGTGTGTTTTAATGTCTGGGAGGCGTTAAGAGGTTAAAAGATAAGTTCACCTTTGGGAACATGTAACATGTTTCCAATGCTGCAGCTGCTGCCCGATCCCCCTCCCTGTGACAGCAGTACGAGGAGAAGCTCCCCAAATTAGCTATCACTTTTGGAAATCAGCCCGGCCGTGCGGGGCTCTATCTACATGGCCATGTCATTCATTTACAAAGATCTGTGAATAAATTAACTAAAAGTACCGGCATACTTTGTAGATGTTGGCTTGCAGTTCTCAATGAGCTACTGTGGTAGTTCATTGATTCTTCCTGTCAGATTGTATCTGCTTGTCCGTACGCGATGTAGGGGCATACAGATTGACTGACAGGTTCACAGGAGACCTGTATGGCACCAGTGATCTTTCATCATTATAATTTTTAATTATAAACATAGTATACTTACATGGTATTGCAGAGAGCATCCCAAAACCTCCTCTTCTGGGGTCCCCAGCTGGTGTTCTTGGCTACTCCTCTTCTCTGTATGCCACCATAGGAATCTGCTTGCTATGGTGGCACATGTGCAGGCTCGCTTCCGAGCCAGGCTGTGTGCATCCATTGACACACACACACAGCGCAGGTTGATCCCATCCCCTCTTCACAGGATTTGACTAACAGGAGCAGGATCCAATGGCTCCCGCTACTGCCTCTGTCCTGCAAAAGCAAGGAGGGAGAAGAGTTGCTACAGAAGGGCACAATGCTGAAGTGATCAAGGAGGTAAGTATTTGGGGGGGGGGGGGGGCTACAAATATTGGGACATTTTTACCTTAATGCAGGGAATGCATTAAAGTGGTGCTCCAGCTCACCCACGGTAAGATTTAAAGTCAGCAGCTACACGGTCACATACTGTAGCTTCTGACTTTTAATATTATGGAGTCCAGGGATGTTGGCACTCCAGCCGATGTTTCCATCGGCTTCTGGGGTGCTGTCGCCTCCATTGCTTGTAAGGACTTGCAGCTTCACAGCCAATTCTTACTGCGCGTGCGCAAAGCTTGCTGCGTTTTCTGAATGGCCCAGTGAGGGGGAAGGAGGAGGGGGGCGAACTTCGGACGTACTGCGCCCCGGGGAGATCCGACGGAAGTGGGGACAGTACCTGTCAAAAACAGGTACCCCCCTCCCTGGAAAGGTGCCAAATGTGGCACCGGAGGGGGAAATTAGACAGATAAGCAGAGCTTCCACGTTGGGATAAAACTCTGCTTTAAATCAAAGCCCTTACAACCTTTTTAAACTAAAACATTTGCCAGTGTGAAAAAGCCGATCACCAATTTCACCATTACATATTGAATATGAGCTGTGCTTGCTCACTGCTGCTTACATCTGTCATTTTGTATCTCTTCTCTGCCTATGATTAGTCCGCATATGTAAATTAAAAATATAATCACAGTCAGCGGCCAGCTTTAACTTTAAAAGCGTAACTCCACTTTTGTTGAGAAAAAAAAAAAAAAACACATTCCGCTCTGTACATTGCAAGGATTTTAACCAACTTTGTTGCAGATTCCTTCCTTTTGATATTCTGAAGAAATCCCTGTTTGTTCCTCTGTGCTGAGCGGGTCTATTGGGAGTGGTTTCATAATTATCTATCAGCTGTGGCAGCTGCAGGGCTCTAATGAGGAAAGCTGCTGGGTCTGCATCCTTTTAGACCAGTGGTGTCCAAACTTTTTTCAAATAGGGCCAGACTTGATGAAGTGGACATGCGTGAGGGCCGACCATTTTGCCTAACATTTAAAATTAAATACAATCATCAGCACAGTGTCCTTAAATGCAGCCTTGCCAGCGCAGGGTCCTTAAATGCAGCCTCGCCAGCGCAGTGCCCTTACATGCAGCCTCCCCAGCGCAGTGCCCTTACATGCAGCCTCCCCAGCGCAGTGCCCAGACATGCAGCCTCCCCAGCGCAGTGCCCAGACATGCAGCCTCCCCAGCGCAGTGCCCAGACATGCAGCCTCCCCAGCGCAGTGCCCAGACATGCAGCCTCCCCAGCACCATTGACACTATCCGAATCACTTTTAAAAAAGTCCAGGAAGCAGCGCCGAGAGGTAGAAGGGGGCGGGCGGGGCAGAGGAGAAGGAAGGACGCGCTGTCATCGGAAGTCCCGCCTCCTATGCCAATGTCTATCGTAGGCGTCGGGGCTTCCGATGACAGCGGGTCCTTCCTTCTCCTCGGCGCCGCCCGCCTCCTTCTACCTCTCAGCGCTGCTTCCTGGACTTTTTTTTTTTTTTTTTACATTGGCGTATAACACGCACTGTTACTTTTTCCTCTATATATGAAATAAAAAGCATCAGTGCTTTATGGATAAAATCACACTTACTTAGACAGGCAGTAGAAGAGATGACACCTCCTTCGGTCAGCTCCACACGGCTTCTAAAGGTGGCTGTGTGGTGAAGGAGAGAAGGAATGCAGATTTCAAATTCCTTCTGCACTCCCGCGCAGTCGTGGGCGGCGCCAGGCACAGAGCAGAGCGGGGGGCGGAGCGGGACTTGGCGGGACTCGGGAGCAGCCGAGGGAGGCCAGAGGCCCCGCCCCCGAGCCATCGCATCAGCATCGGGGCGGGGATGTGCAATGTCTCAGAGAGACATTAATCAGCGGTGTCTCTGGGGGCCGTATGAAAGTAAAGGACGGGCCGGACTTTGGACAGGACTGCTTTAGACGTTTTCCTATTGGGAGTATCTCACCAAAAATGACATTTTTGTTGCAGGGGATCCCAGAAATCTGACTTGTATCTTAGGCAGACTTCTGGGAAAATTGGTGAGCCAACCACACAAGCAGGAAATGATGTTTCTGGGGTGTGGTCAGTACACATTCTGTGTAGAGAACAGCTCCAGGTAGCCATATTACATTGCATTTTCAGAAAATGACAGTGGCTGCAGATTAAAAAAAGGAAAAGTCATTTTTAAGAACATTCAATTACAATATGATTTTTGCGCACTTGTATACGCTATATCGTTTTTTCTTTATTTGCTGATTTTTTTTTCCCCCCACGAAAGTGGCGTTACCCTTTGAGTGCTCATTTAGGCCCCTTTTACACAAGCGGACCGTTCTGCCTGAAAAATAGACAGGTGGATCTGATCTGAACGGATGCCCCATGCATCTCTATGGGGCATCGGATATCAGCGGAGACATGTCCGCTGACATCCAATCCTGTCCGTCAAATCTGGACAGATGGAAACCCTATTTTCCATCTGTCTGGCGGATCGGATGAGAACGGACAAGCGGTCCGTTCTAATCTGATTCCCCCATACAGAAGAATGGGGACCCGACAGCTCTGTCTCCGCACACAACGCAGAGACAGAGCTACCATCCGCCTGCTCAGCGGGGGATCGGCGGATCGATCCCCCGCTGAGAAAAACAGAGTCCGCCGATGGACTACCGTGTGTGAAAGGGGCCTTACACTTTTGCAGAGATCTCAAGCGCAGAAACAATACAGGTCTCCGCAGGGTTCAGGTCTCCGCAGGGTTCACACTACAATTGAGCAGGTGGAGAGTAGAGAGTCTATGGTTTTCTGTACTGGAGAAGTCTCCGTCCACCTGTGCGTGTCTAAAGAAATTAATAAAATGGAACTTGTGACATTTCAGTAAAGTTAAAAAAAAACAGTAAACAGTGCCTTGTGTTGTAAAAATGTAAAGCACCTATACCACACTGCCTAGACAGAATGGACACCAGCCCACCCAGGAAAACAGCTTGTTTTTCTGTGCAGGCTTGTGTGAATGAACCTTTGTTACATAAAGCTTTTTTTAGTTTTGGATATAGCAGGAAAGGATTAGAACAGTCAGGTTTTACTGCCCTCAGAGACTCCATCGGACAGATTCATTCACTTCCTGTCTGGTATAAAACAAGATTGTCCCCAGGACAGGAAGTGAGCAACATAGAAGTAAAAATGCTTTTCTAATCTCTATATCTTTATGTATTTATACACTTTTTGTGTATAACACATCAGGGAATGTAGCAGTCATGGCATAGAATAGTATAATGAACACAGTACCTCTCCTGTTTTCAATTTTCTCCGTTCGTCACTGCACAGAAGTAGAAAACAAAACATGCAGGTTCATCTCCCTTTCCAGTTCCACCCTGTAGCCCTTTAGCAGGAGCCAAGCCTCGATCTGAAGAAACTGTAGCCAAGCCTCGCTTTGGAAAATGATAGCCAAGCCTCGCTTTGGAAAATGATAGCCAAGCCTCATTCTGGATAGCAGTAATTATTCAAGCCTCAATCTGAATAGTAGCAGCCAGCCAAACCAACTGGAATAGAAGAAGCAAAGTTTCAAGTGTATGTAAACTCTAAAAATAAATGTCTATTGTTTGCTACAATTTAGTCTATGAAATATACAATTAAAAGCATTTCCTATATCTATCTAGTTAAACAAAAGCTGTTCATCTAGCCAGGAATCTGATGAGCTGATAGCTTCCAGTGCTCTCTGCGTCTGGACTGTTACCAGCACTGCTCCCTGGCTGCTATCTTCACTGGTTACCACACACCTCCTGTGTTATAGAGAAGGGAGGGAGGTGTTATATAGTCCCAACGTACTCCTTCTAATAGGGTGACAACACCAATCAACATGGTTATCACTCTAGAACAGTGAGTTAATGACAGAATTATTAGGGAAAATAAAGAGAACAAAACTGTGTACAAAATAAAACTAATGCAGCCACCACATCTAGGGAGCTAAGGTGACCAGATTCTTTTAAATGACATCCAGAGACAATTTTTTTTTCTTTAATTGGCTAATGGTAAACTAATTTATAAGCATATTTTCCTCAAATGATAAATGCAATGTTTATGGAATGATTGTATAACATATACATTATTTCTCACATCTTATCCATGAGATAAAAAAAAGATGCTTTGAATTTTTTTGGGATATGACTACCAAATGTTAATTAGATAAGATATAGAAAAAAAATAACAATGCATATTTTGTATTTTATTCTTACCAAAGAATTTTGGTTCAACAATAACAATATAAATGACCAATTCAGAACAGTAAAAGATTGCATGAATGCTTTTTTCTCATCAGTCTTTACACAGGAAACGTAGGGGTACACTGACCATGACTGTATGGCTAGTAGTAATACACAGGACTTGCCACTATGGCTAACAGAGGGGGAAATCAGGGAAAGGCTGGATAAACTCAACACAAACAAATCAAAAGGCCCGGATGGCGTACATCCGAGAGTACTCAAGGAACTCAGTAAGGTTATATCTAGACCACTGTTCCTGATCTTTGCTGACAGTGTTAGGACAGGAGATGTACCAGGGGATTGGAAGAAAGCTAACGTGATTCCAATATTCAAAAAGGGCCAGAGGCATATCCCGGGAAATTATAGGCCTGTCAGTTTGACATCAATAGTATGTAAACTTCTGGAGGGGATGATAAGGGACTATATCGTAGAGTTTGCTAAAGACAACAACATCATCAGCAGTAATCAGCACGGGTTTACAAATGGGCGTTCTTGTCAAACCAATCTCTTAGCATTCTATGAGGAAGTGAGCTGTGAGCTAGATAGGGGAAGACCAGTGGATGTGGTGTACTTGGATTTCGCTAAGGCGTTTGATACAGTTCCCCACAAGCGCTTAATTTATAAAATAAGGTCTGCAGGTATCGATAGCAGGGTTTGCTCTTGGATACGGAACTGGCTTAAAAGGCGTGTCCAAAGGGTAGTAATAAACAGCGCATACTCAGACTGGTCTGAGGTAGTAAGCGGGGTCCCCCAAGGCTCATTCTTGGGACCAACCTTGTTCAATTTATTCATAAACAACATTGAGGTCGGGATCAGTAGTTCGATATCAGTTTTTGCAGATGACACAAAATTGGCCAGGGCAATAACTGCACAGCATGAAGCAGATATCCTACAGAATGACCTGGACAAAATTACAGAGTGGGCAACGACATGGCAAATGAGGTTTAACGTGGAGAAGTGTAAGGTTTTGCACTTGGGGACTAAAAACATAAAAACACAATACACGTTAGGAGGGGAACCCTTGGGGGAATCAAAAATGGAGAAGGATCTGGGAGTCTTGGTTGATGATAGATTAGGCAACAGCATGCAATGTCAAGCGGCAGCTGCCAAAGCCAGCAGAACATTAGCATGCATAAAGAAAGGGATGCATTCCAGAGATAAGACTATAATCCTTCCACTTTATAAAACTCTGGTCCGACCGCATCTGGAGTATTCCGTCCAGTTCTGGTCGCCAGTCCTCAGGAGGGATGTGTTGGAGCTGGAGAGAGTCCAGAGAAGGGCAACTAAACTAATTAGGGGATTGGAGGACCTTGACTATGAAGAGCGTCTACAATCGCTCGATTTATTCTCCCTGGAGAAGAGACGTCTGAGGGGGGACATGATAGCAATTTATAAATATCTTAATGGGGATCCCAGCTTAGAAAAAAAGCTGTTCATTCGAAGGGATTGCATGAGGACTCGAGGGCATACAATGCGATTAGAGGAGAAGCGTTTTAACCTCAGGCAACGTGGGGGGTTCTTTACTGTTAGGGCTACAAGATTGTGGAATTCTCTACCACAAGAGGTGGTTTCTGCGGGTAGTATGGTGGCTTTCAAAAGACTCTTAGACTTACATCTCAAGGATCAGAACATTCAGGGGTATGTGAGATGATTACAGCCACACACACCTACACAGGTTGAACTCGATGGACTATTGTCTTTATTCAACCTCACCTACTATGTAACTATGTAACTATGCATGGTAACAACACGTAGGATACCTTGGAACATCAATAATCAAATATAAATAGCTAATTATTATAAGACTACAAATGTTAAAGGAACAGTTAAGCACCATAACGACTTCATCAAAATTAAGTTTTTATGGTTTAAAACAGGCATGTCCAACCTAAGGCCCACTGCCCTCTGACAATTATTATTATTTTTTTTTGCTGGGGAGGAACAAAGTCGAGTCGGGGGCAAGGCCACAGTGGCTTCAAAGTAACTGTAGGCAGAGGCTGCCTCGGGGGGGGGGGGGGGGGGTAGCGTTGCCGGATTACAAACAGAGCGGGGATCTCCTGCTTACCCGGTTGCTGCTGTCATACGAAGCCCTGCCTCCTATGATAGACAGCACATTGGTGACATCTATCATAGGAGCCGGTCCAGGAGGCAGGACTTCGTATGACAGCGAAGTGAGGCTGGCTCAACATGGTGAGGCTGCATTGGATGGGCATGCACTGGTGAGGCTACATTGGATGGACACTGATCAGGCTGCATTGGATGGGCATGCACTGGTGAGGCTGCATTGGATGGGCACTGATCAGGTTGCATTGGATGGGTATGCACTGGATGGGCATGCTCTTGTGAGGCTGCATTGGATGGGCACTGATCAGGCTGCATTGGATGGGCATGCACCGGTGAGGCTGCATTGGATGGGCATGCACTGGTGAGGCTGCATTGGATGAGCATGCACTGATGAGGCTGCATTGAAAAGGGCACTGATCAGGCTGCATTGGATGGGAATGTACTGGTGAGGCTGCATTGGATGGGCATGCGCTGGTGAGGCTGCTTTGGATGAGCATGCACTGGTGAGGCTGCATTGGATGAGCACTGATCAGGCTGCATTGGATGGGCACACACCAATGAAGCTGCATTAGATGGGCACTGAGTAGGCTGCATTGGATGGACACGCACTAGGCTGCAAGTGTCGTGCGATATCTCGGCTGCCACAGGAGACTTAGGATGTCTGCAGTCAGTGACAGAGCCGCAGCTTCCTGTATAGTTCTGTCTCTCACAGGCGGAGTGATATGAAATGCACTCCGCCTGTGACAGGAGCCATACAGGAAGCAGGGGCTCTGCTCTCTGCTGCAGCTGCTGCTTCCTCCAGCAGTACCCAACGTCATGACCAGCAGTACCCACCAGCAGTACCCGCCAGCAGTCTACAAAATAAGTAGAAAAGGTATGTGCATCAGTGAGTGTAAATTGTTGCAATATGTTTTTTAATAGCTAGTTGTGTTTTGTCATAATATGTCATGTCCTTGTTCATACATGTATGAATAAGGACATGACATTTTCTGGCTGCCTAAGTCATATGTGCTAGGGGTGCAACTAGCCCCCAGCACATAACTATAAATATCCCAGCATGTGCAGTGTTTCTGACTCCTACCACCATGACCACTTCAAATCACTGAAGTGGTCATGGCGGTCAGAGTGTTCCTTTAATATCTCTCAGAAAAAGTAAACCTCTGTATGCGACAGCGTGGCAGCGCGGAAGCGCACGGTGGGGTTTTAATACTTATATACCTTAACTACAGTATATATTTTATACATTTCTCTACACTCAATGTGGCCCAGAGAAGCCAAAAGTTTGGACACCCATGGTTTAAAACAAACAAATTCTCCTGCGCTCAAAAGAGATGTAGCGGTGGTGAATCTCTATGGCTCCAGGTATATGCACAGACTTTGCTGCCCTCCTAGGGTCAGAGGAAACCCAATGACACTGTAAAAAGAACGAAAAGAGGGCACACCAACCCGGTGACCTGGTTGCTTTGTGTCCATTGTGGACTGGATATGCTTATAAGACTTTTGTGTTTGTGAGTATATTTCCTTTCTCTTTTTTCAATAAAACACCACTTGGGTAATACGCAAGGTTGGTGCGCCCTCTTTTCCTTCTTTTTACAAAGTTTTTATGCTGTCAGCAGGTCCCTGAGCACTGTCTTACCTTATAAAATTAAACCCTTCCCAAATGGTTTAACCCCAAAGTCTGTGTTCCAGCGTTGATCTCCCAGCAGCACCTCTGATTGGCTGACGCTCTTAGCCAACCAGTGTCAGCTTTCAGATTTTTAGTTTCATGTATCCTTGCACAAAATGTAAAGTGTTAGAAACAACTGTTAGCTATGCCGCACTGTCAGTGACTGACATACACAGCCATTATGATCTATTATTTGAGACACTGCTCCTTACAGTCAAAGGGGACAACAAGCCTGTCATATGGCATCATTGCCAAATGCAAATCAACCTAAGGCCCTTACACTCTGCAGTACTTACTCCTGACCCCCACACTCTGCGGTGCTTACTCCTGACCCCTGCGGTACTTGCTCTGGACCCCTGCACTCTGCAGTGCTTACTCCTGATTCCTGCCTTACTAACCGCCCTGTATGTATCCCTGTAGTCTGAGCATTACCTATTCCTGCAGTCTGCATTACTTACTCCTGGCCCCTGAAATCTGCCGTTACTACTGACCCCCCAAAATCTGTATTACCTTTGCCGTTATTACTAACTTCTGAATTTTTTGAGTCATTACTACTGACCCCTGAACTCTGTGTTACCTGTGCTATTACTAATGACCCCTTAACTCTGTGGTACCTGTATCGTTACTACTGACCCCTGAACTCCTGTGTTATGTTACTAATAGTTATGTACTAATAACCCCTGCACTATGCATTATGTAAAAAATAAATATCCGCGCTAGAACAAATAATGTTGAATAGGCAGAAAAGCTACTAGCATAATTTTTGTTGATTGCAAAAACACATATGTATAAAAGTCCAAATGCAGCGCTAAAACATAACATGACAGTCCATGATCATGAGAGAGGATGGAAGGATGAAATCCCAACACCAGCTTCAGTGTGAAGAGTGCAGCACACCACGCCACAGTGCCAACCAAATCTCCTTAACAGAGTGAAAAGGATGATGGGCATGTAAGTATGGTACTAAACATGATGGCAGTGACCAGATGTATAACCTTGCATTAGCCACTTCAGCTGGGCAGGAATCAATCCAGGTAAAAAGCAGACCACCCTTGTTGGCCGGATACTGTATGTCGTGTAATCTCACATAAGCCGGTGATGATACCAAAAGAGAATGACAAAGCTGCACATAGTGAAGGTCCGTAACAGTGGTAAGAAGTTTATTAAAACTGATACAAAGGTAAAAGAATAAAAGCTTCCAAGATAAATATAAAGTTGCCGCGGACCGTAGCGTACTGGTGTCAGCGTCCCGCCTCCCGTGGAGACACCCGAATGGACTCAGATATGGGCAGAAGGCTGTTTCGATGCCAGGTCTTTCCCTCTGGGCAAATTTGGTACACAGGAAGTCCAGGTATCCATTTGCATACAATGTAAGGTTGGGAATGCCACTGATCAGCTAATTTGTGTTTACCTGGCACTCCCAGATTGCATAATACTCGATCTCCTGGTTGCAAGTTCTGGACTGTCACTTTGAGATTGAAATTTCTTTTGATTCTTTGTTCCCTTGCAGTGGGCTTCCTGGGTTTTCTTCAAATCCCCTCAAAGCCTATCGACATATCCTCGATAAGAGGCCTGAGAGGTGCAATCTGGAGATGTTCTGAAAGCTAAGTCCACAGGCAGACGGGCCTCTCTCCCTAACATCAGCCAGTAGAGTCGTTCGCCGTGCTATTAAAAGCATGAACTATAGCGGCAATATGATCACCCTAGTATTTTTTCTTCTCTAACGGTAAAGTTCCCAGCATGTTCAACAAAGTGCGGTTAACACGTTCTAGTTGTGGATCTCCTTGAGGATGATAAGTGGTGGTTCTGGACTTTTGAATGCTTAGCAGTTCACAGAGCCGTTTTCCTAATTTACTTTCAAAATCCCGACCTTGATCCGATAGAAGACACTGGGGCAGGCGGTAATGAACGAAGAACTTCTCCACCAGAGTCTTAGCAACTGTACTGGCTTGTTGATCCTTGGTCGGGAAAGCTTGAGCACAACAAGTGAAATTATCTGTCCCAAACAGGACATTTCTGCGCCCACTCAGGTCAGGTTCTAGACACAAGAAATCAATGCACACCAGTTCCATTGGCCCTTGACTTCGTAGATGGCTCATTGGGGCAGCCCTGCTTGACAAAGTCTTTTGTTGGATGCACCGAATGCAAAAACGACAATAACTTTCAACTTCCATCCTCATGGATGGTCAATAGAAACAATCCCTAACTAGCATAGGGTTCTATCTGGTCCCTGGTGTCCATGATGTATACAAGAAAAGATCCCCATTGGAGTGGGACTGTGAATGCCACTGGACACTGTATATTGTAAATAAAATAATTTTATTGATGAAAATACAAATATATTAAACAAGCAAAATAAAGAATACAAAAATCACAAACACATACAGGGCATTAAAATATGCATGCATTTGACAGACCATGTACCAGACCACATTGAAGACGCTCAGATGCATATGGTGATCATAGAACCGGAAACGATCCTACGCGTTTCGGGCACAAAATAAGCCCTTCCTCAGGGGTCAACCAGAGTTCCAGATAAAGCACCTATTATGCCTAGAAAAATAAAGAATTTTTAGTAGATTATACACTAAGTATACATGTATACACAAGTGAAAAGTCATATACTTGTCTTGTAATGCGTGCTTTATGATCAGAACCTACCCTTTGCGTCTAAACAAGGGATTGGACAGGTCTGTCGCTTAAAAACGGTAGATCATACCGTGTGGAGGGATGCCCAGATTCCCACGGGCCCGTTCAGGGCGAAAATTAGTGAGAGAGGGAAAGAAATGTAGTAGCTGCCCAGAGGGACCGCCAGGGCACCACGATGATCGGAAACGTATGGCTCAACAAGGACCACTCCCATGGAGGGGTATACTCATATGGTGAACCTAATACAAATCACAAAAATATGTGGAAAGGGAGAAGAAAAAAGAATTTGATAACCAAAATAAGGTTATGTCACTTAGAATAACCATATATATACCATCAGATATGGTTCTTCGGTTTAGCGTTCTATAATCAATACACATCCAAATGATTCCATTCTTCTTTCGCTCCACCACAATGAGGGATGCGTAAGGGCTTCTGAAATCCCTAATGACCCCAGACTTCTTCAGCTCCGTCAATTTCTCCTGAAGGTCTTCAAGGTCACTCAGAGGGATTCGCCGAGCTCTCTCCCAGAAAGGTTTGTCTTCACTCAGCTGAATTCGGTGTTGGGCACTCTTGGCACAACCCACAACAAAGTCATTCTTAGAAAACATTTCTTCCCATCTTGCCAATAGTATAAATAGTATAGTATAGTATAGTATAGTATACCCAATAGTATAAAATCAGCACATCACTTGGCGAAGGCACGTGTGCAGGGGGGGCACGTTTGCTCTCGGGGGGCTCTCTTCTCGAAGTGGGGGCGATTTCGCTAAGTGGGACACACTTCTGAATCTGCATAGATCATCTCAATGTGTCATCTGAAAACCTTCTTCTATCTCTTCACAGGTATGTCCATCTAGGATTGCAACCCAAACTGAATATTCCTGTACCCTGCGTTTTCTATACAGTTTATGTGGTATGTCCATCTAGGATTGCAACCCAAACTGAATATTCCTGTACCCTGCGTTTTCTATACAGTTTATGTGGTATGTCCATCTAGGATTGCAACCCAAACTGAATATTCCTGTACCCTGCGTTTTCTATACAGTTTATGTGGTATGTCCATCTAGGATTGCAACCCAAACTGAATATTCCTGTACCCTGCGTTTTCTATACAGTTTATGTGGTATGTTTACTTGCTTATCCATCCGTAGCCTATCCCTCCTATGTTTTCTTACCTTAAATTTACAACCATTATAGCCTTTAACCTTTAGGGGTATCTGCCAGTTATCTTTAAATCTTTGTGAAGTGAAACTGCAGTATATGTCCAGCCCTAATTTATCAATTCCTGATTACTAATTGGATAAGCCCCCACCCCAGGTCTAATAGTATAAAATCAGCACATCACTTGGGGAAGGCACGTGTGCAGGGGGGGCACGTTTGCTCTCGGGGGGCTCTCTTCTCGAAGTGGGGGCGATTTCGCTAAGTGGGACACACTTCTGAATCTGCACTTCAGAGAATGCACAAAGTGAGGGAACACAGGAAAGGCTGAGATATACACCACATATACTGCAGGTGATCTCCTCTTTTTTTTTTTTTTAAACCTCTTCAGCTCTATCCTGGTAAAATGCACTCTCTGGCACTTCTTCTGACTGCCCTATCCTCCATCCTTAAATTCTCTCTACTTCACCCCTCTTCTCCACCCCACATCTTATATATATCACCCTCACTTCTGTCCTCACCTTATTACTGCACTCACCATCTCCTGCTACTTCTAAATCCACATGCACACAAATCCTCCAGGAAACTGGGGCATGTCCCCTCATATAAATCACACTCTCATATTACCACCCTCACCTTTCTGCTTCTCCTGGCCTCTGGAGACATATCCCCAAACCCTGGGCCTTCATCTACCCGTGCTCAATACACCACGTACCCTACACCCTCTGGCTGCAGTCGCAGTCAGCACAATCTAGTTCCAATCTCTCTTCTTCCCAAAACCGGACTCCCTTTCTCTTGCGCCCTTTGGAACGCCCACTCCGTCTGTAATAAACTCACCTCTCTCCATGACCTTTTCATCGCTAACTCATTTAATCTACTCGCCATCACCGAAACCTGGCTGCACGAATCTGACACTGCGTCTTCTGCTGCCCTTTTTCCAAGGTGGTCTTCTATGGACTCACTCCCCTAGACCCAACGGACGCAAGGGAGGGGGTGTCGGGATCCTTCTAGCCCCACATAGCTCCTTTCAGGTACTTCAGCCGCCTCCCTCTCTGTCACTCTCCTCATTTGAGGTACACTGCATTCGTCTTTTCTCCCCTGTCTCTCTAAGGATAGCTGTGATCTACCGCCCCCCTGGACCAGTATCAACCTTTCTTGATGACTTCTCCGCCTGGCTACCATACTTTCTCTCTTCTGAAATCCCCACAATCATTCTCGGCGACTTCAACATCCCTGTTAATACTAACACTCCTACCACTTCCAAACTTCTCAATCTAACCTCCTCCTTTGACCTGAAGCAATGGATACACGCTTCTACTCACTCTGAAGGCAATATCCTTGACCTTGTTTTCTCCCACCTATGCACCCCGCACAACCTTTCCAACAATCCATTCCCTCTCTCTGATCACTACCTTATTAGTTTCACTCTCTCCCTCTACTCCACCTCCTCTCCCTCCAGCTACCGTACAGTTACCCGCAGAAACCTACGCCATCTCAACCCTTCTCTTCTCTACTCTGCTACCGGCCACCTCTATGACAATATTGCACCCCTGTCCTGCACCAACCTAGCCACTTCTGTCTACAACACTTCACTCTTAGCCTCCCTGGACACATTGGCCCCCCTCACCACACACCAAATCAGGCCCCGACCCCTTCAACCTTGGCAAACCGATAACACTAGAAGTCTGAAAAAGCATAGCCGTGCTCTTGAGCGCCTATGGCGTAAGACTCGGTCTCAGAAGGATTTCAACCAATATAAATCCGCCCTCCAAAAATACAATTCCAGTCTCCACACTGCCAAACAGACCTATTTTATCACTCTCATTAACAGCCTGTCATCACGCCCCCGGCAACTCTTCGCTACCTTTAACTCTCTACTCCGTCCTCCACTACCCCCTCCCACTGACTCACTCACCGCCCAGGAGATTGCCAACCACTTCAAACAGAAGATTGACACAATTCGTAAGGAGATTGTTGCTGTTCAGATACCTTCCTGCATGCCTTATGCTTCACGCCCACAAGTGCGATCATTACTTCCCTCATTCAACCCCGCCACTACAGACGAGGTTGCTAAACTACTTGCTAATGTCCACTTAACAACCTGCCCTCTGGATCCTGTTCCCTCGCAAATGCTACGTTCACCTTCTGGCCCTATTCTACACTCTCTCCCTCTCTTCTGGCATCTTCCCCAACTCTCTAAAACAAGCACTAGTCAGCCCCATACTTAAAAAGCCCTCACTGGACCCAACCGATCTGAACAACCTACGCCCTATTTCCTTGCTCCCCTTTTCATCCAAACTCCTCGAACGTCTAGTCTACAACCGACTGTGCGACCACCTTGCCGAGAATAGCCTCCTTGATCCTCTTCAGTCTGGATTTCGGCCTCAACACTCCACTGAAACTGCACTCCTAAAGCTGACAAACGATCTGCTAACGGCCAAAACCAATGGACACTATTCTGTACTCCTATTTCTTGACCTTTCTGCTGCCTTTGATACGGTTGACCATCCCCTCCTCCTCAAAAAACTCCATGCCTTTGGTCTCCGTGACTGTACTCTTCACTGGTTATCTTCTTACTTATCTAACCGCACCTTCAGCGTTACCTACAATTCTACTTCCTCCTCTCCTCTTCCCTTCTCTGTTGGAGTCCCCCAAGGCTCTGTTCTTGGACCCCTCCTATTTTCAATCTACACCTCCTCTCTAGGTCAGTTGATAGCCTCCCACGGCTTCCAATACCACCTCTACGCTGACGATACCCAAATCTACCTATCCACTCCTCAGCTCTCTCCCTCAAGTCTCCTCGCGCATCACTAATTTACTATCAGATATATCGGTCTGAATGTCTCACCACTTCCTCAAACTAAATCCATACAAAACCGAACTTATAATTTTTCCTCCACCGCGTGCCCCTTCCCCTGATTTCTCCGTCAATATCAATGGCATTACCATCAGCCCATCCCCACATGCCAAGGTCTTAGGTGTTGTCCTGGACTCTGAACTCTCCTTCAAACCCCACATCCAATCGCTCTCCAAATCTTGCCGCCTCAGCCTCCGCAACATCTCCAAAATACGCCCCTTTCTAACCAAAGACACAACAAAACTCCTAGTTCACTCCCTGGTCATCTCGCGCCTCGACTACTGCAATTCCCTTCTCATTGGCTTACCTCTACACAGGCTATCACCCCTTCAATCCATCATGAATGCTGCCGCCAGACTCATCCACCTCACCAATCGCTCAGTGTCCGCCGCTCCTCTCTGTCAAGCCCTCCACTGGCTTCCGCTCACCCAACGAATTAAATTCAAAATACTTACAACATCTTACAAAGCAATCCACAGCCTAGCCCCCAGCTACATCACCAGGCTCATCTCAAAATACCAACCTAATCGCTCTCTTCGTTCTTCTCAAAACCTCCTGCTCTCTAGCTCACTCATCACCTCCTCCCATGCTCGCCTCCAGGACTTTTCCAGAGCCTCTCCAATCCTATGGAACTCCTTACCCTTATCTGTCCGATTATCCCCCACTCTATTAGCTTTTAGGCGATCTCTGAAAACCCTCCTCTTCAGAGAAGCCTATCCTACCAACCCCTAACAAATGTACCTCCTTTTCTACATAAACCCATCCCCCACAGTTATTGCCTTTTGTTTCACCTGACCCTCCCTTCTAGATTGTAAGCTCTAACGAGCAGGGCCCTCTAGTTCCTCCTGTTTTGAACTGTATTGTAACTGTATTGTCTTCCTTCACATTGTAAAGCGCTGCGCAAACTGTTGGCGCTATATAAATCCTGTATAATAATAAAATAATAATCTTGCTAGCTTGGCTTTGATCCCCTCCTTCCACTTGAGAGGCATAGGAGGACTGAACTTGAAATTCTCCTTCCTGGTCCTCTCCGGGGGCCTTCTGAACCAAATCACCCAAAGTCACAGGAGTGGCTGCACTTACCTGTCCTAGCACCATCAGAGGCTTCAGGCTGACAGGTTAACCTGTAATGTTTTGGACACTGACCGGGACTCTCCCCCCGGTTTTCAACAACATAGTTACATAGTTAGTGAGGTTGAAAAAAGACACCAGTCCATCCAGTTCAACCTATGATGTGTGTGTGTTTTTGCTGTTAACTGTACATTGTATACCCCTCTATGTTGTGGTCTTTAGGGTGCCCATCTAATAGTTTTTTGAAACTATCAATGCTCCCTGCTGATACCACTGTTTGCGGAAGAGAATTCCACATCCTTACTGCTCTCACAGTGAAGAACCCCCTGTGTATTTTAAGGTTAAACTGCCTTTCCTCTAGTGTTAGTGAGTGGCCACGTGTCTTATTGTATTTCCTTTCTCTGAATAGGTTTTTCCATATGCTAGGGTTGCCAGTACAATATTTGTACATTGATATCATATCCCCCCTCAATCGTCTCTTTTCCAGAGAGAATAAGTTCAGTGCTTGTAGTCTTTCCTCAAAGCTGATGCCCTCCATTCCCCTAATTATTTTTGTTGCCCTTCTCTGGACTTTCTCCAGTTCCAGCACATCCTTCCCGAGGACCGGTCCCCAGAACTGGACAGCATACTCCAGATGTGGCCGGACCAGAGTCTTGTAGAGTGGGAGAATAATCTCTTTATTTCTGGAGTGAATCCCCTTTTTTATACATCCCAGTATTCTGTTGGCTTTGCTTGCAGCGGCTTGGCATTGCATGCCACTGCCAAGCCTGTTGTCTACCAGTACCTCCAGGTCCTTTTCCATCCTAGACTCACCCAGAGGTTCCCCCCCTAGTGAGTAGCTTGCTTTCTGGTTTCTGGCACCCAAGTGCATTACTTTACATTTTTCAACATTAAACCTCATCTGCCATGTAGTTGCCCACCCCATAATTTTTTTCAGGTCCGCTTGTAAGGTTTCCACATCCTGCCCAGAAGATATTGGCCTGCTTAGTTTAGTATCATCCGCAAATACTAAGATTTTACTCGATATCCCCTCCTCTAGATCATTTATGAATAAATTAAACAGGATTGGCCCCAGGACAGAACCCTGGGGGACCCCGCTTTCCACACCCGCCCAATCTGAGTACTCCCCATAAATCACCACCCTTTGCAACCTCCCCTGGAGCCAGTTCTCTATCCAGGTACTCACCTTATGGTCCATACCTACCTTCCTTATTTTGAACAATAAGCGTTTGTGGGGAACTGTGTCAAAGGCCTTTGCGAAGTCCAGGTACACCACATCCACAGGCTTACCTTTATCTAGGTGGCAGCTCACTTCATCATAGAAGGTTAATAGATTGGTTTGGCAAGAACGATTTTTCATGAATCCATGCTGATTACTACTAATAATACCATTTTTATTACTAAAGTCTTGTATATGGTCCCTTAACATCCCCTCCAAAATCTTGCAGACTACTGATGTTAGGCTGACCGGCCTATAGTTACCCGGGATATATCTCTGCCCCTTTTTAAATATTGGTACCACGTTGGCTTTTTTCCAATCAGCTGGCACCATACCCGTCTGTAAACTATCCTTAAAGATCAAGAATAATGGTCTGGCAATCACCTGGCTGAGCTCTTTAAGAACCCTCGGGTGTAAGCCATCCGGTCCCGGTGATTTATTTATGTTAAGTTTCTCTAGTTTAGTTCTAAGTCTATCTTATGTTAGCCATGGTGGTACTTCCTGAGGTGTGTTGTTTAGTTTGGCCTTACAAGCTGGGTTAGTGTAGCCCCCCAATTCTTTTGTGAAGACTGAAGAGAAGAAATTATTTAACACTACCGCCTTTTCCCTGTCCTCTGTGGCCAAAACTCCCTTATTGTCTTTTATGGGGCCAATGTGTTCTGGCCTCGCTTTCTTACTGTTTATATACTTAAAGAATTTCTTGGGGTTCTTTTTACTCTCTTCCGCTATATGTCTCTCGTGTTCTATTTTAGCAGCCCTGATTTCGTCTTTACATTTCTTATTACACTCTTTGTAATGCTTGAATGCTGCCAATGACCCCTCAGTCTTGTATTTTTTGAAGGCCTTTCCTTTAGCATTAATATGCATTTTTATGTTGGAGTTTAGCCACCCAGGGTTTAGTTTTGCTCTTTTAAATTTATTTCCCTTTGGAATGCATTGGTAAGTATGCTTTTGAAGCACTCCCATTTTTCCTCCGTGTTCTTTGTTCCCAGGGTTCTTTCCCATTTGATATTTTCTAGCAGAGATCCCAGTTTTGGGAAATTGGCTCTTTTGAAATTCAGTGTCCTTATATTGCCCTTGTGTTTACTATTACTATAATTAATACTGAAACTAATTGACCTATGGTCACTGTTTCCTAAGTTGCCCCGTATTTCTATATCCATGAGCAGGTCTGTATTGTTGGTAATCAGTAGGTCAAGTACCGCATTGTTTCTTGTCGGTGCATTCCCTATCTGGGCCATGAAATTATCCTGCAAAACATTTAGGAACTGCCCAGCCTTGGCTGAATGCGCGGTTCCTTCTGCCCAGTCCATATCTGGATAATTAAAGTCCCCCATTATAATGACATTTCCTATCCTTGCTGCCAATCCTATAAACATTTTCGTAGGCACAATTTCTGGGACCAATTCTATCCCTGTCTCTTCTCCCAATGGGTCAGCTTCCAGCACCACAAATGAACCTGGCTGGTCCCAAAACAACTTGACAGTGGCTTTCATACATACTCTCTCCCTGGGCTGAAACACTTTTCCAATCGCCAAACACGTGTCTGATCGCCACAGTTTTCCCACTCCTTCAGCTAGTGCCCTTTTTTCCTGGACTACACGCTGAAAGGCTTGTCTCAACTTTGGGTGTATCTCCTCTGCAACTGAGCCCTTTGCCACTAATGGGATGAGAAGTCTTCGCACTAAGTCAGTGTTGGTTCCTATCAACAAGGAATTCTGTCCTGCTCCCGGAGGACAAACAACCGCTAGTGTATCGAAGGTCTCTGGCTTCCCAAAGAAGTGTCGAATGGTATCTTAATTAATATGTATCCATCATATGGAAATTTTTGGGTGCCAATGCCCCAGATCTCCAGCTCTTCCAGCTTGCACAGAGGGATATGCTTCAAGTGCTTGTAATATAAATCCCTGTACAATAGTGTCACTTAGACTCCAGTATCAAGCAGAACTTTAGTGTTCCATTTCCATTTGCAGCTAAACTATTGGAGAGGGCCCTACCAAGTTCTTTGGTACATTTCTGCCTTGTGTACCCATAGGCAAGGGTGCATTGACCTCTTGTGTCTTTCCCCCCCAACCCGCGTGACTCATTTTTAGATACAGGCGAAGAGGTACAATGACAAACAGAAGACTTCATCCTCTGCTTTTTCTTCAACGCTTTTCTGACTCTGAAACTCTGTTTGGTCTCGGGATTGGC
Source organism: Pelophylax lessonae (assembly GCF_965119305.1). Classification (NCBI taxonomy): domain Eukaryota; kingdom Metazoa; phylum Chordata; class Amphibia; order Anura; family Ranidae; genus Pelophylax; species Pelophylax lessonae. The sequence goes on from NC_138768.1 coordinate 458,574,511, forward strand.
TCCTTCACTGGAGTCTCTGGAAATTTCCCCCTTTCTTTGGAAAGAGTATCTTCTATAAGGCTTTCAACAATTCTGCCAGAAACTCTGGACTAGCTACCTTCTTGGGGCATTTAGCCTTGACATGCCCAACTTCTCCACATTCAAAACATCTCCTTTCCCTGGTTTGGAAATAGTTCTCATCCTCTAGGGTTGAATTTTTGTTCATGCATTTTCCCTTGGGTCTCCATCACTCGCATCAGAGCCTGCTATATCTGAGTTTGAACTTGAGCGACTTGAGTCATCAATTTTGCCGGTTTCGGAGCGTCTCAAAATATGCTATATGGCATTTTGAGTCCTATCGTTCTGGTGAGCACATTATATCTCTATATCTTGTTAGTGTTGGGATCCAGTGAGCACTTCAATTATCACCGTTGTGGACTGCTTTTTTCACTTCACATATGGGACTGTTGATTTGATGTTCACTTTTATTTATTTTGCAATATACAGTGGGTACGGAAAGTATTCAGACCCCCATAAATTTTTCACTCTTTGTTATATTGCAGCCATTTGCTAAAATCATTTAGGTTCATTCTTCTTCCTCATGAATGTACACATAGCACCCCATACTGACAGAAAAACACAGAATTGTTGACATTGTTGCAGATTTATTAAAAAAGAAAAACTGAAATATCACATGGTCCTAAGTATTCAGACCCTTTGCTGTGACACTCATATATTTAACTCAGGTGCTTTCCATTTTTTCTGATCATCCTTGAGATGGTTCTACACCTTCATTTGAGTCCAGCTGTGTTTGATTATATTGATTGGACTTGATTAGGAAAGCCACACACCTGTCTATATAAGACCTTCCAGATCACAATGCATGTCAGAGCAAATGAGAATCATGAGGTCAAAGGAACTGCCTGAAGAGCTCAGAGACAGAATTGTGGCAAGGCACAGATCTGGCCAAGGTTACAAAAAGATTTCTGCTGCACTTAAGGTTCCTAAGAGCACAGTGGCCTCCATAATCCTCAAATGGAAGACGTTTGGGGCGACCAGAACCCAAACATTCATGAGGAAGAAGAATGAACTTAAATGATTTTAGCAAATGGCTGCAATATAACAAAGAGTGAAAAATTTAAGGGGGTCTGAATACTTTCCGTACCCACTGTATTTGTATTTACCTTTCTTGGTTTATATATATACACATTTATATTGCTAGTATTTATTAGCACTGCACTTTTTCCACACCCTTTGGTGGGTGGCTGGCTGGCTGGCACCCTGTGCTGGTTGCCTGGCTGCCACCCTTTGGTTGGTGGGTGGCTGGCTGGCACCCTGTGGTGGGTGGCTGGCTGGCACCCTTTGGTGGGTGGGTGGGTGGCTGGCACCCTTGGGTGGCTGTCTGGCTGGCACCCTTTGTTGGGTGGCTGGCTGGCTGACACCCTTTGGTGGGTGGGTGGCTGGCTGGCACCTTTTGGTGCGTGGCTGGCTGGCACACTGTGGTGGCTGGCTGGTACCCTTTGGTGGGTGGCTGGCACCCTGTGGTGGCTGGCTGGTACCCTTTGGTGGTCGGCTGGCTGGCACCCTTTGGTGGGTGGCTGGCTGGCACCATGTGGTGGGTGGCTGGCGGCACCCTTTGGTGGGTGGCTGGCTGGCACCCTGTGGTGGGTGGCTGGCTGGCACCCTTTGGTGGGTGGGTGGCTGGCTGGCACCCTTTGGTGGGTATCTGGCTGGCACTCTGTGATTGGTGGCTGGCTGGCACCCTGTTGTGGGTGGCTGGCTGGCCCCCTTTGGTGGGGGGCTGGCTGGCTGGCATACTTTGGTGGCTGTCTGGCTGCCTGGCGGGCACCCTTTGGGTGGCTGGCTGGCTGGCACCCTGTTGTGGGTGGGTGGCTGGCTGGCACCCTTTGGTGGGTGGCTGGCTGGCACCCTGTGGTGGGTGGCTTGCTGGCTGGCACCCTTTGGTGGCTGGCTAGCAGGCACCCTGTGGTGATATAATTCAACATGATGAACTCTTAGATGGGCCCAAAGATTTGACATATTTTTGTTTTTTTGCAGTTATTGATCCCATTCTTACATTGTTTGGGCATGTGTTGCACACTGCTGCTGCTTTTCCTGGAGATGGAGATGAGAAATAGTCCCAGACCACAGTTTTAATTTTTCTATCTGCATCAATCTCCATTGAAATTTGAAAGACACTACTGAAATTGAATATGGCTTAAAAAACTGGCTGGTTGGCACCCTGTGGTGGGTGGCTGGCTGGCTGCCACCCTTTGGTCGCCGTGTGGTCCCACCTTGATGCGTTTCCTCATTACGACTTCGTCTGAGGGTGTGGCCACACAAAACACCCTTCATTAGCCTTAAACCCTCATCATCTGAAACATAAAGCCTATACATAGAAATTGATCGGACATCCGCAATCTACACTGCAGTTTTATCATCTGTGTTCTTTAATTTCAGTATACACTACTCCCACCAAGGACAATCATTACGAAAATAGCTCCAACAGCTTTAAAAATTAAATCCTAAACAAAAACAATTTGGCAACAATAGATATCATATTTGAACGTCATATCTTTAAAACAGTTCGCTATCCAGCAGCACATTCAATATTTGTTTTTATATTTCAATTCAAAACACAATTGCTTCCCCATTATCCTACAATATGAAATTTAGAATTAAAATGCCCCCAAGAAACATAAACTATCCGAACATCATTAGATTACCCTAATATTAAATGATGTATGTAAAATATATACCCAGGAGTCCATTCAAAAAAATTCATTGTTATCCTAAATACTCAACTCTACACTAAAGGTGCTAGTGATATTCAGGGATAGAGTCAGACAATAATCACTAATAATTACTAATAAAACAATATCTAACGCTAAATTCATTTCTTTGGGCGTCAATGTATTAGTAAGATAGATTGATTTTGTTTCCCTCTTGGATAATGCCCTCACTCTATTTTCGCCCCTCCGTGATGGGTACATTTTATCCACCCCCAAAATGTTAAACCTGAGAGGTCCTGATTATGGTGATTTTTAAAATGTACAGAAACAACATGATATTTCAAACCTATGATAATGTTGTGTATGTGCTCTGCGATACGTACCCTTAGTGGTCTTTTGGTATGACGAATGTACATTAGACCACTCTACATTTGGGCACTCCAGAGCATACACCACATACATAGTGTTGCATGTTATCAGTTCCGTAATTTCAAATTTCTTATTATTTGCCATAGATACAATTTATCGAGGCCTCTAATGGGATTCCTTACTTGTCTACAAGCTTTACATCTTCGACAAGTAAAAAAACCTGCCTTATCCCAAAATTTTTGGGGTCTAGAGGGGAGGTCGAAGACTTTCTTTACTATCCTATCTCCAAAGCTCCAGGGCTTCCTATTAGGGATGAGCTTCGAGTTCGATTCGAACCCAAGTTCGAGCAGAACATTGGCTGTTCGCTCGTTCATAGAACTTCAAACAAATCGGGATGTTCGAACCAAATTAAAAAATTCAGACTTTTTTTTTTTTTTAAAGGAAAATAGGCAAAAAAGAAAGGTGCTTTATTAAGTTTTAAGTGCAGTAAGATTGAGCAGTGATTATATATCAGCTACTAGTCCATCTAGAACCATGTAAAACATGTTACGGTTAGGGTTTGGGTTGAGGTTAGGGTAACTCTAAGGGTTAGAGTTAGAGTTAGGGTTCGGGTTAGAGTTAGGGTTAAGGTAACTCTAAGAGTTAGGGTTAGAGTTAGGGTTAAGGTAACTCTAAGGGTTAGGGTTAGGGTTAAGGTAACTCTAAGGGTTAGGGTTAGGGTTCAGGTTAGGGTTAGCGTTAGGGTTAGGGTAACTCTAACTCTAAGGGTTAGAGTTGGGGTTCAGGTTAGGGTTAGAGTTAGGGTTAGGGTTCGGGTTAACCCTAACCCTAAGGGTTAGGGTTAGAGTTAGGGTTTGAGTTAGAGTTAGGGTTTGAGTTAGAGTTAGGGTTAGAGTTGGGGTTAGGGTTAGCCTTAACCCTAACACTAACACTAATCAAACTGATGTTCTACATGGTTAACCCTAACTCTAACCCTAACCCTAATCAAACTGATGTTCTACATGATTTACATGGTTAACCCTAACCCCAACTCTAACCCTAACCCTAAGTTAAGGGTTAGGGTTAGAGTTAGGCTTAGGGTTAGAGTTAGGGTAAATTTAAATGCAATTTTTTCCTTTAGAAATGTATTTTTTGCTGTAGAAAGAACTATCCATGCTACAGATCCAAAACTTTACAGGCACATTGCGGGGACCCCCCAGGCACACTATTTAAAGGAATTTTTCATTTTTATTGTTTCACTTTAAATATCATTAAAATCACTGCTCCTTTAAAAATGCTTTTTTTTTCATTGATATATGTTCTTTAGGGCATTACCCAGGTCCCCATAAGCTTTTTGGGGGAAACACTTGCATTTAAGGCTTTAAAATGACTTCTTTTGATTTTAGAAGTTCGAATTCCCATAGACGTCAATGAAGTTCGAAAGTTCGAGTTCGGCAAACTTTTCCGATGTTCGCGGTGTTCTGTGTGAACCAAACAGGGGTATGTTCGGCTCATCACTACTTCCTATATTTAAATGCAGGTTTAAGGGTTTTAGTCATTTCTTAAAGATATCCATAAAAAGTGTTGTTTAAAGTTTGCCACAAGCCACCTGGGAGACACAACAAACATGTGGAAGAAGGTGCTCTGGTCAGATGAAACCAAAATCAAACTTTTTGGCAACAATGGAAAACGTTATGTTTGGCGTTAAAGCAACACAGCTCATCACCCTGAACACACCATCCCCACTGTCAAACATGGTGGTGGCAGCATCATGGTTTGGGCCTGCTTTTCTTCAGCAGGGACAGGGAAGATGGTTAAAATTGATGGGAAGATGGATGGAGCCAAATACAGGACCATTCTGGAAGAAAACCTGATGAAGTCTGCAAAAGACCTGGGACTGGGACGGAGATTTGTCTTCCAACAAGACAATGATCCAAAACATAAAGCAAAATCTACAATGGAATGGTTCACAAATAAACATATCCAGGTGTTAGAATGGCCAAGTCAAAGTCCAGACCTGAATCCAATTGAGAATCTGTGGAAAGAACTGAAAACTGCTGTTCACAAATGCTCTCCATCCAACCTCACTGAGCTTGAGCTGTTTTGCAAGGAGGAATGGGCAAAAATTTCAGTCTCTCGATGTGCAAAACTGATAGAGACATACCCCAAGCGACTTACAGCTGTAATCGCAGCAAAAGGTGGCGCTACAAAGTATTAACTTAAGGGGGCTGAATAATTTTGCACGCCCAATTTTTCAGTTTTTTATTTGTTAAAAAAGTTTGAAATATCCAATAAATTTCGTTCCACTTCATGATTGTGTCCCACTTGTTGTTGATTCTTCACAAAAAATTACAGTTTTATATCTTTATGTTTGAAGCCTGAAATGTGGCAAAAGGTCGCAAAGTTCAAGGGGGCCGAATACTTTCGCAAGGCACTGTATGTAATCATTTGTCATATATATATATATATATATATATATATATAATGTAACCTAGGGGTATCTCGGGAATGACTGCCAGCCAGTTTGGTGAAAGCAAAACAGTTCATTTATTTGAATACCAGCTAAACAAAAGGCAGCTTACTTCAGCCAAAGTCAATAAACAGTCCAAATCCTGGTATTGGTAATAAAGCAGCAGGCTCACCGCTAGTCTTTGGTCCCATACAAGGGTCAGGCTCCTCCAAAGTCAGGTTCCAGACAGGCCACACAGGGGGAAAGTTAGCAGCCCATGGCTCAGCTTGTCTGAGAGCTTCCACTCACTACACAGCTTGTGATTCTCTGTCTCTCTCTCATTTACTTCCTTGACACAGGTGCTGATTTCCCTCTGCTGCCTTTCAAGCCTCCCTCACCTGGGACTTAACCCCTGAGTACCACAAAAGCACTGCAACTGACCCCATCATTAAAGGGACCACAGCTCAAATATCGGGAAATGTACCTGCCATCCAAGACACATTCCCGGTGTCCTGTACTCATCCCCCCCCCTCTACCTCGACGCGGAGGTGTCGGAGGCAACGTGGGACACCCTACAGTGTACCCTAGAGAGAGCATCCTCGCTCTGGTGTTGCTTTCCTGGCCTGTGTTCAACTACAAATTTGAACTCTTGCAATGCCAAAAATCACCTGGTAACTCTAGCATTCGTGTGTTTATTTTGTCTCATCCAGGTCAATGGGGCATGGTCTGACACTAGGCGAAACTTCCTACCGAGGAGAAAATAGCGTAGGGAGTCTAGAGCCCACTTAATGGCCAGGCACTCCCGCTCCACTATAGCATAATTTCTCTCGGCGGCTGTTAATTTTCTACTCAGAAAAACTATGGGGTGTTCCTCCCCATTGACCTCTTGGGACAGAACAGCTCCCAAGCCTTCACTGGAGGCATCTTTTTGAACAACAAATTCTCTTGAGAAGTCCGGAGCGACCAGCATTGGATACTGACACAAGGCTGTTTTAAGCTCCTGGAAAGCCTTTTCAGCCTTGTCATTCCATTTCACCATGACTGACTTTTTACCCTTTGTCAGGTCTGTGAGAGGTAAAGCCATAGTGGCAAAGTTGGGGACAAACCTGCGGTAGTACCCCACGATATCCAAAAAGGCTTGCACCTGTTTCTTCGTGACTGGGCGGGGCCAGGCCTGGATAGCCTCTACTTTCTTCATCTGTGGCTTCACCAGCCCTCTACCTACAATGTACCCCAAGTACTTGGTTTCCTCCATAGCTATGGCACACTTTTCCGGGTTCACAGTAAATCCTTCTTTCTTTAGAGAGTCTAAGACTGCCTGCATTCGCGGAAGATGGGATTCCCAGTCAGTAGAAAAGATGACAATGTCATCTAAATACACTGAAGTGTATTTCTGATGTGGGCGTAAGGTTCTATCCATAGCTCTCTGGAAGGTAGCTGGAGCGGAATGCAAGCCGAATGGCATTCTTTTATACTGGAAATGGCCATCTGGGGTAGAAAAGGCAGTCTTTTCTCAGGCTTCCTTAGTTAAAGGTATGTGCCAGTAGCCTTTGGTGAGGTCTAAGGCAGTGATGTATCGGGCTGGTCCCAACCTTTCTATCAATTCATGCACTCGGGACATCGGATATGCGTCGAACTTTGATACCTCATTGAGTTTCCTGAAATCATTACAAAAACGCAGAGTCCTGTTGGGCTTCGGTACCAACACAATCTGGCTCGACCACTCGCTCTGCGATTCCTCAATGATATCGAGTTTGAGCATTTTCCGGACTTCCTCTGACACCGCTTTCCTATGTGCCTCGGGGATGCGATAGGGTTTCACTCGAACCTTCACATTAGTTCCATGACAATATCATGTTTAATAACCGTGGTAAGACCTGGCAGTCCAGAGAACTTCTCCCTATTCCTCTGTAAGAACTCCTTCATCTGCTGCGTTTGCGGCTTGGTTAGGGAGGTGGAAACTGGGACCGAGTTCTCCCCTACCAGGGGCATAAGACTAACCTCAGCCAGGGCAACTTCCTGGTCACGGTCCTTCCAAGGCTTCAGGAGATTTACATGGTATATCTGATAGGGCTTCCTCTTCCCAGGTTGGTATATCTTATAATTAATCTCCCCAACCTTTTCTACCACCTCAAAGGGCCCCTGCCACCTGGCTAGGAACTTACTTTCCACCATAGGTATAAGCACAGACACCCGATCCCCAATCTGAAACTGTCTAAATTTGGCAGACCGGTTGTACACCCTTCTTTGTGCCTCCAGCGCTTTTTGCATGTGTTCCTTGACCAGAGGCATCACCTTAGCAATCCTCTCTCTCATCTGAGTTATATGTTTTGCAACTGTCTTATGAGGAGAGGACTCACTTTCCCACGTTTCCTTCACTAAGTCAAGTAGTCCCTTGGCCTTCGCCCATAGACCAATTCAAACGGGAAAAACCTGTGGACGCTTGGGGCACTTCCCTAATAGCAAACATCAATGCTGGGAGTAGACAGTCCCAGTCTTAACCATCTTGTTGCACAACCCTTTTAAGCATTTACTTGAGAGTTTCATTGAACAACTCTACCAGTCCATCTGTCTGTGGATGATAGACAGACGTGCGCAGCTGTTTGATTTGGAACAACTTGCACAGATCTGCCATCACCCGAGACATGAATGGGGTGCCCTGGTCTGTCAAGATTTCCTTTGGGAATCCTGTCCTAGAGAACATATTAAACAATTCCCTGGCAATTGCTTTTGAAGAAGTCTGCCTTAGGGGACCTGCCTCTGGAAACCTGGTGGCATAATCAAGTACCACGAGGATGTATTGGTGGCCCGAGCCGATTTCACCAAAGGGCCCACCAAGTCCATCGCAATGTGCTCAAATGGTACTTCGATAATGGGCAACGGCACCAATGGGTTCCTCAAGTGGGGCATTGGCGCGGTCAGCTGGCAGGTGGGACATGAACTGCAATAACGTCTCACCTCTACTGTCACTCCATAGAACTGGTCCGTTATTCGTGTCTCGATCTTGTCAGGCCCCCAGGTGACCCCCCAACGCGTCATTGTGTGCAAGTTTATTACTGTGGGTCTGAAAGGCTGGGGAACCAGTAACTGGTCGACCACTTCTCCCCTATCCTCAGTAACCTGGTATAGCAGCTCACCAATGACCACAAAGTGGGGAAACCTTTTTTCAGCCTTGGGTACTTGGAACACCCCATTAACTACGGTAACCTGTTCCCAGGCATTTTTAAGTGTGTATCCCTCTTTTTGGCAGAAGAAAATGCACCCCGTGACACCTCAAGATCAGAATGGGCAAGACTAGAGGAGCTTTCTCTCTCATCCTCCTCCGACATAAACGGCAGAGGGTAGGCTTCCTCTATGTTCTTGCCAGCCATGACCTGCATAAGATTGGGTTCTCCCCCTCAAGTTTCCCTTTAGTTGGGGAACCATTTGCTCTAGATTCAATGCTATCAGGAGTGTCCAATCCCTTAAAGGGAACAGAGCAGTCCAGCTGTTCCGGATGTCCTTTGCTCACGTAGTCCCAAAGTTCAACAAATAATGGGCAGTCCCTCCCTATGATAACATCATGGATGAGGTCAGGTACCACCCCAACCTCCTGAACAATTGTGCCACAGGCCGTGGTGATTGTCACTGACACCGCCGGGTATTACTTGGTGTCCCCATGTATGCATACCACCTTCAGGGTTCTTGCTCCTGGACTCACTCCCCCAGCTACCCCATTACCCACAAGTGTTACCATACTTCCGGAGTCAGGGTTCCAGGCAGGCCACACAGGGGGAAAGTTAGCAGCCCATGGCTCAGCTTGTCTGAGAGCTTCCACTCAATACACAGCTTGTGAGTCTCTGTCTCTCTCCCATTCACTTCCTTGACACAGGTGCTGATTTCCCTCTGCTGCCTTTCAAGCCTCCCTCACCTGGGACTTAACCCCTGAGTACCACAAAAGCTCTGCAACTGACCCCATTAAAGGGACCACAGCTCAAATATCGGGGAAATGTACCTGCCATCCAGGACACATTCCCGGTGTCCTGTACAATATATAGAAAGATCAATGTATGCTCTATACTGACCGTGACCAATAGACACCCAATGGCCTAATATATTTAATCAATTGTCCTATATATAGAGAGAGATCAATGTATGCTCTATACTCAACTGACCGTGACCAATAGATAGTCATACAGACTATACTGAACTGACTGTGAGCAATAGATGCTCAATGGCCTAATATATGTAATCAATTATCCTATATATATATAGAAAGAGATCAATGTATGCTCTATACTGAAATGACCATGAGCGATAGATACTCAATGGCCTAATATATGTAATTGATTTATATATATATATATATATATATATATATATATATATATATATATATATATATATAGAGAGAGAGAGAGAGAGAGAGAGAGATCGATGTATGCTCTATACTGACCGTGACCGATAGATACTCAATGGCCTAATATATTTAATCAATTGTCCTATATATAGAGAGAGATCAATGTATGCTCTATACTGAACTGACCGTGACCAATAGATAGTCATAAAGACTATACTGAACTGACTGTGAGCAATAGATGCTCAATGGCCTAATATATGTAATCAATTATCCTATATATATATAGAAAGAGATCAATGTATGCTCTATACTGAAATGACCATGAGCGATAGATACTCAATGGCCTAATATATGTAATCGATTTATATATATATATATATATATATATATATATATATAGAGAGAGAGAGAGAGATCAATGTATGCTCTATACTGACCGTGACCGATAGATACTCAATGGCCTAATATATTTAATCAATTGTCCTATATTTATATATATATATATATATATATATATATAGAGAGAGAGAGAGAGAGAGAGAGATCAATGTATGCTCTATACTGAACTGACCCATAGTCAATGGCCTAATATATGTAATCAATTGTCCTATCTATATATAGAATATATATAAAGAAATAAATGATCAAGTCTGTCCAATGCATCCATTCCACATCCCTGAAATCGTATAAATTGGAACTACAATTCCCATCATGCCTAGTCATGTCGGTGAATGTCAGAGTTTTACAATGCCTCATGGGATGTGTAGTTCTGCAACAGCTGGAGGGCCTTAATTTGAGGATCCCTGGTATAGAGCATACATTGATTTCTCTCTCTCTCTATATATATATATATATATATATATATATATATATATATATATATATATATATATATATAAATATATATTCTATATATAAATTGGTGAAAAGACAAGGCGACTGGTCCCAGCATCCAATCTATGTCTTAAATATATATGGGACTTTGTAGGAATGGATACATGAGTAATGGAGGCAAGCACAAAAGATAAAATACAATGATTTATTACAAAAGAGTCATATTAAAATCCAACATGAACAAAAGATGTGTGTGCACATATACAATACATAGCATGTACAGATGAATCTCAGAAAAAGCGCCCAATATTGAACGCGTTTCGCGGACTGCTATAGCAGAGCTTGCTTCGTCAGGAATAGGGACACACATTCATCTTCCAATACTTCAATAATAGAAAAAACAACAATAAATTAAAGAACATAATAAAGTGCCACAATTGTGAAACACACACATGTAATACATATATTCATTTACTTTGTCCATGGTTACATCGGCTTACCATACTTCACAAACATTGACAATAAGGGTAGACTCCTGAAGGGCATGGCGCCAGAGTGGGTGACCAACAGTCCTGGCCGTGTGTCATGGGGGACAATAAGTCGGCTCCCCGGACATCGGCCCTACAATGCAGGCTGGACCAGCTTGACCAAAGCGGACTTGTCCCACAGCGGGGAAGGGATTTTACACTTGATCCAATCTACAGATTAAATAAATATAAGATCATGTCAATTAAGGATTCAGATACGGGGGATCATGTACCAACTGTCCCACCATATCAGAATTCACAATCAAGGAGGGGAACAGGAACTTAAAGGACTTGGCTAATGCCCAGATTCATAATTACTTCATGGGTTTCTAAAATATTCAATTGATATGGGATAGGTCTATATAAAATACACAAAAGGGGTAATGTCATTCTTATAGTGATTAGTCCCCACTCCCCATAAACCCATATGGCACATGTCCTAGAGGGGCCAAGCCAAGAGGTAAGGAGTTATCCAGTAATTCCATTAGCCCATATACATAAGTACTGCTAAGTCCAAATATAGAAATATGGATCAACATATGTCCCCAGAAGAAAATATCCCTAAAGTCATTGGTGACCAGGTCCACTTACCGCATCATGCCTAATTGCCGCCAAAGATGGGAAGCAGGAAGGAGCCGCTAACGGTGTCCTCCACGTGCAGCCCATCTATAAGCTGTTCCCACCGGAAGACCGGGCGCAACAAGGGGAAGAGACCCATCCCGCCGCTACGCCTTTCAGCAATTCCCGATCGGGGGAGGCACAGCTCACCACTAGGGGGAGCCTACCTCCGCTTTGCGCCCAAGCCTGCAAGTGACCATTGGTATACCGACTCCCCCTATTGGTGAGCTGGGTGGATGGGTCTCCTCCCCTTGCTGCGCCCGGAAGTGACATGATGCGCCCACACCGGAAGTGCCGCGGGCGGGTCGTGCGTCACTTCCGGTGGGACCAGATTATAGATGGGCTGCACGTGGAGGACGCCGTTAGCGGCTCCTTCCTGCTTCCCATCTTTGACGGCAATTACGCATGATGCTGTAAGTGGACCTGGTCACCAATGACTTTAGGGATATTTTCTTCTAGGGACATATGTTGATCCATATTTCTATATTTGGACTTGGCAGTACTTATGTATATGGGCTAATGGAATTACTGGATAACTCCTTACCGCTTGGCCCCTCTAGGACATATGCCATATGTGTTTATGGGGAGTGGGGACTAATCACTATAAGAATGGCATTACTACTAGCAGGCATGCGGAGGGTATAACCTACTGGGGGAAAATCTCTTTCACGATCAATGTTTCTCTAACTTTTTTGAACAAGATGGCTCCCCTGTTCTCTGCAGACAATGTCAGGAGCATATGTCTATTAAATGGACCCTGAATAACCTTCCTGCAAGCCCTGGAATCCATCAATAGGCTCTCTAGGATCTTATAAGGACCTCTATGAGCTCCTTATAAGGGACATTGGTGTTTCTTTCTAAAGCCCTGTACACACGTACCGATTGTCGGTCGTAAATATTCGGCCGACGACCGATCCGCCGATTGTAGGCTTGTTAGTATGATGCTTCCGACAGCCGACAGCGCACTTTCAGCCGAAAATAATCTGTCATGTAGACATTAAAATTTTTGTTGGCCAACACCAGAACGGCCGATTGTTCGCCAGTCAGTACAGAATTCGGCCGACAATCAGCAGATTTGCAAGACTGGGCATGCTCAGAAAAGAAAAAACACACGGAAAGTTAACCATCACATGACATCACTTCTGCAGTCGGCTGTTGTTGGCCGACAAAATTTGTGTGCAGTCTTTTGCAGTTTTCAACAGACACGACAGCCCTGGACAAAAGACGGCCGATCGTTCGGCCGACAATTGGTACGTGTGTACGGGGCTTTACCCCATGTATACACAATGTTGAGTGGATCAACACCCCCTCCCTTGTGATATATATTTTTGATAATCACATTTAAACACACATGAACCCCATTTTATTCTTAAGGACTCTAATATTTTGAAGCACCTTTTGCGAAACGCGTAGTTCCAGCAACGCTATATACATATACATAGTCCCTTGATGGGCTCTCTGTAATGCAAAAAACTATACCCTATGTACAATTATTGTATACAAATATGTAATGTACATGTATGTCTGTCTTTTTTTTTTTAATATATAATAAATAAAAGTTTTTTATTCATTTTTAAATATGGACTGAAGTATGTAAATATTTACCGTATAGGTGGCACATCTAAATCCCCTTTGGTTTCATCTCTGTACCACTTGGATAGATTTGATAACCTCCCCCCTCCTACACACAAAAATGGCATTACCCCTTTTGTGTATTTTATATAGACCTACCCCATATCAATTGAATATTTTAGAAACCCATGAAGTAATTATGAATCTGGGCATTAGTCCAAGTCCTTTAAGTTCCTGTGAATTCTGATATGGTGGGACAGTTGGTACATGACCCCCCGTATCTGAATCCTTAATTGACATGATCTTATATTTATTTAATCTGTAGAATGGATCAAGTGTAAAATCCCTTCCCCGCTGTGGGACAAGTCCGCTTTGGTCAAGCTGGTCCAGCCTGCATTGTAGGGCCGATGTCCGGGGAGCCGACTTATTGTCCCCCATGACACACGGCCAGGACTGTTGGTCACCCACTCTGGCGCCCTGCCCTTCAGGAGTCTACCCTCATTGTCAATGTTTGTGAAGTATGGTAAGCCGATGTAACAATGGACAAAGTAAATGAATATATGTATTACATGTGTGTGTGTGTCACAATTGTAGCACTTTATTATGTTCTTTAATTTATTGTTGTTTTTTCTATTATTGAAGTATTGGAAGATGAATGTGTGTCCCTATCCCTGACGAAGCAAGCTCTGCTCTAGCAGTCCGTGAAACGCGTTGAATATTGGGCGCTTTTTCTGAGATTCATCTGTACATGCTATGTATTGTATATGTGCACACACATCTTTTGTTCATGTTGGATTTTAATATGACTCTTTTGTAATAAATCATTGTATTTTATCTTTTGTGCTTGCCTCCATTACTCATGTATCCATTCCTACAAAGTCCCATATATATTTAAGACATAGATTGGATGCTGGGACCAGTCGCCTTGTCTTTTCACCAATTTATATATAGAATATATATTTATATATATATATAGAGAGAGAGAAATCAATGTATGCTCCAGGGATCCTCAAATTACGGCCCTCCAGCTGTTGCAGAACTACACATCCCATGAGGCATTGTAAAATTCTGACATTCACCGACATGACTAGGCATGATGGGAATTGTAGTTCCTGAACAACTGGAGGGCCATAGTTTGAAGAACCCTGCTCTATACTGACCGTGACTGATAGATACTCAATGGCCTAATATATGTAATCATTTGTTATATATATATATATATATATATATATATATATATATATATATATATATTTATATATATATATATATATATGTATGTATAATATAGAGAGAGAGATCAATGTATGCTCTATACTGAACTGACCGAAAGATACTCAATGGCCTAATATATAATCAATTGATAAACTGCAAATCACTTTCCTCTCCCTGCCTCAATCCCGATCCTCACCCTGCCTAACTCACTGCTAGCAATGTCTCTAATTAGACTACACTGCACTGTCTGATAAACTGCAAATCACTCTCCTCTCCCTGCCTCAAACACGTTCCTCTCCCTGCCTCAACTACTTGCTATCTCGCCCGCACAGTCACACTACACGTGGCTGCTGTGCGAGCAGCCTTTATATAGTGTGGGGCGTGTACTTAGCCCCTGAGCCATGATTGGCTAAAGGCAGCCTGCCTTTGTACAATCATGGCAGAGATGATTTGATTGGGCAAAGCATGGAGGTCAGGGTGCATGCTGTGGCCAATCACATAATGCACTGTACGTGCCGTGCGCGCGCAGTGCATTATAGATGCGGGCCCTCAAATTTCCCACGGAGAAGCACATTTGTTCGTCATTCGCCAATGTTTGAGTCGAACATACGTTTCGACTCTAACTCGAAGCTCATCCCCAGTTGAGAATGTCTTTTGAGAACTGTGCTGTTATCAGCAACTACCTCAATAAAGAATCTTTATTTGTTCACTTGCTTTGCCTGGTCTGAAGTCTCTGAAAGTGGTACATGCACGGACAATGTATCAAAAGAACAGGGCTCTTGATACAAGATGACTGATACAGATACAGAACATGGGCCTACCACTCAGAATGCTGTCCAGAGGAAGCTAATGTGTTGTTGCTAAGGAACACAGTATCTGTGTCGCATACAAGGCAGTCAATTAGCCAGGAGACAGGTGACTTGGCAAAGGGGATGGTTACTCTGGTAGTAGAGGGGGTTAAGCTCTTGGCACCATCACTGGCAGCTGGTTCCCCACTGTTTGGGACCGGACCCATGGCAAGGAGTGCCTAGGGACCCAGCCTAGAGTCACGGAAGAAAGAGAGATGCAGAGGGGCCCCTGGAAGAGAAAGCAAGCATGGAGAGTGTAGAGAGTGAGAGCGTTTCCTATATCCCATAGCAACCATTGGATTAGTCATGGGGAGAGAGGTAACATGAACTGCTGAATTACTGGAGACTGGTACAGGCTCAGAGGTACCGATCCCTAAATGCTACACACCTAGGAGAGAAGTGTTAAATGTAACACCCTTGGAATAAGAGAGAGTTAAATGTGAAGTACTACCCGCTTCTATGTTGGAGTGCTGCCTTAATGTTGATTTCACATGAAAGCGGCTCCAGGCCTGTGCTTCAGGCATTCGTGGGGTGCAATTCTGCGGTGTCCCCACTAAGGCACCTAAGCCTGCCCACACACATGCACATTTCATCCTGGCACCTAAGGCATGCTGAGATTGTACACTGAACTGCTCCGGCGTGGCTCTGTGTACAATCTGAAAAACAAAATGCTGGAAAGCAAAAAAGCTTTTATTGCAGAAGAGAGACACAGATTATTTTCTGATTTGCAAGAGCCATCTGTAATTAATTTATACACAGCTTTAGTTCTGTTTTAAAGTCCATTTAGGACTACAAATCTATCTAAAATGACCTTGTCCTGAGGGTGACATTGCCACTGTGTGATTTGATTGGAGGATGAGCAGCGGTGTCTCTTTTAAAGGAAGTGTAAAAACAACAGACCTGCTAACAGGATCGCCAAAGAATAAAAATCTATTACAGGGTAGACTAAGAGCTAATTGTTGTCTAGTCTCGGTTTGTGGTACTCTCCGGGCTACTGCCTCATGGACCGGGCTGTCATCACTGCCCTCACACTGCAGCTTTCTTCCCGCTTTTCACGGCCATGAGTGAAGTGTGTGGAGTGGCTTCACAGCTACAGAGGGACAGCCTGCCCACCACCTAGGTAAATGTAATTGGACAGGAACAGCTCCTTGACTGAGGACAGCTGGGAGGAGCAAAAACTTCGGGGGGGTAGTCCCCAGAGAGACTGAACTCAGTGATGTAAATCTGTGTAGGACTACAAGGCCCAGAAGCTGTGTTGGTGGGAGTAGGGAAAGGAAGCAGATGCCAGGGCTTGGAGTGGTCTGTTGTGTTGGAGAGTTGCCTGCTGTAGTATCAGAAAGAGAAAGATATTGGGCTGCCACATTTACACAAAGGTCACAGCTATCAGAGATTGTGAACAGTGAGATTGCCATGGCCAGGTCCGGAGTCGCTGAGTCGCTGCCGACAACACCGGTTCCAGAAGCTAAAGAGCAGGAGGAAGTGTAGTAATAGACTGCTTGGTGGTGAGAGGACACTGGCCCTATACTGTGGGTTCCATTTAAACCTCAGTGCTCCAATACTGGAACTTTGGACCCCAACAGTTCATCTACACTGACCAGTGGGAGAGGTTTGAAAACACTAAAGGCCTTTAGTTTCTAGTACCGCCCGAATAGTTAGGACCTCCCTAGTTTCAGGGTTCAGGTTTAGAGGCATTTTATCCTCCTATTGTTTGGGTGTTGTGCAAATGTATTATCTGTAATTGTTTATTGCTATTACCATATTGTTTTTGTTGCCTTGTTGGGAAAATTTCCCAAATAAATCCTCCTTATTTAGTCTTGGTGTGTCAGAGGGTGTGGTTTTGCCAGAAAGGTTGTTGTCGCCTGAAACCCGGGGATCCATACATCAGCAGCTCCTTTGGGGGTAAGTGCTACACTAGTGACAAACTGCAGTATATTCTAAATATACAATTTTTTTTTTATTTTGCTCAGAGTTCCATTTTAACTACGAATTTTTAGAACAACTCAGGTTTCAGGCTGCAAAACAAAGAGATTTTAGCTAACTAAAAAGTGTGCCATTATAAACTACTTGTGTAGACAATATATTACTTTATATTTTAAAAGTTGTCTGTATTGGAACTTCACTCTGACCTCCATCCTCAGGAAGCCCCTTCCTAGTAGAGGAATGTCCGCGTCTCCAGATCATGTCCTGTTTCCTTCCCTTGTTCTCAGTCACTTGTGAACTTGTGGACACAATGGTCGACTTAAACATAAGAGGTAAGTTTAAGCCTGCATGATGATGTACAATGGTATGCTTAATATTAACTTTTTCTGTGGTTCTTATTGTTTATTACAATGAAAATGGTAATAGTAACGTTATCTGCATAGACCTTGTGATTTCCACCTTGTGTTATTATGCATAAAACGTATTATATTATTTTACTGAAATGTATGTAAGGTTTACCTTTATACTGTTTTGGTGCCCAAGCTTTTTTTTTTTTTTTAAATGTATAACTTCACTTTTTAAAGTCCTTCATTATTTCATTTTTATAAGTTTAATTTACTTTCCTTGTAAAGTTTTAACATAGAAAAAATCTACTATAATCGGTGCTGACACACTACTTTGATTTGATGCTACTTAACCACCTTAGCCCCATGGTCTTTTTTTCCTTAAATCTCCTTGAGTCCCAAAGTGATTTTTTGTTAAGGAGGCTCTGTTCTGCACTTTATAGTGTTTTCAGTCAACCCTATTAGACATTAGCAGATATATATATTTATATATATTTTTTTTTTTCTAGGTCATTTTTTTGGGGGAAAAAAGCATTATCTTGCACTTTTTGCAACATTTACTACGCAATTTGCACACCCCTAAATATTCACCTTAAAAGATAAGCCTCAAATTCTGTAGACTAAAATATCACAAAAGTATATATTTTTTGTAACATAGTGAAGTGGTAAAACTCAAAATGAATATACAAGATCAGCTTGGGTTAGCAATGGCAACTTGTGTTTGTAATAATCTGCTACCAGCACTGTTATGCAGCACTGTTTAGCAAGATCCAAAACCCAGGAGCTGATCATTTCAGGTGATGACAGTTCCAGTCTGAGCCTGATTCTTGGTGCCATTTTAAAATGGCAGTAGAACAAACTGCTGCTGTCCCAGTGCCATTTTTAAATAGCACCCGGGACTCAAGTGATTAAAGTCCAATTGAGATCTGAACTGCTGCTGAACACACAATCAACAGTGCACAGATAAGGGAGGGTGAGTGCTGTTGACTGATCAGGGGAATATTGGACTGCTGAAGATTGGACCACTGTGATCTTGGGACCATGATGTAGCTGGTAGAATAGGTAAAGTATCTACTTGCAAATCATACAGCAGATACATCCACAGGCTCAATCCCTTGGTGGAGAAATCCAGCACCCATTCCAAAGGTGTCTCGGGGTAAGCTCACTGATCCATCCCTGGCGGGGGAAAATTACAATCTCCTCAGATACTCTGGTCCGGCCACATCTGGAGTATGCTGTCCAGTTCTGGGCACCGGTCCTCAGGAAGGATGTGCTGGAACTGGAAAGAGTCCAGAGAAGGGCAACAAAAATAATTAGGGGAATGGAGGACATCAGCTATGAGGAAAGACTACAAGCACTGAACTTATTCTCTCTGGAGAAGAGACGATTGAGGGGGGATATGATATCAATGTACAAATACTGTACTGGCAACCCTAGCATAAGGAACAAACTATTCAGAGAAAGGGAATACAATAAGACACGTGGCCACTCACTAAAACTAGAGGAAAGGCGGTTTAACCTTAAAGTACGTAAGGGGTTCTTTACTGTCAGAGCAGTAAGGATGTGGAATTATCTTCCGCAAACAGTCGTATCAGCAGGGATCATCGATAGTTTCAAAACACTATTAGATGGGCACCTTAAAGACCACAACATAGAGGGGTATACAATGTACGGTTAACAGCAAACACACACACACATCACAGGTTGAACTGGATGGACTGATGTCTTTTTTCAACCTCACTAACTATGTAAGATCTCTAAGCTATTTAACAGCATCCCTGCCACCTTCTGGGCACACCTCTACAGGGATTGGCTAGGCCCTATTCAATATTCAGACTGATAATTTGAATTTTCCCTCTTTAAGCTCCAGAAACTTCTTCCAGAGATGGGGCAAGTAATCAAACTCCCAGCCTGTGAAGCCCTAAAAAGACCAGACCAAAAAATTACTGCTCTCTTGATTACAGGAGGAGCCAAACTAAATTTCCTTAGCAAACTATTCTAGAACGGTGCTACGTGTGTGTGTAGGGACCATGTTATGCATAGGTTCAAGATATTGATTATTTCCACCTGCTTCTGTTGGGTTGTCTATAATAGTTAGTCTGAGAAGTAACAATGTATTGAGTTATGAAAATGTATCTGCATTAAACAACTAATTATTTGATGTGATGTAAGCTGCAGGTAAAGGACAAATAGAGGATAAGTATTTGGAGCAACCTTCCAGAAAGGTTTTTGCCTGGTGAGGATGCCAATGTAAGTCTGCCTTTACTGCAGCTCTTTAGAATAGTGATAATGCCACAATGAAGGGGTGTTTTATTGGAGCCTGGCCTAAGAGCCTAGGAATTTAAGCTAGCTTTTTGTTAGGGCCTAGAGAATGAGGAAAATTACTCCCTAGAGCACATGTGTCAAACACAAGGCCCGCGGGCTGAATCCGGCCTTCCAGGCCATTTCATGTGGCCCCACACCTCTTCTGCAGCTGCAGAAACCCCCTTGTTTCTGCCTCTACCTTGAAACTCACCACTCTAGACCATGCACTTTCGGCTTCCCAGCTCCACCCCCAGCTTCTTCCTGGCGGCAACGCAAGGTAAGGGGGAGTGCACTGTAATGTAAGAGAGGGTGGGGGACTTTTGACTTCTGATGGTGGTGGTGCTCTAGACATCTGATATAAGGGGGATGGTGAGCTCTATACACATAGTCTTACAGATACAATCGACCATTTGAGGGCAACCATAATGCTGATGCGGCTCACAATGAAATTGAGTTTGACACACCTGCCTTAGAGCATCTTCACAGTCTGCTATGCAGAAGAATGTCCAGGAGAGCTTGGGGGGGGGGGGGGGAGATGCCAGATGGACATTGCATGGTTACCTCATTTTTCAGCACTGTAAGGTACCTGTAACTACCTGCATAGTACCTGGGATATTTTGCTGTTTTTTGGGGCATTCCGTACCCCTATCCCACTCTCCACAGGTTTCTTGAGCAAAAAATAAAAAAAAACTATAATGAGCATATAAAGTGACTGGGGCTCAGTCGTTGTTTCTCCCCACCACATGCCAAAGAACCATCCTATGATGTTAAAATTCTAGGTTCATAAGCCACTTGGGGAGTCATCACACATTGCGCAGCAGTAAGGGGTGCTACATGTGCATTATTGTACTTCCAAAGCATGTTGTACAGAACAGAGAGAAGCGTATTCATCCGGTGTCTTATTGTTTCAGCTTAAGAAAATTTTAATCAAGCCACAGAAAAAGAGATGGATGAATCAGATAATGAAATTCAGCCACCTCGGGGACATATTGGAAATGAAGGTAGTTGTATCTAACCTTGAACATAGAAGAGAGATAGCAAAATGAATATATTTTTAAATATAGTCACAGACATACAGAATGTCAATTAAAATAAAACCCTTGCAGATAACCCCTCTGTACATCAACCTGGAAAAATATTTGTTCCTGTCTGCTAACAGCCCTTTTCTCTGAAGGGCAGATTATAGGGGTAGCCAGTTTAATACACCTGATATAATACAAACAAAAGTATTCTGCTTGTGCTGTTATTACAAATCTTAGCCGTATTGAACCCAAACCAAAAATGTAATATACTGCAGCTTACCAATGATTATATTTGCTAAGTGTATTTGTTTTCTGTTTTTAAGGCTCTTTTCCCTCTATTTTCACCTGGTGATCTGGCCAGTAACATATCGTCTGTATTAGAGTGCCCCTACTCTGGATGAAGGAGCACAAGGGCACCTTTGGACAGCAGCTTTGTCAGTCGGGGTGGGGGTTGTTAGATGTACCAGTACCAGCAAATTTAAATGCTCTAACAAACTGAAGCCAAACTCCAGCTCACACTTTATAATCAATTAAGGTTTTACATAAATAGGAGCTAATCATTTTAACAACTTGGAGCCCACCCACAGTAGTTGTACTGCAAGCAGGCAGCAGCTCCAGGCCTGGCAACTTACCTGTATGTTGCGGCCTTTCTTCCTGTTTCACCTGCCGACCCGTGCTGCGATTTGACAATTTGTAAAGCAGGGAAGCAAAAAACAGACAGTAAAGTAAAAACAGCATATATAACACACATTACACATTGTTAGGCACTAGGGATGGGCTAACGGTTCAGCCGAAGCATGAGTTCAAGCCGAACATTGGCTGTACACCCGTTTGAGGAACACCAAAATTATCAGGGCATTCGACCTGCCGAATGACCACAATGCACTGCTTCGTCGCCCAGTGCACAGGAAGCCCTGATTGCCTGAAGCAATGAAATCTTTGCCCAATCAGGGCACAGAGCACTGCCAGAGCCATGTTTGGAGAAAGTAATAATGGCTCTATCCAATCATGGCTCCTTGCTCTTACTCCTGCCCTAGACTATAAAAGTATTCTTTCATTAGTGGCCATTTGTAGTGTGATATCATTGTGGAGAGAGATAGAACAGGGCTCTGTTCAGTGCTACTAGAGAGTTAGTGTGCTATAGTGTGCTATTCTGATTCTATTGTCAGTGTAGAATATCAGTTTAGTGTGAATCTAGTGATAGTTCAGTCAGTGTGAGTGTAGTGACCATTCATTTTTACTTTAAGTGTCACTTTAGTGTGAATCTAGTGATAGTTCAGTCAGCGTGAGTGTAGTAAACATACATTTTCACTTTAGTGGGAATCTAATAATAGTTCAGTCAGTGTGTGTAGTGACCATTCATTTTTACATTAATGTCAGTTTATTTTGTCAGGGCAAGTTTACTGCAGTATAGTTCAGTGCATTAGTGCATGTTTAACGAAGTATATTTATGTATGTTACTGCACATTTAACGCATTATATTTCAATCTGTTACTGCACATTTAACACATTATATTTCAATCTGTTACTGCACGTTTAACGCAGTATATTTCTGTGGGTTAGTGCACATAACGCAGTATATTTCAGTGCATTACGCGCCGTTTAACGCAGTATATTTAATTGCATTACTGCACGTTTAACACAGTACATTTCTGTGCGTTACTGCACGTTTAAAGCAGTATATTTCTGTGTCTTACTGCACATTTAGCACAGTATATTTCAGTGTGTTACGTGCCATTTAACGCAGTATATTTCTGTGTGTTAGTGCACGTTTAACAAAGTATATATCTGTGCGTTACTGCACGCTTAATGCAGTATATTTTTGTGTGTTAGTGCACATTTAATGCAGTACATTTCAGTGCGTTACTGCACGTTTAATGCAGTATATTTCTGTGCGTTATTGCGTGTTTAACGTGGTATATTTCAGCATGTTACGTGCTGTTTATAGCAGTATATTTCAGTGCATTTAGTGCATGTTTATCACAGTATACAGTGCCTTGCGAAAGTATTCGGCCCCCTTGAACTTTGCGACCTTTTGCCACATTTCAGGCTTCAAACATAAAGATATAAAACTGTAATTTTTTGTGAAGAACCAACAACAAGTGGGACACAATCATGAAGTGGAACAAAATTTATTGGATGTTTCAAACTTTGTTAACAAATAAAAAAACTGAAAAATTGGGTGTGCAAAATTATTCAGCCCCTTTACTTTCAGTGCAGCAAACTCTCTCCAGAAGTTCAGTGAGGATCTCTGAGTGATAGTCTCAGAGGTCCGTTTAACCACTTTAGCCCCGCTTACATTGAGGCTACTGCGGCAAAGTGCCGCGATCCCGTCCAGCGACGTAGACCTACGTCGCTGGACTCCGCCCCTTGTGGGCGGCGCTCGCGCGCCACCGGAGGCTCGCTCCCGCTGTGTTCATTCACAGCGGGAGTCGGGCCAGGGGAGGAGCAGCGGCGATTGCCGCTGCTCTGCCCCGATCGTCGGGGATCGAGTCTGGAGATCCGCCCGCTGTGTGTAAACACCAAGGGGGCGGATCTCCATAGTGACAGGGACTGACAGATCGGAGTGTTCAGCATAGCTGGACATCCGATCTGTCCTTCTGTCACACAGTCACCTCCCCCCCCCACACGTCAGTAAGCACCAGGCATACATTAACCCCTCCCTCTCCAATAAAATTAACCCCTTCCCTGCCAGTGTCATTTTTACAGTAACAGTGCATATATATAGCACTGATTACTGTAGAAATGTCACTGGTACCCCCAAAAGTGTCAAAAATGTCAGTCAAGGGTCCGATCTGTCCGCCGCAATGTCGCAGTCCCGCAAAAAAAATCGCAGATCACCGCCATTACGCGTTAAAAAAAAAAACAGCAAAAATGACAGAAATCTTTCCCTTAGTTAGTAAACGCAATAACTTTTGCGCAAACCAATCAAAATACGCTTATTGCGATTTTTTTTTACTAAACATAGGTAGCATAAAACAAATTGGCCAAAAATTTGATTTTTACATTTTTTTGGGGGGAATTTCATATAAAAAAATGTGAAAAATATTGTTATTTTTTCAAAATAAACGCTCTTTTTTTGTTTATAGCGCAAAAAGTAAAAATCGCACAGGTGATCAAATAACACCAAAAGAAAGCTCTGTTTGTGGGAAAAAAAGGACGTAAATTTAGTTTGGGTACGGCGTCGCACGACCGCGCAATTGTCAGTTAAAGTCGCACAGTGCCGAATCGCAAAAAGTGGCCTGGACGGAAGACAGCAAAATCCTCCGGTGGTAAAGTGGTTAAAGCGCAGAGAGCATCCTGAAGAACAAGAAACACACCAGGCAGGTCCGAGATACTGTTGTGGAGAAGTTTAAAGCCGGATTTGGATACAAAAAGATTTCCCAAGCTTTAAACATTCCAAGGAGCACTGTGCAAGCGATAATATTGAAATGGAAGGAGTGTCAGACCACTGCAAATCTACGAAGACCTGGCAGTCCCTCTAAACTTTCAGCTCATACAAGGAGAAGACTGATCAGAGATGCAGCCAAGAGGCCCATGATCACTCTAGATGAACTGCAGAGATCTACAACTGAGGTGGGAGACTCTGTCCATAGGACAACAATCAGTCGTATACTGCACAAATCTGGCCTTTATGGAAGATTGGCAAGAAGAAAGCCATTTATTAAAGATATCCTTAAAAAGTGTCATTTAAAGTTTGCCACAAGCCACCTGGGAGACGCACCAAACATGTGGAAGAAGGTGCTCTGGTCAGATGAAACCAAAATCAATTCTTTTGGCAACAATGCAAAACGTTATGTTTGGCATAAAAGCAACACAGCTCATCACCCTGAACACACCATCCCCACTGTCAAACATGGTGGTGGCAGCATCATGGTTTGGGCCTGCTTTTCTTCAGCAGGGACAGGGAAGATGGTTAAAATTGATGGGAAGATGGATGGAGCCAAATACAGGACCATTCTGGAAGAAAACCTGATGGAGTCTGCAAAAGACCTGAGACTGGGACGGAGATTTGTCTTCCAACAAGACAATGTTCCAAAACATAAAGCAAAATCTACAATGGAATGGTTCACAAATAAACATATCCAGGTGTTAGAATGGCCAAGTCAAAGTCCAGACCTGAATCCAATCGAGAATCCGTGGAAAGAACTGAAAACTGCTATTCACAAACGCTCTCCATCCAACCTCACTGAGCTCTAGCTGTTTTGCAAGGAGGAATGGGCAAAAATTTCAGTCTCTCGATGTGCAAAACTGATGGAGACATACCCCAAGCGACTTACAGCTGTAATCGCAGCAAAAGGTGGCGCTACAAAGTATTAACTTAAGGGGGCTGAATAATTTTGCACGCCCAATTTTTCAGTTTTTTATTTGTTAAAAAAGTTTGAAATATCCAATAAATTTTGTTCCACTTCATGATTGTGTCCCACTTGTTGTTGATTCTTCACAAAAAATTACAGTTTTATATCTTTATGTTTGAAGCCTGAAATGTGGCAAAAGGTCCAAAGTTCAAGGGGGCCGAATACTTTCGCAAGGCACTATATTTCAATGTGTTACGTGACATTTATTAAGTTTCAGTGCATTAGTGCGCATTTAACTCAGTATATTTCTGTGCCTTAGTACACGTTTAAAACACAGTATATATCTGTGCATTACTGCATGTTTAATGCAGTATATTTTTGTGCATTCGTGCACATTTAACCACTTAAGCCCCGGAGGATTTGGCTGCTAAAGGACCAGGGGTTTTTTTGCGATTTTTTACTGCGTGACTTTAACGGACAATTGCGCGGTCGTGCGACGCTGTACCTAAACGAATTTGACGTCCTTTTTTTCCCACAAACAGAGCTTTCTTTTGGTGGTATTTGATCACCTGTGCGATTTTTTGATCACGCGCTATAAACAAAAAAAGAGCGTAAATTTTGCAAAAATAACAATATTTTTCACATTTTTTTATATGAAATTCCCCAAAAAAAAAAGTAAAAATCAAAATTTTTTAACATTTTTCGGCCAATTTGTTTTATGCTACCTATGTTTGGTAAAAAAAATCGCAAAAAGCGTATTTTGATTGGTTTGCGCAAAAGTTATCGCGTTTACTAACAAAGAGAGAGATTTTTGTCATTTTTGGTGTTTTTTTTTTTAACGCGTAATGGCGGCGATCTGCGATTTTTTTTTCGGTACTGCGACATTGCGGCGGACAGATCGGACCCTTGACTGACATTTTTGACACTTTTGGGGTTACCAGTGACATTACTGCAGTAATCAGTGCTATACATATGCACTGTTACTGCAAAAATGACACTGGCAGGGAAGGGGTTAACTTTATTGGACAGGGAGGGGTTAAGTGTGTCCTAGGGGCGTGCTTTCTACTGTGTAGGGACATTGCTATTGGTGTAAAAGCAAAGATCAACCGTTCTACATAGTAGAACGGTCAGATCTTTACTTTTACACAGGGAGAACTGACAGGCAGCTTGTTTACACAAGCTGCTCTGTCTTTCTCCCTTCACAGGAGCGATCGCAGTGTGACTGGCGGACATCGAGTCCGCCGGTCACACGCACTGACTTGCCTGTGAACGAGCCGCGGCGGGCGCGCGCCTCGGCGGGCGCGCGCCCGCTCGCTATAGGCTCGCAAGTCAGTGACAGGCGAGTGACGTACCGATACGTCACTCTGCCTGGCCGGGGCTGACCGCCGCAGTATATAGTCGTGCGGCGGTCGGCAACCGGTTAATGCAGTACAGTTCAGTGCATTACTGCACGTTTAACCCAGTATATTTCAGGGCGTTAGTGCATGTTTTACGCAGTATATTTCTGTTCATTACTGCATGTTTAACATAGTAAATTTTTGTGCGTTAAGGCACATTTAACGCAGTATATTGAAGTGCGTCAGTGCGGTATTACTGCAGTATATTGTAGTGTGTCAGTGGAGTGTGTCTGTGTAGTGAGTACTCAGGTCAAAGTGCACCAAACACCACTTTTCATTGTTTACAATGCATCCACGTACACATTTCCACATCTTTATTACATTTTAATAAAATAAGTTAATAAGCACCCCCATCATATCTGGGAGGCCAACAAGGAGAGGCAGACATTCCCATGGCACTGTTAGGGGTCAAGCAGCATATGTGTCCACAGGTAAAGGTGGACGTGGTCAGTCCTCAGGCAGGGCATAATTTCCTCTGTTTAGTAATGTTGATGTTGCCCCTGCTATCCAGCCACAGCATGCAGAGGAGTTGGTGAACTGGCTTACTAAACCATCCTCATCCTTCGTCACCGAGCAGAGACTAGTGCGCAGTCCACTGCATCTACCAGTGGCTAAATCTGCCTCCTTGTCCACAGCTATTCAGGCCAATAGCCCTAGCATCAGGCATGGAGGAGTCAGCTGATTTATTTGTACACAGCCTCGGCCACTTGCTCCTTGATGATGCACAGCCATTACTTGATTCAGATGTTGGATCTGAGGATGAGAAAGGTAGGCATATGAGCCTATAGAGAGGGGAGAAAACTGGTACACAATTTGGCAGGCATGTTCTTCAAGCCGCAGCGTATTGCCAAGTTGTCTCCAGTGGTAATGAGGATGGAGGAGATGATGATGATGAGGTCACTGATGCAACGTGGGTGCCGGATAGAGCAGTAGAGCAGCCACCCTATTCCATATCATGGTGAAGCTGGTATCTCCCGGCCTACTTCCCACAGTTCAGCTATCTGGGCCTTGTGCAGCGGATTGCACTGTTGCAATTTGCAAACGTTGTCTCAGGCACGGCAAAAACACCAGCCATTTGGGTACCACATGCTTGACATGGTATTTAACCTCCCACCGCTTAGCCCATTGGCAAGAGTACCTGAAAGCCACACAAAAGAGATACAATTCTGTTCCTCCTCCTTACTTACCTCAGTCTTCCCCCACTATACCTCATGACCTCTCAGCAGCCTATAATGACAGGGATGATGGTATAGCTCAGGGTGTCCCAGGTCCCTGCAGCACATTTGCCAATAGCACACCACCAGCTGTAGACTATAGCCAGAAAATTTCTCTGCCCCATCTGCTGCAGCGAAAAAAAATACAGTCACTGCCACCTACATGCCCAGCGCCTAATGCAATCTTGTCAAAGCTGCTGGCTTTATAACTTTTGCCTTTCTGTCTGATGGATTCTGCCCCTTTTCGTAAATTTGCAGAATGTGCTGTACTACAATGGCAGGTTCCCAGTTGCTATGTCTTTTCATGTAAGGCCTTTCCAGCTCTGTACCATGACGTGGAAGGCAATGTTGTGGCATCATTGGGCAAGGTAGTCAGCTACAAAGTCCACATTACTGCTGACACGTGGTCCAGCAGGCATTGTCAGGGGTGCTATATTTCGTTCACAGCACACTGGGTAACTCTGCTTGCAATTCGGAAGGATGCAGGATAGGTCTCAGTGCTGCAGCTAGTTATGCCGCCACATCAATATACAGCTTGTGGTGATGATGGGAGATTTGTCAGCTCTTTCCCCTCCTTTCCTCAATGCCCTCCTCTGCTAAATTGTCCTACTAACCACAAATACCCCCTAAGCGTTCAAGGGACTATTCAATTAGTCAGGCTAAAAGGTGCCATGCAGTGCTTCAGTTCGTATGTCTAGGGAACAGGAACCACACCGGAGCAGAGATTCTTGCAGCTCTGCAGGGGCAGGCCCAGAGGTGGTTCACACCACACCAGCTGGAGCCAGGAATGATAGTGTGCGATAATGGCACAAATCTCCTGTCCGCCCTTAGACAGGGAAAGTTGACACATGTGCCATGCCTAGCACATGTCCTCAATTTGGTGGTGCAGCGTTCCTAAATAGGTACCCAGGGTTGGAAGATCTACTAAAGCAGGCCAGAAGAGTCTGTAGCCATTTCAGGCGGTCAAACACAGCCAGGGATCGGTTGGCTGAAATTCAGCGGGAATTCCACCTGCCTGATTTGTGACATGCCCACCAGGTGAAACTCAACCTTGGCAATGCTGCAGCAGCTGCACATGCAGCACAGGGGCGTCAACGAGTACCTGTGTAAGTATGGCTTAGACAGGCTGAGCTTTTTTTCCCCACGCAAAAGGGCAGCTGATAAAGGATGCATACACTATACTGTCACCATTTCAGGAGGCCACAAGGATGGTGAGCCATGACAATGCATGCATCAGTGACACAATCCCTGTTGTGTTCCTTCTGGAGTAGACACTGCGGGGCATTATGGACAGGGCACTCAAGGCAAAGCAGCGGGATGAAGAGGACTACCTTTCCTCTCAAGGCCTGCTTTATGCAGACACTGTTCTTACTACGCCACAGAACATACAAGAGGAGACGGAGAAGGAATAGGAGGAGGAGGATTCTGGCAGTTTTGGAGGCATTGAAGCACAGGAAGACATATGTCAAACCTTAAGAGATGGTTTTCCATCCCCAGAACCTTTAGTAGTAGCACATGGCTGGGAGGATGCAGTTCCAGATATTGTAATCCTCAGTGACCTCGAGAAGTCTGCTTCTCCTGCCTCCCCAAACTTGCAGTGCATAAACTCCCTGATTCAAAGCCGGCAAAAGGACCCAAGAATACGCGTTATCAAGGAGAAGCATCACAATTGGTTGGCAACCCTCCTTGAGCACCGTTACAAGGGAAAAAGTGTCAGAACTCATCCCGTCCCCAGGGAGAGTGCAGATTTTCCCCGACTTTGGTAGGTTACAGTGTCGTGGAAAACGTAGTTTTGAGGCTTCTGTTGGTCAAGAAAGGAGCAGTGGAGAAGGGGGCCGCCTAAGTGATGCATTTCAAAATTTTTTTAGTCCTCGCCACAGAGGGCTCTCAGCTTCCACATCCCATGGATAGCGGCGAAAACAGAGCGAGAGAGCTTTCCAGTTGACGATCCACTAGGTTACTGGGTCACGAGAATAGACCACTGACCCGAGCTTGCCCAGTATGCAATTGAACTGCTGGGTTGTCCTGCATCCTGCATCCAGCGTGCTTTCTGAACGAGCATTCAGTGCTGCTGGAGGATTTGGTACTGATAATAGAACGCATCTATCCACAGACTCCGTCAGCAGTCTGACATTAATCAAAATGAATCAGTCCTGGATTAACAGCAGCTATCAAGTCCCTGATGCCGATGTCGCTGATTTAAGTGTTTTTGGGATGTGGAATCTCTGCAAGACTTCTGGGCTGCCTAGTGTTGTCGGTGTTGATTTCATCTGGAAGAATTTTTGGGTGTAGTTTTCATGGGCACAATTAACACCCAATTTTTGACAGGTTCATATAATTTCAACTTTTGACAGCAAGGCCAATTCTTGCTTTTATCAAGAGCATTTCTATAGGGTAACGGTGTGAAGGCGCCACCGACACCCAAAGACCAATTTTTCTGCACCTGTTTGACAGATGAATACTGTATCGTTTCAATTTTTCATAGCAAGGCAATTCTTGCTTTCATCAAGAGTACCTCTATAGGGTTACGGTGTTAAGGCACCTCTGACGCCCAAAGACCAATTTTTCCACACCTGTTACTTCTATTCAAAGTCTGTGAAAGAGACACCAGTATTTATCCAAAAAAATCGTATGCCCAGTGCACTACAGTTTGGCCTCATCATACAGACTGGCTCCTCAAGCCGATGATTACAAAAAAAGAAAGATTGCAGGGACAATGACATTTTTTTGGCTTTATAAATGCAATTATTGCTGCTTTGCAGCTTCTATACATAGTACAGATGTCCCACTTTACAGATTGACCAGGGCGACCCCCTGGCACTATATTTAAAGGAATTTTTATTGTTATTTCTCTTTCTTATGCTTTCACTTTAAGCATCAGTAAATCACTGCTCATTTAAAAATGACATTTTTTACAAACTTTGCCCATAACTATTGTATGCCAAATTACTTGCATATAAGACTTCAAAATGGGTACCTTTGATTTTTACAGTTCAGATCCCATAGACTTCAATGGGGTTCGTTATTCGGTTCCGAACTTTCGCGATGTTCGAAAGTTCTGGTGCGAACCGAACAGGAGATCATTCGGCCCATCCTTATTAGGCACACAGTTAACCCTTTGATTGCCGCTAGATGTTAACTCCTTCCCACCCAGTGTCATTAGTACAGTGACAGTGTACATTATTACAGTATGTCACAAAAATGAGTACACCCCTCATATTTTTGTAAATATTTTATTACCATATATACTCGAGAATAAACCGACCCGAATATAAGCGGAAGCACCTAATTTTACCACAAAAAACTGTGAAAACGTATTGACTCGAGTATAAGCCTAGGGTGGGAAATGCAGCAGCTACTGGACTCAACTGGACCACCACAAGACCCAAAACAGGGGCTGCGGGCATGGTGCAGGGGCTACGGACATGGTTCAGGAGATGCAGGGCTGTGGGCATGGTACAGGAGATGCAGTGCTGCGGGCATGGTACAGGAGATGATACAGGAGATGGTACGGGCATGGTACAGGAGATGGTACAGGCATGGTACAGGAGATTGTACAGGAGATGCAGGGCTGCGGGCATAGTATAGGAGATGCAGTGCTGCGGGCATGGTACAGGAGATGCAGGGGCTGCGGAGGAGTCTCACTTACCTTTTGGTGAGGCACCTTACATTTTAAAATGGTGCCTCCCAGTGCCAACACGTCACCGCACATGCGCCGTCTGCCCAGGAATAGCCAAACGTGTACAGGCTTTCCCGAGCGGCGGCGGTGGCATATGGGCACTGCACCGGAGAACAGGTAAGTGGGACCCTGACTCGACTATAAGCCGAGGGGGGCTTTTTTAGCATAAAAAAACGTGCTGAAAAGTCGGCTTATACTCGAGTATATACGGTATATCTTTAATGTGACAACACTGAAGAAATCACACTTTGCTACAATGTAAAGTAGTGAGTGTACAGCTTGTAAAACTGTGTAAATTTGCTGTCCCTTCAAAATAACTCAACACACAGCCATTAATGTCTAAACTGTTGGCAACAAAAGTGAGTACACCCCTAAGTGAAAATGTCCAAATGGGGCCCAATTAGCCATTTTCCCTCCCCGGAGTCATGTGACTCACTAGCAGGGGAGGGCTGGCAGCCTTAGGCCTGGGGGGCAAGTCTCGTCAAGTGGCCCGTTGAACCACCGAATCAGCTCACCATCCATGCCCATCTGGTTTTTATAGCAGGTATTGATGTTGTTATGAAACAAGACCAATATGACCCCGATCTCGTTAAAGAGCCGATGCCGCAGCTCATTGCACATGTGATTGGCTGTGTCCAATCACAGTGGATCATGTGTAAAATGTGGAGAGCCAGATCAGTGGCATCTCCTCGCAGGGGAGACCTGTACAGATAATCAGAGCACAGCATTACAGTGCAGCCTCAGCAATGCCCAGCAAGTGACGCCAATCAGTGCTACCTTTCAGTGCTTGCTCATCAGTGCAGCCCATCATTGCATCAGTGCCACCTATTAGTGCCCCATATTAGTGTCTCCACATCAGTGCCACCTAGAAAAATGTTTTAACCACTTCTGGAGCGGACGATTTTCCCCCTTAATGACCAGGCCATTTTTTGTGATTCGGCACTGCGTTATTTTAATGGACAATTGCGCGGTCGTGCGATGCTGTAACCAAATAAAATTGATATCCTTTTTTTTCCTCACAAATAGAGCTTTCTTTTGGTGATATATGATCACCTGTGCGATTTTTTTTTTTTTTGTGCTATAAACAAAAATAGTGACAATTCTGAAAAAAACAATATTTTTCACATTCTGCTATATAACATTCACAATAATAATAAAAAAAATTTAAAATCAAACTTTTTTATAATTTTAGGCCAATTTGTATTCTGCTACATATTTTTGGTAAAAAATAAATCCCAATAAGTGTATATTGATTGGTTTGCGCAAAAGTTATCGTGTCTACAAACTAGGGGAAAGATTTATGTCATGTTTATTCTTTACTAGTATTGGCAATTTGGCAGCGATAAGCGATTTTTTGCAGGACTGCAACATTGCGGCGGACAGATCGGACACCTAACTGACATTGTAGACACGATAACTTTTGCGCAAACCAATCAAAATACGCTTATTGGGATTTATTATTTACCAAAAATATGTAGCAGAATACAAATTGGCCTAAAATTATGAAAAAGTTTGATTTTTAATTTTTTTTAATTATTATTGTGAAAGTTATATAGCAAAAAGTGAAAAATGTTTTTTTTTTTTTTTTTTCAGAATTGTCGCTCTTTTGTTTGTTTATAGTGCAAAAAAATAAAAATCGCAGAGGTGATCAAATACCACCAACAGAAAGCTCTGTTTGTGGGGAAAAAGGACATCAATTGTATTTGGGTACAGTGTTGCCCCAACCGCGCAATTGTCAGTTAAAATAACGCAGTGCCGAATCGCAAAAAATGGCCTGGCCAGAAGTGGTTTTAAAGGACATACAGCGAGGACCGTACATCCAGTGGAGATCTAAATACTGGGCTCCATACATAAAAGTGAAAAGGAAAAAACAGCACATGTCCCATAGTAATCAGAGTGTCCATTGTAGAAGTCCAGGAGAGTGAAGGCCATGTTAGACCAGCAATCCTCTACAACTCACCAGTAACAAACCACCTACCTTTTCCTATGGAGTGGCTCCCTCACTTGATCAGTGAAATGTCGCTCTTTGCTTCCAAGTAAGTGAGTGAACTTCTACAGCATTTAGACCCAGCAAAGGAGCACTTCTATAAGTGGTTTGTCTTGGGATTTGTCATTAGTAGCAGAAACACTCATTTGACATGGGGCTAAAGAGGAGCAGGAAAGTCTGACTGGTTTCTATGGCCAACAAGAACAGTTCTTTGTGAGCTGGGTACTAAGACTTAAGAAACACCACTCAAAGCCAGGAAAACAACTCTCAGTTGCAGACTGCCTAACACAAACTCATCCAAAAGCATGCATATGCAGGATTAGAAAAGCACTGTGCACTCCCGACTAGACAACTTTAAACTTACCCGCCCACACTCGAGACAGCCCGTGTGATGTGAAGAGAATGTGTGGGCGGGCACAGGAAGAATGGGGCGGGAGGAGGCAGAGCAGATCTGTTCTCTCATTTCTACAGAGGAGGGGGGGAGGGCTTTGCTCCGTATGAATGGAACACAAACACTCTCAGTCCTGTGTGACAGGTACAGCTAACATCCCTGTCACAGGACATATCGCCGGCTCGCAGCTGCAGTGGAAGATAGAGACATTCTTTCACTGCTCCTCCACTCTGTAACCCTGCCAGAGCCGCCCGAGCAGCAGCACTCGGTCAGCTCCGGCACATGCACAGTCCTGAGCTGCCTGTACAGCGGCCCATTTTACAGGGAATCAGAGCGGCCTGGGGGGAAATTGCCACTTTGCCCCCTGGCCCAGCCCGCCCCTGCTCACTAGTGTTACAAGGTCTCATGTGTGAATGTGGAGCAGGTGTGTTAAATTTGGTATTATTGCTCACTCTCTCATACTGGTCACTGTAAGTTCAACATGGCACCTTATGGCAAAGAACTCTCTGGGGATCTGAAAAATAGAATTCTTGCTCTACATAAAGATGGCCTAGGCTATAAGAAGATTGCCAAGGCCCTGAAACTGAGCTGCAGCATGGTGGCCAAGACCATACAGTGGTTTAACAGGACAGGTTCCACTTAGAACAGGCCTAACCATGGTCGACTAAAGAAATTGAGTGCACATGCTCAGCGTCATATTCAGAGGTTTTCTTTGGGAAATAGACGTATGAGTGCTGCCAGCATTGCTGCAGAGGTTGAAGGGTGGGGGGTCAGCTTGTCAGTGCTCAGACCATACGTCGCACACTCCATCAAATTGGTCTGCATGGCTGTCGTCCCAGAAGGAAGCCTCTTCTAAAGATGATGCATAAGAAAGCCCGCAAACAGTTTGCTGAAGACAAGCAGACTAAGGACATGGATTACTGGAACCATGTCCTGTGGTCTGATGAGACCAAAATAAATGTATTTGGTTCAGATGGTGTCAAGCGTGTGTTATACATAAGGGATATGATTGTCACATGACTTGTATACAATAACTTGAGAGCCTCAATAAACATGGCCAGTTGATGCAAGATATAAAAAGCATATAGAGGAGTTTATATGTTGTATGTCAGATAGATTCCTAAAGATCAAAATATATATGTATTGATAGAGGTACACCATAGTAATTAAATCATCATGACTATCGATAATGACCTGACACAAACAATAGAGAACACCAAAACTAGTTACTATGCCGGCTACAGGGACACCTTGAAGCAAGGAGACAAAAAATTGTCTATTGATGAGTAAAGCAGCCCATAAAAGGCATAACAGAGAGTACCAAGCCGTCCTAAAATAGGGTGACATGAAGGGTAGGTAAATGGAAAACAGACAGCAATAGTCAAGCCAGAGATAAAAAGCCATGCCAACAGGCAATATATAGATACCTTATAAAAGATGTCTGTAACTATCCACCTATGGACAGGCTAAACTGCAGACCCAACCAGTAAAAAACGATTGACATATATAGGTAAATGTGCCAAACAGCAGAATCCGCGGCTCAGTTAATTGGTGGTTTGCTATACACTGACATATCTGCAAACAATAAGGATGGAAGAAACTGCCTAAAATGCAGAGATAAAATATTTATCTTTCCTTAAAGTATATACCAAAGTGCCTACCTATGTAGTGTGCACCATATCCTTTGCCATCAGCATACAAGGACAATCAGCCAGATAATATATACCCATGAGGCGCCAATAAATGACGTAATCACCGTCCGTCTCATTAATATATTACTCAAAATAATCCTGTGAGGATAATAGTGAGCTCCTTGGCAACCAGGCAACAGGCCACATCCGCCACCAGCCCGCATCCGTGCAATAAGGAAAACAGCCACCGTCCCCATGCAATTTATGGTGCCCCGATCAATGCGCATGCGCATAGAAGCCGCGCACACGCGTTGGTCGCCAAAGGCGTAACATGGCAAAGATAATGACGGGATGGAAATCTCTGCCCACTGCCACAACAAGCCAGAGGAGAAGGCAACAGCCAACCCCTCTCACACCCATAGCCGCTGACCAGACAGAAAGTGCTAAAAATAAATATAATAATAAAAAAAACATTTTTGAAAAATTGAAAAAGAAAGTAATATAGAAATAGCACTAGACACAATATAGCTGGGGGAATTTAACAGAAGGCAGAGCGCAGCGGCACCAATAAGGTGCACCCCAGTTACAATGTAATAGCCAACCAAAGATAATAATTCACTACAATAACTGTAAGTATACAAAAATATACAAAAATACTTCTATGTGTATATATATATGTAAAGGAGCTCTATCGGTTTGTGGTGTTACCCCTTGGTCTCGCCTCTGCTCCTCGGGTCTTCACAAGGGTGTTGGCTCCTGTCCTGGGGCTATTGCGGCAGCAGGGTGTATCGGTCCTGGTTTCCTGGCCAATCTGCTTCTCTGTGTGGTGTCCCCTTTGATGCTGACAACGCAGTTGGAAGTCACCATGAGAACTCTGGAGGAGTTAAGGTGGGTTCTAAACATTCAGAAGTCATCCCTGGTCCCTTCCATGAGAATGGCCTGACTTTGGACTCCTCCTCAGTCAGGGTGTTTTCTCCCTCCGGCCAAAAAAACCCTTGAAACTTCAGACTGCGGTTCAGCTGTTGCTGTCCCGCACATGGTCGTCCCTTCGGACCTGCATGCGAGTTCTTGGACTGATGGTTTCGTCTTTCAAGACGGTCCCTTTCACTCAACGCTCTCGGGGATCCTCTGATGGCTATCCTCGAATGGGACTAGAATCCAAGCTCTCTGGATTCGGATCCAGCTGAGCCAGCTCACCAGGGAGTCTTGATCTGGAATCCTTTCTCAGGAGTATGGTCCCTGGAGGATCCAGGTTACCGATCAATGTCCTGAAGCTGAACGACCGTGGCTTATGTCATTCACTAAGGAGGCACCAAGGGTGTCCTTGCAGCCTTGGAAGTGACAATTCTTCGCTGGGCAGAGCGCCTTGTTCCAGCTCTCTCCGCTGTTCCCCTTACAGGTGTAGAAACATTGGCAGGTGGATTGCCTCAGTCGACAGGCCTTGGATGCAGGGGAATGGTCCCTTCATCCGGAGGTGTTTCAGCAGTTGTGCCTTCATTGGGGGCACTCCAGACGTGGACCTGTTGGCGTTGCATCTACGGGATAGTGCTGAGGTTTTTGGCCCTCTGACGGGTGCTTTGGTGGCACCATGGGTTTTGTCATAGGCAAGAACATTCGCTAAGTTCAACTTGAACGATGACAAGGAGTTTAGCGTGGTCACCTGCGCAAGGCTAACGCCGGCATGGTCGTGTGAGAGAGCTCACGGATAGGCCAAGGTCAGTATCAGCTGCTGTCTGCCTTTCCTCCTCTCAAGTTGCTGCCAAGAATTCTTCGCAGGATTGAGGTGGAAGGGATCCCGGTCTTTCTTATGGCTCCGGACTGGCCTCGCCAAGCTTGGTACACCGACCTGGTCAGACTAGCCGCAGACGCTCCTTGAAGAATTCCTCTCAGGGAGGATTTATTGTCTCCAGGGCCAATCTCCCATCCGACTTTACGGTCGCTGGCTTTGCCGGCTTGGCTGTTAAAAGCCAGGTGCTGAAGGACGGGGGATTGTCTGCTTCAGTGATTCATACCCTGTTTAAAGTGTGGGAAGCGACTTCTCGGATGATTTTTTCCTCATACGTGAAACTCATATATTGCGTGGTGTGAGTCTCCGTGGGTTCCCCTTTGCTCTTACTCGGTGGCCCTGATCTTGGCTTCCTTCAACGGGGAGTTAATCAAAAGTTGGCCTTGAGTACTTTCAAGGGTCAGGTTTTCGGCTTTGTCAATTTTCTTCCAAAGGCCGTTGGCCGCCCGTTTCCTGGTGTGTAACTTCCTCCAGTGGGTGCGACACTTGGTACTTCTGGTGCAACCTCCGTCACCAACTGGGGACCTTGATTTGGTGCAGTCGGTTCTTCAAGAACCTCCGTTTGTGAGTATTCGTGGGTATCCCCTGCCTACCTTATTATAGAAGGTGGCCTTCTTTGTTGCTGTCACTCTGTGCGCAGGGTGTCGGCACTGGCGACTTGTCCTGTCGTTCTCCCTATGTGTTGGTTCATGGGGCCAAGTGGTACTTTATCCAGATCCGTCCTTCCCTCCGAAGGTGGTCTCTGGTGTTCACTTGCACAAGGACATTGTGTTACAATCTTGTGTCCTAAATCCTCACATCCTAAGGAATGTGCGTTGCGTACTCTGGATAGAGTTTGGGCACTCAAGGTGTACTTGGCGACTACTGAGTCTTTTCGTGAGTCAGGTTCGCTCTCTGTACTCACGGATGGCCCAAGAAAAGGGCTGCCTGCACCTGCTGAGTCTGTTTCCAGATGGATCGGACAGTCCGTTTGTAGGCTTATTCAATTAAGGGTCAGGTCCTACCTTTCCCTGTTTCGGCGCATTCTACTCGGAC
Organism: Pelophylax lessonae; assembly: GCF_965119305.1. Taxonomy (NCBI): domain Eukaryota; kingdom Metazoa; phylum Chordata; class Amphibia; order Anura; family Ranidae; genus Pelophylax; species Pelophylax lessonae. Next base: position 458,612,980 of record NC_138768.1, read on the forward strand.
GTCTGGTGCTTCCTGGGCTTTTTGCCATACAGGCATCTGTGCTTCAGGTTGCAAGACGGTTACCTGGGCCTACGGCCACACCACCCTTAATGTGCCCGCTCTTGTCTGACCTCTGCAGCTGAGCAGGGTCAGGCCTGGTTAGTACTTCATCTGTTCACACCTTTACCAAATTTTATGAGAGGCGGCGCTGAGAGAAACCGGAAGTGTGTGTACGTGCGGCAAGGGAGCGAGGAGGAAGAGGAGCTGCGGGGACACGTGCGGGGAGAGCCGCACAAGGGGTGCGGGTGCACCGTGCAGGGGGCCGGTAACCATCAACTGAGCGGCGGTGGAGGACGGGAGCCGCTAGAAGAGCAGAGGGAGCGGCAGCAGGGACGTGAACAACCGCACCAGGATACCGGGTGCAGGGACCAAGGCAGAGCGCGGCGGTGGAGGTCGGAAACTGCCTCCCTCCCTTAGTGCCTGGATGAAGAGGAGGAGGACCGTCCGTGCCCAGTGAGGAGGAGGAGACATCCGTCCCAGTGTGTGTGTGTGGCAGCAGCTGTGAGTAAGGCAGCAGCTGCAAACAGGGAGAAAGCTGTGTGACTGAGCTCTGTGAGAAATCAATAGCTGTTTGACAGTGCTGCGACTGACTCTGTGTGACTGTCTCTGCAACTGAGTACCTGGGAAGTCTGGTGAGTATCCTTGCGACTGGTAAGTATCTTGTGACTGGTGAGTATCCTTGCGACTGGTGAGTATCCTTGCGACTGGTGAGTATCCTTGCGACTGGTGAGTATCTTTGCGACTGGTGAGTATCCTTGCGACTGGTGAGTATCTTTGCGACTGGTGAGTATCCTTGCGACTGGTGAGTATCTTTGCCACTGGTGAGTATCTTTGCCACTGGTGAGTATCCTTGCGACTGGTGAGTATCCTGCGACTGGTGGGTATCTTTGCGACTGGTGGGTATCTTTGCGACTGGTGAGTATCTTTGCGACTGGTGAGTATCTTTGCGACTGGTGAGTATCTTTGCGACTGGTGAGTATCCTTGCGACTGGTGAGTATCTTTGCAACTGGTGAGTATCTTTGCGACTGGTGAGTATCTTTGCGACTGGTGAGTATCTTTGCGACTGGTGAGTATCTTTGCGTCTGTTGGATCTTTGCGACTGGTGAGTGTCTTTGCGTCTGTTGGATCTTAGCGACTGGTGAGTATCTTAGCGACTGGTTAGTATATTAGCAACTGGTGAGGACCCCAGGTTTAGTACCAGGGGAGACAGAGGTAGTGTAGGTAAGGAAGAGCAGGTCGTTAATATTATCCCCATAGAGTAGAGGGTAATAATGTCCAACAGGATTGCGGATGCTACTCAGTGCACTTCTTGCTGCATGTATGCGTTCCTTGATGAACCAATCGAGGGCGAATACTGCTGTGCAAGATGTGAGCGACTTGTTGCTCTGGTAGACCAGATCCTGGACCTACAGAACACAGTGGCAACACTGCGTGGCATCAACAACCTGGAAAGGAGCTTGGACATTGCCTATCAGGCGCTGGTAGGGGCCAGCATAGAGGAGGGAGGAACAGAGGAGACGCAAGCAGCAGAGGTACGCAGCTGGGTGACTGTTAGGAAGGGTAGAGGGAGGAGTGCCAGGGAGGCCAATCCTGAGTTGGTACACCCTAACAAATTTGCCGAGTTGCAGGTTGAGGGGGATATCAACTCAGGTGTGGCAGAGCTGGAGAACGCGCCCTCCCCCAGCTGCCAGGGGAGGGACGGCTCCAGGAAGAAGGGGGGCAGTAACTCAGGAAAGGTTAGAAAGGTTGTGGTAGTTGGGGACTCAATTATCAAGAGGACAGAGAGGGCAATCTGTAAAAAAGATCTCGTGAACCGAACAGTTTGTTGTTTACCGGGCGCCCGAGTTCGGCACATCGCAGATCTGGCAGACAGATTGATGTGGGGGGCTGGGGATGACCCAGCGGTCATGGTGCATGTGGGCACTAATGACAAAGTAAAAGGTAGGTGGAGGATCCTTAAGAACGATTTCAGGGACTTAGGTAATAGATTGAGGAAAAGGACCTCCAAGGTGGTTTTCTCTGAAATACTGCCTGTACCTCGAGCCACACAGGAGAGGCAGAAGGAGATTAGGGAACTTAACAAGTGGCTGAGGAACTGGTGTAGGAAGGAGGGGTTTGGGTTCCTGGAGAACTGGGCTGACTTCTCAGTCGGCTAACAGCTCTTTCGTAAGGATGGGCTGCACCTTAATGGGGACGGTACAGCTCTTTTGGGGAGAAAGATGGCCACCAAGTTGGAGGGGCTTTTAAACTAGGAGACGGGGGGGGGAGGGCTCAGAAGTAGAGTCAGTCAGGAGGGAGCAGAGGACTGAAGGCAGCTGTAGGGTCAGCAGCGACAGTAGGTCCACAATGTCAATTGGCAGGTCTGTGTGGGAAAATCTCAGACCAAACAGGAATAAACATAACCGCCAATTGCGCTTAACTTCCGTAAAACTAAGAGGGGTATATGCTAATGCCAGGAGCCTAGCTAATAAAATGGATGAGTTGGAAATATTGGTACATGAGGAGGACATAGACCTTGTGGGAATAACAGAGACTTGGTTCGACCCCTCACATGACTGGCTGGCCAATATCCAAGGGTATTCGGTGTACCGGAAGGACAGGGTAGGAAAAAGAGGGGGAGGGGTATGTCTCTATATCAAGAACAATATAAAGGTGATAGAAAGGAGTGACATTACGGATGGGATGAGCATGGATTTAGAATCTGTGTGGGTTGAACTCCATAGGGAAGGAGAAAAGGGGAAAGTAATTGTGGGGGTTTGCTATAGGCCACCTAACCAAGGGGAGGAGGTAGAGCTGGAATTCTTAGCACTAATGAGTAAAGTGGCAAAATTGGGATCAGTCGTCATATTGGGGGACTTCAATTATCCCGACATTGACTGGGATGAGGGGACTACACACTCACAGAAGGCCCGCCTATTCACGGAAACCTTACTGGATAATTACATGTCACAGTTGGTGGATTCTCCGACTAGAGAAAATGCAGTCCTGGATCTATTGATCACTAATGACCCAGACCTAATCTCGCAGGTAGGAGTCCAGGACAACCTGGGCTCTAGCGATCACAGGATGATCACATTTAGTATAAATAACAATATAACAAGGCAAGTGGGGAACATAAGAACCCTAAACTTCAGAAGGGCAAACTTTCCAAAATTGTACTCATTGATGGAAAGGGTAAACTGGGACCAAACCCTGGGATCCCTGACCACAGAGGAAAAATGGGAATGCTTTAGGAACATATTGGGCAAAGGCATCTTGCAGTGCATTCCTATGGGAAATAAATTTAGAAGAGACAAAGCCAAACCTGGCTGGTTAAACCGTAGCGTCAAAAAACTTATTAGGGGAAAAAAATTGGCCTTCAAGAAGTATAAATCAGAGGGCACAGCATCGACTTTCGAGCAATACAAGGAGGCAAATAAGAAAAGTAAACAAGAAATCAAGATGGCTAAAATCAACTTTGAGAGACAAATAGCGGAGGATAGTAAAAAAAACCCAAAGAAATTCTTTAAATATATCAACAGCAAAAAAACTAGGGCAGAGCATATTGCACACATAATTAACAATGATGGGAGGATGGTTACAGAGGACACTGAAAAAGCAACCGTGCTGAATGCTTTTTTCTCATCAGTCTTTACACAGGAAACGGAGGGGTACACTGACCATGACTGTATGGTTAGTAGTAATACACAGGACTTGCCACTATGGCTAACAGAGGGTGAAATCAGGGAAAGGCTGGATAAACTCAACACAAACAAATCACCAGGCCCGGATGGCGTACATCCGAGAGTACTCAAGGAACTCAGTAAGGTTATATCCAGACCACTGTTCCTGATCTTTGCTGACAGTATTAGGACAGGAGATGTACCAGGGGATTGGAAGAAAGCTAACTTGATTCCGATATTCAAAAAGGGCCAGAGGCATATCCCGGGAAATTATAGGCCTGTCAGTTTGACATCAATAGTATGTAAACTTCTGGAGGGGATGATAAGGGACTATATCGTAGAGTTTGCTAAAGACAACAACATCATCAGCAGTAATCAGCACGGGTTTACAAATGGGCGTTCTTGTCAAACCAATCTATTAACATTCTACGAGGAAGTGAGCTGTGAGCTAGATAGGGGGAGACCAGTGGATGTGGTGTACTTGGATTTCGCTAAGGCGTTTGATACAGTTCCCCACAAGCGCTTAATTTATAAAATAAGGTCTGCAGGTATCGACAGCAGGGTTTGCTCTTGGATATGGAATTGGCTTAAAGGGCGTGTCCAAAGAGTGGTAATAAACAGCGCATACTCAGACTGGTCTGAGGTTGTAAGCGGGGTGCCCCAGGGCTCAGTCCTGGGACCAACCTTGTTCAATTTATTCATAAACAACATTGAGGTAGGGATCAGTAGTTCGATATCAGTTTTTGCAGATGACACAAAATTGGCCAGAGCAATAACTGCACAGCATGAAGCAGATATCCTACAGAATGACCTGGACAAAATTACAGAGTGGGCAACGACATGGCAAATGAGGTTTAACGTGGAGAAGTGTAAGGTTTTGCACTTGGGGACTAAAAACATAAAAGCACAATACACGTTAGGAGGGGAACCCTTGGGGGAATCAAAAATGGAGAAGGATCTGGGAGTCTTGGTTGATGATAGATTAGGCAACAGCATGCAATGTCAAGCGGCAGCTGCCAAAGCCAGCAGAATATTAGCATACATAAAGAAAGGGATGTATTCCAGAGATAAGACTATAATCCTTCCACTTTATAAAACTCTGGTCCGACCGCATCTGGAGTATTCTGTCCAGTTCTGGTCGCCAGTCCTCAGGAGGGATGTGTTGGAGCTGGAGAGAGTCCAGAGAAGGGCAACTAAACTAATTAGGGGATTGGAGGACCTTGACTATGAAGAGCGTCTACAATCGCTCGATTTATTCTCCCTGGAGAAGAGACGTCTGAGGGGGGACATGATAGCAATTTATAAATATCTTAATGGGGATCCCAGCTTAGAAAAAAAGCTGTTCATTCGAAGGGATTGCATGAGGACTCGAGGGCATACAATGCGATTAGAGGAGAAACGTTTTAACCTCAGGCAACGTGGGGGGTTCTTTACTGTTAGGGCTACAAGATTGTGGAATTCTCTACCACAAGAGGTGGTTTCTGCGGGTAGTATGGTGGCTTTCAAAAGACTCTTAGACTGACATCTCAAGGATCAGAACATTCAGGGGTATGTGAGATGATTACAGCCACACACACCTACACAGGTTGAACTGGATGGACTATTGTCTTTATTCAACCTCACCTACTATGTAACTATGTAACTATGTAAAGGTGGGTGTGCTGGCTTCTGCAGATCCCTCTTTTGGCCGCAGGTTTTTGCTGGCTGCTGTCTGGAGGGCTTTTGGCCTTCCTTGAGGGTGTTTACGGTTTGTTTCAGGTGGGCCTCATCTTTTGTTCTGATGAGGCTTATGTTGCCTGGTCTGCTATGTTTAGCCTTGGGGACTTGTTCTTTTCTGCTCTTCCCACCCCTTATTTTATGGCACTGCTTTGGGACATCCCTACTGATAAGGATCAGAGAACTGCATCTGTCAATGAACAGTAGAGAAAACTGGATTTTTGACTTAACGTAAAATCCTTTTCTCTTAAGTGCATTGACGGACGCAGTACCCGCCCCTCTATTTGAGTTGGGTTGGTGTTACTTTCTGACACTGCTTTGATACAAAACTGACATCCTATGCAGGAAGTGGATTGGAAAGGCTCTGGAAAAGTTCTGGAAGCGAGTATGGGAGGAGGTGACGAAGGAGCTAGAGAGCAGGAGGTTTTGAGAGGAACGAAGAGAGCGATTAGGTTGGTATTTTGAGACTAGGCTAGTGATGTAGCTGGGGGTTAAATTGTGGATGGCTTTTTAAGATGTTGTTAGTATTTTGAATTTAATTAGTTGGGTGAGTGGAAGCCAGTGGAGGGATTGACAAAGAGGAGTAGCGCACACTGAGCAATTGGTAAGGTGGATGAGTCTGGCAGCAGCATTCATGATGGATTGAAGGGGGGGGTAGCCCATGTAGAGGTAAGCCAATGAGAAGGGAATTGCAGTAGTTGAGACGCGAGATGACCAGGGAGTGAACTAGGAGGTTTTTCTGTGTCACTGGTTAGAAAGGAGCGTATTTTGGAGATATTGCGGCGGTTGAGGCGGCAAGATTTGGACAGTGATTGGATGTGGGGCTTGAAGGAGAGTTCAGAGTTCAGGACAACACCTAGGACCTTGGCATGGGGGGATGGGCTGATAGTTGTCAATTTTGACAGAGAGGTCGGGGGAAGAGGCACGTGGTGGAGGAAAAATGATACGTTCGGTTTTGGATAGATTGAGTTTGAGGAAGTGGTGTGACATCCAGACTGATATATCTGATAGTAAATTAGTGATACGTGAGGAGAATGAGGGAGTGAGCTGAGGGGTGGATATATGGATTTGGGTATCGTCAGCATAGAGATTGTATTGAAAGCTGTGAGAGGCTATCAGCTGACCCAGAGAGGAGGTGTAGATTTAAAATAGGAGAGGTCCAAGAACAGAACCTGGGGGACCCCAACAGAGAAAGGAAGAGGAGAGGAGGAAGTAGAATTGTAAGTAACCCTAAAGGTGCAGTTGGATTAGTAGGAAGAGAACCAGTGAAGAGTACAGTCATGGAGACCAAAGGCATGGAGTTTTTTGAGGAGGAGGGGGTGGTCAACCGTATCAAAGGCAGCAGAAAGGTCCAGGAGTAGGAGTACAGAATAGTGTCCATTGGTTTTGGCCTTTATTACGCCCATAACTCGGAAGCAGAACAAAAAAGAGCTAGCATGTGTTTGGGCAACATAAAAACAGAGAACATACCTGTGGGGTTGACAGTTTATCAGTGATCATATTCCTTTACCTACACACTGCTTACCAAAAATCGACTTGGGCGAGTAGAAATGCATGTAGCAATATGGTTGGCAAGGGTATTTAATTTTAGCTACAGAATACAATACAAATTCTGTTTGAAAAAGGTTACTGATGATTGTTTGTCAGGGTTAGCCCTATCCGCAGCTCCTACTACACAGGATAAATGTGTCAAAGCGGACCTTCACCTAAAAGTGAAAGTACCGCTAATCTGCCTCTCTTTCCCCTCCTCCAACATATTTGAAAGCTTTTTTTCTTGGGAGGAGGACAGCTTATCTTGAGAGCCAAGTACAAGTATATTTACAGGACATTCTATAAAGTAAATGCCAAACTTAAAAAAAATATTTGAGTCTTGTTCTACAACTTTACTACAGCTTTAGAGATTAACTGTCCTTAGTCAGTGGGTTTATTGCCAGTGAATCTCATTGCTTACTAGTACTAGGGACCTTGAGAAAGAGTCTTACATAACTTGTGCCATTCAGTTTTGCGGTACGTCTTAAGAGTCATGACAAGTCATACACACTCCACCACTCCAGCCATTGTCATTTCCTGCCGAACCAACCAAAATTCAAACTGTGGGTGGGCTGTTGGCACCAAGTCCTGTTGCAGCTTGACAAAATTCAAATATAAAAACGAATGAACTAGGTGAGAAATTGAGGACTGAACAGTGATTGCATCCAATTAACACACATACTCTTTGATAGAATGTTTATTTTTATATTTTTAAAATGACAGGTTTACTTGTTTACTTTGCTTTTCATACAGTAACACATGAACAAAGTGTTGCCCATCCATTTTTAAACATATTATACACTTCTATACCTGTGAACCTAACTTTTTCTCTAACCTACTTTTTCTCGCTCAGGATACCAAAATGATGTCTTTCTGCAGTTACAAGAGGTCATTTCTTCTCTGGAAACATGTGTATTGTCCTGTAGGAATTCATCGAGAGAAAAGTCAAGGGATAAAAGAGAAACAATTCCCCTAAATGTACCTTTAAGCACTGGTGACTCCTCCCCTGCAGTCATACAGGAATTAAATGAGGTATAATAAATTCATATAAATATTTTGCATGCTGCTCTAGGTGAGCTCAGGCTCCGCACTAAGGTGCTGGCTTGGTTCGTCTCCACCAAAGACAAGTTCAGTCCAACAGCATCCACCTATAATTCCTGTTTGTGAAAAAACCATATCAAATTACTGCGCTAAAGTCATAGAAAAGCCAACGGCTAGCACTACAATCTAACAGGGTATTGTGTAGCAATTATGAATAAAAAGTGCAGTGCTAATTGTGATAACAATTGCAAACAAATGTATACAAAAGTAAATGGTGATGATACCATGTAACAAATAATAAAGTGCAATGTCCAAATAGGTAAGTATGTGCAATAATTACAAGGGTGGAAGCTTCAACAAGAAAAAGAACTGTAAATACAGAGCGACAACCGTGTGGTAAGACAGTCCAGGTGTAGAAGGTTGAAAGCAAGATCTGTTCCGGTAGTGGCTTTAACAGACAATCAGTGTCCACTTAAGGAGTCACCATGACATGTGCATCTACCACCCAGGAGAGAGAGTAAACACGCTTACCGGAAAGTATGGACTCAAATCTATCAAACAAGCATAAAGATGAAAAATGTCAGGATGATAGTCAAAGGAGTCATCTCTAAGGGTCTGACACCATAACTCTCCACAATGACCAGCCCTCTTGATTGGTCATGAACTATAGCTAGAACTAATACGTTTATGCATATCCGTAACCTACAATTAATACCAACAGTCCTGGGTAGGGATGGGCTCTGTGTTTGAGTCAAACTTCATCAGCTGTTTGTGTGTTCACTAAACACACTAACAAATAGGGTGCTCGGTTGGAAGTTCACTTGCCGATGAGCACCCCATAATGCACTGCCCTGTTGCAGTGCATTGATTGCTGATGATTGGCCAAAGCATGCACCTGACCTGCATGCTTTGGCCAATCACAGCACAATGTCCTATCAGAGCCATGATTGGCCAAAGGCAGGGTGCCTTTAGCCAATCATGGCTCAGGGGCTAAGTCCACACCCCATGCTATAAAAGGCTGCTGCTTACATGGCAGCCGTGTATAATGTGTGACAATAGAGATTAGGCAGGTAGTTAGCGGATAGTGAGTTCAGATAGTTTAGTGCAGTCAGTATAGTGTACAGGCATAACCTACTTTAAAATGAATGGATATGTTGTAGTCCTGGGTCCCCTCTCGGTGCTCCCCAAGTTTGGTGCCCTGTCACTTATGGTTCGGGAGATGTGCTATGTCAAGCTGACAAATATTTCCCATAGATGCCAATGTTAAAAACAGGGAGCAGTGCCATGTCAAGCTGACCAAGATTTTCCATAGATGCCAATGAGTGCTGAAAGCTGAAAATTGGTCTGGGCAGGAAGGGGGTGAAAGTGCCCTGTATTTAAGTGGTTAAGGGGAACCCTACGACAGAATTTAATAAAAAAACTGAGTGAGGTCCCCCCCCCCCCAAATCTATACCAGGCCTTTTGGTGTGGTATAGATTTTATGGTGAACTCCACACCAAAATTTAAAAAAAAAAACGTCTTGGGGTCCCTCCCCCCCACAATCCATACCAGGCCCTTTGGGTCTGGTACAGATTTTAAGGGAAAAGCCACGCCAAAAAAAAAAAGGCGTGGGGTCCCCCCCAAAGTTCTTGGTCTTTACTGAGCAGAGAGCAGTGACTGTTAGCGGCCTCTCTCCACTCTGCCTCATCAGGCTGTGCAGGGGGCAAGAGTGGCTGGTTCAGGCTCTCAGCAGCGTGCTGTGAGGCTGAGCCAACTGCAGGCAGGCATCTGGGCAGATCCTGACATTATCAGGATCTCTGCAGAGCCTGGACCAGCTCTGTGACGTCAGCTGAATCGGGGACACAGGAGTGCAGAACTAAGTGACGCACAGGAGAAGTATGGCTAAAAGAGCTTTGGCCATACTTTTCCTTTAATGTAAAACTCCAGACTAAACTGAACTAGTCTAAAAATAGTTCCTCCCCTCGCCTGGCTAAAGGGGAGAGGAGCGAGTGCTTGACAATGGCTAGGAATGCCTGGGAGTGGCAACATCACCCATAGGCTTTAGTTGCCCATTCGTTGTTGGCGCTCCCTCCTCTCCCCTGCAGCGACCGCTACTTGAATGGGAGATCATGTGACCGGAGCAGACTGAGAATAGGTAGGTATATACTGTACATCTTTTTTACACAGGTTAGCCAGTGTAGGTGTTGGAAATGGGAGGGCACATTTTTCAGACTAGTTAGGTTTAGCCTGGAATTCTACTTTAATTTGCCCAGGATTGAGACAGATTTAATTTAATAAATAAAAATATCACAACGTTTTAAAAACGAAAATGGGATTGATCATTTGGATTGTGTTAACGGTGGTATTTAATGATAACAAGAATGTGGAAATCCCATTAAGTGTTTTTTGCTGCCAAGTGGGGTGACCACCACCCCCCAGTGAGCTATTTTAGGCTTGTTAAACACAGTTACAGGGTACTGGACAGTTTTCTGTGAGATCTAGCCACAGCCAAAACCAACTGAAAACATCGAACCATGAGAATGTAACATTTTAGATATTAGGTGTAGAAGTGTAATATATTCACAAGAATATCTATGTTATGTCTAAATCTATGTCTAAATAAATAAATAAATAATAAATGTCTAAATCTATGTCTAAAAGAATATATACAGTATGTCTAAATATCTATGTCTAAATGTTAATACAGATAACCTCTGGTACATTTCTGAATGAAGACCCCAGCACTCTACAGTCAAAAATCCAACGTTACAAGGAGGATAATGCTTTCCTAAGAGGCAAACTTGGGCTCACAGACAGGGAACTGGACAGGTCAAAAGCCACACTCACATTGTTCATGGAGGAAAAGGAGATGCTGCAAATGAAGGTACTTACATTACTGTGCAGGATGACAGAGCTAAACAGAGCCAATATGATGCCAAAACACACTTAAAGGATCTATCAACTACCACACAGAATATACTGCTGCAGGATAAGGTTTGTCTTCACATTTTAAATCTGAATGTTATGGTAAAAGGTTAGTTGTTATTGGCAGGGCTTTTTTTCTCAGAGAATATGTGCAGGAACCCAGGGCAGGGGGGCATTGGATTGAGTGTGCAGCAGTAGGGGGGGGGGGTCCTAAAGGGGCCTTAAATACCAGGAGGGTTCTACATACAGAGTGCAGGGTTCAGGAGGGTGCTAGGTACAGGGTGCAGAGTTCAGGGGGGTGCTAGTTACAGGATGCAGCACTCAGGAGGGTGCTAGGTACAGGATGCTGAGTTCAGGAGGGTGCTAGGTACAGGATGCAGAGTTCAGGCGAGTGCTAGGTACAGGATGCAGAGTTCAGGAGGGTGATTGTACATGGTGCAGAGTTTAGGAGGGTGCTAGGTGCAGGGTTCAGGAGGGTGCTAGGTGCAGGGTTCAGGAGGGTGCAGGGTCCAGGAGGGTGCTAGGTACAGGATGCAGAGTTCAGGAGGGTGATAGGTACAGGGTTAAAAGTTCTGGAGGGTGCTAGGTACAGGGTGCAGAGTATAGAAGGGTGCTAGGTACTGGATGCAGAGTTCAGGAGGGTGCTAGGTACAGGGTTCAAAGTTCTGGAGGGCACTAGGTACAGGGTGCAGAGTATAGAAGGGTGCTTGGTACTGGATGCAGAGTTCAGAAGGGTGTTTGGTACAGGCTTCAGAGTTCAGGAGGGTACAGGGTGCAGAGTTCTAAAGGGTACTAGGTACAGGGTGCAGGGTTCTGGAGGGTGATAGGTACAGGGTGCAGAGTTCCACCCCATAATCCCTATGACAGGATTGTCTTTCCCCTCCCAGCACAGACCCCCCCTCCCACTATCTCCCTGTAGAAATACCACACTAAATGCTTTTACTTTCTCCCCCAAAATCTCCCCTCTCAACACAGTACTCAGATACAGCATGGCTCAATGAAGGGCGGGAGATGCCCTTACTCCCAGGTTCCTCTTCATGATCTGTCATAAGAGCCAAGGAGGAGCCTAGTGAAAGCTTCCCCGGCTCTAGTGTGATAGGCGGCAGTGAGAGATGCTGCGGGTGTTGAGAATCGCATCGGGTCAACTCCCAGATGCCCAGCATTAGTACACCAGCTGCGCTCATGGAGGGTTCAGTGCAGTGGCTTGGACAGGGATGCTGTCACTTCTAAATACAGAAGCCCGGCTTCTGTGTTTAGAATTGACAGTAGTTAACGGAAAGCACAGGGCTAGTGCCGGATATGGCAGAACTCAGTTCCACCACATTCTGGCTGAAAAACAGCCCTGGTTATTGGCATATAGAATAATACCATTATCACCCACTTTTATAGTTTCTCTATGGGCACTGTTCCATACGTGTAGAAAAAAACAACAACCTATATTACATGTATTCTAAGGCCTGACGTATACAGGATACAAACCATTCTAGTATAGTCTTTACATAAACTAATTGCTATAATACTGCGGCTTCCTTTTAAATTTTCTAGGATGTAAACTTAAAAGCAAAAAAAACAAAAAAAACCCAAGAGTATATATTCAGTAAGTATAAGGTATTATTGTAATATTATCTTGATTTTTTATGTGAATATTATGGTTTTATGTGCATTCTTTTTTTTTTTTTTTATAGTTAGACTACTGTTTTTGATAGTTTGATATTCAGATTTACAAATAGACTATCAAGTGTCATTTTTGCATAGGAGTTGCTGCTTTTTGACAGCCATTCCTCCTTTGTAACACATTGCAATTCCCGGCTTTCATTTTGACAGCCAGTAATTGCTGATCATAGCACTGGGGGAGCTGCAGAAGGGGAGAAAGTAGCTTAATATAGGAAACATGCCCTAAAAACTTTGTTTTTAAGGATGTATCTTCTACATTTAAGGTTATCATGTGGTTAACTTTAATTCTCCAGCATTAAGCTGGATGACCTGCCCTTTTAAGAAATACACACCCTAATAGTTTATTGGAGGATGTGCATCAGACTGCTTGTCTCCTTGAAATGGGACACCTGGCTGCAGGGATCCATATAGACAGTGATGCATGCAAACCTACAACCTGTCAAAAGCTTTGGCAATCCTCCATCTATCACAATGTACTTTGAAAATGCTTCTGGCTAAGCAGGGGAATGTGTGCGACTGACTGGTTAGTGTACAACACCCTCATGCCTCATTTCACGTGGGACCTTGTTAGGCACTACAGCCAGTGATGGATTATATCATAGGCCCTAGGCTGTTTTCAATTTGTTGGCCACCAGCAGGTTGAACCAAGGATAACAATCAGCCTGGGGGATTCATAAAGAGTGTGGTAGACACTCTTTTAGAATTCCTTTGCTCTTCTGCACAACAAATATTAATGGGGTAGACAGATCAATGTACATGTCAACAGAAAAACACAATGCTGCATAGGCATGTCTTTAAAGAGTTTCAATTGTCTGGTGTACATACCATGTCAGACATGAAGTTTAAAGCAATTAAGAGCGTACCTATGTGAAACATTAATGCACTTGTATTTAAAATACAGCTCATTGCAGTCCATTCATTTTGAGAGGTATGCCAATGCATTCAGGTGCACAGGAAACTGTACATGACCCTATTTTGGGAATGCAATGCACAGTAGTGTGTTACTGTTGCATTACAGTGCACTGCTTTAATGTTTTGGGATGCCAGCCAAAATGAATTGTACTTCAATGTATTGGCACTTGGGAGGTGTTGTACCATGAGTTGTGGTAACATACACTTTATTCCAGTGCAAAGGTGTAAACCTGACTTTAGCCTTTAGGAATAAAGAAACAGTGAAAACTTCAGTGTTACCTATTAATAAAATGTGTAGATAGCTGCAAAGGGTGGGCGAACTCAATACGAACTAAGATGGGGATACAGTATAATGTGATATCCTGAAAGTGTTTCAAAGTATAAATGTCAAAGGGTGCTGCTCACATCTACATGTGTTCCTGCAAGGTCACGTAAACAGTTAGCAATAATTATGAGTCACTCCCTAAGGGTATAATCCTATATAAAGTTCAATATGTGACACAATGCTTTATACATATACAGTTGTGTTCAAAATAATAGCAGTCCAGCATCACTAACCAGATAAAGCACTGTTTTTGGTATAAATGATATCCCTACATGGCAAATAATTTACTAGTAGGTGTAGTGCAGTAATAAAAAATCAACCGACCCAACAGTCATGACATGCATGCTGCTTATCCTGTGTAATTGAATCATTAATTAAAAGGGGCATGCTCAAAATAATAGCAGTGTGGAGTTCAATTAGTGAGGTCATTCAGTTTGTGAAAAAACAAGGTGTCAAACAGGGGCCCTTATTTAAGGACAAAGGCAACAAATGTACATGCTGGGTATAGTGCATTTCTCTCTGAGTAAATCTGAGTAAAATGGGTCGTTCCAGACATTGTTCAGAAGAACAGCGTACTTTGATGAAAAAGTTGATTGGGGAGGGGAAAACATATAAAGAAGAGCAGAAACTGATAGGCTGCTCAGCTTAAATGATTTCAGATGCTTTAAAATGGCAACCATAGCCAAGAAGACATGGAAAAAAACAGAAAACTATCATCCAAATGAAGAATAGCCAAAATGGCACAGACTCAGCCAATTATCAGCTCCAGGGTGATCAAAGAAGGTCTTAAGATACCTGTGAGTGCTGTAACATTTAGACGTCGATGTGAAGCCAAGCTATCTGCAAGAAACCCCCGTAAAGTCCCATTGTTGAAAAAACGACATGTGCTGAAGAGGTTACAACTTGCCAAAAAACACACTGACTGGCCTAAAGAGAAATGGCGCAAAATTTTTGGACTGATGAAAGCAAGATTGTTCTTTTTGGGTCTAGGGGCCGCAGACAGTTTGTCAAATGACCCCCCAAACACTGAATTCAAGCCACAGTACAACCATGAAGGCAGTGAAGCATGGTGGCTCAAACATTATGATATGGGGATGTTTCTCATACTATAGTATTGGGCCTATTTATTGCATACCAGGGATCATGGATCAGTTCAAGTACATCAAAATACTTGACGAGGTCATATTGCATTATGCCAAAGAGTAAATGCCCTTGAGATGAGTTTCTCCACAAGACAACGACCCCAAAAATACCAGTAAGCGAGTAGCATCTTGGTTCCAGACCAACAAGCTAAACATTATGGAGTGGCCAACCCAATCCCTGGACTTTAACCACTTGCCAACCGCCGCCCGACTATATACGGCGGTGGTCAGCCCCTCACAGGCAAAGTGTCGTACCGGTACGACACTAGCCTGTGAGCCAAGAGGGGGCGAGCGGGTGCCGCCAGAGGCGCGCTCCCTCCCCCGCTCGTTCCCTAAGCAGCCCGTGCGTGTGACCGGTGGACCCGATGGAGGAGGGGATTTCTCAGCTAAGCACACTCTTCTGCTTGTATGCCCTAGTTAAGGGCAGATTGATTCCAGGAAGTAAATGCTACATGAATCATCTGCCCTTACTTAAGATGGCCACATCCAGGAATGCTAGGGGTATTTTTCAAAGGGATTTCTCAACAAAATAAAGCATGGCGACATGGATAGATAGGGAAGTTTGATTTGAATATTACAAATGAATTCAATAGCATTTTTAGTTTGTGGTGCTCAGATACAGTGTAGTTCGGCTTTAAGCACTGTTTATATGTATGTATAAAGCATTGGACTTGATTTACTAAACTGTAGAGTGCAAAATTTGATGCAGTTGTGTATGGTAGCCAATCAGCTCCTAACTTCAGCTTGTCCAATTAGGCTTTCACAGAAAAAATCTGGAAGCTGATTGGTTTCTATGCAAAGTTGCACCAGATTTTGCGCTCTCTAGTTTTAGTAAATCAACCCCATTGTGTCACATATTGAGCTTTATATAGGATTATATCCATAGGCGTGCGCACAGCGTGTACCAGGTGTGCCTGGGCACACCCTAATCACCCTGTATGGTGCAGATTCCACTAATATTTCACCATTTCATCAAAGCCCCCTAACGGTAGGGCTGGGCGATATGGCTGAAAACTGTATCACGATATCAGTGTTTCATATCGGTCGATATCGATAATTATTGATATTTTTTATTACCCATTTAAAATAAGGACCCTAGGGTGAGAATGCAGGGCGGCGGGCATGGTACAGGAGAATGCAGGGTGACTGGCATGGTGCAGGAGAATGCAGGGTACTGGCATGATGCAGGAGAATGCAGGGTACTGGCATGATGCAGGAGAATGCAGGGTACTGGCATGGTGCAGGAGAATGCAGGGCACTGGCATGGTGCAGGAGAATGCAGGGTACTGGCATGGTGCAGGAGAATGCAGGGTACTGGCATGGTGCAGGAGAATGCAGGGTACTGGCATGGTGCAGGAGAATGCAGGGCACTGGCATGGTGCAGGAGAATGCAGGGTACTGGCATGGTGCAGGAGAATGCAGGGCACTGGCATGGTGCAGGAGAATGCAGGGTACTGGCATGGTGCAGGAGAATGCAGGGCACTGGCATGGTACAGGAGAATGCAGGGTACTGGCATGGTGCAGGAGAATGCAGGGTACTGGCATGGTGCAGGAGAATGCAGGGTACTGGCATGGTGCAGGAGAATGCAGGGTACTGGCATGGTGCAGGAGAATGCAGGGTACTGGCATGGTGCAGGAGAATGCAGGGCACTGGCATGGTGCAGGAGAATGCAGGGTACTGGCATGGTGCAGGAGAATGCAGGGCACTGGCATGGTGCAGGAGAATGCAGGGTACTGGCATGGTGCAGGAGAATGCAGGGTACTGGCATGGTGCAGGAGAATGCAGGGTACTGGCATGGTGCAGGAGAATGCAGGGTACTGGCATGGTGCAGGAGAATGCAGGGTACTGGCAATGTGCAGGAGAATGCAGGGCACTGGCATGGTGCAGGAGAATGCAGGGCACTGGCATGGTGCAGGAGAAAGCAGGGTACTGGCATGGTGCAGGAGAATGCAGGGCACTGGCATGGTACAGGAGAATGCAGGGTACTGGCATGGTGCAGGAGAATGCAGGGTACTGGCATGGTGCAGGAGAATGCAGGGTACTGGCATGGTACAGAAGAATGCAGGGTACTGGCATGGTGCAGGAGAATGCAGGGTACTGGCATGGTGCAGGAGAATGCAGGGTACTGGCATGGTGCAGGAGAATGCAGGGTACTGGCATGGTACAGGAGGATACAGGGTACTGGCATGGTACAAGAGGATCCGGGTTGTGGGCATACTACAGGAGATGCAGTGCTGTGGGCATGGTACAGGTAGACCATGCCCGCAGCACTTCATCCCTTGTAGTGTGCCCGCAGCCCTGCATAATGGCAGGTAGTGAAGCTGTTTCACTTACCTGTTCCAGAGGCGCCTTCATTTTAAAAATGGCGCCGCCCGGCGCCGACACGTCATTGCGCACGCGCCGCCGCCGCTCGTGTAACTTCGGCTATTCCCGGCCTCTCCCGAGCGGCGGCGACGCGTGCGCGGTGACATGTATGCGACGGGCGGTGCCATTTTTAAAGCCTAAACCTGTCGGAGCGGACTTTATCGTTCAAAGTCTTGTATTGCTATCGATCCCCTGACTATCGTGATACATATCGGTATCGTTTTATCGCCCAGCCCTACCTAACGGGGCTCCTAAAAAATTGTAAAAAAAATAATAAAACTAAAAACTACTGACACTGTCCGCTGCCCTACTGACACCAATCTCTGCCTTACTGACACCGTCCATTGCTCTGCTGACACCGTCAGTATACTTTAAATACACACACCAATATGTTTACACTTTGGGGTGCACACCCTAATCCAATAGGCTGTGCACATCTATGATTATATCCTTAGGGAGTGTCACATAAATGTTGCTGATTGTTTAGCCTTTATGTTTTAACGGTCCTCTACTAGTGATGTGGAGAATGTGCAAATGTTTTGGATCAAAACATTCAGGGGTATGTAAAATAATTACATCCACACACACCTACACAGGTTTAACTGGATGGACTATGATCTTTATTCAACCTCAACTACTATGTAACTATATAACTATGTAACAAATGTGAGATATTTTGTACTAGACAATTTATTTGTCCATAAATAGATATCTTCTTTCCTTTTTTTTTTAAATTTTATTAAAAAACATTTCAGTTTAGGTTTGTCTTTCATTCTCATTCTCTCAATTTACAGTTAAAGAGGTTACATGACATTTTGCAAGATGACGAACTGTCCCCACCTATCTCACCATCTACCAGTCCCTTCTCTGAAGAAGGGTATAATGTGACGTCTAGTTCTGAGTCACCCTTTAAGTTAAAGCCTTATCAGGTAAACAAATGCGAAATACAGTAGTGAAAATTTGAAAAATATATATTTATATTGTGACAATGCTAGGCCCTGCCACTGTGTGAATACACGAAAAAGACACACAGGATTTGTGCTTATGCAGAGTCCGGGGCTCCAGACTATTGTTTCTGTGAGGAGAAGACTGGGGTTTCAGTGTTCTCCATATTTTGTAATCTCAGATCACAGTATGGGACTTGTAGAGTTCAAAGAGATTTGGGTGGGAAGAAATCTTCAATCTTGTGTCCAAGTCTTACTGGAGACCTGCAAGCTGTGTAGGTGTGAAGGTGGGCACATTTGTTTTAAGCAAGAAGCTGGCCATAGCTCTGGCCTCCATCAGGAGAGATCTGTGTGCTCCCATTAATAGAGGAGACCTTCTCCAGAGACTGCACTCCATGGTGGGGAGATTCCTAACCCGCAGGACTGAAAAAGTCGGGACAGATGTGTCCAAGTCTTACTGGATACCTGCAAGCTGTGTAGGTGTGAAGGTGGGCAAATTTGTTTTAAGCAAGAAGCTGGCCATAGCTCTGGCCTCCATCAGGAGAGAGTTGTGTGCTCCCATTAATAGAGGAGACGTTCTCCAGAGACTGCACTCCATGGTGGGGAGATTCCTAACCCGCAGGACTGAAAAAGTCGGGACAGATGAGCAGGAGGATTAAGTCGACAAGGTGAGTCCAGGGTACGGGGAAAGTCTGTGAGTTTCAGAGGAGTGAGAGAGAGCCTGGGGTGTCCGGAGTGGCCTGACCCCTTGGAAAGCTAAACCACACAACTGTCAGAGGGTAAGAATGGCAAAAATAGACCTTCTGCTTTGAGTTATTTATTGGGAGGCCATGAATGCATGGGGCATTATGTGCCTTTTAACAAATAATGCAATACAACTTGCAGCAAACAATTAGATTCCAGCAGGTTGATTGGAAAACAATAGCTCAGCATTTAGTATAACATTTATTGCACCAGATAATAACTGCAAGCTGAAATTTTATATTCTCTATTCTTTTCTACTGATTAACCACTTCAGCTACCCCCTTAATAACCAGGCCATTTTTTGCGATTTGGCACTACGTTGCTTTAACTGACAATTGCGTGGTCGTGCATACCCAAATACAATGGATAGAGTGACAATTTTGAAGAAAAACTCAATATTTTTTAATTTCTGCTATAAAACATTCCCAATAAAAAAAAAAAAATTTTTTTATCAGTTTAGGCCAATTTGTGTTCTGCTACATATTTTTAGTAAAAACATACATAAGCAGACGGCTCTTCTGTCATTCTAGCCGAAGATCGCGGGAGGCCGGCGGCGATCGAGCCCGCTCCTTCCGTGGCCTGGCTCCCGCTGTGTCTAATCACAGCGGGAGCACGCTGTTGAATCCATGTGCACATAATCATGTAGATCTACATGATTATGCGCAGCCGAGTTGCCCTGCCGCAGTAAATCTGCATGGGGTGGTCGGCAATTGGTTAAATAATCCGTTGCTTCACTAGTACTGTAGTTATCATTATGCCACACTTAGGCCAGTGCCTGGGGCAGCAGGGTAAAGAAGGCTGCTTGAAGCCCAGTCAATTATGATATTTTTTTTTCGTATTGTGTTTAACTCTTCTTCCCAACTTTGGTGTTTGGTGGATGCACTTAACCAATAGATTACAAGCAGGCACAGGGGATGTTAAGAGCAGACAGAAGACTTACTATAATTCAAGAAACTTGAGGACATCTCTCCTCTTTCTTGTTTCTTGGTCTGCAAAGATAAATATCTGTAAATTGTAATAAAGGATTAATGAAGGTCATGTCAATTTATGGTGGAGAGTATATTCAGTGTTTCTCTTCAACAATAGCATAGCAGCCTCACCCTATGCAGAAAAACTCCAGATTATGAGGCAGCAATCTAAGCATTAGCAGACTGACAGTGATTGTCAATAAGATCATCTGAGCAGGTAGCCCTCTACACACTCATACACACACACGATAGCCACCAACACTTTTTGTAATGGAAACATGCATTGTTCACAGCTTATGCTGTTGTAATTGTGACCTTTATAGAAAAGGTCTATATCACTCACTGTCACACCCAGACAGGACAGAGGTTACACTGGTAGATTCTTTACAGAGGAAAAGTTCTTTTAATTTCTAATTAGAGCATTTAGGGATTCAACTTAAAGGTGATCTATAGCCACAGCATACACTTTCATTTTTTAACATCAGCATTGTAATAGCAATGCAAACAGTTACATTTGAAAATCCAATATAAGCTTACTTAGAAAATCTTCTTGCATGCTGTGAGGGCTATTTGTCTTTTGGCCATCTCTTTCCACAACTTCCTGGATTCCCTGCATGCTTTGCAGCATCCCTTTTGTTGTTTACTTTTTTTAAGGACTACATATCCCATGGTACCTTGCTGCCTACAAGAAATGATTCCTGTACTGACTCTGCCCCCTAAAACTCATCCTCTCAGCACCTCTGAAGTTCAAAAGGCAGTATTTCTGAAATGTGTGACACAGCAGTGCTTACTCACAGGGCATAGTGATCATGTATCACAGAATTCAAGGAATAAAATGTGTGGGATGCTTCATGAAGTTTACAAACTTCAAGATCATTCATGTTAATAGAAGTAGGCTAGAAAAAAAAAATACAACGTGGAAATAAATATATGATTTTAAATTTTGACCAGAGATATTCTTTAATTATTTTAAAATATTGCTTTATTCAAAAAAACGAAAAATGGTGCACAGAAGTATTACATAAAACATATTACAAAACAGACATATAAAAGGCATGTTTGCACTTTCCCCTACACCTAATTCCCATAAGCAGCCAACGTTTCCTGTAAACAGTGGTATGACAAATGGATTACAACTCTTTGAAAGTGCAGCACTAAAACAATAAAAACATAACTAGCATTATAACGTGCAAAATGGCAATATCTAGAGTGCAAACAATGATGCCAAGAAAAAAACATTTGGGGTAGCATTGGTGTATGAGCATTGCAACTTTAACAAACGATCATTTCAATTAAGTAAAAATATGTTTCTTTCTTTGAACTTGATAAATATGAGTTATTTGGCTTCTTTACTAACATTCTTTTATATAAAGTGGGATTGATATATTATAAAAGTAGAGCAAGTTATCAAAGAACTGGAGAAAGTGCAGGGAAGGGCAACCAATCTGATAAGAGGCATGGAGGAGCTCAGCTATAAGGAAAGATTAGAGGAAATTAATTTATTCTCTCTTGAGAAGAGGAGATTAAGGGGGGGATATGATCAACATGTATAAATACATAAGGCGTCCATACAGTGAACTTGGTGTTGAATTAACTTTAAGGTCATCACAGAGGACAATGAGGCACTCTTTACGTTTAGAGGAAAATACATTTCGTCTCCAAATATGGAAAGGTTTCTTCACAGTAAGAGCTGGAAAACGTGAAAACGTGGAATAGACTCCCTCCAGAGGTGGTTCTGGCTAGCTCAGTAGATTGCTTTTAAAAAGGGATGGATTCCTTCCTAGGTTATCATATTATACAGTATTTCACAAAAGTGAGTACACCCCTCACATTTTTGTAAATATTTTATAATATCTTTTCATGTGACAACACTGAAGAAATGACACTTTGCTACAATGTAAAGTGGTGAGTATACAGCTTGTATAACGGTGTAAATTTGCTGCCCCCTCAAAATAACTCAACACACAGCTATTAATGTCTAAACCGCTGGCAACAAAAGTGAGTACACCTCCAAGTAAAAAATGTCCAAAATTGGCCCAAAGTGTCAATATTTTGTGTGGCCATCATTATTTTCCAGCACTGCCTTAACCATCTTGGGCATGGATTTTACCAGAGCTTCACAGGTTGCCACCGGAGTCCTCTTCCACTCCTCCATGACGACACTATGGAGCTGGTGGATGTTAGAGACGTTGCGGTCCTCCACCTTCCATTTGAGGATGCCCCACAGATGCTCAGTAGGGTTTAGGTCGGGAGACATGCTTGGCCAGTCCATCACCTTTACCCTCAGCTTCTTTAGCAAGGCAGTGGTCTTCTTGGAGGTGTGTTTGAGGTCGTTATCATATTGGAATACTGCCCTGCTCCCCAGTCTCTGAAGGGAGGGGATCATGCTCTGCTTCAGTATGTCACAGTACATGTTGGCATTCATGGTTCCTTCAATGAACTGTAGCTCCCCAGTTCCGGCAGCACTCATGCAGCCCCAGACCATGACACTCCCACCACCATGCTTGACTGTAGGCAAGACACACTTGTCTTTGTACTCTTCACCTGGTTGCCGCCACACACGCTTGACACCATCTGAACCAAATAAATTTATCTTGGTCTCATTAGACCACAGGACATGGTTCCAGTAATCCATGTCCTTAGTCTGCTTGTTTGCTGGCTTTTTTTGGATCATCTTTAGAAGAGGCTTCCTTCTGGGATGACAGCCATGAAGACCAATTTGATGCAGTGTTTGGTGTATGGTCTGAGCACTGACAGGCTGACCCCCCACCCCTTCAAACTCTGCAGCAATGCTAGCAGCACTCATACGTCTATTTCACAAAGACAAACTCTGGATATGACGCTGAGCACGTGCACTCAACTTCTTTGGTTGACCATGGCGAGGCCTGTTCTGAGTGGAATCTGTCCTGTTAAACCACTGTATGGTCTTGGCCACCGTCCTTCAGCTCAGTTTCAGGGTCTTGGCAATCTTCTGCCTAGGCCCTCTTTATGTAGAGTAACATTACTTTTTTTTCAGATCCTCAGAGAGTTCTTTGCCATGAGGTGCCATGTTGAACTTCCAGTGACCAGTATGAGAGAGTGAGAGCGATAACACCAAATTTAACACACGTTCTCCTCATTCACTTTCATTCATCCTCATCTAAAACCTTGTAACACTAACGAGTCACATGACACCAGGGAGGGAAAATGGCTCATTGGGCCCAATTTGGACTTTTCACTTAGGGGTGTACTCATTTTTGTTGACAGCGGTTTAGACATTAATGGCTGTGTGTTGAGTTATTTTGAGGGGACAGCTAATTTACACTGTTATACAAGCTGTACACTCACTACTTTACATTGTAGCAAAGTATCATTTCCTCAGTGTTGTCACATGAAAAGATATAATAAAATTGATCATGCTTTGCTGGGGTTTTTCACTTTCCTCTGGATCAACTGTGGGTATAGGATTGTGTATATGGCATTGTATGGTTGTGTTTTCTCTCTTTTTTTTTTTAATTGGTTGAGCTAGATGGACTTGTGTTTTTGTTCAACCTGACTAACTATGTAACTGTGCAAGTTCAATGTGCAAATCAAATGTTTACTGTGATCACTCTGAATATTTCAACGTTAAGGGAAATGAGGAAATAAAAATGGTATTTTTGCTTATGTGTGATTCAATTATTAAAGTCAGGTCAGCTTTACCTCATTCACTAAACTAAGTGAAAAGTAACTTTGCTAGGTAAATTATTATTATTATATTATTATTATTTAGTAATTCAAACCAATGATATATTTACCATGTGTCTTTTTGTACAGGGCCCTGTGACAGTCCTGCACAGTGCCATTCAGCATGTTCAGAGCCTCCCTGGATCCCAGTCTTCACTGACTTGTACTTCTAATATACATCCAAATAGCCTTGAAACTGAAATGAGACGGTTAAAAGGGTAAGACACTGAGGTTGACCCTTTATTTCAGTAAAACTAAATTACAGCATAATGGCTTTATTAGATTGTGTGAACCAGATTAGCAATCCATTATATTGCCATTGTATCTTAACAAGATCAAAGAGCGATCCACAATTTTATATCATCGGGGAAGCTAACAGCCCTGTTGCCTTTTGGCCTTCGGCCGTGCACTTATGGTTTATTATTTTACAGGTTCCTTGACCATGTGAAAGAACTGAATGACCAGCTCAGTGTGACCCTAGAAGAATGTAAGACTGATTCAGAAAAACTCAGTATGCATCTTGGAAAACTGGAATCCACATGCACAGCTCTGAGACTTGCCTTGCAAGCGAGGTGAGAGCACAGCAAACAACATTTCTTGGGTATTGTTTCTCCAAGTAGCTATTTGTATAAAATGAAATGTCCCCAAGACTGAATTAAATTGTATCTAAGCACCACAAAGTGAAAATACTATTTAATTCATTTTTAATATTCAAAGCCAACTGACCCATCCTTCCAAGTGTCCATGGCATGATCAAGCCCCTCCTCCTAATAAAAGAAAAATGCGCATGAAGACTTATGGGTTGTTTGACATCATTGGCCTAAGGCAGAAATCAGGAAGCAACTAAAAAAAAAAAGTAAAAAAAAAAAAAAAGGTTACAACAAATAAATATAACATACCTTTCTATTTATCTACAGTACTAATGCTAGCAGCATAAGGATTAAAAATAGTTAATGTTGATTGAGAGAGTTAGTTCTGCTTTAATTAGGCTCAGTATTGCTACCTGTTGTGGGGATTCACATGGAAGAAGCCATGCCTTGGTAAACGTCATGTTAGGTCATCTCCTTTTATCTCTTTGATAAATTACAATTCAGTGATTTAACATTTTTCCTGTTTCAAAAAAAATCTAAATTCTGTTCATCACATCTCAGTTTGCCATTAATACATTTATACTAGATGAAACAAGGAAAATTTTCCAATTTCCTGATTTCTCCTTACCTCCACCCATGAGAAATTAATTAATGGAATTATTTGTATACATGACCAGTCAACAAAGAATATGAAAACCCAACCACTAAAATCTCATGTAAGCTTTTACATGTTAATGTCATTTTAAAAGTCTTGTTTAATACTTTTAAATCTGCAGCTTTTGTTAAAACGATACCTGGAGACTTTGCCATTATGATTCTCTTGCATGAGTTTCTGATGGGCACAACAGCAGCCATTTAATTAAAAAATAAAAACAAACAAGACAATTGTTAACATAATGGAGGACGTGTAAGGACGTGTGGAAAGAGAGCTCCGCTGCAGGCTTCTGGAAAAGTGACTTTTGCTACCTCTTCTTCGCCCTCCAGACTCCCCTAAACTATGGGTAGACGTACGGGATCGCTAAGGGATCAACATCCGCGGGATCCATTAAACGATTCCTGACCCCAGAGGTGGATTCCCTGGAGGCCTGGGGACCTTGGCCTCTCGCAACATGGCAGCGGCGCCTCCCTTCTTCGGCAGACTTCCCACCACAGCTCTCCTGCCTCTTCCTGCGACACGGACGGTCGCACTCTTTCCCCTACCAGAACTGAGGTTGCAGCACTGGTCAGCGGACTCCCGACCAAACAAGACCTAGCTTCTATGCTCCGTGGTCTGGAACGAGCGATCAGGAAGGAAGTATCCGCGGTTAGAGCTGACCTATCCCAGGTGCTTTCCAGAGTAGAGGACACCGAGCACCGCCTGGACACACGCTACGGCGATCAGAGATCTCCAAATACAGCAGAAGCATGCTGCTATAGCCTACAGAATGGCCCTCTATAAGATTGAGGATCAGGAAAACAGAGGTTTGCGCAATAACATTCGGGTGCGAGGGCTCCCGGAGGCCACGAGGGACGAGGACCTTCCCGCTACTATCAGAGGCATTTTTAACAAGCTGTTGGGCAACCCGATAGATCACCCTCTGCGGCTTGACAGGGTGCATAGAGCCCTCCGCCCCCGCAACCTTGCCATTGAAAACCCCAGAGACGTGATCTGCAGAGTCCATTATTATGATGAGAAAGAGCTAATTATGAGGAGAGCCAGGGAAGCTGCCTCCCTGGAGTTTGATGGGGTAACTTTGGCTCTTTTCCTTGATCTGGCGAGAGAAACGCTAGATCGCCGCCGTGCCCTCAAGCCGCTCACGGAAAAGTTGAGTCAGAACAACATCCCCTACCGCTGGGGCTTCCCCTCGTGCCTTATCGCTACCAGAGATGGCCGGTCGGCGACGCTTCGTTTTCCGGAAGACCTCGACAAGTTCTGCATGGACTTGAACATCGTTGCACCTGAATTGCCTGGCTGGCAGGATGAAGTGCCCATCCCGGAGCCCTCCGTGGAGCCGCAATGGCGCAAATCGGCTAAAAATCACCGCTCCTCTGCTGCTGGAACCTCACCGAAGCTGGGCTGAGAGCGACAACGCTATTCTCCATTCTACTACATGTTTCTTTTGGTTGACATGCCACCTACCGCCACCGGTAAAGTTCCCTAGCCTTACTTTTTTCTCGTGTTCCTTTTTGTTTTTGTTGTTTCCTCAGTCCACTGAGTGATGTAAGACTACCAATTCTGGCTCTCTATAGCTGGCATACGTGATCTGCTTAATCAACAACCCGGCCACAACCAGATCGTTAATGGACACCAGCTTCACCTAAAGTACTGTTGCTCCAGTCGTAGTAAGTTTGCTCTACAGTTGGGAGCTTCTATTAAGCCTCAGGAAGTCTCTTGCATTTTATGATGTTAAAGTTGTCACTGTTGTACCCCATGTTTTTGTACTCCACCTGTACTTGGCTGCCCTGCATGCATTGAGAGAGTTAGTTACCCGCCTCTATCGTGTGTGCCTGCAGCGGAGCCTTGTTCCCCCCCCCCCTCTATTGACTATCCTCCTATGCCTAGAGACGGTTTTCCTCAGGTCGTAGGACGATTTTGTTTGATCCCGCTCTGTCGGCGCCAGCAGTGGATAGTTGGCGGGTGGGATTTGGGACTCGAGTGGACCCCACTGGTACAAACCGCAGGGCCGCGGGCGCTATCTTCTCCGCGGTTCTGACATGCTGTCTTCTATATGCTTCTGTTACCTTCTCATACTCTTGGTTCTTCTACTTCTCTCTCCTCTCCCCTTGCCTCTCCTCTCCTCTCCTCCCCCCTCCCCCCCCCCCCCGGGTTTTGGACCCAGCTGACTTATTGTGCTGCACATGTAAGTTCCCTCTGAAGATCCATGGCGACTCTTAACTTAATCTCCTTGAATGTGAGGGGTCTGCAAACTCCGGGTAAACGACATTCCTTGTACCGCGAATTGCACCGGCTTAAGGGGAATATTGTCTTTCTGCAGGAGACCCATATATCTCTCCACACTAATACCTGCATCTCCTCCCCGGAATTTCCCACATGGTACTATAGTTTATCTGATATCCGTAAAGCCAAAGGAGTCGCCATTGGTCTTCGTAGGAACACCCCCTTTAGACTTGAATCCATGGAAGCTGATCTGTATGGTAGATATCTGTT
Source organism: Pelophylax lessonae (assembly GCF_965119305.1). NCBI lineage: Eukaryota > Metazoa > Chordata > Amphibia > Anura > Ranidae > Pelophylax > Pelophylax lessonae. The sequence continues at coordinate 458,640,390 of NC_138768.1, forward strand.
TTTGAGGGGCACCCTGGGCAACGATTATTGCACTTTGGCTGCTATATATGCTCCCAATCAGGCACAAATCCCATTTCTCACCTCCACTGTTTCTAAACTGATGGAATTTGCCCGAGGAGTTATAGTGCTAGCGGGTGATTTTAATACCCCCCTAGAACCCGCGATGGATACGTCCTTGGGCACATCCTCACTTCCCCATAGAGCCATAGCCCATCTTAGAAAAAAGTTACACGAAGCCCAGCTTATTGATACATGGCGAATTAAACACCCCTCCGGCCGAGACTATTCGCATTTCTCCCACTTACATCGCACCCACTCTAGAATTGATTACATATTAATAGATCATCATCATCTACCCCTACTACAACGTGCAACTATTGACTCATCCATTATTTCGGACCACGCCCCCATCTGTATCACACTGACCATCCCTTCCATCCCCTCCAAAGCACCGAATTGGAAGTTGAATGACACCTTAATAGCCACTGAGGGTGACAGGACATGTATGGCGGAAGATCTCAGACTTTTCTTTTCGGAGAATACCACCGCGGAGACCTCCCCGGGTGTACTGTGGGAATCCCATAAAGCTCACATTAGGGGCAAATTCATAGAACTGGGGTCTCGACGCAAGAAAGAGAAGTTGGCTCAGCAGCAGTCATTGCTGCTGGCCATACGTGACCTGGAGGGCTCGCACAATTTATCCTCTTCTGCGGACCTCTTGCTCCAACTCACCCAGAAGAGGGAAGAACTAAAACAACTGTACCACACCTCTCATAAAAACGCCTACCGTAAGCTGTCCCAAAAGCAGTACGAATGGGGGAATAAACCCAGTAGACTCTTAGCCAGGTCACTTAAGCAGCAAAAATCCGCAGCATTCGTGGCTAGAATTAAGTCAGCTGACGCAACGCTGGTTCACGACACCAAGGCCATAGCAGGGGAATTTCGCTCTTTTTATCAACATCTATACCACCTCTCGCAAACTAACGCACAGGTAGCAGATAGACGCGCTATGATTCAGGATTATCTCTCCAAAGCGAACCTCCCTCGTTTACCGCGATCCATGCTCGCCTCGCTGGAAGCCGTGATCTCGCCCGAAAAGCACCTGGTCCCGACGGGTTCACGTGCTCCTATTACCGTGCCTTCCATCATATCCTCATACCACACTTGACCTCCTACGCCAATTCCATACACAGCGGTGACCCTATACACCCCGAAACGCTCCACGCACATATCACGGTCATCCCGAAACCGGATAAAGACCCCACAGCATGCGGGAGCTACAGACCCATCTCCCTCCTTAACATAGATGCCAATATCTACGCGAAGGCCCTTACAAACAGGTTGATCCCTCTCATCTCAAAATGGATTGCTAGTGATCAAACGGGGTTCATCCCCGGCAGGGAGGCCCGCGATAATTCTGTGCGCACGCTATCCCTGATCGCGGCTGTGCGTAGGAACTCCCGGCCCACCCTACTCCTATCCACCGATGCTGAGAAAGCTTTTGATCGGGTGGACTGGGAGTTCCTGCAATGTATGTTGCGAGCTTTGGGTCTGGGTCCGCACTATACAACTCCCCTACCGCACAAATCAGGGTCAACGGCACGTTGAGTGAATCATTTTGCCTATACAATGGGACGCGTCAGGGATGCCCGCTGTCCCCTTTACTATTACCTTTGCACTGTCCTTGGAACCCTTCTTGGCTATTATCCGTCAAAACCCTAACATACATGGCATAACTGTGGGACCCAGGGAACATAAATACGCCGCTTATGCGGACGATGTCCTGTTCTACGTTCAACAGCCTAGAATCACCCTACCCAACTTAATGGCCGAGTTCTCCACATATCAAACCCTGTCCAACTTCAAAATAAATATGTCTAAATCGGAAATACTTAACATTTCAGTCCCCCGACAAACTGCATTAGACCTCCAGTCTTCCTTCCCCTTTAAGTGGCAACGCAAATCGCTCAAATGCCTAGGTGTGTTCCTGACCCCCGACCTCTCAACCATGTTTCAATGTAACCATGTACCCCTACTTAACAACATTAGGAAAGACCTCCACTCCTGGCAACATCTGGCCACCTCCTGGATTGGTAGAATAAATGTCCTCAAGATGAATATTTTGCCCAGGGTGCTCTTTTTGCTTCAGATGATCCCGTGTAAACTTCCTCATAGTTTCTTTAAAACATTGGACACTCTCGCGTCCAGGAATGTGTGGAGGGGGTCCCGACCGAGGATCGCACGCTCTCGCCTTTGCCAACCAAAGTTGGCGGGGGGTTTGGCTCTGCCAAATTTCCGGCTGTACCAGCAAGCGGTAGCCCTGCAAAGGGCGTCTGACTGGCAGCATCACATGCCCTCAAACATTTGGGTGCAGCTAGAGAGGGAGCTGTGCGGTGCGGACCCATACACACAGCTCTGGATCCCCCCCACGCATAGATCTTTAGTCCTACAATAATCCCCTCTTACGAAATCCACTTATCAAATTTGGGATTATCTGTGTAGAAAGCATAATTGGCCCTCAAACTCACCTTTGATGCCACTCATGGGTCATAGCTACTTCCCGCCAGGCTGCTTGGACCCGCAATTCGGCAACTGGATGGGTCACTCATCTCCTCTGCTGCATCAGGTCACTCGACAACAGACAGTGGCCCCTCTGGTAGACATTTCAGTAACCTCACCTCCAACCTTCCTGGACTCATGGAGACATTCTCAACTTTACCACTTCGTCCAGAAATTGCCTAAGCCACTACGATCTGTTTCTGAGCTTAACCCAGTGGAAAAGATATTTGCCCACTCATCGCCTCCTAACAGGCCCCTTTCCACTTTCTACAAAGCCCTGCAGGAAGTTCAAGCCTTGGACTCCCCGCAGTTCCTCTCCGACTGGGAGCGGGACTTGGGGGAAGCCCTCTCAGAAAAGCAACATACCAGAATCCTCCGGCTGACCCACATCTCTTCCACTTCATCCAACATAGCCGAAATGAACTATAAGCTGCTCACACGCTGGCATCTGTCTCCTGAACATCTACATTGCATGTTCCCTACCATCTCGAACAGATGCTGGAGAGGTTGTGGGGGCCGGGGCACCCATGCTCACTTATGGTGGTTGTGCCCTAAAATTCAGGGGTACTGGACAGATGTATTACATTGGATCAGTAAAATACAAGGATACCCAATCCCTTGGAACCCTTGGGTTATTCTCTTCCACTGCCTGGATGTACCTACTCACCTGTATAAAAACTCAATCACCCCTCACCTCCTGAACGCTGCAAAGTCTCTCATCCCTAGGCAATGGGCTCAACCTGAACCCCCCACCATCCGTCAGTGGCTGTTGAATGTTGAACGTATCTACTCTATGGAGGACTTGACCCACTCACTGCAAAATCCTCTTGCAACACCCAATGACTCTTGGTCTGGTTGGCTGGCTTTTACTCAATCACAGGACTACGCCTCCCTAATGAAAATATCCACTTCTTAATGTATATACTCTTTAACTGGCAGGTTATAGTGATTTCATCTATTGCGTACTTGAGTATTCTATGTTACATGCTCAGTGATGTTTGAAGATAGCTTCATGCTCCGTCAGCTGGGTCCCCCCCCCCCACCCCCTCTCTTCACTATTGCTCCTCACACTTTTCTCTGCTCTTTGCCCATTATCTCTCTTCCCCTTCATCCTTGTCTCCCTTTCTTCCCTTTCTTTAACTTGGTATATGAAGTATGGTACTTGGCTTTCACCCCTGGTGTGATCAAGCGTAACTTCAATTTATGTATGGTCTCCTGGAACATGTTTGCACCTCGTACCATTTTCTTTGTTCATATTGATATATTTTCAATAAAAAAGATATTAAACAAAAAAAAAAAAAAACATAATGCAAGTACTGTTTGTATATACTTCATGTGTAACTTCTAGGATTTCAGTAAATACTGTATATTTGAAATAATCAGGCTGATATAACTTACAATATGTATCACTAAAGCAGTGATTAACTTCTTGCCGACCGCCCGCCCGCCGCAGTTGTACGGCGGCAGTCTGGCGCTCCCAGGCAAAGTGCCGTACATGTACGGCGCTAGCCTGGGAGGAGCTAGGGAGCGATCGCGCGCCGCCGGAGGCGCGCACCTGCCCCCGCTCGTCGCCTGGGGAGTCAGTGCGTGTGACCGGCGGCTCCGATGGCCGCCGGCCACTCGCTATCTCCCGCCGCAGTGAGAGAAGGACAGACGGGTGATGTAAACACAGCCATCTGTCATTCTCACTAAAGTAATCACAGAGGCTATGCGATCCTGCTATGTAGGATCGTATGTCTCTGTGATTACATCACAAGCCACGCCCCTTGACAGTTAGAATCACGCCCCTAGGGACACACTTAACCCCTTGATCACCAGTAAAGTTAACCCCTTCCCTGCCAGTGTCATTTTTACAGTAACAGTGCATATTTATAGCACTGATTACTTTAGTAATGTCACTGGTACTCCCAAAACTGTCAAAAATGTCAGTCAGGGGTCTGATCTGTCCGCCGCAATGTCGCAGTCCCACAAAAAAAAAAACGCAGATCGCCGCCATTACTCGTTAAAAACAAAACAATGAAACTGACATAAATCTTTCCCGTAGTTAGTAAACGCAATAACTTTTGCGCAAACCAATCAAAATACGCTTATTGTGATTTTTTTTTTACCAAAAATATGTAGCAGAAAAGAAATTAACCTAAAATGTAAAAAAATGTAGATTTTTACATTTTTTTTGAGAAAAAAAAATGTGAAAAATATTGTTATTTTTTCAAAATTTTCGCTCTTTTTTTGTTTATAGCGCAAAAAAATAAAAATCGCACAGGTGATCAAATACCACCAAAAGAAAGCTCTGTTTGTGGGAAAAAAGGACGTCAATTTAGTTTGGGTACAGCATTGCATGATCGCGCAATTGTCCGTTAAAGTCACGCAGTGCCGAATCGCAAAATAGGGCCTGGTCTTTGAGCAGCCAAATCTTCTGGGGCTAAAGTGGTTAAAGAGGAACTGCAGTCTGCTCACATAATTTGTAATAAAAACATATTTGCCATACTGAAGCTTCCCTCAGCCACTTTGCATAAATGTTTTTATATAATATACAGTGATTCTGTGCTTGTAAAATATGCTGCAGATATCTCCTTCCACTAAGTCTGGCTACAGCCATTTAAATTGTGGGCAGTTGAAGCTGCTGCCTGTTCACTTCCTGGATTTACACAGACACACAGAGGCACAAAGACACACACACACATATATATATATATATATATATATATATATATACAATTTACACAGACACATACGCACATATATACAGACACACACACACCACTGCTTGCCTGCACATTTCTCCTCTTGAATACTCATGGATCTCTGTAGTCTCCTGTTGTCTCCTCCCTCATCCAGCCCCCTCCAACTCTGCAGCTTTCATTGGCTCTCCAATGACTCATCCCTCCCTTGCTGGCAAACTCTCACGAGAGTGAGAGAGAGAGAGCTGTGCATGATTTCATTAGCCTAGGCAAATTACCAGACAAGAAAGAGGAAGTGGGCTGTATAAGGTATTTACTGGCGGAAAAAAAAATGTTAAAACAACAAGAGCAGAAGATTCAATAGATGGAAAGACAAAAAAAACACAAAGAGCAGCTTTAACGTTAAAGTGCATGTCTAGTCCAAACCTATTTTTTTTTTTTTGGTCAGTATATTTTTTGCCGACTTTGCCACACTAAGGAGATTTTTCCTAAAGCAGAATTGTATCCATAACAATTATTGTTTTTTAACAAAAGAACATACATTCTACATTAATACAGTAAACCCAGGAAACCCCCCCTCCATCGCGGGGGTTATGTTCCGGACCCACCCGCGAAAAGTGAAAATCTGCAAAATAGATAGACCCTATTTAAATACACTGTAGGCATGTTTTTATAACTTTCACTGAACTTTTAAAAGTATTTTAAACACACTTTTAAAACAATAGAAACTCATTTAAACACATAAAAGATACTGAGAGACAGAGCAAGAGCAATGGAAAACACAAAAATATTGAATTAACAATGATTTAATTATTAAAATACTATTAATGGGTCTTACCGAAAAAAACACAATATACCCGGACCGCAAAAACTGAACCGCGATATAACGGGGGTTTACTGTAATTATGCTACCAAAATCCATGTGTGTGCTATAAATTGTCTCCAGCATTGCTTCTGTTTCTTCTTGCTGGAGGCCGCTATTTTTTTGTAGCCCAGAGCAGTCACTTTCTTACTGGAAACTCTCCCTCTCTCCTTGGTCCTTAAAAACTATATGTCACTTTCTTCAATTAAAATGTGTACATTTCACCTTCTATTTAAACAAAAAAAAAGTGTACATTTCCTACCTTGTCTGTATATCATGGGTCAGAAAGAGAGGAAGGCAGGAAGGCTATCATAAGCTTTACAGTGCTGAAGTTCACATGCTGCCAAATACTGAGAAAGGGGAGAATATCAGGGAGATCAGAGAGATAAATAACACGCTATCCTTGTAAGTTTAAAGCCCAGTGCACATGGGTCAAAAATTGGCAGGTTCAGCAGGACCTGGTCAACTTTCTGTCAATGTGTACAGCTGTCTGTTCAACAGAAGCCAGTCTGAAAGTCGGCTTCTGTTGATCGCTCATGCTCAGGGCCGATCCTAGGGTCACAGATGCCTGGTGCAGAAATATTTCTGCCCCCACATGGGTGTGGTCATCTTACTAACTCCTCCCCTTTACACATTTTTCTATGGCAACGACTCCACCTCTCCATCTATAAGCCCCACCACTGTTCGAATACCATACAGTACCTGTGCTCTAATCCATAGTCACCCAAAAAACTTTCTGATGCTGCTGGATACATTTTTAATCCTCCAGGATAAATAATAATTTAAAACTAATAAATCAGCGCTATGAATATTACATAATAATGTGCGAGTCACATCACACAACTAAATATTATCTACTACATTAAACAAAATCACAAACAGTCCATATAAATTCAGTAATAAACACATGTAAAAGACTTCTCCATACACCAATATTCAGTGTATAAATACACAGTACATGCAGTTCCGAAACAGTTTTTCAGTGAATTTGTCCACCACATGCCAGGTATTCCTAATCCCTTAATTCACCTCTGTGCACCACATCTAAAAGTATAGCTTGCTCACTAGGTGTAAATTACCATATTATAACTGATAGTAATAAGGTTACGGAGCCTCCAGCACCCCTCTGTTAACAGTTTACTTCCCAATTATTATCCTTGTCTGTCTAGCCTTCTGCTTAGCATAAGAGATATAAGAAAACAGTCACCATTGCATAGCATATGAAACACCTTTCTTTAAAACATTAAAGTTGCACTCACATTTAAACAGCAAAGAACAGACTCCAGTATAGTACATCCCCACATTTTTGGGTTCCCCACAGCATCTGATGTCATGTCTGCCATTAATGTATTTCCTCACAAGGACTTCTTCAAGAAGACAGTAAGGATAATAACTGGATAGTGAATTTTTAAAGAGAGGTACTGGAGGCTCTGTAACCTTATTGCCATGAGGAGATATATGACCTAAATAGGTCATTTAAATCTAGTGAGCCACCTATACAGTACTTATAGATACGGAGCATGGAGGTGAAGGATTAAGGACTTAATATTACCTAGCATGTGATGGATCCAGCTTTAAAATGAGCCTTCGCTAACCTGTAATCGCACAGTTCCCTTCCCCTCAGTCTCTGAGAGGCACATGCAGAGCCCGCCGTGCTGGAGAAGAAGAGGAGAGTGGAGCCAAAATCCACTAGGCGCAGAGGAGGAAGAAGGTAAATCCTCCTCAGCTCTGAATGCTGGGGCCTCACTCTCCTCTTTGGAGGTGACGTCGCTGGTTGATAGATGCCAGGTGGTAGGCAATCTTACCAACCAGTGCGGCGGGCAGTAGAGGCCAGTCTACAGCCTATTTACAAAGCGGTTACTGTGCAACAAGAGGGTCTTGGCGCTGCTGCTGAAGGCAAGTGATTGACACAGCTTCAGTGCCCCCTCTTCTGCCTCAGCTCACGGCGTCTGGGCATGGTGCACCCTGTGCATCTTCCCAGGATTGGCCCTGGTTATGAGAGCATTTGGGCTGCAAGCACTGATCAATGTATACTGGTGTTGGGGTAGTCCCCCCTGTCAGAACACAATGTCTCAATAGGAGAGATTCTTGCATCAACATCGCTTGTGTTGATGCAGGTATCTGTCGTTTTTTTTTTTTTTTGTTTTGAACAAACTGTATATGTGTGTGACCTGCTTTTCTCTTTTGTGTCTCCCTGTCAGCAGTGTTCACCCTGTCACTTCACTTGCTTTTTTACCTCCTTAATCTGTGTTCCCTTAGCACAGTCTGTGTCATTCCTGTTGCTTTATTTCACCTTTAACAACAGCAAATCTTAAGGCTGTCAGCTGATGGACTTCTAGTGGCTCTAAATTAGGCACAATGCCGAAAATATAGAGAGTAAGTGGGCTTCTGAATGGCTGACTGTTGGCACCAAATAACCCAAACTCCCGACCCTGCTTCTTTTTGGATAGGACAACAACACACTGCTATTAGTTAGTAGCCTTCCCCATCTTGTGCCTAACTCCTTGCCCAAGGCCTACCCATGATATCCCCTGCTATTAGCCTTTATATTCATAAGAAAGATATGTCCACACAAAAAATATATTTTCTGCACTTTACCGATTTAAAGTGACAGTGATACATCACATCATATAGACATAAGGACAGGGGTCATACCGCCATACACAAAAGTTGACATTCTGTAGCAGTCATTGCGAAAGCAAAACATTGCACATCACATAATTCATCTTCTCTTGGCATCTCCTCTCGCCTCCCCTCTCCCCCCTGTAGAGTAGACCTGTAGCATTCTGCTCTATTCAAACCAAGATTCACAAGTTGTTGAAATATCCTGTTCTGTCAGCTGAGATTAACAAGGTGTTTTCTGTAGTTTACCAGTCTCTCTTTCTATGTCCCACTCCATAGCTCTACTCAAAGGCCTCTTACTTGCCCATTATGCTTTATGCATCCAGCTCACAACTCCCTTCATGGCATTCAAGAGACATACTGGGGCATTAGTGCTGATTACAGAGAACACTTAACCTGAACTAAAAGGCAATTGCATCCCACTCCCAGTCCACTTAGACCATATTTTGAGTCAGAAAGACTATAGCTGGTTTGTCTTGGTGTTAGTGCATTTGCAGTAGCTTACTACTTCTGCATGGCTGTGGAGTGTTTGCCTAATTGACCCAATTACATAATTCCCTATTAACCCACTTTTTTGGGGATAGAGACAGCTAGTAACAAGCTAGTTAACTGCACCTGCTTACAAGAGCAACTGAGCATGTGAAGAGCAGAGGGAGACAGAACATTACTGGATTTTAAATAGTATAGACACTTATTGTTAAAGTTTTACATAGCTATACATGCAAAAGGGGCCAGCCTGTAGTAATCTACCAGGACTTCATTTTCTGACAAAAGTTCCACTTTAACCTCCTGTCCCAGAGATACAATAGAACTTCCAATAAAGTGAGGTGAATTCCCCTCTTGGACATTTGTCATCAGAACAGATAGCCCAGGGGAGAATTACCTCTTACCTCCTGCAACAATGTTGGATATCTAGTCACTTTTTGTCTTGGTGATAATGGTCCTTAGGACAAGTAGAGAGAGCAACGCTACCAAGCAGGGACACAAACAACAATAAAAACCTGACAGGAGTTCTAATTCTTTTCTACTCTATCCAAAACTACAAAAAAGGCCATACAGACATTTTAATAAAAGGATAAGTTAATTTTTTTAGAAAAAATTATAAATAAACATATTTTTGCAGAGACACCTATGATCAGTGGATAAGGGGGTGCAATGTCAAGCTTCTACAGCTTTCAGCTAGTACCTCAATACAGGCTGTCAGTTTGAAAGCTGCAGGGCTTGTGAATGGACTACAAAGCCATCCGTCGCGGTGACTGGCAATATTTGTAGTCGCTGTGAAACTCTGAATGATCAACGCAATGCTATTTTTGAATTGTGACAGCGGGTGAGAAGACCCCCTGCCTGCTGTCACACTAAAGGGGGAGATTGGGCAGGAGCTGGAACATGTTACAGGTTTAATCCTAAATACAGATGGAACATGTATCATGTTCCAAAAGGTTAATCCTTTATCCTTTAAAAGAGATGTATGGGATTTTTTTTTTTTACAATCATACTTATTGGTCTGATGCTGCATCTGTCCCCCGCCGGCTCTAACACTGAGAAACAAGCGATCTAACACCACAGATCACTCGGTTTTCAGGGCTCTGTGAGCAGAGAGCTGGTGACTGTTAGTCACCTCTCTCTGCTCTGCCCCCCCTCCCCCTGCTCATTGAAGCACTGAGCTGTGGAGGGGACGGAAGTGGCCAGCTCGAAAAGAGGCTGAGCCAGGTGTCGGTCCAGGCATGTGGGCGGATTTGAACACTGACTCCATTGTTGCGATCTTGCCTGGACCGGCTCTGTGACGTCAGCAAACAGCGAACTTAAGCCTGCTGTCTGCTGAAAATGGGTCACAGGAGAAGTACAGCCAAATGAGCTGCAATTCTCCTTAAACCACTTCCCGCAAACTCACGTAGCTCTAAGTCAGCTGCAAGAAGTGGTTGTACCGGGGTGATGCCTGAAGCTAGAGGCATCATCCCAGTATAATTTTTTTAGAGCCGGCGGTCGGCTTTCAGGTGGTAATGGCCGATGCGGCTCGGGAGCCGCTCGGTCGTTACCCCAGCGAGTAGGAGGGGACGCCCCCCTCCCGCCGTGGCTCTGCCCGGGTCTCCCGTCCCACCGGGAGACCCGAGCAACCAGCAGGCACCTCCGCCGGCTGGTTGGAGTCCCGAACTAAGCTGGATTTGGCTTCGATCAGGTCTCCGATGATGTAACCCAGAAGTGGTGTTCATGACGTCAAGTCCAAATTACTCGGCGGCTAAAGGCGCCGAATTGAAAAAAGTGACCGTATTCAAAAATTACATTTTCGGCATTTTGAATACATTGAAGTGCAGTGGAGGGGTCTGATCCCTCCATAAAGAGTACCTGTCACTGCCTATTGCTGTCACAAGGGATGTTTACATTGCTTGTGACAGCAATAAAAGTGATCAGATTTTATTTTTTTTTAGAAAATTAAAATAAATAGGAAAAAAAAAATTGAAAGCGCCCCCATCTCTGTGAGCTTGCGCATAAAAGAAAACGTATACGAAAGTCGCACCCGCAAATGAAAGCGCTGTTTAAACCACATATGTGAGGTATCGCCGCGATTACCAGAGCGAGAGTAATAATTTAAAAAAGAGCTAATCTGTAACACTAAACTGGTAAACGTTAATATTTTTTAAAGCGTCGCCTACTGAGATTTTTATTGATGGTAGTTTGTCGCCATTCCTCAGGTGTGTGCAATTTTACACCGTAACATGTTAGGTATCTATTTACTCGATGTGACATCATTTTTCACAATATACAAAAAATGGGTTAACTTTACTGTTTAGTTTTTTTAAATGCAGTGAAATGTATTTTTTTCCACAAAAAATGGCGTTTGAAAGACCGCTGCGCAATTGCCGCGTGACCAAACATATTGTAATGACCGCTATTTTATTTTCCAGAGTCTTTGCTAAAATATATATATATATATATATATATAATATTTGGGGGTTCTAAGTAATTTTCTAGCAAAAAATACAGATTTTAACTTGTAAGCAACGTGTGTCAGAAATGGGCTAGATCCAGAAGTGGTTAATAGAAAAAGTACCAATGTTGTTATAAGATTGATAATGAGATATGTGTGTGTTGACAGTGCTCATTCTGTATTTTTTTTTTTGCAGTGAGAGATGCCTAAAGACATACAGTGTATTATTGGCACTTGCTGAAGCAAAGGGGGAAATCCTACTGAGCCAAGTTACTTCTGGAGATTTCCTAAACTCAGGTAAAATATTTCTATGTTATTTGCATAAATGACAGCAACCCGCTTTATCTTGTAAGAAAAATATTGTCACCCATGCACACATTTTACTTTTTCAAATGCTTCAATGTGGGCTGCTTCTGCTGTGTTGTCTGTAGCTAACCTGTAGTGCTCGGGGACCCCCTTGTCATGTAATAAATGTGTATTTGTGGAACAAATTATACATATATATATATATATATATATATATATATACACTGTGTACATATATATATATATATATATATATATATATATATATTTTTATATATATATATATATATATATATATATATATATATATATATATATAAACAAACTTTGAACTCCAGGCAGACATTTAAATACACAGATAAAATTAATGTAAGGAAGCTACTTAATTTGCTAAATGATTTGTATTTCTGTCTTTTCCAGTTTTTCTCAAACTTTTTTTCAGTCAAGGCACCCTATAAAATGATGCACAATCTCAAGGCACCCCATTCTAAAATTGAAAAAAATAAATTATTGGTTTGACATAATGCAGCATAATGCAGGAACATCCACACTCACAGGACACCCAACATTACAGGCAAATTTATTCTTCCAAAGCAAATACACTTTTGCACACTGGTACTGACCAGTATACTAAAATGTCTGTTTCTCTCCCTTACTCAGCTAATGTGATCCCAGTGAGGATGGAGAAGGGCTGGGGAGTGGCAAACAAGGATACTGGGCAGGCGCCTACCTTTATCAACCAGTGACGTAATTTGGTTTTTAGAACCTTGGCGGATAGACGGTTGTAATAGTGTGCATTACAAACCTCAGGTTTTCTGTAACTAAAAGGCAGGCTTGATCCACCTGCTGGCTTGTATACAATTTATGGGCAATTTTTAGGTATTTTATCAAGGCACCCTGGAAGAAACCTGAAGACACCCCAGGGTGCCTGGGCACCTTGGTTGAAAAAGGCTGGTCTATAGAGTCCAGAGATTGACACAGCTCTGCCACACCTCACAAACTTGTCTGGTTGGGCAAGATATCTGATTTTTCTCTGTTTCTGTGAAGTAACACTTACAGGTTTTGTCTTTTCCTTGGTCTGTGACTGGACAGTGAAAGGAGAAGCAGCAGACTGATAAGCTCATCTCTCTGGTACGCTGCTCTCTTCTTCTATCAGCATCCTGCTTGAACTTCAACATAACTGATTGGCTCTTTGAGCTGTTTTTTTTCTCCCATAGTTTGAGTTCTGCCTTGATACCAAGGTACATTGAGTCCTTACTTGGACCAATGTAACTATGTATATACTATATCTGGCCGATCTCTTGGTAGCTGGAAATCACTTTAGTAGGCATCCTTACTACAGTGATCTCTACTAGCTTTCTGGGTCTCATGCCTTGCTGCATTTGGAGCACAGGAGGTCACCCACTTGGCATCAGGGAACGCTATCAATTTTCTCAATATATACAAAGTGTTCTATTACTGGATGAGGTGGAGAGGTGGGACAGTGACATTGCGATCTCCATGTCTTCCAATCAGAGAATGCTTTGCATTCATTGAGAAAATGCAAAGTTCTCTGAATGATGACCTCCTGTGTGCAGTAAGCAGCAGGGCAGCTTCTCGACAAAGGACCCCAAAGCTAGGGGAGACTAGTGGAGTAGCGGTGCTCACTACAGTGATTTTCCGCTTCTAGGTATGGCATATGCATAGTCAGACTAGTTATGTATAAAATATCATCTTACATTGAAAGAACCCTCTGGCCTCCTACTTTACGAGCCTGGAAGGGCCTTGTGAATGCCGCACTCCCAATCTATAAGGTCAGATATTTGAATCAGGGTTGTAAATTTGTAAAAGCCTGGGATTTCTGTATCTCCTCGGTGGAGGCGAACGGTTGGGTTGGGTGTGGTGTGAATAGATGTAAACAAAAAAAGGTCCCAGTGCTGAACTCTGTGGTGCCCACGCTGTGTATTGTCACAAACCAATCCAGTGTGGCCGTCAAAATCAGTACAAAATGACCATCCAACAGGCAACCAGGAGAGACAGCGCTGTCTGGATATTGGTACCATCATGGCAGTTCTCAGAAAATGAACAAGTCGGTGGATACGATAAACAATTTATTGTCAACCAGGAAGGATAGAAGTGGATAAATGTCAATTAAAATTGCTGATACAGTACCAGGCTGGCCTAGTCCAATGGGGATCAGTGGACTGCTGCTGGGTCCACTGGACGGAGCAGGGAGGGCCACTGACGGATGGTGTTGCTGCTCAGAAAAGCCGCGGACAGACCGCCGGCGCTCCTGCATGACGTCACCGTGACTCAGAACCACAAGGCGGAAGTGTCGTACCCGGAAGCAGGAAGGGCCAGCCTGGAACACATGGGGGAGCATTGCCGTGACAACGCATTTCACGCACATGCGCTTTATCAAGTCACGGAAAAGAAGGCAACGGTGTAATTTAAAGGCCAGGAATGAGGTGGGCGTGGAGTGGGCAGAGCTAATGAGTGTCCCCAGCAGACATTAACGTGTTATGGTATATCCGGCCAAGTAGGTGGTGATGGGTTAATGTCTGCTGGGGACACTCATTAGCTCTGCCCACTCCACGCCCACGCGGCACAACAAGTGGCAAAACATTATTACCTTAATGCAGGGAGTGAATTTAGCTTAAAAAAATAAATAAATATGTTTAGCTTTAGAAGCTTTTTAACATTACAGTCTCAACAGGATATTGAAAATCATATGTGTAGGAACACTTCTTTTGTTGCAGTCTCCAAAATGTGTGCAAATAGTGGATATGGTTTAGTTGCCTTGCCTGAAAAAATATTGAATCATAGCAGACTTAGTTATTTGTGTCCTTTTTTTGCATAAAGGTTGGAACCTGCTACCAAAAGACTTGGAAATAAAAACTAAGCTGTTCATGATGGAGGTAAGGAAGAGTTTCCGGAGAGAAGGTCCTAATCTAGAATTGGAAAACAAAAGCACGGAGGACAAAGCGATATACAGGTAATAGGTAGCTAAATTGTTCACTTAAAGTGATATTACAGGTTTGTTTTTTAAATAACAAACATGTTATACTTACCTGCTCTGTGCAATGGTATTGCACAGAGCAGCCCTGATCCTCCTCTTCTCGGGTCCCTGCCAGCACTCCAGGCCCCAACCTCCTGCCTAGTGCCTTCATAGCAAGCAGCTTGCTATGGGGCACCCGAGCAGGTGCACTCCCAAGCCACTTTTCCGTGTGTCCATTCACACACAGAGCACAGCTCAGCCCTGACCCCCTCTCTCCTCCTTGGCCCACTGGTAGTGATTGACAGTAGCAAGAGCAAATGGCTACCGCTGCTGTCTCAGTTAATGAAGAGGGAGAGATCTGGGACAGCTGAGGCTCTTGTGCATGTCATTGTATTGAGATGGGGTTTAGGTACATACTGGGGGGGGGGGGCTGGGGGCGCTGCTGAACACAGAATGTTTTTTACCTTTATGTATAGAATGCATAAAAGTAAAAAACCTTGAACCAACCACTTTAAGGAAATAAAAAATTTAGTAACATTTATTATGCATGGTTCTGGTCCTAATGCATCATCTGTTTATTATATGTGCATTCATATTATTTCTTATAGCTTTTCTAAATGCAAATATGAAAAATGGATTACAACAATAGGTGTTCTGTCATGTTTGCATGGATTTTGGAAATAATACAACCACAGAGGTGGACAAAGTCAAAATATAGGATGGATCATCTGAGGGTTTAGTACTGCAGGACTGCAATGTACTAAAGAGTAAGCAGCAAACATTGTTACACCGACATGTCTTATACCAGTTTGTGTGGTTCAGTTGGGAGTTTCTCCTAGTTGGGGAATAAGACTCACGACTTGATGTTTATGGCTTGCTTTAGTTATCATACAGTACATAACAGTAGTATTGAGGACTACATTTTTAGATCTGCTAACAGTTTGAACATTTGACCTTTTTTGAGGTCTCAGGCAGGTCATAGATAATTCATATTTTTTTGTTTAACCAGTGTGTTGAACAAAAAAAAAAAAAGAATTGGTTCTCCCATCTACACATTCAAGGTGGTTGGGGGGAAAACTTTCTGCTGAGCTATAGTATTCTGACAGAGGGTAGACTTCCACCTGATCAGAATACACTGAATAGCGCTGCTGGCTGTTGCTGGCGGCTCTGATCGGTGGAAATTTTCTAGCAGGGTGGTTGTACAGAAGTCAATTGGTAGACTGACTTCTGTATAACCACCCTGCCCATACATGGATCGCAATTCTGCCAGTCCCTGCAGAACCTGCTGAATTTCAATCCATGTATGGCCGGATTTACTGTCCTTTTTACAAAGCTGGGAAAAGTGGAATAAAAAGGTTTTATGCTAAGTTGTAGCCAATTAAATAAAAGTGTCTGTACAAAAGAGAGGTTTTTTTTGTTGCATCTGGTTCAGGACATATATGAAATCCTGGAAGGAATTGGGGAAGATTCAGATTACTACACAGCTACTGTATAAGCAGACTAAGTGTGTAGTTTTGGCCAAGGAAAAAAAAACCTTTTGAGAGGTATATGTTTAGACAAGCTACATAAGAAGTGAGGTAACAACTGACAGTTATGTGACCAGGTTTAAAAGTCCAAGAAAATCTTGAATTATAAAACATTCATTTTTCATTAACAATAATTACCGGTAGTCAGAAATCAAGTTACAGAGAAATGCACCTCTCAGCAGAAGACTGCTTAGAGAACCTAATCCACAGTAGTTTGCAAAAGATTGTAAGGACTATTACATTATCTGAGCTGGGCCAACCTTGCTCTGGGCATGAGAGGGCAGAGAATAGACTCATTATATTGTACCCTTAGACATGATAATTGCCTGATATGGATATTTTTTGGCCAAATTGGACAACAAATTGCTGTCCAAGTGAAAAAGTTGGAAGGCTGCTTTGAGGGAAGAGTAGCAATTAGACAGATTAACTAGAAACTAGGCAGGTCACTGTTGTTCTTCACTGGTAAGCTGGCACTGGTCTTCTGCTTTTAGCTCTTTGCCTTTTACCTCTCTTCTAAAACAAACTTGTAAGGCTGATAGATAATAAGTAAATTCAAATTAGGGAACACATTCCCTTACAGAGTACATACATGTTCTGTATACAAACTGAATGCTATCCCATAGGCCATGTAAATCTCCCACTGAAGACCACTGCATATGAATACAGCAGATCCACAGTTTCATATTTGAGTGGAAGAAGATTTTGACCTTCGCCTAATTTTTTCTAGGCCTTATGCTCCTTGGCTTAGTGAAGAAGATGAACAGATGCTAAAAGACTATATCCAGTCTCTTAAGTGGGATCTGTCATCAGTTACTGTTTTGGAACACCTGGCCATTGACACTTCACATAGAAGGGAAGTTGCTCATTGTGCAGATATTATCAAGGCTAAGGTTGATGATGCCATCAAGGTCTCAGTGGAAGCTTCGCCACACTTGCCAGAGAAACCTGGCAGAGCACGGATATTACAGGAATTGATGGATACTAAGGTAAATAAATGTTCCTTATTAAAAGTGTGTTAATCCTATTGTCTCTCTTAGTAGAAATCTTTCATTAAAACAAGCAAGGCTAATATGGGTAATGTTAAAAGCAATGCACCTTAGACATCAAACTGCAAATCCTTAAAGCTGTCTGAGATTCAGCTGGAGTTCATTCAGTAACATTCTGCCATGGTTTGGAAACATCTAGTATTGTACAAGTCACCATACAACTGGTTTTGTAATTGACAAAAATCAAACATTTAAAAATGTAAAAATGTCCAAATGATGATAAAATTATTGTCACATTCCAAAATCTACATACATAAATATTAATCCCTTTTTCATTTTCCTAGCCTTTTTTTATATTTTTGCTCATCATTTAGGACAATGTCACATGGTCATTCCTGCTGCTGACAACACATTGTCAGCAACACAATCACTGCAGAGACCTTCACTTATTAGCCTGAAACTGCTGAATCTCCCTTGTCAGCAATCTAACAACCAGTCATCTGGCTTGCGACAGAGTGACTCCAGAACAAAAGGGGTCTATTAGTGATCTTATCACTGGCGAGTTGTTGTAAGGTTCGTGTTTGTACTTTGGACCTTTTCTGCACAATAAATCTGTCACTTTCATTTAAATAATACCAAGTGATCTAGCAATGAATTTACTTGCTCAAGCACTTCCTGGTATAGGCTGACAAGATGTGTTCCTTTGTTGTCAAACTGTCACATGCTTTCCTGGTGGACATTACTAGCAGCTGCCTTTTCTGATACTCAGGCATGGTCCCATTGTCATTATGTCAGGATAACAGCCTACTGATGCTAAAGCCCTAGACACATGGGCCGAATGTTGGGAGACAACGGCCAGTTAAAAAAATAAAAGGCTGACATTCGGCCCGTGTGTATGTTGGTCTGGCCAGCTTCTGTCAGATGTACACGCTGTAAAACCATCATCCGACCTACTCCCGATCAGCACTGTAAGCCAATGGCAGAGAGCGCTGATCAGAGTGTTCTGGTGGGGAGGGGGGCATCCCTCTGTCTGAACACAAAAGCTCAATGAGGGAGAACACTGAACTAACCTTGCATGGTTAGTACAGCTGCTGACGGAGCTGAAAGTTTTCTTTTTCATGAAAAAAAAAAAACAAATAGTGTGTACCAGGCTTAAAGTAGAACTGTAGGCAAACTTTTTTTTTTTTTCATTTTGGATAGAGCAAGGGAGGGTTAACCCCTACCAATTTTTTTTTTTCTCCAATCTGTGTATCTTTTCTGAGATTTCCCTTCACTTCCTGTCCCATAGCCAAACAGGAATTAAGAGGAAATCCCTGCAAATTAGGGAAATTCCTTGGGGACCCCCAGGTCTCTAGAACAATTTTTCCCATTGGAAGATTTCCCCTCTATTACTTTTCTGGGGACAACACGATATTTGGGATTTTCTTGTACGTTCTTTTTCAATGATAATGGTAACTAGGACAAAGTGAGAGGGTGAATTTCCTTAATGGGGACACAGATGGCAATAAAAGCTGACAAGCGCTCCAATCCCTCTCCACTCTATCCAAAACTCCAAAATACACATTTTGCCTTTAGTTATACTTTAGACCTTTGTTCAAGCAAGTGCATGTGGACAGGAAAGTGGCTTCATAAAATTAACAGCATTGATATGCAAGAATGTTAAAAAAAAAAGGCAAAACTTAATTTATGGGAAAAAAAAGGATTTTAATTGTTTATGATATACAGTGTGTTAGTACTCAAGTTAATGTTTAGATCTACTTTAATGCTGTCCTAACTAAATAGTTCTGCAATGTTTCTGTTGTATAGTTTCCATTTTAATATTCTTTCTGTATATTGGAGAATGTAAAATTTGACTAGTAGACAGTCAGTGCATGTGGTTATATTTATTATCTTCCACAGAAGGGGCTATCTGAGCTGAAGGCCTGCCTTCAGTTACTACAGACAGAGAAGCGAGCCTTGGAACTGCAGTGTTTAACCCAGCAAGAACAGGAGAAAGCCTACATGCTCATTACAGACAATCTACAGTTGGTGCAGAGTGAATGGACAAACAGAGAAAAGGATTCAGCCCATGACAGGAAGGAAGAACAGGTGTGTCTGTTGGTTTAGTACAATTAAACAGCTTAATATATTGCCTGAAAGCAAATATGTACGAGTACTATACCTACCAGAAAAGAGGAAAGTAGAAATTGTGGCAAGGTTCTTAGAGGGAATATGCCTTATAGCAAAATACCTGTGTGAGAAGTGGGGAGCTATTCTCAATCCCCTGGATGCACACTAGTTCTGAAGCAACAACATTGTTGGGTGTATTACCCCATCACTTATGATTTCTGCTAAATAAAATTACAGAATAGATTGCATTGATCCTTATGTAAAAAAAAAAAACCTTAAAGTAAGGTCATGCTAAAAACGAAAGTCACATGCTGACATCTACAATCTGAGAAAAGTTTGCTAGAATATGATAATTTGACAGGAATGGAATGAGGCCTTTTACAAAATTACAGGAAACCTTGAGTTGCCCATATCTTTAGAATAACCGATTGAAAAATGGTTTCCACTTATTTCATGATATGCTCAAACTGAATTGCTCAAGTCTGTGGCATGTTCTCTTAAATATCAGGATTTGTGGGGTGTGTCACAATAAAACCAGTAATACTTGCATTTTTAACCCATATCCTTTGTTCCTATATAGTTAAAAGAAACAAAGTTGGCAGCCAGTCAGACTGCATTGATGTTCAAAGCTATACTATGTGAATAGCTG
The DNA here is from genome assembly GCF_965119305.1 of Pelophylax lessonae. Classification (NCBI taxonomy): domain Eukaryota; kingdom Metazoa; phylum Chordata; class Amphibia; order Anura; family Ranidae; genus Pelophylax; species Pelophylax lessonae. The sequence goes on from NC_138768.1 coordinate 458,660,593, forward strand.
TCATAGTCTGAATGGTTGCTGTTGGTTACAAGTCATTTTTGGTACAAAGAGGGCCCTTTTTTCAGTAATGATTAGTTTACCCCAATTACTATGTTTATCATGCTTCATTGCCCTTCTTTGTTTTAAATGATTGGTTGGCATTTGTGGAACACATAGAAGATCAAACAACAATTGCATACTGTGTCTCTGAAAGTTCATTTGAATTACACCAGGCATCATTTTTTTTTTTTTTTTGTGAAATTACTTTTAAACCTTATACTTATCAAACAAACCTAAGGTTTTTTATTATTTTTATCTAATGAAATGCAGCTTGGTTGAATTGTTCTTTAATCTGAACAATGTGTTCTTCAACAGTATTAAGAAACATATTGCTGGTGAGTTCAGCTAAACAAACTGGTTGCCTTTTCCCATGCCAATCCACATTTACAGAGTTGACAATGTTGCTGAATGGAAATCTGTCACAATTAAAATATGGGAGATATGGGGAAATATTTTCTGACTTAAGGTGCAAGCGCTGAGGGGTTATGCCTGTTCTTGCTTCACCACTTAGTTTGCCTCATTTATTAAAGTGATAGGAAAATTAAATTGTGTTCATTTCAACTATGCAATACATAATATAAAAAGCTCCCTATGGCTGTTCACTTTGGAAAATGTATCTTTACATTTGAAACGAAATGTTTACTGAGCTTAGTGAATAAGGTGATGCGGTTTTCATGTTAATTCTCCAAATATGTCCAAACAGGATGTTTTTTTCCCCTTTCATATGATTGGATATTCATACTGAGCATTCACTTTGCATTTTTTAGCTTCCCTGCACATAAATGGATGGTTAAAATGGACAGGTACTGCTAGCACTTCTTATGCCCCATCCTGTTAATAGCTCTGCACTGTACAGTAGAATGGCTAGAGACCAGCAGGCAGAGAGCTTTTAAGGGATAGCTTCATCACTAGAATTGAAAAGGGGGTTTAGAAGATTGCTGGACCACAGATTGGGATAAGTATAACTGTTTTTTTTAAACTTTTTTTTTTTTTTTAAACAAGATATTGTTTAGGGACATGGCTGATTAATGGCAGAGTGAGGCCATGTTTCTTGGGAACTTGTCCCGATCTCTCCCTTACTGTTACAGCAGCCTTTCTTCTATGCCTGGGAGAAGAGTCCAAATCTCATTCTCAGCCCCTGGCTGCTTTCCTCAGCATTTTTTGAACGAACAACCTCACTCAAGACACAATCAATGCACCGTGACTGTGCCTCTCTTCTGAAAATGTACCTCAGACTTCAATCCACTGACACTCCTCTACAACCAGTGACACCTCCAACATCTCAGTTGACAAAGTGCAGCCTGGATTAGGGCATACAGTAGAGCAGCCTTTTACCCCCTTATCCTAGGTACACCTGACAGAATTCATGGTGTCAAGCCCTGGCGCTTTGGAAGGCAGGGAGCTTTGAGTGATGCTAAACTCACTCTCTACCAAGCAATATCTGGAACGCATGTCTGAAAGGCTATAATCAACCTTCAAAAAGGAAACAAAGGATGTTCATTCTAACCTTATCCTACCTAACTCCAGGGTGGATGACAGGGAGCAATCCAGCAGCACTTTGCAACATATAACACTCGAAAAATACAGCACTCACAGGAAGATTCAAAATGCATAATCCCCTCCATACATGTAAATAAAAAAAATACACATCAAATCAATATAACAAAACTTATATCACAGTGATAAAGCCACAAGTTAATTCTGTAGAGGAAAAAAGAAGAAGTGCTTGGCGCTGCCAATATATGCGTTTAGAAGTATGGAAGGTAGAAGCTGGTGTAGATAACACAGATGTCACAAATATTATAACTATTATGCACGTTTGAAAGAATGGATATTAAATAAATAAGTGAGGTTTTAAATGAGGTAAAAACAGGAATAAAGTGTAAGAGCATAAAACCTAAAACCCAATATTTAAATGTATAAAAGTAAATAGGTATGCAAAAAAAGAAGGTGACATATACATCCACAATATACTCTAGTAAAATATATATATATATATAGTGCCCTTCAAGTGAGGGTGAAGTGGTGGTGTTAAAACAATAAATAAATATATAAATTCAAAAATGGTATTATAGTGCAGTGACTATTAGGTGATATGTAACACAGGTGTATAAGTGATAATAAAAAGGTAGAGTAGAAAAAATTAGTATATGTAAATTATTTTACAGTGACTTGAGTGACCATAAAGTGACATGTGCAAAAAAGGAAAAGAAACCTCAATCCCAAGCCTGGGAAGAGAGAGTGCCCAATATGGTTCCCCAAAAATGACAATGGGGTGGGCCACAGATGGAGGAAAATAAATCCAAAAATTAATAATAAAAAAACTGAAAAAAATATAAAATGGTGGCTAAGTGATTGATACACAGAATATCTCAAAATCAATAGTGTGCTAGTGGAAAAATGCGCAAAGAAAGTGGTCAAAAATGCATAAGAAAAAACATCCACTGAGTCCTTAAGAAGCGCATAGAGGTATATCAGTCCAAAATAGTGATGAGGTGCCAAAATCACAGGTGCGACCGGTTGGATGATTCTTAGAGTGAAGACTATGGTGCTCCCCTATTCAGTGGGTCCGGTGCTCCCCTTTCTAGTAAATACCGAGCTTACCAGAAAGTACTACCCCTACAGGGGTAGAGCGCAGGTCGATATTTGTAGGGATCGCTCCCAAAGTAGAGGGGTCCGGTCACCTGGTCCACTTCTAATGTTCCAATTGCCCGAGTCACAACTAATTGGCGTGTTGGTAGGGGTGTTCCAACATTAATGCTCCAACCAAGCCATTCCAGGACATGTATGTAAATAAAGAAAGATGCCTCCAAATGGTGAAATACCGCTAGACTTTTATTAAAACCATCCAAGATAAAAGCAGGTACTCACATAAAAAACAATGCTAACGATCCCTCAGGACTTAGGAGCCGCAAGGTCCTCTCTGGCGGTGGGGTGATGAACGGTAAGCGTTCTCCCGACCGGAGCTGCGTCCCAAGCCGATCAATACAATGCAAGCGGAAGTGATGCGGTGCGCACTCTACATGTTTCGTCGTATGACGTCATCAGGAGTAGCGCTGGCCACATCAATTCCGCTTCCTTAAGTGTAGAGTGGTTGCCAGGCAACCCGATTCAACTAAAAACGCCTATTGGTCAACGGACCAATCAGAAAAAAAGCTAGGAGTATGATCATCAGTTGCTAGGAAGAACCTCTTAATACGATGCACATTAGTCCGAGGGCCAATCAGAAAAAACGGTTGTCCTTTGTCATCAGTTGCTGGGAGAAAACTGATGCTGATTGGCTCCTACGATAAGTGGTGAGGATATTCACTACACAGGGGAATTCCGGTTGGTTAAGCCAGCCCCGGAACTATCTGCAGACTAGGTGATGATACTTATTCATAAGGGACGGTGTATACTCAGCAATAAATGATGGTGAACAGTTCTAAATTGGTCCGAAAAAACGGACACAAAAAGGAAACAAAAAACGGAAGAAGAAATCTAATACTAGAAAAATGCCCTCATTATAACTCCGAATAAATCAGATAGTCATAATGAGAAGTCTGGTAGCCTGGCAATCATTCCATGTCTGTATAAGTATAACAAATCTATCCAGTGCATATGGAACAAGCAGGGAGAAACTCTAATCATATATATCTATGGACAATAATTTCACAAAACAACCGATTCCCATATATAATCTTAGGGGGGCATATATAGGGTTCATTAGATCTCAGATATATGGTATAAAATAGATTAAAAGGATAATAATACTAATAAATACAGTCACCTTCTTTTTTTGCTCACCTTCTTTTTTTGCATACCTATTTACTTTTATACATTTAAATATTGGGTTTTAGGTTTTATGCTCTTACACTTTATTCCTGTTTTTACCTCATTTAAAACCTCACTTATTTATTTAATATCCATTCTTTCAAACGTGCATAATAGTTATAATATTTGTGACATCTGTGTTATCTACACCAGCTTCTACCTTCCATACTTCTAAACGCATATATTGGCAGCGCCAAGCACTTCTTCTTTTTTCCTCTACATATCTAATATAATCTCTAGTGGGTTATATTCTGAAGTGGGCTGCAGCCAATCGCTTTTTTCTACCCCCTCCCTTCAATATTATCCTAAGCGCGGATTCTTTTCCACTCTTGATTCAAGTTAATTCTGTGTCCATAGTGTTAAATCATATGTGTATAACCTGTCTCAGTGAAATAATGTTCAAGTGTTTAACAATGTTCATATAAATCATAAAGTCTATAGCAAAATCCATTTGAAACAATAATGTGCAAAAAAATCCACTCTTCTAAAATGCTGTTGTTCCAAACCTTTAGAACTGCATTCCCAGTAGCTCAGGATCACTCACCAGATTTGTTTGACCTCTCATTACAAGATGGTAAAACAGGACTGTGTAATAATACTAGATAGGCAGGCAAGGGGATGTCTCCCTGGCTCCTTTATTTTTCCACATGGATCTATTAAGTAAAGGGAAAAAAAAGCTCATTGCTCTAAACTTTACAGTTATTAAAACAATAAGTTTAAAACATATTGTGCTCATAAAGCAAGTGCTTAGCCCAGTACTCAAGTTAAACAGCCTGCGGAAAATGTCTCTTAATTGCTGCACGACTGCAGAAACTCCCACATCACAAATCTAGTGTTTGCAGACCCCTTTTTACAGGTGTATCAGTGTCTAGCCTCATCCAATGCGCTTCATTACACCAGACATTAGGTGCAGACAAGGTCCTATATTTCCATAGCAAAAAAAATAAAAAATAATACAAATAAATATATATATATATATATACACATACATACACACACACACACAGTATCTCACAAAAGTGAGTACACCCCTTTACATTTTATCTTTTCATGTGACAACACTGAAAAAATGACACTTTGCTACAATGTAAAGTAGAGAGTGTACAGCTTGTATAACAGTGTCAATTTTCTGTCTCCTCAAAATAACTCAACAGCCATTAATGTCTAAACAGCTGGCAACAAAAGTGAATACACCCCTATGTGAAAATGTCCAAATTGAGCCCAAAGTGCCAATATTTTGTGTGGTAACCATTATTTTCCAGCACTGCCTTACCCTCTTGGGCATGGAGTTCACCAGAGTCCTCTTCCACTCCTCCATGACGACATCACGGAGCTGGTGGATGTTAGAGACCTTGTGCTCCTCCAGCTTCCATTTGAGGATGCCCCATAGAGGCTCAATAGGGTTTAGGGTTTGAGACATGCTTGGCCAGTCCATCACCTTTACCCTCAGCTTCTTTAGCAAGGCAGTGGTTGTCTTGGAGGTGTGTTTCAGGTCATTTTAATGTTGGAATACCCAGTCCCTGAAGGGAGGGGATCGTGCTCTGCTTCAGTGTGTCACAGTACATGTTGGCATTCATGGTTCCCTCAATGAACTGTAGATCCCCAGTGATGGCAGCACTCATGCAGCCCCAGACAATGACACTCCCACCACCATGCTTGACTGTAGTCAAGACACACTTGTCTTTGTACTCCTCACCTGGCTGCCGCCACACACACTTGTCACCATCTGAACCAAACAAGTTTATCTTGTTATTATCAGACCACAGGACATTGGTTCCAGTAATCCATGTTCTTAGTCAGCTTGTCTTCAGCAAACTGTTTGCATGCTTTCATGTGCATCATCTTTAGAAGAGGCTTCCTTCTGGGATGACAGCCATGCAGACCAATTTGATGCAGTGTGCGGCGAATGATCTGAGCACTGACAGGCTGACCCCCCACCCCTTCAACCTCTGCAGCAATGCTGGCAGCACTCATACATCTATTTCCCAAGAAAAAAACTTCTGGAAATGAGGCTGAGCATGTGCACTCAACTTCTTTTTCGACCATGGCGAGGCCTGTTCTGAGTGGAACCTGTCCTGTTAAACTGCTGTATGGTCTTGGCCACCGTGCTGCAGCTCAGTTTCAGGGTCTTGGCAATCTTCTTATGGCCAAGGCCAGTGATGGCGAACCTTGGCACTCCAGATGTTTTGAAACTACATTTCCCATGATGCTCAACTACTACAATGCAGAGTGCACGAGCATCATGGGAAATGTAGTTCCAAAACATCGGGGGTGCCAAGGTTCACCATCACTGGCCTAGGCTATCTTTATGTAGAGCAACAATTCTTTTTTTCAGATCCTCAGAGAGTTCTTTGCAATGAGGTCTTATGTTGAACTTCCAGTGACCAGTATAAGAACGTGAGAGCGATAACACCAAATTTTACACATCTACTCCCCATTTACACCTGAGACCCTGTAACACTAATGAGTCACATGACAGCGGGGAGGAAAAATGGCTAATTGGGCCCAATTTAGACATTTTCACTTAGGAGTGTACTTACTTTTGTTGAAAGCGGTTTAGACATTAATGGCTGTGTGTTGAGTTTTTTTTTGAGGGGACAGCAAATTTACAGTGTTATACAAGCTGTACACTCACTACTATACATTGTAGCAAAGTGTCATTTCTCCAGTGTTGTCACATGAAAAGATATAATAAAATATTTACAAAAATGTGTGGGGTGTACTCACTTTTGTGAGATACTATATATATATATATATTTATTTATTTTTTTTCATATACCCACATCAATGCTCTCCAACCCTCAAGTTGCATATATTTTTAGTTGTACACATGCATCATATGGTGGAAGATTATTTAGGGGTGAAACAGACATGGAGAGCTTTACAGTAGACGATCCACTGGGTTACTGGGTCATGAGAATAGACCATTGGCCAGAATTTGCCAAGTATGCAATTGAGCTGCTGGGGTGCCACACACTCTGTTGACTGGCTGACATTTCTAAAATTGAATCAGTCCTGGATTAGCAGCAGGTATCAAGCCCCTAATGCCGATGTTACTAATTAAATTTGTTGGGGATCTTGAATCTCTGCAAGACTGTCTAGGCTGCCTAGCTTTGTGGGTGTTTATTTTATCTTTCTGTCATTTTTTGGTATAGGTTTCATGGGCACAATTAGCACTCAAAGCTAAATGTTTCTGAACCTGTATCACAAGTGCATTTCATTTCCATTTTTTAACATCAGGGTCCAGTCCTGCGCTCTCCAAGAGTAACTGTAAGGGTCTAAAATGTGCAGGCACCGCCAGCATTTAAAACCCAATTATTCCGCACCTGTTTGACAGGTGCATATAATTTAAATTTTTTATAGGAAAGACAATTCTTGCTTTCATCAAGAGTACCTCTATAGGGTTATGGTGCGGAGGCAAAACCAACACTTAAGGCCCAATTTTTGTGCACCAGTGTGACAGCCAAGTGCATATAATTTGAGTTTTTTTGCAGCAGGGTCCAGTTCTACACCTTTCAAGAGTAACCATGAGGAGTTACAGTGTGCAGGCACCACCAACTCCCAAAGCCCATTTTTTTCGCACCTGTGTGAAATAATTTTTGAAGAGCAGAATCCAATCCAGCGTTTGCCAATGCTAAGTGTGAAGGATTATGGTGTGAAAGCACCACCAACACCCAAGGCCCAATTTTTACACACCTGTGTGACATAAGTTTTAAGAGCAAAGTCCAATGCTGCATTTGCCAATGCTAACTGTGAAGCATTATGGTGTGAAGGCACCACCAACACCTCATGCCTAATTTTTCTGCACCTGTTACTTCTATCCAAAGTCTGCGAAAGAGACACAAGACTTTAGCTAAGAAAAAACGTTAATCTTGGCCTGAGTGTACTATAGTTTGGCTTCTTCACATAAGGCTTGCTCTGTGGTGCAAATAGTTTTTCCATTCAAAGTCTGCCGAAGAAAATAATTTATCTAAAAAATCTATAATGTTGTTCAGAGTGTACTCAAATGTGGCATCTTCATACAGACTGGCTCCCCAAGCTGTTGTTTAGAAAATAAAGAAAGCTTGCAGGGAAAATCAATTTAAATGTAATTTTTTTCTTGATATATGTCAGTTTTGCTGCAGCAGGTTCTATACACAGGTGTACAGGTGGGCCACTTTACAGGCAGACTAAGGGGACCCCCCAGGCACTAAATTTAAAGGAATTTTTAATTTTTATTTTTTTACTTTAACCGGTTGCCGACTGCGCACAGTATATTTACTGCGGCAGTCAGCCCCGGCCAGGCAGAGTGAAGTAGGTCTACGCCACTCGCCTGTCACTGGGATTGGAGCCAATAGCGGGCGAGCGCGTGCCCGCTGAGGCGCGCACCCGCCTCGGCTCATTCAGGGAGGAGTGCGGGCGTGTGACCGGCGGACCCGATGTCCGCCGGTCACTCGCAGATCGTCGGTACAGCGGGAGAAAGGCAGAGCGGCTTATGTAAACAAGCCGCCTGTCATTCTCCCCTGTGTAAAAATGGAGATCAGACGGTTCTACTATGTAGAACCGTTGATCTTTGTTTTTACACCAATAGCCATGTCCCACTACAGTTAGAATCACGCCCCTAGGACACACTTAACCCCTCCCTGTCCAATACAGTTAACCCCTTCCCTGCCAGTGTCATTTTTGCAGTACCAGTGCATATATATAGCACTGATTACTGCAGTAATGTCACTGGTACCCCCAAAAGTGTCAAAAATGTCAGTCAAGGGTCCGATCTGTCCGCCGCAATGTCGCAGTACCGCAAAAAAAATCGCAGATCGCCGCCATTACTCGTTAAAAAAAAACCACCAAAAATGACAAAAATCTATCCCTTTTGTTAGTAAACCCGATAACTTTTGCGCAAACCAATCAAAATACGCTTTTTGCGATTTTTTTTTACCAAACATATGTAGCATAAAACAATTTGGCCAAAAATGTTAAAAAATTTTGATTTTTACATTTTTTTGGGGGGGAATTTCATATAAAAAAAAGTGAAAAATATTGTTATTTTTGCAAAAATTACGCTCTTTTTTTGTTTATAGCACATGATCAAAAAATCGCACAGGTGATCAAATACCACCAAAAGAAAGCTCTGTTTGTGGGAAAAAAAAGAAATTTGTTTGGGTACAGCGTCGCACGACCACGCAATTGTCCGTTAAATTCACGCAGTAAAAAATCGCAAAAAACCCCCTGGTCAGGAAGGGGGTAAAATCTTCCGGGGCTTAAGTGGTTAAGCATTACTGAAATCACTGCTCATTTCAAAAATATATTTTTTATCTTTTTTTTTTTTTTGCACTGATACATGTGCCCCAGGACAGCATCCAGGCGCCCATACCCTTTAAATGGCCAATAAGTTGCATATAAGCCCTAAAAATGGGGACTTTTGATTTTTCAATTTCTGGTCCCATAGACTTTAATAGGGTTCTGGTCAGAAATTTTTCCCTGTTCTGGTGTACAACAGAACCCGGGGTTAATGCATCTATCACTATATATCACATATTAACCACACTCCTTCTAGTGGTCACATCTACATTGCATTTTATCCTCGCTGCTATCACCCAAAAATTTGCAAAAATATATCTATATATTCCCATACCTAGATGTCAAGGAGCCTACCGAGGTACATATAGTGGGCCTCTTTGGGACTTGAGGTACCAAATATCATCCTTCTTTTTTTAGTCAATATACTTTCTCGCTTCCCATTCTTAATCAATGATTTAAATTCCTGCGTAAACATCAATTAGTAGAATAAAGGACACATATAGATTTTTGGAGCAACAATTCTCCATGCATCCAATTGCATTGCAATTGGATGATATTGAAAATGGCAGCAGATAAAACAACCTTTCTTAATAAATCTGCTAAATCTTACTTAGAACTTGATCGGGCATGCAAAATTCTATGCCCTTGCAAGCTGACCCTTCCAGACCCCAGCAAGCTGCATACACTTCTACTCTAAAAAGATGCGTTAGACATCCTAGAAATGGAGGGGTGCAAATAAGCAATTAGTGGAATAAAGGACACAAATAGATTTTTGGAACAACTATTCTCCATGCATTCAGTTGCATTGCAATTGGATATTGAAAACTGCAGCAGATGAAACAACCTTTCTTAATAAATCTGCTACAGTTTACTTAGAACTTGATCAGGTGCGCACAATTCTAGGCGCTTGCAAGCTGACCCTTCCAGACCCCTGCAAGCTGCATGCACTCTGTTTTGAAAAAGATGTGACAGGCATCCTAGAAATGGAAGTGTGCAAATAGACATCCTACCTGATCTCTCCAGAAGGACATTATCTATACGTCATTTTCTGTGACCGCTCCTAAAGAAAATAAAACCAAGAGGAGAATCCTATAAATGGGGTCTCCCCTGACCCTTCCCACCCATCTTATAAATGGGGTCAGCCCTCCCAGCCCTCAAACAGCCAGATATCAAACAATTGTGCTGCAAGTTTGAAAATGACTTGCTAAGCTATTGCTAGACTCGCCAAGCTTCACAAGTTTGTTGCCTAATTGCAGCAAGTCTGCATTGCATGACTCCAACTCCAATTCTGTTTCAATCAATGTATTTATTGGTTTTATAACACAACATAAAAGATTATAAGTAAGCATATAAATCGCCCACGCAGGGGCTGCATTACAGAGGAGTCCAAAAAGGGATACAAACAGAACACTCGTTATTGAAAACCTTCATATAATCAAGATGATATTGGAGGGTCCTTAATGTAAAAAGAAAAGAAGAAAAAAAAAAGGGGGAAGGGGAGGGGCCAGAAAAGTGGGAGAAAGGGAAGAGGCCGCACACCACGGCTTTCTCGAAGTCATCCCAGTAGTGCTCCAAGTCCTGAGACCAACCCCACATTTATTTGTAAAAGTATAAAGAAAGGGGAGCAGGAAAGGAAGAACCAGAAAGAAAGTATAAAAGGAGCTTAAAAAGACGGAATCTAGAAAGGAAAAAGGAAGTAGAACGGTGAACTCAGGTTAAGGATCACCGTCAGAAGCAGTCAGAGAAGGCCCGAACAAGCCAGTGGGAGCGAAGGAAACTCACTGGAAATCCATGGTTCCCAGATTTTGAGGAATTTAGAATGTGAATCGTTCACGATGCTAGACATCTGCTCATGGAGCATTAGGACAGTCATGTGTGACTTCACCCCCTGAAAGGCAACGTGTGGGGTATTCCAAGCCTGGGCTATAGTCTGCCTAGCAGAGATAAAAAGATAAGCAGCCAGCTTCTGTTGGGGTGCGTATAGGCCGGAAATCGGGCAGTGTAGTAAAGCCAACCTTGGATCCCTGCAGACCGTTATATGGAAGAGGGTCTGGAGCAGGACAAAAACCCTGGACCAGAACCCCATCAGTCTTGGGCAGGACCACCAGGTATGCAGAACATCCCCCCTTTGTCCACAGTTACGAAAGCATCTATCACCACTCCCAGGGTAAGCATGAGAGATCCGAGTAGGGACCCAGTACCACCTGAAAAGAACCTTATACGCAGCTTCCAGCGTATTTGTGTTCAAAGAACATTTTGCAACTGTCTTCCAGGCCCCACTCCAGTCTTCTAGATCTATTGGGGATTGGAGGTCCCGCTCTAATTGAGACATGTAGCAGAGAGGTGACGGGAGTCAGTTCCAGGAAGCATAAATGGCGGAGATGAGACGAGGGGCCCCCCGGGTATGTTGGTATATATGTTCGAAGAAGGTCTTTTGATATGGATAGGTGGACGTGCAGCACAGGGCAGCAATCCAATGTTTTAGTTGGAGAAAGCGACAGTGCTCCCCGGCTGAGGCCCCGTGTGTCTCCTGAATCCAACTCCAATTCAAATCAACTTTCGTTGCAAACATTTTGCAAGTCTGCTGCAAGTTCTGGTTCAGTTATGTTGTGCGAAAGTCATCTCACCACAAGGGACACTGTGGCTGAATGTTGAAGCTGTAGACTTGCAGAGCTCTTGCTGTAGACTCACCACTGCAACATTGCTCTTGCTAGAGACTTGCCATGAAAATTTGCTACGTATTGGAAAAGTGTCAACTAGAACTTGTGCTTCAAGTACTCTGCAAGTGTACAACTTGCCAGTGAAAAGGTGCAGCAAGTTAACAGACTTTAAAGTTCAATACTGTCACAAATTTGTGGCAAGTTATCCCTGCTATCTGGAAATTGCTATTGGCAACTTGTCTTTTAAATTTCAATATCCCACAGCTCCTAGTCCCTTATCAGTTCTTGGATACTTAAAGTGGAGTTCCACTAGTTTTTGTATTTATTAAAAGTCAGCAGCTACAAAAAGTGTAACTGCTGACTTTTTAATAAACACACACTCACACTCACAACCGGGTGCGCACTGTGCATGCGCGAGTCACACTGCATGTTGTGAATGGCCAGGCAATCTTCTGGGACCTCTGACGTGTCCCAAAAGATTGCATTGAGGGAGGGGGAGAGGAGAACTTCTGCTCAAGCTGCCTAGGCAGCCCGAGTGGAAGTGGGAGCGGGTACCTCTCAAATCTAGGTACCCACTTCCCCCCAAAAAAGATGACATGCCAAAATGTGGCATGTCAGGGGGTGAGGTGTATTTAAAGCGGAAGTTCCACTTTTGGGTGGAACCCCGCTTTAACTGTTTCCGATTCCAAACTGCATTGAAGGGTACTCTGCAAACCCCACCACCTCTGAAGGAAAGCAGGTGCTCTTATTCGGCCTGAAGATGTCCCAAGTAAGTTTTACCCAGGAACCCCAGAGGCTGCAGCAGATTGGGTCTTAAATTGATCTAATTCCTTTACTCTGCTCAAAGGGCAATTTTTTTTTTCACAGACTACCACTGGCACACTAGTTTACACTCTTCGGAAATCTGCAACTGTCCATCCTAATATTGCAGGCCATCCATTCATTCTGTCACCATTAGTTAGGCCTTATGAAGATATGATGACATCAACTTTGGTAATGTAAAGATAACAGGAGAGGTGTATGGCGCTGCCAAAATATGTTAAATATTCCGTGTGTCTTACAATGATGCTACATAAATATAAATATAAGATGTGTCTCTCCACTGTAGATGTTAATAAAGTGCCAAGTGCATTAAAGGTGACTGGTGAAGGTAAATTTAACTATAATAAGTGATCCAACCCTGTGAGGGGTATATGATGGTGCTAAAACAATTGAAAAAAGAAAAAAATAATAATAATAATATGTGGAAAATCCAATGTGAATAAAAGTGAATGAAAAATGTGAATAAAATTAAATTGATGTAAGTAGTGTCAGCCTATTAAATAGGGCAATTGATAAAAAAAATGGTAAAAAATCAATTGAGTTGGTTCCACTTAAAAAAATGCAATATTGTGAAGTGTTAGAAAAATATATAAAAAATATATAAAAAATATACAATACTGTGAAGTATAAAACAAGGTACTACACAATAAATAGTATCATATATAGACACAAGATAAATGAAAAATCTTATAAAACCGCTCTAAAATCTGACAATCAAAATTTCAATCAAAAAAAGGGGGTACTCACAAACAAGAAAAGGAAAATCAGCATGTAAACGGCAAACCCCCGGAAGTGCGCTTCTATTGCCGTTTACATGCTGATTTTCCTTTTCTTGTTTGTGAGTACCCCCTTTTTTTGATTGAAATAAAGCAATTTTAAAGCGGTACTACTCTATGTGAGCCTTCTTCCCCCACATATACCTTATACCCGTGGACCCTAACCCCAAAGGACCTTGGTACGCAGGACTCGGGGAGAATATTGGACCACCCTAGTAACCAGAGAAGGGGACCCCAGGATTATTTACCGAAGGCCTGATACCCCTGTAGGGGTGTTCAACTCTGGTGAGTGCGGTCCAAGGGGTGCAGGGAGCACTGAATTGTCACCGACATCCGAGCACCTCTAAAAATTCTCCAATAGAGCACCTGCACTCAAGTCACTTTTTGCTCTCTCTCTTTAAGAAGGGTATTCCATTGTGGGACCACCCTCCCTCCTTTTTGACTTTTCTAGTCATTACGGACTTACCAGTACTTGGACTATCTGTGTCAGATTTTAGAGCGGTTTTATAAGATTTTTCATTTATCTTGTGTCTATATATGATACTATTTATTGTGTAGTACCTTGTTTTATACTTCACAGTATTGTATATTTTTTATATATTTTTTATATATTTTTCTAACACTTCACAATATTGCATTTTTTTAAGTGGAACCAACTCAATTGATTTTTTACCAATTTTTTATCAATTGCCCTATTTAATAGGCTGACACTACTTACATCAATTTAATTTTATTCACATTTTTCATTCACTTTTATTCACATTGGATTTTCCACATATTATTATTATTATTTTTTTCTTTTTTCAATTGTTTTAGCACCATCATATACCCCTCACAGGGTTGGATCACTTATTATAGTTAAATTTACCTTCACCAGTCACCTTTAATGCACTTGACACTTTATTAACATCTACAGTGGAGAGACACATCTTATATTTATATTTATGTAGCTTCATTGTAAGGCCCCTTTCACACGGGCGTTCCGTATGTCCGTATATCACCCCATCCGTTTGCGGGTGATATACGGACATAATGCATGTCAATGGGATTGCGGATGTCAGGGGATGACTATCCGCTGACATCCGATTTGCGTCCTTTCAGTTCTGTTCCGTTTTTTGGAACGGAACAGAACCCTATTTTTCTTCCGTTTATAAAAACAGAAAGGACGCAAAATCGGATGTCAGCGGTGTCATCCGCTGACATCCGCAATCACATAGACATACATTATGTCCGTATATCATCCGCAAACGGATGGGATGATATGCGGACATACGGACCAGATGACACAAGTGTCATCCGTGTCCATAAAAAAAAAAAGTGCCGCAGCGGACGAAATAAACCTAGCGGCCGTGTGAAAGAAGCCTAAGACACACAGAATATTTAACATATTTTGGCAGCGCCATACACCTCTCCTGTTATCTTTTCATCTTACTATATTTCTAGGAATATAGTGTATAGGTGGGCTGCAGCCAGTATTTATTATATCAGAGGCTTGAAATTATCCTAAGCGCGGATTTCTCATTTTTTAACTTTGGTAATGTACCTGTTTCACTTCTTACTCATACCCAAGCAGTACAAGACAATTTGCAATGAAACTAAGGGTCATCCCTTTTTTGACTTTTTCAAAACCGGATACTCTTCCAGTATCTTGGACTTTCATCCCAAGGATTGACTCTAAGAACCTTTAGAAATCAACTTTGGCTTCAAGGAGTACATATTGGTTTGAGAACCATTTGTATATTACAATACTATCATGAACTGATTGCACACAACCTTCCACAGTTATTTTCTCTATTCTGGTTTGTCCCTGTATTGCCCACTGGGAGAATCCTCCATGGGGTTCATAGCTCTATCTGTGAACTAGTCCATCCAGTCTAGACAGTGACCAGAGCGCTTTGAACAGCCTCCTGTTTAAAGTACACCTAAAGCCAACATTTTTTTTTTTTTTTCGATAGAATAGGTGAGATTAAAAAAAAAAATGCTGTCATGTTGTTTGCCAACTATGTCTCATTAAAGTATTACTAAACCCAGGACCCTGCAGTCACTATATCTGATCTTCCACGTTTTAGTAAATATAAACTGCTCAATATCTTTTCTCATTAGCAGTATGTAGCAATCTTATGACTTTTATCAGTGTCTGGTTAAAGTCTGGAGGAGGAGTTTTCATTCTACCCTGACTGTCCTTTGAGGCTGCAGGAACCCTGACCCTCTGTCTGGACAGTGCTGATTGGGCCCTGATCACATGCACCCTCCAAAGAAAAAAACTCTGTAGCAATACACACCAAACTGAGCATGTGTAGAGTGACTCCAAAGGCTCTTGTCTTATCAGGAGCTAGATTGGGGACAGTGAAAGAAGGTTGGGATCAGATGACACAATGTAGAGAATTAACCCTTTAAGTTCCACAGTGAGTATAACAAGCATGCTTTACTACATATACAGTCTGATTTTACTGCTGTGGGTTTAGTTACACTTTAAGGAGATGTGACGAGACCAATCTCGCCACTGGGCGTTGGAGAAGCCTGGTTGCTTGCCTCCTGCAATATGACTATGGACCTAGGGGCTTTTACCCCTTTAAGACTGTATTTGGGCATGAAAACGTGCCTGCGGTCGGTCAGAAAAGGACTTCCGTCTAACTTTTTAACCCCTGTAGGGATTTCTATGATTTTTGGTTATGTTTGCATTTGAAGTATGCTGATTCTGAAAATGTGAGTTTTATTTGAATGTGATGCATATTTTAGAAGTTATGAAAATGTTGCTTTTGGCCTGAGGTGGCTTTGCATTCACCTATTGTCGGGTGTGCTAAGTATTCCTGTTCCATTCTTACATGCTAATGACCTTGCATTGTTCTGGCCAGGTGGCTAGATAATTAGTTTAGTGTTATTTTGTGCCTGTTTACAAATCTATCTGCATATGCTAATGCAATGAAACTCACATTACCTGATAGTGTATATAATGTGTTTGTGTGGATTTAATAAACAGTTCTAAGTCAGTCCACTGCTTGAACCTCACACGGAGCCTTGTCTCGTTCTTGGGGGGATTCACTGTATGCTGTTGGAGACTGATTGCTAGGAGTGTAAGCTGATGTATGCTTTTCCTGTTCGTCTGCTAGCAGCTATTCGTGAGGTTCCAGGTTGGAGTGCTATTTTGTATCCAGTTCGGGAGTTTGGTGTCCTGCAAGTAGCTGTGCCTGTCTCTCAGAAAGGGGCATATCGCCTAAACGGATTTTAACCCCTTGTCTGCTGAAACGGTCCGTAACAATTGGTGGCAAGCGACGGGATGAGTCCCACCGCCCAGAACAGCTACCGATGCAGTATTAGGAGCTGAAACGGATTACCCTCAAAAAGTTATTGCAATGTAGAGGACGACCAGCAGGTAATTTAAAGAAAACGAGAGATCATTGCTCAATTGTTGGAGATGGATGCAGAACAAGAAAAGGAGAGAGCTAATGTGACCGGCATCTTGGATTTAACACCCGAGGAAATACAATTTAACCGGGCAGTGCAAATAAGGCTGGCACATTTTGGCCCCAACCCTACAGCTGACATTGTGGAACGAGTGCAAGCAGCGGTAACAGCCCAACTGCAAGCAAGAGGAGCTGCAGCAGTGGAGGCACCCCATAATAATGTGGGAAGAAAGAAGGTACCTTTTGCTGCGTTTAAAACTTTTGTGGAATCTGAGGGGGAGATTGATGGATTTTTGGCAGACTTTGAAAGGCAGTGTACCTTACACAGGGTGCCCACGGACTAATGGGTCACCATCCTCTCTGGGAAATTGTCCGGCCGGGCCAGCGATGCTTTTTGGGCCATCCCAGAGGAGGAAATTATAGATTACCAGGCCGTTAAAGATGCCCTGTTGGCCAGGTATGCAGTAACGCCAGAAGTATACCGGCGGAGGTTCAGAGAGACCCCCAAGCAAGCGAGTGACTCCTATATGGAGTGGGCATGCAGAGTACACCGTGCAGCAACCCACTGGATGGCAGGATGCCAAGCTGTATCTGGGGAGGAAATCTTACAAGTGTTTATGTTGGAACATTGCTTCAACAAGTTACCTGCCGGGGTCAGAGAATGGGTCCGGGACCGTAAACCCTCCACTTTCCCGGAAGCTGCTTGATTGGCAGATGAATATACAGACGCTCGTAAGCTGGATGATAATGTGCCCAAAGCTCCTGCCAGGGTGGAATACCGACAAGCAGCACCCACCAATACTACTATTTACCAGGCTCCAGCACACCGCACCCCGGCTTTGCCTGCAACCGACAGCTATGCCCAGCCACCCCGTTTTAACTCCAGGGATTATTCGCAACCCATCCGGTGCTTTGGATGCAAACAGCTTGGGCACAAAAGGCCGGAGTGCCCGTTGAACACAGCCAATCAGGCGCAGTCATGGAGACGGCCAGCCGGCAGAAATCCACGCAACTACCAGCCTGCTGCTCACTGCATTGAGCAGGAGGAATGTTGGGGCGTCCTCCATGAAGCAGACCCGGTCCAAGCCGTCCACTACTACCATGGCCACAGGCAGCAACAACCTAGCCTCAGACCAATGCTCAAGCCCCGGATTACCAATCTTGGACCACCCCTACCACAGAGAGGGGGGGACTCCTCCAACTCGCAGGCACGCAGATACCAATCCCGCAGTGGGGTACAGTGCTACAGGTGCAAGCAGGTTGGGCACTACCAACGAGACTGTACCCAGAGCAGGGACCAAGCTGCATGGATCCGACCAGGGTCACCCCCTCCAGTAAAGACAACGGTCCCCTACTATCACGCAGAGGCTCCCCCAGTCATACCAATATTCAAACCAACCGAGGTGCAATTGGGTACCCTTCACGAAGCTGACCTAGTGAAAGCCGCTACAGAGAACCGCCAGCACCATTGCCAAGCTGTCCAGTTAAATGGAAAGCCTGTGCGAGGTCTCCGAGACATGGGAGCCACTCTCACTTTGGTCAAGCGACATTTGGTCCCAGATGCCGCCCGAACTGGAGGTTCAGTAGTGGTACGTGTAGCAGGGGGAGGGGTGCACCAGATTGAATTGGGGTGCTGGGTCAGGTCTGATTGATGTGGGGTTGATACAGGAGCTCCCCACTGATGTCTTACTGGGGAACGACCTAGGCCACTTGACCTCAGCGTTCCTGCCGGTCCAGATCCCGGGCCCACATCACGGAGACCTACTTACATTCTGAGGTCCAGATGCTTGAATGTTTGGATGGAGTACAGTCATATGGGATAGGTTTTGATTTGGGAGGGGAGGGCCATGGAAGATTTACTTGGAACTCCCTGGATTGACTCTTTGGGACTTGTTACCCGACTAATTCAGGCACAGACCAGTTGGAGGTCTGGTACCTGGAATTAGTCTACCTTTGGGGGGAAGAGATGTGACAGTACTAACCGTCACTATGTGTGACGGATCACCCTGTCTCTGGATTGCAAACCCCTTTGTGTCATTTTCTTATGAGTTTGGGACATTGCACTTTTATTGCATTTTATTTCCTCTTTATTCATCCTCTGAACTAAGGAAGATGGCAGGACTCATGGCATTGAGTTAATGTAAAGTAATGTTACAGCCCATCCCCTCCATCCCCCCCCCCCTCTCCTGTGTGTGGATTCATGATACAGACAATAGCCTGAGTTGAGCTGGGCTGGAGACATCTCTCCGCAGGGGGTGTGTATTAAGACTGCCTGTTTCAAATGTACAAATGTTCAACTCTCATTGGTTGGTCCTTGTCTCATTCCCCCCCCCCCCCTGCAAGGCTAAGGGGAGTGCCCCTTAGCTGTGTGTAACTGTATGTCTTGGAATGTAATAAACAGTTCCTGTTTTTACCCTCAACTTGGAGCTTTGTCTCGTTTTTGGAGGGGGATTTATTATACAGAAAGCCGTTCAATTGTTTGGGGCTCTCTTTGAATGATTATTCGTATGCTGGTGTGCTACAGGGGTAATTCGTACATGCTGCAAAGGTGGTACATCCACTAAACGGCGGTTTCATTCCTTTTTACGCTGAGGTTCGTAACAGGAGATTTGCCTTTGATTCCCTGAAAAGGGATCCCCTCTTAGGCTGGGAACACACTGTGAGTTGTTTTTCTTTCAATTAGCAATGTGGATGCAAGGATCTTCCCCCTTTGCTATTGTATTCTGACAGCCGGGACCCCTGTGTGTGTTAGTGCTAGCAGGACCGTTCATCAGAAGCTGACGCTTTTTATGGTTCCCATAGGAAAAAGTTCTGTTCTGGTGGTAATTTTGGCTGTACTCAGAATTCTGGCTGTACCTTCACTTTCATTCCCAGTGACATTTGGTAATTACTGATATTGGTAAGAGTGCAAACATTGCACTTTTAAATACAGGTCTGAATATACTAAATCCCAGCAAATTGTCTGCTTACCTGAACTCATTAAGAGCCAGGAAGTTTCGTCCCAGGTAGAGAAGCTAATGATAATATCTGTAAATCTAAATTTATCATGCTGTCTCCACAAAGACTCGAAATGTTCAACAGGGTTAATTAACAATTCATTTAGGAGACCATATTTCATATACTGTAGCTCTAGGTAATAATCTGTATAAATAGATTAAAACTATCAATTCTATACCCCCCTTGCAGTCAAAACAAATTATACCCTTTCTGACTTAAATTACATAACAGCACCAGCCAGGGATGCATACTATGCCTCTTACTAATATTTGTCATAACCATGCAATCTCTCTTATGCATGATTTGGGGCTCCTTGCTCATCTACAGCTTTGCAACTTGATCTAGTCAAAAGTGGCTGCCTATGCCAACAATCTTCTCTTTTTCCTTTCTCCCAAGGCAACTCTTTTAATCTTACTAGCTGATTTCCTGAAAAAAGAGGCCAGTGTGCTTGGAAAGCCTGCACAATCTATTTAGTTACCCAACAAATGGTATTAACCTAAACCCAACTTAATTCAAACTTAACTAGCCAAGCTTACTTTCCAATTATCAAATAAATTATACTAAACCTGAAGCAATTGATTCCCTGACACCAGATAAAACCATACAAGAAATTAAGGATAACTTCCCCTACCCACATTGGATACCTAGGCAACAACATCTCCTGATTTTAATAAGATCTTTGACCTAAAGGTTAAACAACTCTTTTAAATGCTTTAAAATAAATTACCTTAGTAGATGGCACAAAACTGGCCACAATACCAATAAAAATTATTATCTCCCAAGACTGCTATATTTATTACAAACTTTCCCTATCCCCCCCCCCCCCAAATTATTTTCTAATTTCTGCTTTACACTATTTTATTTAATTAAACACCAAATCCTTAAACCCCATACATATTATGAGAAAATCGGGCAAACGATCTTCAAAGTTTTACAGCAAGCATAGACATGTATGAAAATTCTCGTACAACAAAGGCTTTTTTTTTTTTGCTATTCGTTGTTTCGTATTATGTGCAGTACTTCGTATCTGATATTTATCGTATAAAAAAGGTACATATTAAATGAAAATCGTCCATTCTGTTCCTGTACAAGAAGAATTTTAGAGTTTGTCCCTTCAGAAATTTTAGTTCGGAAAGTCGGAATCGGCTGTCGAAAGTTGTTTATGAAAATGTTCGCCCAATTTTCTTAAAGTGAGTACAAGCCATTAAACTTCCAAAAATTAAAGAGAAATTACATTTCCAAAACCCATCTGTTATAACAGAGCAGTTCTCTCAGCCATGTCCCCAAAATACCACCAAAAAATGGATACAATTAGAACAGGATTCCCTTCCCTAAAATGGTCTACCCTGGTTACAGACTTCACTTCCAATAGTCAAAAACGACGCTCTACTAGGTCCCACTTTGACAGTAGTTTGTAAAACCTTTCAGATCTCCAAAGCTTCTTTAATTTCTTCTCCAATGGCCCTTTCCTAGTAACACTTTCCTTTAAACCTTGCTTTTCAGAGGCTCTGAGTCTTATTCTTGCCCAAGGGGGTGCCTTCATGGGCATGCATTTTTACAAACGATAACACACTTAAATCTCCAGAGTAATTCACCTCTACACTGAGTATAGAAGTTGAATTATGGCAGATTTTACAACTCTGTCACTACATCCTCACTATCCAGAAGCAGGATTCTGTTTCATTTCCTCTCTCAATTTGAAATGTTATGCCAAAGTTCCTCCCCTACAACATTCACTCATGCTTGCACATTCTATTTTGCTGTAAATGGAGGGCAATTCCCCGCTTCATACATTCAAATGTGGTAGAGAGATGTGGACCACCATTTCTCACAAGAACAAACAGATCATAGCATATTATTCACAAACAAAAGCACAATCTTGCATAATCTTGCATATTCGGGGGAATGTCCATGCTT
This sequence comes from Pelophylax lessonae, assembly GCF_965119305.1. Lineage (NCBI taxonomy): Eukaryota > Metazoa > Chordata > Amphibia > Anura > Ranidae > Pelophylax > Pelophylax lessonae. The sequence continues at coordinate 458,682,301 of NC_138768.1, forward strand.
AAAGGAGTTTTAGAAATCCGTGAAACACTTACAATTTAAACTGTGTAACTATTTTCAAAAAACTATTAGATGGGCACCTTAACCACTTCAATACAGGGCACTTTCACCCCCTTCCTGCCCAGGCCAATTTTCAGCTTTTAGCACTGTTGCATTTTGAATGACAATTGCGCGGTCATGCAACACTGTACCTAAACCAAATTTATGTCATTTTTTTCGCACAAATAGAGCTTTCTTTTGGTGGTATTTGATCACCGCAAGGTTTTTTCTTTTTTGCTAAACAAATAAAAAAAAGACCGAAAAGTTTGAAAAAAAAAAAGTTTTTTGTTTATGTTATACAATTTTGTAAATAGATAAGTTTTTTCCTGCACTGATGAGCACAGATGAGGCTGCACTGACAGGCACTGATGAGGAGGCACTGATGGGGTGGCACTAATATGTGGCACTGATAGGCAGCACTGATGGGCACTGATATGTGGCACTGATAGGTAGCATTGATATGCAGCATTGGTGGGCACTGATAGGTGGCACTGCTGGGCACTGATAGGTGGCATTGATGGGCACTGATAGGTGGCACTGATTGGCACTGATAGGCGGGACTGATGGGCACTGATAGGCGGCTCTTATCAGCACTGATGGGTGGCATTGATGGGCACTGATAGGCGGCACTGGTGGGCAATAATGGGCACTGGTGGGTGGCACTGATAGATGGCAATAATAATGGACACTGGTGGGCAGCACTTGATAGGGAGGGCACTGGCGGGCAGCACTGATGGGGAGGGCACTGGCGGGCTCCCTGAGCTCTGATTGCCATCCCTGGTGGCCATGGTGGGCATCCCTGGGGTCATGTGTGGGCATCCCTGGTGGTTCTAGTGGCACCCCCCCCCCCCAAGAGTCTGCACTGGTAATCAATGCTCTGATTACCAGCACAGACCCCCCCCCCCCCCGTCAGGAGAGCCGCAGATCGGCTCTCCTCTACTCGTGCCTGTCAGGCACGAACGAAGAAAAGCCCATCAACGGCTCTTCCTATGTACTATGTGACCAGCTGTAATTGGACACAGCTGGTCACATGGTAAAGAGCCTACATCAGTACACTCTTTACCGAGATCAGAGATGCGGGCGCGCAGAGTGCATTATCCTGCCGCCTTCATATCACGTCCGGTCAGGATAATGCAACCACTTTCCCACCTCAATCGCCTATAGGGCGGGTGGGAAGTGGTTAAAGACCACAACATACAGGCGTATAAAATGTACGGTTAACAGCAAACACAACACACACATCATAGGTTGAACTGGATGGACTGATGTCTTTTTTCAATCTCACAAACTATGTATTTATTCCCTCTATACCCTACGCACTGCTGATAGGCAGCACTGATGGGCACTGATGGGCACTGATATGTGGCACTGATAGGTAGCATTGATATGCAGCATTGGTGGGCACTGATAGGTGGCACTGCTGGGCACTGATAGGTGGCATTGATGGGCACTGATAGGTGGCACTGATTGGCACTGATAGGCGGGACTGATGGGCACTGATAGGCGGCTCTTATCAGCACTGATGGGTGGCATTGATGGGCACTGATAGGCGGCACTGGTGGGCAATAATGGGCACTGGTGGGTGGCACTGATAGATGGCAATAATAATGGACACTGGTGGGCAGCACTTGATAGGGAGGGCACTGGCGGGCAGCACTGATGGGGAGGGCACTGGCGGGCTCCCTGAGCTCTGATTGCCATCCCTGGTGGCCATGGTGGGCATCCCTGGGGTCATGTGTGGGCATCCCTGGTGGTTCTAGTGGCACCCCCCCCCCAAGAGTCTGCACTGGTAATCAATGCTCTGATTACCAGCACAGACCCCCCCCCCCCCCGTCAGGAGAGCCGCAGATCGGCTCTCCTCTACTCGTGCCTGTCAGGCACGAACGAAGAAAAGCCCATCAACGGCTCTTCCTATGTACTATGTGACCAGCTGTAATTGGACACAGCTGGTCACATGGTAAAGAGCCTACATCAGTACACTCTTTACCGAGATCAGAGATGCGGGCGCGCAGAGTGCATTATCCTGCCGCCTTCATATCACGTCCGGTCAGGATAATGCAACCACTTTCCCACCTCAATCGCCTATAGGGCGGGTGGGAAGTGGTTAAAGACCACAACATACAGGCGTATAAAATGTACGGTTAACAGCAAACACAACACACACATCATAGGTTGAACTGGATGGACTGATGTCTTTTTTCAATCTCACAAACTATGTATTTATTCCCTCTATACCCTACGCACTGCCTTTTTGGGTAGAAATGCTCCTTCTCTTTCCAGCTCCTACAATAATTACAAAGGCAGGAGTTTCACTGGATCTGGAGATGCAATGGCAGCCCCCATACTTCACTTTAAAATTGATTAAGAGAGTATAGTTTCACCAAAATGCATAACGTTAAAAATACTGTATATCAAGACATTAAACATTTTCTGTTTATCAGCAGTAAATAAAAGATCATTTGTCTTTGCTGCAGAAGAAGCAAACAGGTCGTGATAGAATTTTGCAATGTCAAAGCAAGAAAATGCCATCTTCACCTGTTATGCAACAGCTACTAGAGTCTTTAAAACAGTAAGTATGCTAACTGTTTGAAATTGTGTTAATATTCACATTTCAGTACAATTTATAATTTCATCTTTTGTATTCCGAGTCCAGATAACATCAGCATTAATAGCCATGTTCATATTTTTTGTGTTGTGGCAACATTCATTTTGCGTGGCACTATAACACCCATCCCCACATCAAAACTGACCAATATTTAAATGCACGATGAAGCACAGATGTGAACCACCTGTGCATTGTGATGGGCTGGGAAATAAAGTGCATGTCTGGTAAAAGGTCTGTGATTTTGGCAGAACATTAAAAAAGAATTGACTGCTTGGAGCACTGCTTGTGCTTCTTAAAATTAATCAAGTGCTTTTCTAAAACAATAACTTATTTACACATATGTAAATTCACATACCAATACATAAATCAACTTTTTAATAGTTTATAGATCAACACAACATTTATTCTATTGCAGTCTCTGATCAGAATTATCCATAAAATAATCGACCTTCCAGCAATATAGTTCCCCAACTGCTTTCCCTGTGCTCAGAAATAAACTCTTTGATATGCAATCAAAGTGCTCCCCCTTAGGCATGCATGCTCACTGAATTGTATTGAGCACTTATAAATAAGTATTGGCAAAAACACTTGTAATCAATCTTTTATATGTTAGACAAGAAAAAGAAGAGGCTTCCAAAGTTTAAAACTGTATAGTAATTTATTTAAAGATTAAAAACAGCTTAAAAACACTCAAAATTGACAATGCAACCTTTGCATGTGCACCACTCAACACCCAACATTGGCAGCAGTGGATTCCTTTCTGGTAGCGTGATGATGTCAAACCTCCCCATGTGCTTTAGCTGAATCTGCTTCCTCGGGATTGGAGTGTGCATCATTGCCGCTGACATCATTTTATGCTGAAACTGGCTTTCCCTCCTTTCCTCTGCAAAGGATTTAATCCTATCACCTCCCTATCATTAGTCTCCTGTTATTCCTATCTTGGACATCAGATGTCACAGAGACGTCTGTTACCAAAACAAGGTAATTATTTAGCAACCTAATATTTCAGCAATGTCACATATAACATGAAATATAACAAAAATATCTCCACAAAGGTCCTACCATATACAGGTCCTTTTCAAAAAATTAGCATATTGTGATAAAGTTCATTATTTTCTGTAATGTACTGATAAACATTAGACTTTCATATATTTTAGATTCATTACACACAACTGAAGTAGTGCAAGCCTTTTATTGTTTTAATATTGATGATTTTGGCATACAGCTCATGAAAACCCAAAATTCTTATCTCAAAAAATTAGCATATTTCATCCGACCAATAAAAGAAAAGTGTTTTTAATACAAAAAAAGTCAACCTTCAAAAAATGATGTTCAGTTATGCACTCAATACTTGGTCAGGAATCCTTTTGCAGAAATGACTGCTTCAATGCAGCGTGGCATGGAGGCAATCAGCCTGTGCCACTGCTGAGGTGTTATGGAGGCCCAGGATGCTTCGATAGCGGCCTTGAGCTCATCCAGAGTATTGGGTCTTGCGTCTCTCAACTTTCTCTTCACAACATCCCACAGATGCTCTATGGGGTTCAGGTCAGGAGAGTTGGCAGGCCAATTGAGCACAGTAATACCATGGTCAGTAAACCATTTACCAGTGGTTTTGGCACTGTGAGCAGGTGCCAGGTCGTGCTAAAAAATGAAATCTTCATCTCCATAAAGCTTTTCAGCAGATGGAAGCATGAAGTGCTCCAAAATCTCCTGATAGCTAGCTGCATTGACCCTGCCCTTGATAAAACACAGTGGACCAACACCAGCAGCTGACATGGCACCCCAGACCATCACTGACTGTGGGTACTTGACACTGGACTTCAGGCATTTTGGCATTTCCCTCTCCCCAGTCTTCCTCCAGACTCTGGCACCTTGATTTCCGAATGACATGCAAAATTTGCTTTCATCCGAAAAAAGTATTTTGGACCACTGAGCAACAGTCCAGTGCTGCTTCTCTGTAGCCCAGGTCAGGCGCTTCTGCCGCTGTTTCTGGTTCAAAAGTGGCTTGACCTGGGGAATGCGGCACCTGTAGCCCATTTCCTGCACACGCCTGTACACGGTGGCTCTAGATGTTTCTACTCCAGACTCAGTCCACTGCTTCCGCAAGTCCCCCAAGGTCTGGAATCGGTCCTTCTCCACAATCTTCCTCAGGGTCCGGTCACATCTTCTCGGTGTGCAGCGTTTTCTGCCACACTTTTTCCTTCCCACAGACTTCCCACTGAGGTGCCTTGATACAGCACTCTGGGAACAGCCTATTCATTCAGAAATTTCTTTCTGTGTCTTACCCTCTTGCTTGAGAGTGTCAATGATTGCCTTCTGGACAGCAGTCAAGTCGGCAGTCTTACCCATGATTGCGGTTTTGAGTAATGAACCAGGCTGGGAGTTTTTAAAAGCCTCAGGAATCTTTTGCAGGTGTTTAGAGTTAATTAGTTGATTCAGATGATTAGGTTAATAGCTCGTTTAGAGAACCTTTTCATGATATGCTAATTTTTTGAGATAGGAATTTTGGGTTTTCATGAGCTGTATGCCAAAATCATCAATATTAAAACAATAAAAGGCTTGCACTACTTCAGTTGTGTGTAATGAATCTATAATATATGAAAGTCTAATGTTTATCAGTACATTACAGAAAATAATGAACTTTATCACAATATGCTAATTTTTTTGAAAAGGACCTGTATTAAATTAAATTAAATTAAATACATACTACTTGGAACAACACTATTCATAAAATGACAATAGCAATATTCATATTATATATGTCTGGATAGTTCAACATTATAAATATAATAAAAATGATAACATTTGGAAAAACAACTTCAACAGTATATTGCTATATAACCCCCCCAAAATACACAGCTATATAATTAACACACAATATAATACAAATATACTATAATTTTAAATAATAATGATTAGCTAAAAACTGTTTAAATCAAGCTCACCATTCAATCCTTGAGGCTGCATTTTGTCCAATATTTATATCCATTTTTTAATTTGTGCAAACTTGTGGGAAGGTCTTCAGTGCTTAAAAAACCTTCCAGTGCACTAAAATTTCAACTTACTTAGATCCATGCCATCACGATCATATTTATAATATTGAGTTATATACATATGAATAGTGCTATTCCATTAGAACATGTTTTGTATGACCTTTGTGGGGATATTTTCATTTTTATTATATTTCATTTTCAAATGCTTTGGGATTGTCAGAATATGATATTGGCAAATGTTTTGTATATAGGCAACTTTGTGGTAGTGACATTGGATGGCTAAATAAATAACTAAATGAAGGTGTAAATAAAGGTGATGATAGTTTTAAAGATGGAAGGGAAGAGAAAGCCAGTTAGTTATAGTACAAAAGGATTCTTGAGGAAGTTGATGCAGATGTGGGAGGAGCTTGATGATATCATTACATCACCAGGAAAGGATCACTAGGGGATGAGTGGTGCATGTGCAAACTTTTACATAATGCTGAATTGCATGGTCAATCTTGAGTGTGTCTAAGATTTTTTTTCATTTTATAGCTTTAAATATATTAATAAATGTTTTAAGACTACAGATGCCTCTTCTTCTTTTGCTTAACATAATTGAAATGGAAAAGCTATGTGACATGTTGGATGGCAGAGAAACCTGTGACCACACGTATTTATAAGTGGCTTATATAATCTGGTTAATATGCATGCCTGTGGGGAAGCACTTTTTTTTTACTGAATTGCACATCAAACAGTTTAATTCTGAGCATGGGAGAACAATTTTGGGACATTTTGGATTTCTTCATTTTGCTGGATGGTTGATTCTTTTCCTGGATATTTTTAAACAGAGACTGAAATGGCCTAATTATAAATGTATTGATCTGTGGACTACTGATGGAAATTGGAATGTATATATTAATAGGTTAAATTTTGTGTATAGTCATAAGGCATATGGTTTAAAAATTGCTGTTTGACACTTCAGTTAAGATACAATATTGATAGAAAAGCTCTTTATAGATTTGGGGGAAATACATACAGTTGTGCTCATAAGTTTACATACCCTGGCAGAATGGATGATTTCTTGGCCATTTTTCCGAGAATATGAATGATAACACAAAAACTTTTCTTTCACTCATGGTTAGTGTTTGGCTGAAGCCATTTATTATCAATCAACTTTGTTTACTCTTTTTAAATCATAATGACAACAGAAACTACACAAATGACCCTGATCAAAAGTTTACATACCCTGGTGATTTTGGCCTGATAACATGCACACAAGTTGACACAAAGGGGTTTGAATGGCTATTAAAGGTAACCATCCTCACCTGTGATCTGTTTGCTTGTAATTAGTGTGTGTGTATAAAAGGTCAATAAGTTTCTGGACTCCTGAGAGACACTTGCATCTTTTATCCAGTGCTGCACTGACGGTTCTGGATTCTGAGTCATGGGGAAAGCAAAAGAATTGTTAAAAAAGGTATATTAGCGCACCCTATTTTCTTTCACAAAGCAAAAGAATTGCCAAAGGATCTGCAGGAAAAGGTAGTTGAACTGTATAAAACAGGAAAGGGATATAAAAAGATATCCAAGGAAATGAGAATGCCAATCAACTCTAATCAAGATGTGGAAAATGAGGGGTTCTGTTGAAAACAAACCACGGTCAGGTAGACCAACTAAAATTTCAGCCACATTTGCCAGGAAAATTGTTCGGGATGCAAAGAAAAACCCACAAATAACTTCAGGTGGAATACCGGACTCTCTGAAAACGTGTTGTGGCTGTTCCAAGATGCACAATAAGGAGGCACTTGAAGAAAAATTTTGTGTTATCCTTCATATTCTCTGAAAAATGGCCAAGAAATCATAAATACTGCCAGGGTATGTAAACTTATAAGCACAACTGTATAGGGCTGTGCACGTTATTAAAACAATTTTCTTGCTTTACTGGTCCTAAATTGTCTTAAAACATTGTAACAACGTGTAATAGGGATTTCATAAGAGGACTGTATTGATATTTCTGATGGGTTAAAATGTTTTGTCAACCTCATGTATCTATTTATTTTCCTATTTAATGTATACCTGTAAGTATGTAACAGATTATTTTTGCCTATTTTGTGATTCCAGGAACCATGAAATAAAAGAGCGAGTTGAAAGTTTGATCTCAGAATTGGACAATTTAAGTGGTAAAGTTCATGGTCAGAATATGCAGTCTGCACAAACAATGAAAGACTTCTTTAAAGCTCACAGGTATTAACAGCAATGCAAACATAAGATAGATGCACGCTTCGATGGCACTGTATCAATATCGGTTTACGTGACGTAATGACTTAATAATTTCCGCTTTTAGAACCAAATTAGAATGACACCTACTTTATGCAGTTTTTGTGCATGTTCTCATTTATATAGTTTTACCTAAGAAATCTATTTAAAGGCGAAGATGTAACATGTTCCAGGATCCCCTTCACCCCCTGAGCCCTCTCTCTTACTTGTGTAACCGATTGGGGGTTCTTCTCTCCCCCAGCCACTGTCTCAATTAAAATCTCAGCCACGTCATTTATTCATTGGGATCAGTAAATTCATTAACTACAAGTCCCATTTGCCACCATGGCAGATGGACTTGTATTTGTCAATGAACTACAAGTTCGCTGATCAGTGTGCTCGTAGTACATTCATTTTTCTTCTAGCTCACTGAAAGCATATATGGAGGTACGATCAGAAAGCTGCAAGGAGAGTTTACAGGAGCCTGCCATTACACCTACAATTCACTGATCACACGTGCAATGCTTTGCAGGTTCCTGTGGGAAAAAATAATAAATGCACATTTTTTCTCTGCAGAAAAATATGCATGTAACTTTTTTTCCTTAAAGGTGAACTTAGAAATTTTAGATACACTTTTCTGATAACGTAGGGTGCCTGGGCACCCTGGTTGAAAAAGGCTGCACTAAACTCACTTTTGTAGTGCCCAAGAGATAGAAGGAACCGACTTGCCACTTAGAGCCTGCTTCTAGCCCTGAAAGACCCCAACCCTTAATTTCTTTATACACACTTTTTTCCTGATGTGTTTGATCCAGTCACGTCTTGGGTCCAGTTTCTTTTCTCTTCTGGCCTTTGGCAGTGAGTAGTTTAACCACTTAAGGACCGCAGGCAGCCCCTCCTGCGCGAACCGAAGTAGCTGTACATCAGTCGCGCGCCTGGTGCTCTCGCCCCCCACTCGGCAGCGGGGAGTCCGATGCACGGGGCCCGCAGCTCCGATTGCCGCTGGCCACCCGCGATCACTCCCCGCTGAGAGAAAAGAAGAACGGTCAGTTGTTGTAAACACAGCTGACCGTTTTTCTCTCTGGAATGATCACAGAACGCCTGTGATCCTTCTATATAGGATCACAGGTCTCTATGATCATTTCAAAAGCCCATCCCCCCACAGTTAGAAACACTCCCCTAGGCTTACATTTAACTCCTTGATCACCCACTGTGTTAACCACTTCCCTGCCAATGTCATTAATACAGTAACAGTGCATATTCTTAGCACTGGTTACTGTAGGCACTGGTCCCCCCAAAAGTGTAAAAAATGTTAGTTAGGGGTCTGATCTGTCCGCTGCAATGTCGCAGTCCCGCTAAAAATCGCACATCGCCGCCATTACTAGTAAAAAAAAAACAATAAAAATGACATACATCTTTCCCCTAGTTTTTAGACGCGATAACTTTTGCGCAAACCAATCAAAATACGCTTATTGCGATTGTTTTTACCAAAAGTATGTAGCAGAAAACAAATTGGCCTAAAATGATGAAAAATTTGATTTTTACAATTTTTTTTGGAATGTTATATAGTAGAATGTGAAAAATATTGTTTGTTTTTTTTTTCAGAAATTGTCGCTCTTTTTTTGTTTATAGAGCAAAAAATAAAAAATCGCACAGGTGATCAAATACTACCAAAAGAAAGCTCTATTTGTGGGAAAAAAGGACATCAATTTTATTTGGGTACAGTGCCGCGCGACTGCGCAATTTTCCGTTAAAGTAACGCAGTGCCGAATCACAAGAAGTGGCCGGGTCATTAAGGGGGCAAAACCCTCCGGTCCAGAACTGGTTAAATGTAACCTAATTTGGTGCTCATAGTTCCAACCCTGCAGTATTCTCTTGTGAAACCAGGCCGGCTTGAAGAGGCTCAAGGGTTAAGGTTAAATGATGACATAGTTTGGAAGAGGACCAGTACTGGACCACGGAAGAGAAGGTGTAGGGCAGCACTGGAAAACAGAGCGGATGAGTGCTGCTTCGGAAAGTTTTTTTGATGTACAGGAAGTAGAGGAGCCCAAAAAAAAGTGTGGCAATATTTCGAGGCATTGGGCCTGATGTGGGCCTGCCATGGTTACCGTTAACACCAACAGCGCATTTAAGCTTGTTGCCCAAGTGTGAGATCTGAGACAATGAACAGTCCGGCATCTTTGGTTTTTATTTTTATTTTATATGGGGGTGGGAGAAGAGAATGAGTGGGATACTCCCCTGGCTCAACTAGGTACAAGAATGGGACACTTGAAAAAAATGCCATCTAGCGCTGTCTTGGCACCGGCTTAATGCCAACCAACGCTTACTGACGCTTGTGAATCTGACTTGCTGTCTGTGAATTGAAACTTGACTTCTGATACTTCCTCACAGCTCAAAAGTCCTGTGCACTACTCCCTGTAGTCTTCACTGACTGAGGTAGTTACTTGCAATGCTTCTGCAACACTTAACACTTCAGGGCCCAACCGCTGGCACCCCCTTTACTCTTCGGGGTTATCCCTGCCACCCCCTTTACTATAATCCTGCACCGGCTAGCTAGCTCCTGGATCCCTCTGACCTTCTCTGGAGTGGTCCCCTCTGCTAGGCAGCCCACAGGGGTAGTTTGCAGTACTCACGACTCAGAATGCTTTCCTGAAACTCGACCCCAACGCCCTGCTGGACCTCAGCACACCTGGATCCTTCTCTGCAGCTCAGCCCTGTGTCCACTCAGGCCAGCCGCCTGGGACACCCGATTCTTCCTGACAGGAGGAGAGACAGCCGTCACCTCCCTCCTGGGACTCTGCTTCCCGTCGAAGACAATCTGTCATGTGCTCCCCACGGACTTATACCCTCTCCCAGAGTGCTGTGCGGCAGAATTTGCCCTTCCAGGATGGATACAAGCCCTGGTGTGCTATTGGTCAGGTTTCCTCCACTGCCCAATGAGAACCCTCATTGGGATACAGTGGGGAGACTCCCCAACACAACAGGCACACCTGGGAACACATGCCAGCCTAGCTGAAAACATGGCCTTGCTGATAAGCAGACAAAGCCCACTATACTTAACCTAGCACCTACATTGGAGGGTGCTACAAAAGTAAAACAGAAAATGTCCTAACTTCCCAGCATCTACCAAAACCAAAGTAAGATTTTTTGGTGGACTGACCCTTTAAAAAAACCTGCCTGTCTGACTTTGCTGTTATGAAAACGGGACAGGTATGTTTCATGATGAGTGTTTTTTTTTCAAAATTTTTATTAACAGGTTTTGACTTTTTACATATATTCAAACAACCAAACAAAACTGTTAGTATACATATACAAAGGGCAAAAGTCCCAAAAGCAGTATATCTGCTCTCACAAAGTGCACAGAATGTCTTTTATACATAAATTACTGGTTCTGTAAGAAATATCAGTAAAGCATGACAAAATAGATGACAAGACACTTTGGGCATGAATAACATACACAAAAATATGTAGAAAAAAGTAGTCTTACTGCTAATAGCAAGATACACTATATTGTCAAAAGTATTGGGATGCCTGCCATTACACACATATGAACTTTAATGACATCTCAGTCTTAGTCCGTAGGGTTCAATATTGAATTGGCCCACCCTTTGCAGCTATAATAGCTTCAACTCTTCTGGGAAGGCTGTCCACAAGGTTAAGGAGTGTTTATGGGAATGTTTGACCATTCTTCCAGAAGCACATTTGTGAGGTCAGGCACTGATGTTGAATGAGAAGGCCTTGCGCGCAATCTCTGCTCAAATTCATCCCAAAGATGTTGAGGCCAGGACTCTGTGCAGGCCAGTCAAGTTTCTCCAGCTCAAACTCACTCATCTATGTCTTTATTAACCTTGCTTTGTGCACTGGTGTGCAGTCATGTTGGAACAGGAAGGGGCCATCCCTAAATTGTTCCCACAAAGTTGGGAGCATGAAAATGTTTAAAATGTCTTGGTATGTTGATGTCTAAAGAGTTCCTTTCACTGGAACTAAGGGGCCAAGCCCAACCCCTGAAAAACAACCCCACACCATAATCACCCCTCCACCAAATGATTTGGACCAGTGCACATTGCACAAAGCAAGGTGAGCGAGTTTGGGGGTGGAGGAACTTGACTGTCTTGCACCTCAACCCAATAGAACACCTTTGGGGTAAATTAGAGGGGAGACTGCAAGCCAGGTCTTCTCTTCCAAATCAGTGCCTGACCTTCCAAATGCGCTTCTGGAAGAATAGTCAAACATTCCCAAACATAAACACACTCCTAAACCAATACTTTTGACAATATAGAGTATGTAGTGAGAATCAGCAAATGCATGCTTAGAACGTTAGCAATGAACAGTTCTAAACTAAGAACTAGCCTACTGCTAACAGCATACTATATGACCGACAGTCCCACCCATGTCCTTCTTAAAATGGTGATAACTACAACCATCCTTGATCTATTTACATAAGCCTATCCATAACAGTGTTATAAACCTTGCAGGATTTGCAGAGAGACAAGGGCTACTGGAGCTAAATCCGGTACCTGTAGCCAGGGGTCTCATAGTTTACTGAACTTAAAGGGGGTACCTCAGGATTTTAAAATATTTATTTCTTTGAGCAAGGTAGTATTACCTTGGATGCGCCACTCCTCAAACGTGGGAGGGATGGGCGCTATCCATTTCAACAGAATGCATTTGCGAGTCAGGTACAATAGACAGGAGATAGCAGTCCGGGCATGAGGCATAAACAGTTCTTCATCAAGATAACCCAAAATACAGGTCGGGGTCAATATTTAGGGACACCTGAAAGGCTTGATTAATAATCGAAAATTTGTTCCAATAGTGTACAAGCTTGGGGCATCTCCAGAACATATATAAATGGTCAGCCGGAGTATCCCCACATCTGAGACACTCCAGATTCTCTCGCAGCCCCATTTATACAATCTAAGGGAAGTTCTATGTACTTGGTGAATAACAAAAAGTTTTGACAAACGCTGGGTAGGAGAATTGGGAACTAAAGGGACCTGTTTTAAAGTGATGTGCAACATCTATGGTAGGGATATCTGTGGACCATCCTCTTCTGCCATTAACCTATGATGTGTGTGTTAGCTGGATTTTGGATATACTGTATATGTTTACTAATATGTGTGCGGGTTCTTTTATGGTTACAGAAATCTTTTCCTCACATACAAGAATGCATGCAGGAAATACCAGGAGCAGCAGCACAGACTAGAGTCTCAGGTTGCACTGATATCACAGCATCAATGTCAACAAATACAGAAGCTGATGGAAAACATCCAGAATCTACAGAAAAAGAAAGCAGAGAGGGACACAGGAGAGACATCATTATAGAAGCAGATTTCACCAGGCTCTGAGGCGTTACATGGTTCTTGAGGGGTTCCTCTGAACATGGTTGGGCCAGTGTTATGCACAGTGAACTGATGTATGGGGTAGGATTTATTGGAAAATGTGGATAAACAGGAAATCAGAACACATTTACAGTGTTTATTTTTTGGACATTTATAGGTAAATCAATTAGCAAAACGAAAGGGGGGAATAAAATCTGCGAGAGGGGTAAAGTACGTTAATGAATTATATACCAAGATATACTGTCATACCTGTATCTTTACAGACTCCCATTTTGGGGGCAGTATAGTCTAAAGATAACTCTACACATAAAGCAGATGGTGTAAGGCCTCCAACAATACTGCCTGGTATGCAGGGTAAGTATATGTGATGTTTTTCATAGCCAAACCATGAAGACGCTCCCTGTCTTCTTAATCTACATCTAAATGACAATTACTCTGGTGTTACTGAATGTTTTTCATAGCAATCATATAGATGTGGATTGTGCAGTAGGTCCTGTATTTCTTCCTGCATAATGCAGCAGGATGATGATTTAAGGAGAGGCTGGTTACAAAACAGATTACATGACTGGACATTGCGTTTTTTTAACACCTGATTTCTGAAGTCAGTGGAGCGCTATCAAAATGGCATGGCGGTCATAAGGCAATACTCCTGCTTAATAAATAAAGCTTTATATGTACGTTTATTTTATTCAAATGTATTAGCCAAATACTGTGTATTGCTATCTGCAAAAATCATCTCTGGGCCCTCTATGTTGTTGGGTCCCATTTCAGTTGCATGCTATTGCTAGAATTACGATCTTGCTTGTGTACATTTTGTCTCAAATAAATGCATGGCCTGGATGCTAACCTGTTGAGAAGAGCCTGGATAAAAAGCATTGTTTTGGATCGGGACCAAAATAGTCCGGAATTATATCTGCCCCTGGCCTAATCTCAAATACAGTGTGTGCACACCAGAGTTGTATAAAGTACTCAAAACCCATACTTGAGTAAAAGTACAAGTGCTCGATCAAAAAGTGACTTGAGTAGAAGTAGAAGTGCTCGATCAAAAAGTGACTTGAGTAGAAGTACTAAAGTATTCAACATTTTTTGTACTTAAGTAGTGCAAGTAGTTTTTTTTTAAATTTTGCTACTCAAGTACTGAAAGTAAAAGTACCAGTAGTTTTTCAAAAAAATTTGCTACTCAAGTATTGAAAGTAAAAGTACAAGTACTGTGTTATGTAGTTATTAAAGAAAGAAGTCAAAAGTTTATTAAAGTTAAAGTTATTAAAGAAAGAAGTCAAAAGAAGTCAAAAGTACACATGACATTATACACATTTTTTTGAACTTCATGAAACCTGCCATCTACTGTTCAGGCAGTGGTAATTTTTATAATTGTAACGAGTAACTATGCAGCACAAAAAAAAAATATTGGAGTAGAAGTATTGAAATCATCGAAAAAATGTAGTAAAGTAAAAGTGGAAGAAGGAGAAAAAAATTCTACTCCAGGAAAGTACAGATACCGCCTTTCGGTACTTAACCACTTCCCGCCCGCCCTATTACAGAATGACGGCGGGAATGTGGTTGTGTTATCCTGACCGGACGTCATATGACGGCGGCAGGATAACACAGCTCTGGGCGCCCCCCGGGGGCGCGCAGAGCGGCGATCGGTGATGCGAGGTGTCAGTCTGACATCCTGCATTTCCGATCTCGGTAAAGAGCCTCTGACGGAGGCTCTTTACCATGTGATCAGCCGTGTCCAATCACGGCTGGTCACATAGTAAATAGGAACAGCCGTTGATCGGCTTTCCTTAGTTCGTGCCTGACAGGCACTAGTAAAGGAGCGCCGATCGGCGGCTCCCCTGACAGGGGGGGGGGGTCGGCACTGGTAATCAGATCATTGATTACCAGTGCAGACCCTCGGGGGGGGATGCCACTAGATCCACCAGGGATGCCCACTATGACCCCAGGGATGCCCACTATGACCCCAGGGATGCCCACTATGGCCACCAGGGATGGCAATCAGGGCTCAGGGAGCCCCCCATTGCCCTCCCCCTCAGTGCTGCCCACCAGTGCCCTCCCTATCAGTGCTGCCCACAAGTGCCCATCATTGCCATCCTTTAGTGTCGCCCACCAGTGCCCATTATTGCCCACCGGTGCCGCCTATCAGTGCCGCCCATCAGTGCCCACCAGTGCCACCTATCAGTGCCCATTAGTGCCCGTCAGTGCCACCTATCAGTGCCCATCAGTGCCACCTATCAGTGTCCATCAATGCCGCCTATCAGTGCCCAGCAGTGCCGCCTATCAGTGCCCACCAATGCTGCATATCAGTGCTACCTATCAGTGCCACATATCAGTGCATATCAGTGCCACCCCATCAGTGCCTCCTCATCAGTGCCGGTCAGTGCAGTCTCATCAGTGCTCATCAGTGCAGGAAAAAACTTATTTATTTACAAAATTGTATAACATAAACAAAAAAACTTTTTTTTTTTTTCAAACTTTTCGGTCTTTTTTTATTTGTTTAGCAAAAAGCAAAAAACCCAGAGGTGATCAAATACCACCAAAAGAAAGCTCTATTTGTGGGGGGAAAATGACATAAATTTGGTGTAGGTACAGTGTTGCATGACCGTGCAATTGTCATTCAAAATGCAACAGCGCTAAAAGGGGAAAATTGGCCTGGGCGGGAAGGGAGGGAAGTGCCCTGTATTAAAGTGGTTAAGTACAGTAGTGAAGTAGTTCTACTTAGTTACTATACATCTCTGGTGCACACTGAATTTGAGATTAGGCCAGGGGCAGATATAAAAACAGCATCATCAGTCACAAGAGCCTAGGACAGCATTATCTAATAATGTATCCCGTACTCACATTCTGTTGGCTCTTTTTTACATTTAAAAAGTATTATATATGTTAATAAACAGTCTATACACAAAACATTGCTAGCAGTTCGCTTCCCCCCCATTTAATGCATCCATCTATACAATTGAACCTGGTATTATTATTATACAGGATTTATATAGCACCAACAGTTTGCGCAGCGCTTTACAATGTGAGGGAAGACAATACAGTTACAATACAATTCAATACAGGCGGAATTAGAGGGCCTTGCTCGTTTTGTTATATTGGAATTTGTATATTTTTTTACTTTTTTTACCCTGTGCTTTTTACCAAATATGTATTATGAATTATGGTAAAATAAAATCTATTCAAAAACATTTTGGAGTGGTATTATTCATCCAGGTGTTTGGTAAGTATACTTAGCAGTTGTTACTAAGATTGTGAAAGACCTTGGGGCACCCCTGGGCACTCAAGAAAGACAATGAAGTGTTACAAGCTGTGGAAAATGGTGAGTCTGGCCATACTGCATTGACAGAATGAGGACCTTAAATGGGTGTAGTTAAATTTAATCCGAGCCAACTCGCTGTATGCACAGCACATATTTGCCACTGTCCCTATACCTACAAAACATTATTTACTTACTGTGCCACCAGTGAGAGCTTCACTGACACACATTGACCTAGCACAATCATTTTTAAAAACTGAAACTCCGCCGTTAAAAGCAAACACACACACACATCATAGGTTGAACTGGATGGACTGATGTCTTTTTTCAACCTCACTAACTATGTAACTATGTAATTACATATTCTTTTCCACGCACAAAATATAGACAGCAAGCCAATAGTTTGAGCCTACCTTAAAAAAGAACTTTATTAAAATAGTCAGTAATTACTTAGTAACCAGCAACCATTGAGACAATAAACACTTTGGTCAGGAGTATGTAAATACAATATAGCATTAATACTGCAGGGGGTCAGGAATATGTCATGTACAGGATGGTATACCCAGCGGCCATAAGTATGTAATATACAACAGTAAGAGACATGTGCCATACAGCACTACATACAGTGTATCTAATATGCATTGTACGTTACATATTTGTTATTACTGCATTCTGTATGCAATGAAGCATGTTGCATACTCCTGACCACTTCACACTATATGCTGGGCTATACAATATATAATCTTGACCACTAGGCGCTTTAAGCTTGGCTGTGCATTACATACTCCAACCACTGTACCCAGTATGCAATGCCATACATTACTGTACCTACTCGCTCACTACTGTAACCCTCTCACACAGCTCGCCTCTGCACTCCTCCTCCACAGCTTGTTTCTGCAGCCCTCATCCACAACTTATTTGCACCCATGAACTCCTTGTGTACGGTGTGCCAGTGCCCCTTTCCCACAGATCACCTGCACCCCTCGTCCACATCTCACCCATACCCCTTAAAAACCCTATTCCATGCTCACCTTGGAGCTGGCTGCTGCAATGAATGGGTCAGCTACCACACAGTGGGCATGCTGCCTTTTAATTCTGTGTCCCTGCTGCAACCTGTATACAACCGTTATGCTGGCAGCAACAGAGACACAGCAAACATGACAGGCAGCAACCACAGAACCATGTGCATCAAGCAGGACATGCAGAACATGTGCCCCAGATGCCCAGTACTATTTTTCTTTGTTTTTGTGCCCCTGTAATCTATATCTAATATAGCTTTGGATTCACGATACTTTAAACTTGCTTTCTGGACCTATTGTGTTATTTAATAAGATAGTACCAAACACAGTTGCAATTCCAAATAAAGTTACAAACTGCACTTTGTACATTTTCATTAAACCTGCACTAACGTATTAAGTACACATTTAATTTGGTGGTCTTTTGCCAAATTGAAAAGTATTGCATTGGTGTAAGTAGTGAAGCAGTGTAAAGCTTTCTTTTTTTTTAATATCTACCAATCATATTGACATGAATAACGCATAACATGCTTCAGGCCATACAATTTCCAACATATTTGGCTAAAAAAAAAAATAAAATATGAACCATTAAAAAACATGGGGTCTGTCACTGCGGATCTTTTAAAATTCTAGTGGCAGAGCTACTGTTCTGGTTGACTAGCCTAAATACTTTTTGAGTCACTGGCCTGGAATCAGTATGCAGATCAGGAAAGTTAAAGTCATAAGTCATTATCTGCATGTTTGTTCCAGGTTTGTGACAAACAATATTGAAGCAAGAAGATCAGAATACCAGCCAGAAACTAGCATTTGCATGAGAAGTCAGAAATGGCAGCATCTATTTTTTTCCTTAGCTAAACTTTCCTTTAAAACAGAGCCTCATAAGAATTCCAGAGTACAGTACTACCCTTTAGCAATGTGTTAGGCTGCAATGTGTACTTAATCCATATGGGGGAGCTCTAGCACTACTTTACCCAAAATCCCCTTCAGTGAAGTAAGAAAATAGTTTAGAGCTAATACATGTCACTGAAGGTTAAGTAAATCATAATAATCAAGCAGACATACCAAAACATCATGTATGGGGTTGTACACCCCATAACCACCCATCATACGTGCCCAAATAATAAATAAAAACACACAAAAAGAGTTTGATGGAAAACTTAAGGACATGACCTTGCCGAGTTTATATAAACTATGAAATTACCTTTAGGTTTTAATACCAACCTAAACAATTTTAACTATTACATTTCCAACACGCTTAAGCTGGCTATACACAAGTAGATTTTCAAACAAACCTTTATTCTCAGTATATGCAATGATTTGATGAATGTACACACACATATATACACACACACACACAGCCTGGGGGGAGAAACGGTTATACCAGGATCGTAGTGGATAACATAAAGCCCCAAAATGGAACCAGTGTGTGATCAACAGAGGCACCCATTCAATAAAAAGGTGCTTCCGGGTGGATTCTTCAGGAAGGTCAGTATTTTTTGATCATGAAAATGTCTTAGCATAGACACAATCCCCCTAGAGAATTGGACTATATAGGCAACCGACCATTCAAATTTAAAAAGTAGAATATATAGATAAAGAAAATTTCTTTTATTATATAAATATTAAAAAAGTTGTATATATACATCACACAACTATACATGAAAATGTCTTAAAACAGCACCAATGCATTTCGTGGCACTTTAGTGGCCACTTCATACAGTACACTGGATGAAATACATAACAATATGACAAAAACATTTTCAATGTGAATCCAAAGGGTGGAGTATATATACAGTAAACAATATATATACAATTTAAAAAGTGTTAAGTCCCTTAAGTTGTGCTAATTGTAGGTAAAACTTGAAAAAAAAAAAAAAAAAGATAAAAAGTGTAATGGATGTGCAGCACCCTCCTTGGTAGGTGCTTGTGTGAGAGTATAGTTTTTGGCTCTGTCTGCCTATCAGAGGAGCAGCAGGAAAATCTATATTGCTTTCTGTCTAGCAGACAGCAGGATCTGTGAGTTAGATCTGCTCAGTGTGCTCAGTGTGTGATTCATTGAGTCTATATAGTGTTTGCACACTGGTCCAATAGGGAGGCATGTTGGACAGTGGGAGGAAACCTGACCAATGGGTACACAGGCTTTGATACAGTCCCGGTGATTGGTAGAGACTCGCTGTCTCGGTGCATTATGGGACACTGTGTAAAAGCCAGGAGCACATGTGCTGCGGGGTCTTTGGCTGGTTAGCAGAGTCCCAGAGGGAGGGTGGCGGCCGCCTCCTCCTCTGTAGAAGTGGCACATGGTCACTGGTTACAGGTGGTCGGCCTAAGGACCAGAGGAAAGGAACTGAACCCAAAAGTCCAGGAGAACTGACTGGAGGGATAGAGACACTGGAGACCCTCGAAAAACAGTATCGTGAGTACAGGGGATCGCGTCTAGGGGCCTGACCTGAGGCGGGGGCCACCCTGGTGTAGGATAGTCAGAGGACGGGTGTCAGTCTATGGAGTGAAAGGGGATACTAGGCGGGTATCCTGAAGATAATCTACCTAACTAAGTTGTCTGTACAGAGACTTAACCTAAATTCATCTAGTGGCAAGGTGAATCTGCAGCCGGGCTGCATCTTCAGACAGGAGTCCTCATCCATTGTGAATAGTTTAATTTGGAGTATCCCTCTCTTCCCTTCTCCCATCCCTATTTAAAATAAAACACCAAAAACAACTACATACCCCTGGACTGTTCATTGAGTGAGCCAAGAAGTAAAGTGTTAATTTGTGAATGCCAGTGTTGCTAAAGGTAACCCAGGGGAACCCGAGAGTGTATTATCCAGCAGTCCTCAAGGAGGCAGTGCGACATATATACTGTATGTATATTAAATTATGCATAGAGTTTTATTTTGTACTCCATAATTTAGTGGTGTGGGTTATATGGGTATAATCTAACATCAAGCATACCAGTACATGGTGTGATAATTTTGTGTGATACAGATTTTAATGGTGATAGTTCTTAGTCCATGAATAGTAGGGCTGCACCATATACACACACACACACACACACACACTTACTGTATACATACACATATTGTGAGAAATAGCATAAAATGTAGAGCTTTTAAGGACACGGCCACTCACTTTTCTTCTTTTTAAAGGGCTTTTCTTGCCCATTTTTAATAAAAGAAAATTCAGCAAACACAAAACAGGTTTTTCTCACAGGGGTTTTTAAAATTTCACTCTTGCTTTAAAACAAACAATCACTCCATTCTTGTACATGCAGCACTCCTGCTCTGACCTTACCCTTTAGGCCCTTGTCTGTCTCCCACAGACTGGTCGCTCACCAACTCTGTGCACACAGCTAGCAGCTTCTTGCTGCACTGGCTCCCACGTGGAGTCCTCCTAACTGCTGGGCCAGACCTCCTGTCTGCCAGGGTGGAGCCCAGAACCACGGCCAGGTCACTACTAAAAGCCGATGATATAAGCTCCTTGGAGCCCCTCTAACTGCCTGGTTGGGAATTCTGGGTCAAAATCTCTTTCTAGACCCTCTCAGGGCAATGCTCTGCCACAATACTGTATATATACATGTAGCACTGGCACTGCCCCCATGGGAGCTTCTTAAATTGGATTCCCCTGGGTTGCCCGTCGCAACAGACAATTGAACTTATAGCTTTAAGTCCTCGGCTCAGTCATTAAATGGTCCAGGGGATTTAGTTTTTTATATTTGGAACTGGGATGGGAGAAGGGATGAGTGGGATACTCCAACTAGCAACTATGCACAACTTGAGGACATCTATCTGTGGTGTGTGCGGCAAGGCCGCTGCTTCACTTTGCCACGAGGTGAAGGTTTTAAATGATGAACAGTACTTTAAGTTTCTCTTCAGGGTCTATCTTGGCACCCCCTTTCTGACCCAATGTGTGTGCTGGCCTTTGTCCACTGACTCTCACTGAAGTGGTCCCCTTCCTGGGCAGACCCCTGGCAAGCTCCCTGGTACTCACGGACACTGCAGGAATCTCTGCCACTGCTCCACTGTCAGTTCCACAGAACCTTACAGCTCAGCCCCACACCTCTGGCCCACTAGGCCGACTGCCTGTTACCACTTCCTTTCTGACAGGAGGAGAGACAGCAGTCACCCTCCTCCTGGTACTCTGCTTCCCTCCAAAGATGCCCTGTCACATGTGTCCCTGGCTTTTATGAACAATCCCAGGATGCACTGCGGTTGTGCCCTCCCACTGGGACTGTCACAAAAGCCTGTGTGTCACTGGCTGGATTTCCTCCACTGTCCAACAGGCACCCCTATTGTATACAGTGGGGACACTCCCTCAGACCAAGTGAATCACACCTGGATACATGTAACAGGCAAGACTAGAAATCCTGCTCCCCGATTATCAGAAGAGCACACAAATGCCTTTACCTAGCACCTGACTAGGAGGGTGCTACATACACAGTATCTCACAAAAGTGAGTACACCCCTCACAATTTTGTAAATATTTTAGTATATCTTTTCATGTGACAACACTGAAGAAATTACACTTTGCTACAATGTAAAGTAGTGAGTGTACAGCTTGTATAACAGTGTAAATTTGCTGTCCCCTCAAAATAACTCAACACACAGCCATTATTGTCTAAACTGCTGGCAACAAAAGTGAGTACACCCCTAGGTAAAATTGTCCAAATTTGGCACAAAGTGTCAATATTTTGTGTTGCCACCATTATTTTTCAGCACTGCCTTAACCCTCTTTGGCATGGAGTTCACCAGAGCTTCACAGATTGCCACTGGAGTCCTCTTCCTCTCCTCCTCCGACATCTCGGAGATGGTGTATGTTAGCGACCTTGCGCTCCTCCACCTTCTGCTTGAGGATGCCCCACAGATGCTCAATAGCGTTTAGGTCTGGAGACATGCTTGGCCAACCCATCACCTTTACCCTCAGCTTCTTTAGCAAGGTGGTGGTCGTCTTGGAGGTGCGTTTGGGGTCATTATCATGCTGGTATACTGCCCTGCGGCCCAGTCACTGAAGGGAGGGGATCATGCTCTGCTTCAGTATGTCACACTACATGTTGGCATTTATGGTTCCCTCAATGAACCGTAGCGCCATAATGCAGCCTGTGTCCCCGCCGTCACGCAGCCTGTGTCCCCCACTGTCACACAGCCTGTGTCCCTGCCATCATGCAACCTGTGTCCCCCGTCGTCATGCAGCCTTTGTCTCCCGTCGTCATGCAGCCTGTGTCCCCACCGTCATGCAGCCTGTGTCCCCCATCACGTAGCCTGTGTCCCCGCCATCACGCAGCCTGTGTCCCCCATCACGCTGCCTGTGTACCCCATTGTGCAGCCTGTGTCCCCCATCATGTAGCCTGTGTCCCCCACCATCATGCAGCCTGTGTCCCCGCCATCATGCAGCCTGTGTCCCCACCATCATGCAGCCTGTGTTTCCCCCCATTATGCAGCCTGTTTCCCCCATTATGCAGCCTGTGTCCCCCATCACACAGCCTGTGTCCCTCCCTGTCATGCAGCCTGTGTCCCTCGCTGTCATGCAGCCTGTGTCCCCCGCCGTCATGCAGCCTGTGTCCCCACCGCAATGCAGCCTGTGTCCCCGCCGTCATGCAACCTGTGTACTCCATCGTCATGCAACCTGTGTACCCCGTCATCATGCAGCCTGTGTCCCCCATCACGGAGCCTGTGTCCCTCATCACATAGCCTGTGTCCTCCGCCGTCATGCAGCCTGTCGCCACTGCCGCCATGCAGCCTGTGTCCACTGCCGTCATGCAGCCTGTGTCTCCCATCGTCATGCAGCCTGTGTCCCCCATTCTAATGCAGCCTGTGTCCCCCATCACACAGCCTGTGTCCCCGCCATCCTGCAACCTGTGCCCCCATAACGCAGCCCGTGCCCCCATTATACAGCCTGTGTCCCTAGCTGTCATGCAGCCTGTGTCCCCGCCATCAAGCAGGCACGTCACGAGAGAGCTGCCACTCCTCTCAGTCAGTTATATCAATGGAGGGTTGTTCTCCTGATCAAATATAAATAAATAAATATAAATATATATATATATATATATATATATATAATCAGGAGAACAACCCTCCATTTGTATAACTGTACAGTATATGCACAGTGATGTATAGCCATTGAACCACACTGCTGTGATCAGAACGAGCTGCTTTCCCCCTCAGTCAGTGCCACACACGCTTGACACCATCTGAACCATCTAGGTTTACCTTGGTTTCATCAGACCACAGGACATGGTTCCAGTAACATATGTCCTTAGTCTGCTTGTCTTCAGGTAACTGTTTGTGGGCTTTCTTGTGCATCGTCTTTAGAAGAGGCTTCCTTCTGGGACGACAGCCATGCAGACCAATTTGATGCAGTGTGCAGCATATGGTCTGAGCACTGACAGGCTGACCCCCCACCCCTTTAACCTCTGCAGCAATGCTGGCAGCACTCATACGTCTATTTCCCAAAGACAACCTCTGGATATGACGCTGAGCACATGCACTCAACTTGTTTGGTTGACCATAACGAGGACTGTTCTGAGTGGAACCTGTCCTGGTAAACCGATGTCTGGTCTTGGCCACCGTGCTGCAGCTCACAGGGTCTTGGCAATCTTCTTATAGCCTAGGCCATCTTTATGTAGAGCAACAATTCTTTTTTTTTTGAGATCCTCAGAGAGTTCTTTGCCATGAGATGCCATGTTGAACTTCCAGTAACCAGTATAAGAGAGTATGTGAGAGCAATAATACCAAATTTAACACACCTGCTCCCCATTCACACCTGAGACCTAGTATTATCAACGAGTCACGTGACACCAGGGAGGGAAAATGGCTAAGTGGGTCCAATTTGGACATATTCACTTAGGGGTGTACTCACTTTTGTTGCCAGTGGCTTAGACATCAATGACTGTGAGTTGAGTTATTTTGAGGGGGCAGCTTATACAAGCTGTACACTCACTACTTTACATGGTAGCAAAAATGTAATTTCTTCAGTGTTGTCACATAAAATATAATAAATAATTATTAAATAAATATAATAAATAATTTACAAAAATGTGAGGCGTGTACATACTGTATATCTATATATATATATATATATATATACTGGATAATGTGTTAGGAATGAAAGGATGCCACATAGTTTGATGGAAATTAAAATGATCAACCTACAGAGGGCTGAATTCAAAGACAACCTGAAAATCAAAGTGAAAAAATGATGCAGCAGGATCAAAATGGATGAGTCCATTTTGCTGACATTTCATTGCAGCAACTCAAAATGGTACTCAGTAGTTTGTATGGCACCCACGTGCTTGTATGCATGCCTGACAATGTTGGGGCATGCTCCTAATGAAACAACGGATGTTGTGCTAATGTATTTCCTCCCAGGTCTGGACCAGAGCATCACTAAACTCCTAAACAGACTGAGGTGCAACCTGGCGGCATCAGATGGACGGAAACATAATGTCCCGAAGTGGTCCATCGGATTTAGGCCAGGTGAGCGTGGGGCCATTCAATGGTATCAATTCCCTGATCCTCCAGGAACTGGGTGCATACTCTCACTACATTAGGCCGGGCATTGTTGTGCACCAGGAGGAGCCCAGGACCCACTGCACAAGTGTAGGGTCTGACAATGGGTCCAAGGAATTCATCCTAATACCTATTGCAGTCAGGATGCCATTGTCTAGCCTGTAGAGGTCTGTGCATCCCTCCACGGATATGCCTCCCCAGGTCATCAAAGACCCACCACCAAACTGGTCATGCTGAACAATGTTACAGGCAGCATAATATTCTCCACTGCTTTTTTAGACCCTTTCACGTCTGTCATATGTTCAGGGTGAACCTGCTCTCATCTGTGAAAAGCACAGGGCGCCAGTGGCTGAGCTGCCAATTCTGGTGTTCAATGGCAAATGCCAATCGAACTCCATGGTGCCAGGCAGTGAGCACAGGGTCCACTAGAGGACACCCTCATGAAGTCTGTTTCTGATTGTTTGATCAGGGACATTCACACCAGTGGCCTGCTGGAGGTCATTTTGTAGGGCTTTGGCAGTGCTCATCCTTTTCATCCTTGCACAAAGGAGCAGATACCGGTCCCGCTGATGGGTTAAGGACCTTCTATGGCCCTTTTCAGCTCTCCTAGAGTAACTGTCTGTCTCCTGGAATTTCCTCCATGCTCTTGAGACTGTGCTGGGAGACACAGCAAACCTTCTGGCAATGGCACGTATTGATGTGTCATTCTGGAGGTGTTGGACTGCCTGTGCAACCTCTATAGGGTCCATATTTTTTTACCTCATGCTACCAGTAGTGACATTGACCCTAGCCAAATGCAAAACTAGTGAAAAACAGTAAGAAAAAAAAAAAGATTAGGGGAAAAAAAAGTCAGTGGCCTCCACCCGTAAAACCATTCCTGTTTTGGGGGTTACATACATAGTTACAGTTACATAGTTGGGTTGTCTCATTGTTGTCCATATAGTGCACCTGTTGTTAATTCCATTACCACCAAACAGCCAAAACTGATTAATAACCCCCTCTGCTACTTCACTGATGCGATCAATACCCCTGGAGTTGAACTGACTTGATGGCATACTCTGATTAAAAAGTGTTCATACAGTGTATACTGTATATATATATATATATAATATTATTATTATTATTATATATTATTATTATTATATATTATATATATATATATAAACACACAGGTATATACAATACGCCTCCCTCTGAAAATGACCCAAAATAAGGAATACAGCCCAAAACATGTCAGCATATATATAATATTGCAGCAAGACATTTAGGATATATAACAAGACCGGTTTAGAGGTAAACATGAGCTAGGGCAATAGAATTATTGTTGTCACTTTAATGTTTAGAGAGACCAGCTGGAAATCCTGGGGTAACTGCTAACACTTTCCAGTGACATGGTGATGTATACATTCATTGGTCAGCTGTTTCCCACCAAAAGAACTGTCACTAATCTACTGCTCAGGTGGTTGGAGTTCTGATCAGCTCAGGAACTTCTCGATCATGTGGCCGCTGTGATAGCCAATCACAGGGGTCGCCTCCGCCTCCTGAACCATTTAGAACCGCTGAAAGGGCTGGGAGGCGGCAGCGGGCTGGGGTTAAAGCCCATGGACATCTTTGTAAGGATGCAGCAGTGCCTGTCTGAATGTAATATGTCTGTGATGGTGTATGCTTATGTGTTTTCTTTACACACAGTTCTGCCAATTTAGCTCTCCCTGCTTCTGTGTTCAGTGAGCCTGGCTCATAAAAATCCAAATTTCCTACAGATAGGTCAACATGTTAATGTACTGACTGGGGTGCTCTGCCCTGAGATGTACTGACTGGGGTGGTTGGGCCTTAAAATGTATTGCCTGGGGGGCTTGAGCCCCGAGATGTGCTGACTGAGGGACTGGGTCTTGAGATGTACTAACTGAGGGACTGGGCCCTGAGATGTATGGGCTGGGGGACTGGGTCCTGTGATGTACTGACTGGAAGGCTGGGCCCTGAGATAAACTGAATGGGGAGCTGGTCCTTATGATGTTCTGACTGTGGTGCTGGTCTCTGAGATAAACTGACTGGGGGCTGTGCCCCTAAAACATACTACTGGTCCCTGCAGTCTGGGTTACATACTACTGACCTCTGCACTCTGTTACATACTTCCAAACTCTGTTACCCCTGCGCCCTGCATTGCATACTCATGACCCCTGCATTCTGCGCTACCCCTGAGGTCTGCACTGTGTGTTACATACTACTGACCTCTAAGAAACTCCTGACCCCAGCACTCTGTGTTGTTTACTCCTGACCCCAGCAGTGTGCACCACATACTACTGACCTTTGATCATAGCGCAACTTACTCCCTATATGTGTTACCTACTTACTTAGTCTTCAAACCTTCCTCACTTTTTAATGGGTCCATGCTTTATCCCTTAAAATTAAAAGCTGGTGACTTTGGAGATCGCCACCTTTCCAGGGTTTGCCTACCCCTGAACTACACTGTATTTCCTACACTGTGTCCTGTATCCTGAAACAGATAGAGAGATGTCAGCAGCACACCAAGATCTCCAAAAATGGGTCCAAAGCTTTACTCAATGATCACATTATTACAGCAAATTCCAACGTTTCAGAGCCACACAGGACCCCTTCAGGAGACATGTGGTCAAACGTTGCAATTTACTGTAATGATGTGATCGCTGAATAAAGCTTGGGACCCATTTTTGGATCATAATTTTTCAGGGATCATCTGCCTGTATTTATTATAACTGCTGCTGCCTGCCACTCTGAAAGTGAAAGCCGATGATATCCGTATATGGACTCAGCCGAGAGAACTGCTCGCCTCTACTCGTACGGGTTTCGTCTCTCATTTAGACATCATCCATAGAAACACAAAGCTGGTAAAACGCAAATAAAAACTACTTTGTTGATCCCAATGCTCTGTATTTTCACCAGAAACAACTGGATGGCAAAAAATGTATTATACTTTAGACAATATGTTAAACACAAGGCCCCTTGGGCCAAATGTGGCCCTCCAGGCCTTGTCATGTGGCCCTCACACCCAGTTTTACAGCCAGGATGTGGCCGGAACTCCATTCCACCACCTCTGGCTCTCTCCTCCGCTCCCACTACCTGCTGTCACTTGAAAATACAGAAGTCTTCTGTGTTTACAAGGGACAGCTCTGCCCTCAGCTGCTCCCAGATTGAACAGATTCCTGCACGCACTCACGGTAGGGCACAGCGGGGACAGATCTCCAGAATCTAGGAGAAAGAAGATCTCCCTGCAAATACACAGGTAGTAGAGCCGCCTACACAGGGAGGTACTAGAGCCGGGCCAGGTAGGTGAAAGAGATGCAAGGAAGCTAAGATTCATGGGGGAGGGGTTGGAGTTACAAACTCAGTGCACCCCTAAACCCTGCACTCCGTACACAGCACACCCCTGGACTCTGCACTCTGTACATAATGCATCCCTGGACCCTGCACTCTATACGTAGCGCACTCCTGAACCTTGTACTATGTACATAGCATAGTCCTGAACTCTTCACAAAATGCACTCCTGAGCTCTGCACTCTGTACGTAGCGCACTCCTGAGCGCTTCACTCTGTAAATAGCGTAGTCTGAACACTGCATTCTGTACATATCGTAGTCTGAAATCTGCACATAACACACTCCTGAACTCTGCACTCTGTACATAGCTTAGTCTGAACTCTGCACTCTGTACATAGAACACTCCTGAACTCTGCATGCTGCACGTAGTGCACTCCTGAACACTGCACTCTGTACATAGCGTACTCCTTAACTCTGCACTCTGTACATAGCGTAATCTTATCTCTACACTCTGTACATAGCGTAGTCTGAAATCTGCACATAACGCACTCCTGAACCCTGCACTCTGTACATAGCTTAGTCTGAACTCTGCACTCTGTACATAGCATAGTCTGAACTCTGCACTCTGTACATAGCGTAGTCTGGACTCTGCACTCTGTACATAGTGCAGTCTGAAATTTGCATATAACGCACTCCTGAACCCTGCACTCTGTACATAGTGAAGTCTGAACTCTGCACATAATGCACTCCTGAACTCTGCACTCTGTACATAGCATAGTCTGAACTCTGCACATAACGCACTCTTGAATGCTGCACTCTGTACATAGCACACCCCAGATACAACTGGCCCTTTAAGGGCAAGCATACTGCTGATGCGGCCGGCAAAGAAAATAAGTTTGACAACCCTGCTTAAGACAGTACAAGTGTTACATATTGATGTAATACATACCTAGTGTTCCTATGTTATTAACACTGCCCTCTGCACTTCCTAAGATGACTACACACATATTATCTGAGGGTACAATCTGGTAAGTTTAGGTTCAATTGCATACTAAAAATGACCTTATAGAAAACCAATAGAAATGGAATAGAGAAAAGGAGTCTGTAATGCTGTCCATACAAATAAAATGATAAATGACTGTACATTCAAATGATGTTTTACTGGAAAGCCATTATATTAAAAATTCTTGCACACAGGCTGGCTGAGCCTGTTTAGAGTAATTCCTCAGCCCGGGCAGTACAGATGGAGTGTACAGCCTGTCATTAACATGAGTGGCTGTGCGGTGTTATATTCGTGTATACAGTGGTGCTACTGTAAACAAGAGTACAGCTTAGTATTTTTTCATACTCCCACATGCTGCACCCATGTTTACAGTAGCACTGCCATTCATGTTAATGACAGGCTGTATGCTGTCTCTGGACTGAAATATGCCAGGAATTATGCTAAATGGGCTTAGACGACCCCTGTGCAAGAGCCCTGAAGAAGATTGGTGTGGTCAAATTTTATTGGTTTTTCTGGCAGGACCAATCTTAATTTCTGGTAAAAATAATTATTCATAGAGCAAAATGATTATTACATACAGTCTATTTCTAGTTTAAAAAAGTAATTACAAAATATGAAATTTAAAATGAAAAATAAATGATATTGCACAATTGTATTTTAGAGAGCTTCCCACATGCGAACAAGGCCCTATGGTGACACGGGGACTGGTGTTGCGGTGTTTAGGGACACTGTGACTGGGGTGGTGGTGATTGGGGACACTGTGACTGGCTGTACTGGTGTACTGGCCTGGTAACATTGTACGGGCTTTTCACACTGACATACAGTGATATCAGGGCAGTCAGCCATTGTGATCACTACCGTGGCAGTACAATGTCACCGTAGTGACAATGCACTTGCTCTGGTTAGAGTATGCTAATTTTTCTTTTACATACTGTCATTAGAACAGTTCAGGGTCACAACTGATCAGAGATGCTGTGACACTGTACTGCTGGGGGATGGTGTTTTATTTTTGTTACACTCTGATTGCTTATTACAGTCCCAGTTACTGTAGTAACCAGTCAGTTTCCTCTTGCGGCTGATCGCTGTGACCAGAAATGGTCCAAAGGCTGCAGGCATGCAGCCTTTATTTACAGCTGTGATTGCTGTGAAGAGGATCCTCCCCTTCTCTGGTCCCTCTTCGCTGCTCCTGGCCCCTCCCTCCTGTCAAGTACCCTCACAGCAAGCAGCTTGCTATGGGGGCACCCGAGCCGAGCTGCAGCTCTGTGTGTCCATTCAGACACAGAGCTGTCGTTCAGCCCTGCCCCCTCTCTCTACTGTTTGGCTAACTAACTTTAAATAACAGCTGCGGGAGACAATGGCGCCCCGGTTGTATCTCAGCCAATCAAGAGAGAGAGTCCCAGACAGCCAAGGGACTTGTGAACATCGCTGGACAAAGATGGGACTCAGGTAAGTATTAGGTGGTGCTGGGGCGGTTGCTACACACAGAAGGTTTTTTATCTTAATGCATAGAATAAAATAAAGAAAAAGGCCTAATTGAGAGTAAGCTTTTAACCAGCTGATCAGTGGTGGGATGGGGTAGTTCCCTTCACAACAACAAATGGTAAAGCCAGTTAGGTAAGAGCAAATAAGTCACATCTAATGTGAGGAGGCAGTTTTTTAGTGACTGTGGCAGATTGAGATTGGTTTGTGAGTTGATGGGGGGGGGGGGGGGGAGAGGATTGATGAGTAACAGGGTAAAACTTGAATAAACCTCTTGCTTTGCTGTAGACTAAGGTTACCTTCAGAGAGAAGAAGAACAACATATAGAAAAGGAGCAACAGAAAAACCCATGACATACAGAGTAAAAGAAAAGCTACTGATTGGTGAGAATGCAGAATCTGCAAATTTAAAGTTGAACTCCAGGAAGATATAAAAGTCACAAATAAATACACCTCTTGTAATCATTATTACATTAGTAAATTTATTTTTTTTAAATACAAGAAGGAGAAGTACCTGAATCTGAGCTTGTATTAGCCTCTTGCATTCCATGTAGAGCAGAGCTAGAGTTGAAAGGAAGAAGCCAGGGCCAACCCTACCACATGTCCCACTGGATCCATTGGACCCAGGCAGAACTTTGAGAGAGACGGCAGAGGCAGCTCTTTATAGGGTAACTCCACTTTTTTGGGGGAAAAAATAGAGCATAAAGAAAAAATAATATAGCATATACAATTTCGACACAAGATATATTGTAATTGAATGCTATTAAAAAATACCTTTCCCATCAGTGCTGCCAATTAGTGTCCCATTGTCAGTATCACTTATCAATGCTGCCTACCAGTGCCCATCAGTGCTGCCTATTATTGCCCATCAGTGCCACCTATCTGTACCACATCTCTGTGTCGCCTATCATTGCCACCCATCGGTTCAGCCTCATCAGTGCCTCCTGATCAGTGCCACCTATCAGTGCCCATCAGTGCCGCCTCATCAGTGCAGCTTATCATTGCACATCAGTGCAGCCTATCAGTGCAGCTTATCATTGCCCATTAGTGCAGCCTCATCGGCGCACATCAGTGAAGGAGAAACATTACCTATCATGATATAAAAAAATGGATGCAGGGGCCTTTTGGTGCACGTGAGGAGGGTGTGGGGGCAACATTTCATTTTTGGACCCAGGCAGCACAATGTCTTGGGCCAGCCCTGGAAGAAGCAGTACAAGCAGACAATCATGTACTGACAAAAAGTGTGCTGATAGCAGAAAAGAGTGAAAGAGAGTCTGGTCCCTGGAATTTCAACATTGCACCTCATGGCAAAGAACTCTCTGAGGATCTGAAAAAAAGAATTGTTGCTCTACATAAAGATGGCCTAGGATATACGAAGATTGCCAAGATCCTGAAACTGAGCTGCAGGACAGTGGCCAAGATCATACAGCGGTTTAACAGGATAGGTTCCACTCAGAACAGGCCTTACCATGACCGACCAATAAGGTTGTCTTTGGAAAATAGACATATGAGTGCTGCCAACATTGCTGTATAGGTTAAAGGGCGGGGGGGTCAGCCTGTCAGTGCCCAGACTATACACCGCACACTGCATCAAATTGGTCTGCATGGCTGTGGTCCCAGAAGGAAGCTTCTTTTAAAGATGATGCACAAGAAAGCACGCAAACAATCTGCTGAGGACAAGACTAAGGACATGGATTACTGGAACCATGTCCTCTGGTCTGATGATATCAAGATAAACTTATTTTGCTTTGGTCTAATGAGACCAAGATAAACTTATTTGGTCCAGATGGTATCAAGCATGTGTGGCAGCAACCAGGTGAGGAGTACAAAGACAAGTGTGTCTTACCTACAGTCAAGCATGGTGGTGGCAGTGTCATGATCTGGGGCTGCATGAGTGCTGCTGGCACTGGGGAGCTACAGTTCGTTGAAGGAACCATAAATGCCAACATGTACTGTGACATACTGAAGCAGAGCGTGATCCCCCTCCCTTCAGAGACTGGGCCACAGGGCAGTATTTCAACATGATAACGACCCCAAACACACCTCCAAGACAAGCACTGCTTTGCTAAAGAAGCTGAGGATAAAGGTGATGGACTGGCGAAGCATGTCTCCATACCTAAACCTTGTTGAGCATCTGTGGGTCATCTTCTTCCATGTCATCATGGAAGAGTGGAAGAGGACTCAAATGGCAACCTGTGAAGCTCTGGTGAACTCCATGCCCAAGAGGGTTAAGGCAGTGCTGGAAAATAATGGTGACCACACAAAATATTAACACTTTGGGTCCAATTTGGACATTTTGACTGAGGGGTGTATTCACTTTTGTTGCCAGCAGTTTAGACATTAATGGCTGTGTGTTATTTTGAGGGGGCAGCAAATGTATACTGTTATACAAGCTGTACAGTCACTACTTTACATTGTAGCAAAGTGTAATTTCTTCAGCGTTGTCACATGAAAATATATAATAAAATATTTACAGAAATGTGAGGGGTGTACTCACTTTTGTGAGATGCTGTATCTATACATATATGCCAGATGCAGGGATTGGGATAAAGGGCAATTTTACATTTACTGATCATCACACAGGAACTTTTGTGCTAAAAAAAAACAAATCTAATAAGATCAGTTTTTAAGCTGAAGTGAATATAGCCTTAAGTGGAACAAAACTCTCTCAGTCAACATTAACTAATTTTAATCCTCATGCTGCTAGCATTAGTAAATAGATAGAAAAGTATATTATATTTGCTTGTTTTAAACTTTTGGTTTTTTTTTTTTTTTTTTTACCAATGCTTTAGGTTTCTGTCCTAGGACAAAATGATGCCATACATCACAGGAGTCTACAGGAGGGGAGGTGGAGTTTTCCAAGCTAAGCACACCCTCCTTCATGCGTGCCTATAAACTAAGGGCAAATGGATTTCTGGATGTAAATGCCATATAAATCATCTGCCCTTACTTAAGATGGCTAGGGCTAGAAATGCTGGGGGGTATTTTTCAAAGTGATTTCTCAACAAAAAGTCATGGAGACATGGATGGATGGGAGAGTTTTTTTTAATATTAAAAATTAATTAAATAGCGTTTTCGGTTGTGCTCAGATATAGTTATAGTTTGCTTTAACCAGTTCCTTGCCGGGCCATAGTAAAATGACGACCGGCAGGAACACTTTGTCATATGACGTTCGCCCGGATCTGCTACCGATCCTGTGTGAGGAGGAGATTGCGGTAACAGCTAGTTACCGATTATAGTGCACCCTAAAACACACTGATTCCCCCCCAATAAAGAGGACCTGTCACTAGCCCATCAAAGTACCAGTCACTAGCCCATCAAAGTACCTGAGTACCTGTCACTAGCCCATCAGGTACTCTGATGACAGGTACACGGGTACTCTGATGACAGGTACTCGGGTACTTTGAGTACCTGTCATTAGAGTACCTGAGCACCTGTCATTAGATTACTCGAGTACCTGTCACCAGAGTTCCCGAGTACCTGTCACCAGAGTACCAGAGTACCTGGCATCAGAGTATTCGAGTACCTGTCACTAGCCCATCAGAGTACCCGAGTACCTCTCTGTATCCCATCAGAGTACCCGAGTACCTGTCTCCAGCCCAGAGTACCAAGTACCTCTCTGCAGCCCATCAGAGTACCCAAGAACATGTCATCAGCGTACCCAAGTACCTGTCACCAGCCCATCAGAGTACGCAAGTACCCGTTATCAGAGTACTCGAGTACCTGTCACCAGCCCATCAGAGTACCCGAGTACCTGTCATCAGAATACCCGAGTACCTGTCTACAGCCCTTCAGAATACCTGAGTACCTGTCTCCAGCCCATCAGGGTATCTGAGTACTTTTCTGCAGCCCAATAGAGTACCTGAGTACCTGTCTTCTGCCCATCAAAGTATCCGAGTACCTGTCTCCAGCCCATCAGAGTACCTGAATACCTCTCTGCAGCCCATCATAGTACCCAAGTACATCTCTGTAGCCCATCAGAGTACCCAAGTACCTTTCTCCAGCCCAGAGTACCCGAGTTCCAAAAAACAATAAGGTGTAACCACCCTTCTCCTGCGCTTGGTATCCAGACCCCTCGACCACACACTTCACGGGACTGACAACTGGCTTCTCAGATGGCTCAAGTCTTGCTGCCCTTAACGGACTGGGGTAGTCCACCGGTACTAAAAGCAAAAAAGAACAAAAAAGGGCGCACCGACCTAGCGCATTATCCTCAATATAAGGCTTTATTAAATAACATAAAAATGGCTACTCACAGACGTAGATATAAGTAAGGCGTATCAAGCTGGATTGCTCGAGAGTCCGTGTTTAGTCCATATAATTGTCCATGATGAGATGACTGACGCGTTTCGAGGCCTAGCCTCTTCCTCAGAGTCCGAGGAAGAGGCTAGGCCTCGAAACGCGTCAGTCATCTCATCATGGACAATTATATGGACTAAACACGGACTCTCGAGCAATCCAGCTTGATACGCCTTACTTATATCTACGTCTGTGAGTAGCCATTTTTATGTTATTTAATAAAGCCTTATATTGAGGATAATGCGCTAGGTCGGTGCGCCCTTTTTTGTTCTTTTTTGCTCAGAGTACCCGAGTACCTGTCTCCAGCCCAGAGTGCCCGAGTACCTATCTGCAGCCCATCAGATTACCCGAGTACCTGTCTCTAGCCCATCAGAATACCCAAGTACCTCTCTGAAGCTCATCAGAATACCCGAGTACCTTTCTGAAGCCGATCAGTGTTCCTGAGTACCTGTCTGCAGCCCATCGGAGAACCTGAGTACCTATCTGCAACCCATGCCTCCTAGATTATGTGTTGGGGTGTTTGCTTTCCAAAATGGGGTAATTTTGTGGGTAATTTCCTTGTCCTGGTGCTCCAGGGCCTTCAAAAGTGTGATTGGTTGTAATGAAATTATAGGTGTAATTTATGCTCCTATAACACCTGACGGTGCTCCTTGCATGTTGGGCCTCTGTATGTGGCCAGGCTGTGACAAAGTCTCACATATGTAGTATCACCATACTCAGGAGGAGTAGTAGAATGTATTTTGGGGTGTCATTTTTGCTATGTACATGCTATGTGTTAGAAATATCTTATAAATTGACAACTTTGTGTAAAAAAAAAATGCGGTTTAATTTTCTTTCCACATTTTCCAAAAACTTGTGGGAAAAAATGTCATGTTCAAAAGACTCATTATGCCTCATAGAATATACGTTGGGGTGTTTGCTTTCCAAAAAGGGGTCATTTTGTGGGTAATTCCATTGTCCTGGTGCACCAGGGCCTTTAAAATTGTTATAGGTTGTTAGGAAATTATATGTGTAATTTATGCTCCTAGAACACCGGACGGAGCTCCTTGAATAAAGCAATACAAATAGATGATGTGATACTCTCATATTGTGGGATGATATAGTAATATTCTATGAATAAGCTCATTGCATGTAAATCACATTTGAGGGAGTAGGGTTGCCCAACATCTCTGAACTACAATAAATTAATTGCAGTGGAAAGTTTTTCAGATTGCCATTTCCGTTCCTTTTTTTGAATACTGTGTTGTAAGTGGAGGCTAGCCAAATAGGGAGCTGACACTCAAAGTTGGGGGTGCATAGGATTCCAACTTTGGAACAGAAGAGTGGGACATTTTTGTATCTAGATGACGAGATCTTACATGCTATATAATGTACTGTATATACCAATTTTAAAAATCTGTTGTGGGGTTTGTGAGGCCTGCTAGAAGCAGGTCACATGGCAATTTTAACCAAAATGGATGGTTATGTATCATCGTTAGTATAGATATATCTAGTAGCATCACATGAAAAAAAAATAAGCTTGTGTTGAGGCAATGCAATTATCAAGGGAGTGGTGCTTCAGTACATGACACATAGGAATAATGCTTTTCAGAGTCCCTCAAGCTTACATTTGTATTTAATGAATTGCATCTTTTTACTGATGCAGTTTAATTCAGCTATTTCCAAACAATATCTATCAGGAAGGGTATCCTTAGGTCAAGTGTTAAACTCTTAAGGTCAATGAACAGCTGACCAAGGTCGCAGACCTGTCACTAGGGCAATGTGAGCCTCAGCTGTTAAAAAGAGGTGACGTGTGACAGCTAGCACTGAGCCTTTGTGCTGCATATTGAACAGTTCAGATTTATCTGGAAAGGGTTGCTCCAGCTGATCAGGGTTCAGAGCATCTGCAAGTTTGCAAACTGGAGCTGTGCTGCCAAGTGCATTGCCAGAGGGGAGGAGTATGTGCCACTGCAGACATGATTCAAGTAATTAGTGGTCCATGAATATAGCAAGAGCAGCAGAGCTAAAATGCTATAAAGTAAAAAAGACTAATAGGCCTTCCCTCCATGTAGTTTGGCATACAAACCATTGTATTCAAATAGTGACATGCTATAATTTAAACAGAACTTAAAATTACTTTAAAGAAAAATAATCCTAAATAAAAACTTCAGCATAAAACCAGAATTATTCATACTAATCTCGCGCCACAGATGAAAAACAGGTGTAGCAGCTGTTGCTATAACCCTTCTAAGGACAGCAATGGTAAACAATCGGGCAACCGCACCTAACTAATTTAGACCGTATTATATGTTATTCGGATAAATAAAAAGTAAAAAAAATTATTACACAAAATCCAAAAAAATCTCCCCACCAAATTGCATCAACAAGTGTACCCAATATAGGTGAATATTTTCATAAAGTGCGAATTTTTTTTTAAAAAAAGTCCAAAAATTGTTTTAAATATATGAACCTTATAAAGTGCAAGTGCTCAAACAATAAAATATGTTTATTTGTCCAAGTTCATCAATATAAAAAGTTAATCAATAAAGGAAGCTCATAAACTTGAAAAAAAGTCTTCTTTTCTCCTAGCTCTTAAATACCATATAAAAAGTGCAAAAAGTGATTGAATCCTATAGTGCAATAAGCATGTGCAAAAAAGATTAGGAAGGTTTTTGCACCCAGGAAGCCAGGTATTCACCCAAGAAAAGTTATTGAAAACTCTAGCAGCATACACAGTCTTATGCCTCGTACACACGCAACGATTGTTGGCCGTGAATTTTCGGCCAACGTCCGATCGGCCAATTTTCGGCTTGTTAGTATGATGCTTCCGACAACCGACTGCAACTTTTCGGCCGAACAAAATCTGGTGTGCATGCTATAAAATTTTTGTTGGCCGTCAACACAACGGCTGATTTTCCGTCAGTCAGTACAGATTTCGGCAGACAAAAATCTGATGAGCAAGACTGGGCATGCTCAGAGAAGAAAAAACACACGGAAAGTAAACCAGCACATGACATCACTTCTGAAGTTGGTTTTTGTTGCAGTCTAGAGCACATTTCAACCAACACAACAACACTGGACAAAAGTCAAACCTAAATACTTCCAATTTGTATGCAATCAGGCAGGCCTTTGCACTACATACAGTAGTTCAGGGGTGTCAAACTAAATTTAATCTCGGGCCACATAAGCATTGTGGTTGCCCTCAAAGGGCCGGTTATATCTGTAAGATTAGATGTCCAGAGCACCCCACGCCCCTTACACCCTTACATGAGATGTCAAGAGTCCACCCACCCTTCCTTACATCACAATGCACCCCCTTACGTTGTGCTGCTGCCAGGAGGAAGATGAAGGTGGATCTGGTAGGAAGAAAGTACAGGGTCTGGAGGAGGACCAGAGAAGGGCTGGAGTCAGCTTCCAGAGTCTGGTGAATGCTGAGACCAGGGGAGGCAGAGAAAAGGTGGTGTTACGGCTGCACTGGGAGGTGAATGATCTGTAGGAGGAGTTCTGCCCTCCTCTCTGCTGCAAACTGCTGTGAAGGGGGGTGGGCAAAGACAAGCCTTTCTGCAGCTGCACAGAGAAACAGTGGATCTGGCAAAGGAGTTCTGTCCCCTCTGCTGCTGACTACTGAGACAATGTGGGGGCAGAGACACTGGGGGGTGCTGTAGCTGCAGGAGAGGTACGAGGGCCACATTCAGTCCGCGTACCTGTGCAATAGTTGAAGGTAAATTTAAAGGAAATTGAACAAGAAAATGTAATAATGTATGGCCAGCTTAATAAATATTTGTTGGAATTGATCCCAATCTACATTCAGATATACTAGTGTGGGTTTCCACTTGCCATCAACTCAGGTCAATTACACCAATGTTCCTTGGCATTCATCTTAATGGAAGAGAGGAAGAATGCCACAAGGAACCTCAGTGTGGTGTGATTGATCTGAGTTGATGGCAAGTGGAAACCCACACTAGTATATGTAAAAGAAGATTGGGACTGATTCCATCAGATTATGATTAGACTGTGTATGCTGCTAAAGTTTCCAATAACTTTTTTTGGTTGAGTACACGGTTCCCTGTGAGGGTGGAGGACACTGAGTGCAAAACCTTCCTATTGTTTTTTGCACAAGCTTATTACACTATATGATTCAAGCACTTTTTGCACTTTTTATATGGTAATGAAGACCAAAAAATAATTATTTAAAGGGTAATTCCACTTTCGTGGGGAAAAAAAATAGCACATAAAGAAAAAACAATATAGCGTATATAATTGCGACACAAATCATATTGTAATTGAATGTTTTTAAAAATTACTTTTCCTTTTCAATTGGCAGCCACTGTCATTTTCTGAAAATGCAATGCAATATGGCTACCTGGAGCTGTTCTGTACACAGAATGTGTACTGACCACACCCTAGAAACATCATTTCCTGCTTGTGTGATTGGCTCACCAATTTCCCCAGAAGTCTGCCTAAAATACAAGTCAGATTTCTGGCATCCCTTGCAACAAAAATGTCATTTTTGGTGAGATACTCCCAATACGAACACATCTAAAGGGATGCAGGCCCAGCAGCTTCCCTCAGAGCCCAGCAGCTTCCACAGATAATTATAAAACCACTCCCATTTGACCAAAGATGTATAGTAACGAAGTAGAACTACTTAAGTACTGTACTTAAGTACCGAAATGCGGTATCTGTACTTTCCTAGAGTAGAATTTTTTTCTCCTACTTCTACTTTTACTTCACTACATTTTTTCGATGATTTCGATACTTCTACTCAAGTATTTTTTTTTGTGCTGCATAGTTACTCGTTACTTTTAAAAAAATTACCACTGCCAGAACAGTAGATGGCAGGTTGCATAAAGCTCAAAAAAATGTGTATAATGTCATTTGTACATCAGCGCATACGAAAATAAAGGCTGTGTATAATAAAAGCTGCTATACCAAATCTTTCCAATAAAAAGAAAATATGAAACAAACAAATAAATGGTGCTACAGCGCTTAAAGTGCATCAAGAAACTACTAACAAACACAGGTTAATCATTTGAATAAATCATTTGAAATAATAAAAACAATATGATGTTCAAACTTTTGACTTATTTCTTTAATAACTACATAACACAGTACTTGTACTTCTACTTTCAGTACTTGAGTAGAATTTTTTTTTCAAAACTACTGGTACTTTTTACTTTTAGTACTTAAGTAGCAAATTTTTTGAAAAAACTACTTGCAATACTTAAGTAAAAAAAATGTTGAATACTTTAGTACTTCTACTTAAGTAACTTTTTCTGCGAGCACTTCCACTTCTACTCAAGTAATTTTTTGATCGAGCACTTGTACTTTTACTCAAGTAGAAATTTCGAGTACTTTATACAAGTCTGCATTTGACCCAATCAGCACAGAGGCACAGAGGAACAAACATGGATTTCTTCTGAATAACAAAAGGTAGGAATCTGCAACAAAGTTTGTTAATGTACATGCAATGAGCATAGATCGCCCAGAGGGGAATGTTTTTTTCTCAACAAAAGTGGAGTTAGGGCTCTTTCACACGGGCGATCCGATCAGATCCGCCTGTCAGTTTTTTAGGCGGATCTGATCGGATCCTCCATGCAGCTCTATAGGGCAGCGGGTGTCAGCGGAGACACCTCCGCTGACACCCGCTGCCATCCGCATCCGATCCTGTGCGTGAAATCTGGACGGATGGAAACCCTATTTTTCCATCCGTTCAGTAATCGGAGCGGAGCGGATCTGATGAGAGCGGACAAGCGGTCCGCTCTCATCCGATCCACCATAGAGGGCAGCGGGGGCTGAGACACCTCCCTCTCCGCTCTGCAAGCGGAGACGGAGCTGTCACCCGCCCGGCTCAGCGGGGATCGATCCGCCTACGGAGCGGACCGTGTGAAAGAGCCCTTACTCTTTAATTATGAAAAACGTAGCATGCCTCCCAACTATCTAAGATATGAAAGGAGGATGCCACTAGGCACAAAAAACTTAATTTACAAAACTAAAGCGTTGTCAGCTAGTTACCATTATTGAGTCAACTAATTTTGTTCAAAAGCTTCCAAAATTGTTACTCAACATGAAATGTAATCTGAGACTTATTAGACAGGTTTCATTAGGATCAGTAGGATTTTTTGTCCTAAACAAATGCCACATTTACAATTAGAATTTCATTTGTTTAAGAAAAATTTTTCATCCTGCTCCTTGGAATTTTCACTTCACTATAGTTAAAAACTATTTGACTCCATTAACCGTTATAAAATCAAATTAACGTTCTGAAAACAAACATTTTTAAATTGAAATTCTACTAGTGTATGCCCAGCTTATCACAGCAGGATAAGTATCCTTTTTTTTAAAAAAGTGAGTTATTTTCGATACAGTCCAATGAAATTTGAAAATTACAGTCACATGGCTGAAAGTTGAGTGATGATGTTGTAGCTTTGTGAATTGAGCTTATTGCATGTAGGCAAAGGACACACCCTTGCCGTTTATCTACTGCACCGTGACCATTAGGAATTAAAACACAAAAAAATGACTAGCTAAACCCACAAGTGCATTTTTTTCACTGCCTCTTTTCCTTTATATTGGCTTTAAAAAACAAACAAACATAAATATAGAAGTTGGATGAAAAGTTTAGTGTAGTGTAGCACTTTTGATGGCTAAAAAAATAGTTATTATTAGCCACTTCTCGACCGGAAGGATTTGCCCCCTTAATGACCAGGTCATTTGTTGTGATTCGGAACTGCCTTACTTTAACGGACAATTTTTTTTTACTTGTAATGGCGGTGATCAGCGATTTTTAGCAGGACTGCGACATTTGACAGCGGACAGATCGGACCTCTAACTGACATTTCTGACACTTTTGGGGGCATCAGTGACATTACTACAGTAATCGGTGATAAAAATATGCACTTTTACTGTAATAATGACACTGGCAGGGAAGGGGTTAACCCAGGGCGATCAAAGGGTTAAATGTGAGCCTAGGGGGTGTTTTCTAACTGTGAGGGGGTGGGCTTGTGAAATCAACAAGAGACTTGTGTTCCTAAATAGGAGGAACACAGGAGCTCTTTGTTGATAGCTGAGAGAACAAAGGTATGCTGTGTTTACAACAAAAGACTGCCGTTCTCTCTTAACGGGGAGCGATCGCGGGTGCCCGGTTGCAATCGTGGCCGCCAGCCCCATGGATCGGCTTTTCCGCTGGCGAGTGGGCGCGCTTCCCCAGGATCGCTCCTGCGAACGCCATACAGGTACGGCGATATCGACGACGGCTGGTCGGCAAGTGGTTAATAGTGATTTGCTAGGTGCTGGTTTTTGGCTGTCTTCATTGGCCAGCTCAGGATGAAGTCACTCTTGCGCATGCCTAACTCAGTTTACATGCCGGAGATGACAGCGATATTGCATTTCTTTTCTGCAATAAAGAATCTGATTGCAGTTTGTGACAAAGGAACTTTGGTTCCCCTTTACCCCTTTCCCACTGCCACCTCCCAGCCCTTTAAGAGGTTTTAAATGCCAGGAGGTGGAGGCGGGCATTCCGATCAAGTGATTGTTTTGATTGGTTGTAACAGTGGTCACATGATCAGAAAGGTCCCAATCGCAAGGATGCCTTGGGAGCTTTC
Organism: Pelophylax lessonae; assembly: GCF_965119305.1. Taxonomy (NCBI): domain Eukaryota; kingdom Metazoa; phylum Chordata; class Amphibia; order Anura; family Ranidae; genus Pelophylax; species Pelophylax lessonae. The sequence goes on from NC_138768.1 coordinate 458,724,934, forward strand.
TGGTACCCACCGGTAGCTGTGCTGGGAGCATGCAGGGTGCGTGCTTTCATCACAGAAAGATGTTTACATAGGCCGCATATACAGCCGGCGGGAAGAGGTTAAGACAGACGTTTTACCTGCCAAAGGATTTTTATGTCTGTCCATTGTCCTCTGAGATTTTCATAGTGTGAGGGAACATGATCTTTCTCTGAGGGAGTTTCACTTATAGGTCTCCTCCACACCCACACCCTGTGACTGGGCAGTGAAAGGAGAAGCACCAAACTGATGAGCTCATCTTTTTGTCACTTTCTATCTCCTCCTCTCAACATGCTCCTTGTACTACAACACACGTTATTCACCTTTTGTGCTTCTTATACCTCCCTATCTCTAAGCTCCACTACACAGTTGGCTGCAAGAAGCTGACGCCAAGTCAGACTCAAGTACTTATAGTGCTTGCATGTGAAAAAGTACAATAATTTTGGTTTAAAAATTACAGAGCTGACTTAAAGTGTGCCTTCTTTATCTGCCTGGAGCTCAGCTTTAAAATGAAATTCCTAACAAGCCATGCATCTATACTGCTCTTTATGCAGTAATACATCCCTAAATGGATTTTTAAATGCAAGCACTGTAAGTATCTGAATTTGAATTGGTATCAGCCTTTGCTGTCCCTGTACAGCAGAGTTCAGATTGGAAGATGAAGAAGCAACATAAAAAGCCAGTCAACTGTCCTGCGGTGCTTTTCATTACATATTATTTTCCTATGCTCTTTGTCATAGGTGTGTGCAGCCTATTGAATTAAGATGTGCACCCTAAAGCTGCATACACACTATGGTGGCGGTTACCCATCCGGGAAGGATTTCGTGGATACTGCTCAGGAGCTCATGTTAGCATCTACTTGATGGGTCTTTACATGGGACTCAAATTACATTAATTGTTTGTCGCTGGGGCTGTTGGCAGACGACAGCCAGGCTTTCATCAGTCCTTGGTCGTTATAACCCCAAGGTCTCCTATTGGGCTCTTTCACACGGCCGCTCCGCTTGTCCCCAAATCATCCTATTTTTTTGCGGATGATTTGCGGACATAATGTAAGTCAATGGCATTGCGGATGTCAGCGGAATACCATCCGCTGACATCCGATTTGCCTCCTTTCAGTTCTGTTCCGTTTTTTGGAATTGGAACAGAACCCTATTTTTTCATCCGTTCAAAAAACGGAAAGGAAGGAAAATCGGATGTCAGCGGTGTCATCCGCTGACATCCGCAATGCCATAGACTTACATTAGGTCCGCATATCATCCGCAAACGGATGGGATGATATGAGGACACACGGAGCGGATGACACAAAATGTCATCCGCTCCGTGAAAAAAAAAAAAAAAAGCACCAGAGCGGAGAAGAAATCCGGAGCGGCCGTGTGAAAGAAGCCATAGTCTACTAACTACATGAGTCTCCTGTAACCCACGATAACCCTTCCCGTCATCCACAAACGATGCTGAGGCATTTGTGTCGCTCTATAACATTGAACAGAATATCCATATAAAATGCTCCAGATGAAGCTTTGAAAAAGGCGAAACATGTTGAGCAACATTGAGTATAGTAACATGAATGTATGAATAAGGCATCAGCTGATCCGGTTGGACGGTAATTCGTGTCTTCTGGCATCTGTCAGCAGGATTCTCCTGATTCTGTATGGAAATGTTATTCTAACAAACTGCTACATAAATTGTATATAACTCTTTGGGCCTTGCTTAGGTCATAATTTTTATATCAAGTATGTCTTTCCCCTGGTTTTATGTGAATTCATAAATAAAAATTTAGTTTTTTAATTATGTTGTGCCAAAAAATCCTTGTCTCCCAATCCTTCCTCTTTTCCTGCATACACACTATACAACTTTTGTTGTTAGATTTCCTTTAGATTTACCTTCAACTATGTAGTGCAAAGGCCTTCCTGATTGCATACAAATTGAAAGTGTTTAGATTTGACCTCATATTATATGGTTTTGGTAAATCTAAAGAAAAAAATCTAAAGACAATTGTATAGTGTGTATGGCCCATAAGGCTACGTTCACATCTTGGCGTTGCTATTTACAGGCGTTTTTTAGGCGTTTTACAGGCGTTTTTACAGGTGTTTTTGTGCAGGCGTTTTTAGGTTGACAATTGACCAATGGGAAAAAAAAAAAAAAGGCCTGTAATCTGCCCAAAAAGAAGCTCTTCTAAAGATGATGCTCAAGAAAGCCTGCGAACAGTTTGCTGAAGACAAGCAGACTAAAGCCTCGTACACACGCAACGAATTTCCGCCGACCGGTTGTCCATCTTTTGTCCAGAGTGGTGTCTGTTGGTTGGAATGTGCTCACGAATTTCCCTGCACGACAGAATTCTACTAGAAGTGATGTCATGTGTTGGATTGATTTCTTTGTGTTCTTTAATATCTGAGCATGTCTAGTCTTGCTCATAAGATTTTTCCCCATCAAAATCTGTACTAATGAGACAAAAATCGGACGTGTTTTGACGGTCGACAAAAATTTTATAGCCTGCACATCAGGATTTTTTCGGAGTCGGAGTCGGTTGTCGGAAGCATCATACTTACAAGCCGAAAATCGGCAGATCGGTCGTCGGACGAAAATTCCCGGCCGAATTTCCACTCGTGTGTACGGGCCTTAAGGACAAGAATTACTTTGACCATGTCTAGTTGTCTGAAGAGACCAAGATAAACTTATCTGGTTCAGATGGTGTCAAGCATGTGTGGCGGCAACCAGGTAAGGAGTACAAAGACAAGTGTGTCTTGCCTACAGTCAAGCATGGTGGTGGGAGTGTCATGGTCTGGGGCTGCATGAGTGCTGCAGGGACTGGGGAGCTACAGCTTGAGGGAACCATGAATGCCAACTTGTACTATGACATACTAAAGCAGAGCATGATCCCCTCCCTTCGGAGACTGGGCTGCAGGGCAGTATTCCAACATGATAATGACCCCAAACACACCTCCAAGATGACCACTGCTTTTCTAAAGAAGCTGAGGTTAAAGGTGATGGACTGGCCAAGCATGTCTCTTTGTAATAGTCCGGTTTGCAGAGGTGCTGTTCCATGGGATCGATCCAGCACAACTAGCAAATGTAATAATGTCAACCCGTTTGAAGATGTCCATTCTAGGCCCTTGGGAGCAATGGCGCACTTCTACAGGTGCATTCAGGACAGTGTAACAGTGATTTTCATTTAGTTCAGTCATCTGTGAAATTTCTGTTCTTTTCCCCAATGCAGGTTTCTTTAAAATAGCATTTTAGACATATTATAATATAAAAGATATTCAATGCTACACAAGAGAACTAATATGAGATTTATTTGTACTGTTGTGCATTTGATATTTCTATGTTATCTGTGTATAAAATGTATAGACCAAAATCTCTTTTCACATTATGGAAGGATATCTGTAGAAGAGCAGAAACAGATCTGAAAGTAATACTTATTATTTCTTTATTATAAGGACTTACTGTATTTGTCCTTTATTATTCTTATTCGGGGTAATTGTTTTTTTTAGGGCAAAATGCTTTTTCTGTCTGAGAATAAAACTTTGACCCAATGGGTTCCAAGAATAGCAGTCTCCGAATGATTCAGTCTATTAAAATTGCTTGTAAAAGCTTTTTACATTAACAGACCCCCAGTGGATTGTCCTCACACTGTCTTCACCAGACTGTCAAAAGCATCATCATCACTTGTTCTTTTTAGAGAAGATCAAAATAACTTTTTATCTATTTAATTCATTAGTTTATATACATAAAATGGTGAACCACAAATAAACAAGCCAACAATAACGAGTGAGCTTTTTGTTATATATTGATTCCCTAAGAAAAAATATTACCGTAAATGAACAATATGAGTCCTTACATGAATTATTATAGCTGAAGTTTAATCTGGTGATATTTTGTCTTCCCTTGTTCCTAATTTCCCTAATTGTCACGCTGATTTATATAAATAAGGTTTTGTTTTTCATTAAATACCTTATTTTAAATCCAGTGACATCATCATAACTGGGTCTCTAGGCATTGCAGACAGGCAGTGGCTAGTGGGAGGGGCCAGAAGGGTGCTGTACATTAGCTTCCTAAAACGCTTTAGTACTCCTCAGGGGCGTAACTACAGGGGTTGCAGGGGTTGCGATTGCTACCGGGCCCCATGCTCCAGGGGGCCCAGTAGCAAACCAGTGGGTGAACTTCCAGGATTGCAAAAGTCACACTTGCGACCGGGCCCTGGCATTGCACCACTGTGGGGAGGCCCCAAGATTGCAGGAAGGGAGCCCACTGCAGAACTTGTGAAAGGATCCTGCTGCGGGACCGTAATAAAAGGCCATGCAACGAGAGTAAAGAGCCCCAGGATTAGTGGGAAGAGCCCTGGGCTTGAAGGGAAGGGCCCCGGCCAGGGATCTGGGGGGGCCCTTCATGTTTTCTTGCATCGGGGCCCTGAAGGCTCTAGTTACGCCTCTGGTACTCCTCTTGAGAGCCTTCAGTCCTGATGCAAGCAGTGGGCTGGCTCTTGGAAGGAGGTATGCAAATATTAAAATGTCTTGTTGTGTGGATTTCTGTGTGGAGGAATGGCAATTTTTAGGCAGGTTGCATTTCACACAGTCCTTAGGAAACACATATGATGCTGAGCCTCCATGTTTGAAAGAAGTGAATTTCAATGGGACAGACCAGGAACTGGAAAGCTAGTGAAGAAAAGCTTAGATAATGCTAGTTGTCCTCCAACCAGGAAATAAGGCAGGCTCTATCTCTTTCTATCCGACTTGCCGCAGCTTTTAAAGCACGCTGTCAGACAGTGCTTGTCCAAGACATTGTGCTTCCTGGATCCAAGAATGAAATGCTAAATTTTATTAAGGTTACAAACACTTTAATCAATTGTTATTGGACAGTCTTGTACTCAATTGCCTTTTTTTTTCCTCACAAGTTTCTCTGTTCTTCACTAGCACTAACACTCCAGGAGTTTGTAAAAGCTGACCTATTGAGTTGGTTTCTAATTATTCGCTTTGGCTCATTTTAGCTATTAGACTCTTTCTATCAGTGGCCTTATTGTCAGTTAGCATGATTACTTCTTGTTGGTGACCCCCTGGCCTGTGCACGTCTGCCTCTGTATGCACTTGGTACTAAGACATAGTACTTTCTGCTGGATGCATTTTAGGCAATAATATAAATTGTCTGGTGGATGTTGACTTTTCTTTCCCTTGACCATCTTTGTCTCATGCCTGTTATTGTGTCCAATTTTCTCTATTTACTGACATTACTGGCACCAAGTATGAACTAAAGTCGTCCATACACTGGTAGAATTTATCAAAGGATATATACATGCTGAACCTACTAATATTCTGATGCTCAATAGCCAGTGCTCATAATACATATCTTGAGTGCATTGAATTTAAAACACAAAAAACTCTCTGAAAGTATCGCTTGTATAGCGGACCTCTTGAGGCACACCCTTGCACCACGTGTAATCTTTAAGTTATCCTGGTGTTCAGTTCATCAAATACATTCAGTAATTCCCACCACCAATGTGCCTGTGTGCCAGTATTGCCAATTTCCCTAAAGTGAAATTTACTGACAGGATACCCAAGTTACAAACAGCACCAAATTTTTTTCTGACAAAAATCATGAAATTTGCTGACAGAGCCACATTTTTTAGGTGCAAATATCAATATTTAGGCAACAGACCTGTTGTGTGATTAGCAATGGGTTTAAGGCATAACAAAAGGCAAAAAAACATATTTCTCCTTTTACATGAGGGTCAGGTTAATATAACCCAGCACCTCAGAGTCTGTAGAATTCCCCCTGACAGTGCAAGGGGGAACTCTGAAAACTCTGATGTAAACAGGAATGCTGCGGATCATGATGTAAGGGGGAATGCTGCAGACTTTTCAGTAACTCTGATATAAGGTGGTCTCTGGTTACAAGAGCCCCCCCTTCTTACATCAGAGTCCACAGCGTTCTTCTTTACATAAAGATTCCCACTTACATTAGAGTTTTATTTCACATCAGAGTCCACAAAGTTCCCCCTTGCATTGTAAGTGTCAGGTAATGTCAGATTGCCCCCTGCACTATCATAGTCTCATTATAAGTCACTAATCACTGCCATAAGTAGTAAAAAAAAAAAAAAAAAAAAAAAGAATTACAATATACAAATGACATAAATCTTTCCCCTAGTTTGTAGACGCTATTACTTTCATTATTACCAATCAATATACACCTATTGGGATTTTTTTTACCAAAAATATGTAGCAGAATACATATTGGCCTAAATTGATGAAAACATTTGATTTAAAATTGTTTTTATTGGGAATGTTTTATAGCAGAAAGTGAAAAATATTGTTTTTTCTCAGAATTGTCACTAGTTTTTTGTTGATATGGCAAAAAAAAAAAAGAAAAGCACAGAGGTGATCAAATATCACCAAAAGAAAGCTCTATTTGTGGGGAAAAAGGACATCAATTGTATTTGGGTACAGCGTTGCACGACCACGCAATTGTCAGTTAAAGTAACGCAGTGCCATATTGCAAAAAAATGGCCTGGTCATTAAGGCGGTAAAACCTTCCGATCCAGAAGTGGTTAAATTAAATTGATTTATTTTTTGCACTCAGGACATGTATTATGAGCGCTGGCTATTGAATATAAAAATATTAGTAGCATATATATATATATATATATATATATATATAGATATATATATATATATATATATATATATATATATATTTACATACATAGTTTACCGTTCGATTTACTGTTTATTGTGTGAACACAAGTTTATGTTTGCAGCCACAGTCAGGGCCGGCCCTACCATGGGTCCCACTGGGTACATTGGACCCAGGCAGCACTTTGAAAGGAGCAGCAAATTGATGCCCAAGATTTTTTTTCAGCAGTTTTTTGTGTCATTAGTTTGTGGCGCGTTACAGGCGGAATTTCCCCATCTCATACTGCCGCCTGTAGTGCAAACTGATGAGTATGAGGAAGCGGAGCGTCTCCTCCTGGGAACGTCCCTTACGTGATTGTGGTGTGCGCAATGCTGTCAGACATCAGCGCACTCCATCTTACGCAGGGCAAGCTGGATCTTCTAGGGCGGTGCTTGCGGCAGACACAGTAGTGACAGGAGAACAGACAGTGGGTGTTGGTGGACCGGTCTGGTGGTGAGTTATGGAATAAAAAAACAGTATATGTAATATTTTCTAAATGTTATATTTATATAAAATAATGGATCGCCTTTTGGTGGTGATTTTTTTTTTGGGGGGGCAGCATTTCATTCTTGGACCCAGGCAGCACAATGTCTTGGGCCAGCCCTGGCCACAGTTTATTTATGTAATTATAGATTACATTTCATTTGGATTCATGGTTACTGATATATAAGAAAATTTTTTAGAGGGAAACACGGAATTGTCACTACATATACTCCAGTAGAATTTAGTTCTAAATTTTCAATATCTTTATGATCTTCTTTCTAATAGTTAGTGGGGTCAAATCAGTGTTTGTTTTTGATCTAATGGACAAGAAAATTAGAAGCAGCAGGATAGAACATTTTTTCTCAGCAGTGCGTGTGGTTTTCCTTTAAAAAATACCATTCATTCCAAAATGAAATGTTGAAGGCGAGAGATTTTGTGCAAATGTTTATATGAAAATCTACTGGTATATAGCCAGATTCAGATAGCACCTGTGCAGTAAGGTCTTTACCAAGCTGCCACTGTAGATTCAGAAATTTGAATTAAGGTGAAGTCTTCGGCAACCGGGAAGAGTCTTGCAGCAAATCCCAAATTCTGAGTCTGAACCAGGGTCTTACACATCCATAAACATAATATCTGCAATAGCGTGTTAGTTTACAATGTTAAGCATTCCACATGGCAAGCTGTTACAGGTTCAACATGAAAGTAACCTGTGCTGCTTAAAAATACTGGGGCCATTTATAGTTCTGTCACACAGAAATACAGCGTTAAATAAAAGAAATAGTCAGATTTAGAGGCAGTTCTACTATAAAGGTTCATTAACTGCATCTGGACCGGAAGATTTTCCCCCTTAATGACCAGGCCATTTTTTGCGATTCTGCACTGCGTTACTTTAACTGACTATTGCGTGGTTGTGTGACGCTGTACCCAAATAAAATTGGGTCTTTTTTTCCCCCACAAATAGAGCTTTCTTTTGGTGGTATTTGATCACCTGTGCGATTTTTATTTTTTGCGCTATAAACAAAAAAATAGCGACGATTCCGAAAAAGAAAAACAATATTTTCCCATTCTGCTATATAACATTCCCAATAAAAAAATGTAAAAATCTATTTTTTTTCATCCTTTTAGGCCAATTTGTATTCTGCTACATATTTTTTTGTAAAAAAAAATCCCAAAAAGCATAGTTATCGCATCTACAAACTAGGGGAGAGAGTTATGTCATTTTTATCTATTTATTTATTTTTTACTAGTAATGGCGGCGATCAGCGATTTTTAGTGGGACTGCGACATTGCGGCGGACAGATCGGACCCCTAACTGACATTTTTTACATTTGTGGGGGGCTAAAAATATGCACTGTTACTGTACTAATGACACTGGCAGGGAAGGGGTTAACTCAGGGGCGATCAAAGAGCTAAGTGTATGCCTAGGGGTTGTTTTATAACTGTGAGGGGGATGGACTTATGGAATCAACATAGAGACCTTCGATCCTAAATAGAAGGATCACAGGAGCTCTGTGCTGATTCCTGAGAGAGCAACGGTGTGCTGTGTTTACAACATCAGACCGTCATTCTCTCTCCATGGGGAGTGATCACAGGTGCCCGGCGGCAATCACGGCCCCATGAGTCAGCTTTCCCGAGCACAGCCAAGCCAGCCTGCCGCAGTAAATCTTCGGCGGGCCGTCGGCAAGTTGTTAAAGAATTCCCTGTCTGCTGCTCTAAACCAGCACTGTGACAAATAAAACCTGCCCCTGACTATTTATAGGTGCATGTGTTTAGAGCAGCCTTTAATGCCCTTTGTACCCCAGAGAAATCATATAAATATATTTCATGTCTCAGGGAGCCCTTGGTAACATTTGTTTATTGAGGTCTATTGAGGGTCATTGGGAAAATGCCCCTTACATTGGTGGTGATAAGTGGAAAGAATGCCCCCCCTTACAGGGGTGGCAAGAATGATGCCTTTGCAGGCATTTCGCTGGCTGTGCCAAGTGGTGCTGGACTTGGAACCATGCAGGCACCATCAGATAGGAGGTCAGTTAGACACAGCTCAGGGAACCCCTAGCCAATTCTGGAGGGGCCCTGGTTGGGAAGGGCTGGTTTGTGTGAAAATCATCTTTTTTGTTAAATGTGTCCCAGAGCTTTGCAAATCTGTCTCATTTGGCCGCTCAGGATTGCAGTTGTTGGGGTCACAAATACACTTTATACTAAATGAAAGGCAGCCTGATTTAAGCCCCTTAAATCGGGTCCACCTTTCATTTGTTCAAGAAGACTCGACCAGGCCCTCCATTAACCCCTTATGGACCAGCGGATGAAAACGGACAGACATCCAGCCTGATCCAATAAAAACAGACGGATCTCCTTCTATCTAGTAGATTGAATCTGATGGCATTCGGTGTAAACGGACAGGTGGTCCATTTGCATCCAACCGCTCCGAGAGGAGAGCGGGCTGTCTGTATCTGCTCTGCAAAAGTGGAACTTACATGTACAAGCCATCCACCTGCTCAGCTGGGATCAGCGGACAGATTCTCCACTGAGCAGGCGGACTCCTGGTGAAATCTGCTCTGTGTGAAACGGCCTTACTTGTAATTTTGTTGTAGAGTATGTTTATAATGCTATCGCTTTAATATATTTGAATGCGTTACTATGTATCTCTACAGGTAAACTTACATAATACCTGCTAGTTAGTAATGGATTTAAACTTCACATCTATGGCTGATTGCTCAATGTGTAACTGGAACATGAAAAATCTGATCTATTATTCTGCTTGACAGAAGAATATTTTATTGTGCTGTTTTGTATGTGTGATTTTCTGTGGATCAAAGTTATGCAATCTTACTGTGTAAGGGTCCATTCACACATAACGGACAGCTGCAGTAGGGGGCGGCACCACACTTGATTTAGCGCATCATACAGCTCCCCTTTTTTTTACACTGAGCTTTATTTGAAATGTACACTTTATTCATGTCATTGGCTCATTGGACACAGCAGCACAATGCGCTGTACACTGACATGTGATTCTGTACAGTGCGATGCAATAAAATGTAGCATGCCATTGTGTTAAGCTGGCCAGCAGTCTGAACAAAAAAAAAAAAAGAACAGATTCCTCCATCCACATGAGCCAGGTGAATAGAGGAATCCCCCCACCAGAACATTGTATTCTGACTGCTGGAAACCTCTGCTTTCAGAATACAATGAACAGCGGCTTTAGCTTCAGGTTTTAAACTTCCCGATTGAAATGGGAAATTTTGATCTATCCATGGCCAGCTCCACAGTGAAGACACAATATTTTAACGAGCAGCACGTACCAATGCAATATACTTCCTGCAAGCACAAAACCCCAATACCACCGTAGTATATATACAGTGTCATATTGAAGTGATTATACAACCATGATCCCCTTTCCATTTTGTTTAGGCAGAAAATCTCTTTCTAATAAAAGTGTTCTGAGCGGCTGTACAGTTGCTTGATTACTTTTACAGGGGGCAGGGGACCTACCAAGGACCGAGGCAACTGACGCATCGGGTGCACAGAGAAGAAAGGAAGGGACAGAGGCTGTCATCACTTTCGGTTCTGATTTATTTACAAGCCCTTACTGGTTTGTAAAGTAGCCGATCAAACTGATCTCGGTTTGATTGGCTGCTTTGGAGGCAGATAAATGGGGTATCAAAGACTCCAGATCTCTCTTCATAAAGGGAACCTGTCATGGCACATAAAATGAAGTAGAATATGCCTACATGCTGACCATCAACCAGATGTAATAAGAAATGAGAGATTTAAGATAGAGATGAAGAAGGGGGATTTTAAGGGTTAGCAGCCAATTCCTAGCAGTGTCTCCACATACATATATCAAGATAAATAGGGTAAAATGAATCGGCGCTTAATCACCTCCCATAAGAATAAATAATAAAAACCCCTTGAGAAAGCCACATGTCTGCTGTGACGCAACTAGTCGGGAGAAGCGTCTGACGTCACTTCCGGTCCTCGGCCGAGACCAGAAGACCCTGGATATTACTGCCTAAGCCGCTGCCACGCTACTTTTATGCTGTTATATGCCTACATTTATGTGAGTGCATTCTTTTAAATTAATAAATGTTACCATTTGAAACGTACTACACCATGAAGTGCCTCCTTTTATCGTGGGTTTGAGCTCCAAACCTTATCCAGGATTTCATCCCTTGATGTCGATACTGGCTTTCCATTAAAGTCCCAGAGTAGCCTGCTTTTAAGGAACCATTGGTGGATCCCTATTCCCACAGAGGCCATCCGGTTTTTACCTTTGGTACAAACGCTCATTCTGAGTGTTTTGGAGGTGAGCGGCCATTGCACTTATTTAAAGGATCCTAGCTCACCACCCCAGTTAAATTGGTTTCCCGCACTTTTAAGGAGTTTTCCGCACTTCTGGAATTATTTCCTCACCAGCACTTTCGCTATGAACTTTTGATATTTATGGATTGATGAACTTATTCTTTGCACGTTTTATCTGTGTATTTATTTACCTCTCACTATGCACTATATAACTTTATGATATTTTATAAGTTTTATCCTTTGCATTATTTGCACAAAATCACCTATATCTTTAAATATTACCATCGTACTTTTGCAGTTGCTGTGCTTGGTTTTAAAAAGTTTTTATTATTTATTATTTATTCTTATGGGGGGGTGATTAAGCGCCGATTCATTTTACCCTATTTGTCATGGCACATGCTATCACCAGGCATGTTGTTAATCCTTAGTAACAAAATGGGTAAACAAAATAAAAATACAGTGTAAAAAAAAAATATATTCAAGGGATACACGCTCATGTCTTTCTACTGTGCCTGATCACCATAGTGGAAACAGCATGGCTCTTTCCCTGCAGATAGCCTCATGTCTATGGGAAAAGGTAGTATAATCCTCTTAGGCATTGTTCTCTGAAGCTTTGCTGAATGGGATTCACACCAGTAGTAGGGGCTGGAATACATGCACAAGTTTTATCAGAGCAGCGTTCACGGTTCTACACGCTGGTTTCATTGTGTAGTGTTAGGCAGGAAGCCGTGCACGCCGTTCTGCTCATTCACGATCGTGTACTCCCCCTTTCTATTGTATCTTTGAATGTATACAAGTGTGTCATTGGCTGATTCTATGTGAGTAACTTGTGTCATGTGACTGTACAGTTGGAACTGATTGGCTGATGTTGTATAGCCATTACTTCCTGCTGTTGCCCTTTTTGTTGTTCCATAAATAAACGGAGCTCCATGCCTTAAGCAGGACATTCTATTGAGCATCCAATGTGATAGCAGCCTTTGTGTCTGTACTACTGGCTACTGAAGATCAAGCATACATTAAGATCCAAGACAGACCCAAAGGATAACACTATTTAGCTTCTAGGAGCAGAAAACAAAATGCTAATAGTAGCTTCTAGGAGCTTAAAAAAACACTAGTGTGCATGGAGCCATAAGCTGCAAAGTTATCTTAGCTTGAAGAGGCGTGTTTATTACTTAACATATAAAACATTAAGGCTAAAATTCACATTAAATGCCAGTGGGTTTGCTCTGTATTCATAAACATACTTCTAAGCAACTGCGTGTCCTGGCCAGCAAAATGCTCCTGTGAGGGCTAAATTAAATTTTAAAAAAAAAAGTCTTTATTATCTAATGAAAGCGAATGAACCATAGTACCTGATATTTTTGTTTTATTCAACTGTAAAGATGTCAGGGTACCAGTAATCCAGACCACACAAGGATGCAGGTAAAATAAAGGAGTTTATTGAAGCAAACTGTTAGGGATACAAGTGGTAGCCTGATGGCAGAGGAAGGCCCCACGTGTGCTGGAGGGCGGAGCTTAGACGGGACCCCCCAAGGTAAGTGACACAGGCTAACCTGAGGTGCGGAATCTAAGTATCCACCGGTTTTCGCCAGGGCCTCTAGTGGTGAGGATGGACTTTGCTGCGTGTGGATACCAGGTCGCAGTCCTCAGGGTCGCCCCACCAAGGGAGAAACCGGTCAAGATCCGAAGGCAGATAAGCAGACAAGGGAGATTCGAGAGAATGGTCAAACAAGCCGGGGGTCAGGACGGGCAGCAGGTCAACAAGGTCAGGAACAAGCCAAAGGTCAAACGGATATCAAACAGGTAACAGGAAGCAGGCTTCAGGAACACAGGAAGAGCTGCAGACAAGACAGCGAAGACACAGTGCTTCTGAGCTGTTTAAATAAGGCAGCCTGTTTGCCAATTACTGCAATTAGTCTGCTCTTGTTTAACCCTTTGGATTGCAGAATCATGACAGCACATCAGTGTGCTCAGGAAGCATTCCTAACATTGCCCCCCCCTAAAAGGCAACCTCCGGGTGCCCAACAAACTGCTTTTCTGAGGATGGGCAAGAAAAAACGCCTGGATCAGGTCTCCGGCATGAATGTTACTCTCAGGTTCCCATGAATTCTCTTCCAGCCCATAACCCTTCCATTTAATAAGGAACTGAAGCTGGTTACCTCTTTTCCGGCAATCAAGTACAGCCTCAACTTCGTACTCCATGTCGCCATCCACCATCACTGGTTCCGGAGGTCCAGGGCTTCTGCCGGGGAAGGCGTCTGGAACTACGGGTTTTAAAAGAGTGACATGGAACACAGGATGGATCCGTAGGGTATCAGGTAAGGATAACTCATAGGACACGGCATTGAGTCTTCTTTTAACGGGGAATGGGCCGATAAACCTGGGAGCCAACTTCTTGGATGGGCATGCCAAGCGGAGGTTAGCTGTGGATAAAAAGACCTGGTCACCTGGTTGGAGAATCAGTTCTCCCCTCTTTTTCCCATCAAAGATTCTTTTGGATGCTATCTGAGCCTTGGCCAAGGTGTCCTGCAGAAGTTTGTTGTTACTCGTGAAGAAGTCAATGGTGACCTGAACTGCGGGCACTCCGGAATCAGATGGGAAGTCGGGCAGAAAGGAAGGATGAAACCCATAATTGGCAAAGAAGGGAGATTGGCCGGTGACAGAATGTAGTGAATTATTAAAGGCAAATTCCGCAAATGGTAGTAATGCTACCCAGTCGTCCTGGACGAAGGTGGTAAAGCACCGGAGATATTGTTCCAGGGTCTGGTTCGTTCTCTCTGTTTGCCCGTTCGTCTGCGGGTGGTAAGCTGAAGACATAGATAATTCAATTTTTAGTAGCTTACACAAGGCCCTCCAAAAGCGTGACGTGAACTGTACCCCTCTGTCCGAGATAATGTTCTTGGGTACCCCGTGGAGTCGCACGATCTCCCTAATAAAGACTTCTGCAGTTTCCTTCGCAGAGGGGGTACCTTTGAGGGGTAGAAAGTGGGCCATCTTAGTAAGCCGGTCTACAACCACAAAAATGGCGGAGCACCCGGCCGAAGGTGGAAGTTCCACGATAAAGTCCATGGCGATAGTTTGCCAGGGCCGGTCAGGGATGGGGAGTGGTCTGAGGAGACCCCACGCCTTATTTCTGGTGGTTTTACTCCTGGAGCAAGAAACACAGGAAGACACATAACTTCTGCAGTCTTTTTCCATTTCAGGCCACCAGAAGGTGCGTTGCATGAGGTCAAGGGTCCTATGAATGCCAAAATGGCCAGCGAGAGGGTGGTCATGGCAGGCAGCTAGAACCGAAACTCTGACTCCCTCCGGGACAAAGATTTTGTCCTTAGCCCACAACAAACCATCCTTGCGTGACAGGGGTATCCCAGGAGGACCGGAAATGTTGGCAGAGGCTTGCTCAAGATGGGATTTCAGGCTAGTGAGCAGGAGCAGGAAGTTTTTCTCTGACAGGATAGTGTCAGGTACCAAATCTTCTTTAGGATTATCAAACATCCGGGACAGGGCATCCGGTTTGACATTTTTCGACCCGGGACGATAGGTAATATGGAACGAGAATCTGGAGAAGAAGAGTGCCCATCGGGCCTGGCGGGGTCTAAGTCGTTTTGCAGATCTTAAGTATTCAAGGTTCTTATGATCGGTAAATATAAGAATCGGGTGTGATGCTCCTTCCAGTAGATATCTCCACTCTTCGAGAGCGGCTTTGATAGCCAGGAGTTCCCGGTCCCCGACATCATAATTTTTCTCCGCGGGAGAGAGTTTCCGGGAAAAGAAGGCTATTGGGTGAGTTAAGTCTTTAGTTCCCTGTCTTTGGGAGATGACTGCCCCGACCGCAACTTCCGATGCGTCTACCTCCAGGAGATAGGGTAAGGCAGGATCCGGGTGACTCAGGATAGGGGCAGAGGTAAAATGTTTTTTAAGAACCGAGAAGGCGGACTGAGCCTCTGGGGTCCACTGGAAGTGGACATTCTTCTTAGTAAGGTGAGTAATAGGGGCTATGATGTTGGAGAACCCCTTAATGAACCTCCTATAAAAATTGGCGAAGCCAACGAAGCGCTGTACTCCCTTTTTGTCTGATGGAGGTGGCCAGTCCAGAATGGCAGAGACCTTCTGAGGATCCATCTCTATTCCATCTGTGGAAATTATTAACCCCAGAAACGGGATACTGTTCTGCTCAAAAACGCACTTCTCGGCCTTGGCGTAGAGACCATGCTGGCGAAGGCGACCGAGGACATTTCGAACGTGCTCGCGATGCTGCTCTAGGGATGTTGAGAAGATTAGGATGTCATCCAAGTATACGATGACGAAGATATCCAACCAATCCCTGAAGATGTCGTTCACAAAGTGTTGGAACGTGGCAGGAGC
The DNA here is from genome assembly GCF_965119305.1 of Pelophylax lessonae. Taxonomy (NCBI): domain Eukaryota; kingdom Metazoa; phylum Chordata; class Amphibia; order Anura; family Ranidae; genus Pelophylax; species Pelophylax lessonae. The sequence continues at coordinate 458,740,759 of NC_138768.1, forward strand.
ATTACAAAGGCCAAATGGCATTACCAGGTATTCGAAATGTCCGAATCTAGTGCGGAAAGCAGTCTTCCATTCGTCGCCCTCCCGGATGCGCACCAAGTTGTATGCCCCACGAAGATCCAGCTTAGTAAACAGGACGGCAGATCTGAGTCTCTGAAAGAGTTCGGGGACTAGAGGAAGGGGATAACGGTTTTTAATAGTAACTTTATTTAAATCCCTATAATCAATGCATGGTCGGAGAGTGTGATCCTTCTTCTCTACGAAGAAGATACCTGCCCCTGCTGGAGAGGTAGAGGGACGGATGAACCCCTTCTTCAGACTTTCGTCTACATAGTCTTTTAAGACGTCCAGCTCACGTTCAGAAAGTGGGTAGATCCGGCCGAACGGGATTTCGGCTCCTGGGAGCAAGTCGATGGGGCAGTCATATGGACGGTGGGGGGGCAAGGTCTCTGCTCCCCGTTTGCTGAATACATCCAGGAAATCATGGTATGCTTTGGGCACCACAGAACATACATCAGGTTCAGATTCAAGACAGAACAGAGTCTTGGGGAATTCAGGAGGAGCGGGTAGACAGGAATTCTTGCAGTACAGAGATGGGAACTGGATGGTGCCTGTGATCCAATTGACTTGTGGGTTATGTGCTTGCAACCACGGTAATCCCAGGATAATGGGAAATAAGGGGGATTTGATAACATCCAAGATAATCAGTTCCTTGTGGCCGGAGGAGGAGACCATAGGAAGGGGAAAAGTTTCTTGGGTCACGGGCCCGGATTTGATGTGGGAGCCATCAGCCAGGAAGATGGTGAGGTCCTGGGTCTTGAGCCGGAGAGGTACGCCATGTTGCAGGGCGAACGAGCGATCAATGAAACAACGGCAGGCTCCCGAGTCAATGATTGCTGTAACTGGGACGGGTCCTTCCGGAAGCTGTAATGACACAGGAAAGGCTAGGTGGGAGGAACTGGTAACAGATGCCACACAACTGGATGGTGAGGCCTGCAGGAACTTATGGTATTTTGCCGGGCAGGAGCGCACATAGTGGCCAGCTTCACCGCAATACAGGCACAGGTTACCCAACTGGCGACGGCGTCTCTCCTCCGGGGACAAAGCAGGCCGTATGATCCCAAGTTGTATAGGTTCGGGCATATCTGAGGCGACTCCAGCAGGAGCGGGGTTGGTAGGAGCTGACCCAGCGGAAGAAAAGTATGCAGGAGGAGCAACTGGTAGCGTCCAGGCTGGTCTGAACTGCTGCGGAGATCGTTCTGCTCTGCGTTCCCGTAGCCGCCGGTCGATTTGAATGGACTGGGAAATCAAATCTTCCAAGGTGTCGGGGACACCTACCCGTGCCAGCTCGTCCTTCAGTCCTTCCGACAAACCGAGACGGAACTGATAACGGAGTGCTGCTTCGTTCCAGGACGTATCAGAACTGATGCGGCGGAAGTCAGTAACGTAGTCTTCTACGGGCCTGCGACCCTGCTGAAGAACATGAAGCGCAGCTTCTGCGGTGGAGGATCGCTGCGGGTCATCATAGAGCTGTGCCATGGCCTCAAAAAATGACCGTAAGGAGTTTAAATGGGGGCTGCCCTCTTCAAGGAGCCGATGAGCCCAGGACTGGGGTTCACCTAGGAGCAGGGAGATAACAAACCCCACCTTGGTGGTCTCCAAAGAAAAGGTTTGAGGTTGCAGGGAGAAATACAGCTGGCAGGCGTTGCGAAATGCGCGGAATTTACCGCGATCCCCGGAATATTTTTCTGGAGCAGGAACTCGAGGTTCTGGTGGCAGCATCACTACGGTAGGGCCAGAAGCAGGTCCAGAGGGTGCTGCAGCAGGAGAGGAAGCAGATAATACAGGAGGACCCCCCCTGAAGTGTCGTAGAGCGCAACCGTTCCTCTAGCTGTGTGTAGCCGTCTTGAAGCGACTTTACGGCTTGAGACAGGGTTGCGAGGTGTTGGCTGATCTCTTCCAACGGTGAGGCTTCTCTTGCAGGCTCCGTCATGGCTGTCTTGTACTGTTAGGGATACAAGTGGTAGCCTGATGGCAGAGGAAGGCCCCACGTGTGCTGGAGGGCGGAGCTTAGACGGGACCCCCCAAGGTAAGTGACACAGGCTAACCTGAGGTGCGGAATCTAAGTATCCACCGGTTTTCGCCAGGGCCTCTAGTGGTGAGGATGGACTTTGCTGCGTGTGGATACCAGGTCGCAGTCCTCAGGGTCGCCCCACCAAGGGAGAAACCGGTCAAGATCCGAAGGCAGATAAGCAGACAAGGGAGATTCGAGAGAATGGTCAAACAAGCCAGGGGTCAGGACGGGCAGCAGGTCAACAAGGTCAGGAACAAGCCAAAGGTCAAACGGATATCAAACAGGTAACAGGAAGCAGGCTTCAGGAACACAGGAGCTGCAGACAAGACAGCGAAGACACAGTGCTTCTGAGCTGTTTAAATAAGGCAGCCTGTTTGCCAATTACTGCAATTAGTCTGCTCTTGTTTAACCCTTTGGATTGCAGAATCATGACAGCACATCAGTGTGCTCAGGAAGCATTCCTAACACAAACAACAATAAACTCACAGCAAAAGTGAGGAAGTGAGAGCAGGAACAAGCCGGGGTCAAGTCCAGAAGCGGGTAGTCATCCAAGCCAGGGTCGAGTCCAGAAACGGGTAGTCTGCTGATGCCAGGTCGTCTGCCGATGCTGGGTCGAGAGCCAGGAGAGTCATCAGCCAAACCAGGTCATACATGGAGAAACACGGAGAAGAGAAGACTGCTAGCAGAGATGCAAATGCAAGGGCAAGGACTGCAACCTATCAGGTGATATAATCAGGTGTGCAGCATCATCAGTGTGCGACACCCAGGCAGCAGGCAAGTGATAATGCAATCAGAGTTTATAAGAGGCAGCAGTCTGCACATGTCCAAGATGGCTGCCAACAGGAGGGCAAGGTCAGATCTTGACAGTACCCTCCCCTCAACGGCTCCTTCTCCGTAGAGAAAAAAGCAGTTTCTGAGGAAAGCGAGCAGTAGGGCGGGAGCATAAACATCAGCGGAGGGAACCCAGGAGCGCTGCTCAGGAGCATAAACCTTCCAGTGCTCCAGTTATTGAACCTGACCTCAGAGCAGATGAAAATCCAAGATGCTGCTAACAGCATACTCGATTGCCCACAGGAATGGGACAAGGGCGACGAAGTGAAGAAGTATATTGATTGCAAACCAGTGGCTTCAAAAGTGACATGTGAAAGACATTGGAGATACGCATGCCAGGCGGAAAACCAAGGGCATAGGCCACCAGGTTCACCTTACAAAAAAGGACCAACAAAACAGGGTGCCAGTTTTGGAGTGGGTACCCAGAGGTTGAGATTACTGGTCAACGGAGCAGATAAACGTCTCCAGTGTGACTGGAGCTTCTGATGCTGTGCAGAGACTCATAAACACTCTTGAATCTGCACCCAAAAGGAACGGAGGGCATGAAGATGATCCTCCACAGCCGGGATGTCCTGTGGCGAGAACGACTTGGGCAACACTGCGGGTTGGAACCCATAATTGGCCATGAATAGAGACATTCCGGAAGACGAGTTGATGGCAGAATTCCTGGCAAACCCCAGGGTAGCAGACCAACCCAATTGTCCTGATGGTCAGAGATATATCAGTGGAAAAAATTGCTCCAGAGCTTGGTTGGAACGCTCAGTGGCACCATTGGACGGCGGATGGTAGGCTGAGGAGAAGGAGAGCCGAATACCCAACTCGGAGCAAAAGGCGCACCAGAACCTAGAGACAAACTGGCTCCCACGATCAGAGACAATCTCCTTAGGCAACCCTTGTAAACAGAAGACCTCCCTGGCAAACACAGAGGCAAGCTCCTGAGCGGTAGGCAGCCTCTTAAATGGAACACAGTGGTACATTTTGGAGAACCAGTCAACAACCCTGAGGATAACCGAGTAACCTTGAGATGTGGGAAGTTCCACAATAAAATCCATGGCCAGGTGAGACCAGGGACGCTCCCCATTGGGAATGGGATGCAGTAGGCCCAAGGGAATATGCAGAGGAGATTTGTTCTGGGCACAGACCGAACAAGCAGCCACATACACAGAAACATCAGTGCGGAGAGATGGCCACCAGAACTTACAGGAATTAGCCCTGGACATCTGGTTCTTACCAGGATGACCGACAGTCTTGGAATTGTGGTACGTGCGCAATAGCTTGATGCGCAATCCCTCAGGTACAAAACATTTGCCAGCAGGTCTCTCAGTGGAAGCATCAGGTTGGGCAGGTTTAGTTGGTGTGGATGGCAGCCAGAATATGATCTGAAGGTATGACCGGTGTCGGCACGGAGTCCTTCCTGGACAACTCAGAATACTGGTGAGACAAGGCATCAGCCTTAACATTCTTGGAGCCGGGCAAATAGGAGACCACATAGTTAAAATTAGACAAGAATAAGGCCCATCTGGCCTGACGGGGTGTGAGTCTCTTGGCCTCAGAGAGATACGTCAGATTCTTACGATCGGTGAGAATGAGAACTGGAACCACAGAACCTTCGAGCAAGTGTCTCCACTCTTTCAGAGCCAGGGTAATGGCCAAGAGCTCTCTGTCTCCAATCTCATAATTGCATTCAGCTGGAGACAGCTTCTTGGAGTAGAACCCACAGGGCCGTAAGGGTCCATCAGGTGTCCGACGATGAGACAGGAGGGCGCCTACTCCCATCTCAGTTGCATCCATTTCTAGGATAAAGGGCAAACCAGGATTGGCATGAGACAGAATAGGAGCTGAAGCGAAAGCAGACTTGAGGACCTTGAAAGCTTGGATGTCAGCAGGCATCCAGTTGTGGGAATCGCTGCCCCTCTTGGTCAGATCTGAGATAGGTTTGGCCAAAGAGTAGTTGGCAAACCCAAGGAAACGCTGAAAAGAATGGAGACCGCTGGGGCGAGGCCATTGTAGAACAGCCAAAACCTTCTGAGGGTCCATGGAGAACCCTTCAGCAGAAATGATGTAGCCCAAGAAGGCAACCTTAGACAGGTGGAATTCACATTTCTCAAGCTTACAGAAAAGCCCATTTTCACGTAACCGTTGCAGTACCCATCTGACATCCAGGTAGTGTGATTCAATAAAGTCAGAGTAAATCAAAATGTCATCCAAATAGACCACCACGCATTGCTGCAACAGATCACGAAAGACATCATTGATGAACTCCTGGAAGACAACAGGCGCATTGCACAAGCCAAATAGCATAACCAGGGATTCGTAATGACCGGTTCTGGTATTAAACGCGGTCTTCCACTCGTCGCCCTCCTTAAACCTTACGAGGTTATACGCGGCCCTTGATAAAGACCGTTGCTCCCTTGAGGCGGTTGAACAATTCAGTAATAAACGGAATCGGGTATGCATTCTTGACCGTGATGCGATTGAGGCCCCTATAACCAATGCAAGGTCTTAACTCACTCCCCTTTTTTTTTTCTGAAGAAAAAAACGTCACCCACTGGAGAAGTTGACTTGTGACTGTGCCCCCGGGTAAGCGCATCAGCAATGTACTCCTCCATGGCCTTATTCTGCACAACCAAAAGAGGATAAACCCTGCCACTAGGGGGAATGGCACCAGGATGCAAGTCTATAGCACAATTGTACGGACGATGAGGAGGAAGCATACTAGCGAGCACCTTGTCAAATACATCTTGATACTCACCATATTCAGTAGGCAACACTGAATCCCAGGCAGTACAAAGTACCTTAACAGGCCCATGGATACAAATAGCGCCACATTGTGAAGACCAAGAGAGGATCTCGACCGACTGCCAATTAAAGGTCTGATTGTGTCTCTGAAGCCAAGGGTACCCCAAAACAATGGAGTAGTGCGGGGACGAAATAATCTGGAAACAGGTCGACTCCCTGTGAACAGCCCCTATCGCCATATCAACCGGATATGTCTCGTGGGTAACCTGTGGCGGTTGCAGGGATCTGCCATCAATCACCTCGATGACTAGTGGAGAAACATGAGGCTGCAAGGGTATGGAATTCGCAGCAGCAAACGTACTGTCAATAAAATAACTGCCAGCACCGGAGTCTTCCAAAGCCTGAGTAACCACCGAACCCGATTCCCAGGAGAGGACAACTATGATTAGCGGTTTATCTTTACGGGAAACTGGGGACGAGGAAATTCCACCTAAGACCTGCCTCTGACAGGACCTTAGGTGCGAGCGGGTCGGACAAGATTTCAGGAAATGCCAAGCAAGACCGCAATACAGACATCGCCCCTCCCTCCTCCTAAAGGCCCGGTCAGCCTCGGAAAGGCGAGTGAACCCCAACTGCATGGGTTCACAGACAGACGCACCATCCCCAGGAGGTGTGGGAGGTGATGGAGAAATGGTGGGAAAGAAAGCGTAGGAGCCAATCTGGTAGGAGGCCTCCGCATGTGCTCCTTAAATGATGGTCTCTCCCTGAGCCTGGTATCAATCAAAATCAGGAAGGAAATGAGAGCCTCAAGCTCGTCAGGGAGATCCTTGGCTGCAATCTCGTCCTTTAATGCATCAGAGAGACCATGAGAGAAGACAGCCACCAGAGCCTCATTATTCCAGCTCACCTCTGCTGCCAGGGTACGAAATGCAATGGCATACTCGGCAACGGTTCGTATATTCTGTTGAATGGACAGGAGCAGCTTAGCAGCAGAGGCAGAGCGAGGAGGCACATCGAATACCCTACGAAAGGAGGCAACAAAACTCGGGTAATCGTGTATCACAGGATTATCATTCTCCCATAAGGGATTCGTCCAGGCCAAAGCCTTGTCTGAGAGCAACGAAATTAGGAAGCCCACCTTGGACCTATCAGAAGGAAACACCTGAGGAACCATCTCATAATAAATGCCCACTTGGTTTAGAAAGCCACGATACTGACTCTGTTCACCCCCATAGCGCTCCAGTAACAGCGACTTCAGCTGCAACAGCAGGAGCAGGAGCGGCAACAGGAGCAGCAGCAGGTGCAACAGGAGGAACCACTGCCTAGCAGCACCAGGAGCAAGGCGAGCGTGCAAGCAACGTCTGCAACGCCTGAGCGAACTGACCCAAAAGGTGATCTTGTTGATCGAGCCTGGTAACCAGCATGGGAAGCATAGGAGTACCTGCATCATCAGGATTCATGGCCCTTGCCTACTCTCAGGGTACCAGGAAACCAAACCACACAGGGATGCAGGTAAAATAAAGCTGTTTATTGGAGCAAACAACAATAAACGCACAGCAAGAGTCTGGAAGTGAGAGCGGAAACAAGCCAGGATCAAGTCCAGAAGCTGGGGTCGAGTCCAGAAGCGGGTAGTCTGCCGATGCCGGGTCGTCTGCTGATGCTGGGTTGTCTGCTGAAGCTGGGTCATCTGCTGATGCTGGGTCAAGAGCCAGGGGAGTGGTCAGCCAAGCAAGGTCATACATGGAGGAACACTGAGAACAGAAGACTGCTAGCAGAGATGCACCTTGGAGCACAAACGCAAGGGCAAGGACTGCAACCCATCAGTTGATAGATATAGTCAGATGTGCAGCATCATCACTGTGCGACACCCAGGCACCAGGCAAGTGATGATGCAATCAGAATTTATAAGAGGCAGAAGTCTGCACATGTCCAAGATGGCTGCCAACAGGAGCGCAAGGTAAGACCTTGACAAAAGATGACCATACATGTTACAATCTGACTGTACAACCTATTGAAAACAATAAATCGCACGGGACAGCCTGTTTGGATAAAACTGAATGCATGTTTTACAAAGGCTCTTATGTTAGTTTTGGTAGGTCTGTAAGATATTGGACTGAAATTGTGCAAGCAAATTGTAACATGTATAGTCAGCTTTAATGCTATATCCGATGATTTGTGACTTGAAAATTAGCAACATATCTTGTAGTCAGGTAATACCATGTTCTCTAAGGCTGCTTTCACACTGATGCGTTTTTGCTGCGTTTTGAAGAGCACTGCATCTTTGGTGCGGTTTTCAAAATCGCAGGTCTTGAATGAATAGAAAACGGGGGAAAAAATGCATCAAAACTGCACCTGCGTTGTGTTTTTGGTGCATTCTTTGAGTCACATTTCCGTGTTTAGCAGGTGCATGGAGGGATTTAGGAACCCAGAAAACGCACTGCAAATCATTTAAGAACGCATATGCATTTTTTTATGCATTTACAGTGGAGCAGTTTGAAAACAGCCTAAAGAGTTGTTTGCACTGATTACATTTCTGGAAAAATGAATAGCAACAGGGAATGATTTTCAAGCAAACAGAACTGACTTTTCTCCTTTATTTTGGTATTCAGTGTTTGTTGTTGTGCCTAGAACGTTGCATTTACCAAATAGCTTATTGCATTTTCATCAAACCCCTATGTAAATTCTTTTCATGGCCAATCTTGATTTCTCTTTCTTATTTTTTTAATGCCAAAAAAGCTTTTTGGAAATATTTATATTGTACATAGTGAGAGCTAAGGAGAATATTTAACTTTAAAATAAACATAGGAACAGGTAGTATGATGTGATCAACGGGTAGCAAATAAACTGGATTTTTCGTTAAAGATGGTGATAGCACTGGGGGTGAAACCAGGGTAAAGACGTTCCCAGGCTGGTAATAGAATGGCAGATGTTCTAGCCACCCAAATCTTCCCAGAAAGCCATGTTCCCATTTTCTGTTCTCTGTCCCGCCTTGCCAGCTGAGAAGGAGGTCACAGGTTAACACCAGCACAGGGAGGGGATGGAAAAGGGTTAGTGGGAGAGGGCAGAGGTTAGAGTGCTGCAGGAGGGGGGGAATGTCTGTGAATGCTGTGTCTAGCACTAGACAAAATTGGAGGTGAAATTTCTGCCTCAATAGGCTTTCTTATTTAGCAGATAAAGTATTTTTTGTAGGTATTTAATTCCCGTAAAAACAAACCATAACGTTTACTGTGTAGTGTGTGCTTGGAGAGATGTGGGGTTTCCCTGTTTCTGATTTCCCATGGCTCTTTGGACGTGAGCCATGATTTTTATGACCTTCTAATCTTTGTACCCCTAATATGAATGCTGAGATCATTCTGTTCTTTGTGCCCAGCTGCCCTGAGAACTCTATGTCACTGTGACAGCAGGATATTTACACTCATAGGAAAGGTTCACATTTATGGAGCGTGCAGAAGACAGCTTCTATATGTCTGTAGATGTCATATGTCACAAAAAGGTCTCTTATGCTCTGACATACTGTATATTGCTACAATGCAACTTATATGTGGAAAAAATTGGTGTTAATCACCAAACAACCTGCGCTAGTGGATATCAAAATAAAAATAATAATTGGTGTATGTGGAGAAATTCCGCGCTCAAACAAGTAACATACATAAATATGAATATAGATGAATACAATATTAGTGATTTATAATGGTTTATATTAAAAATAAAACCATAGAAACCATACCAAGTGATTCATCAACAAGTCCGTGCAAAAAGGTGAAATAGTGCATAGAGGGTTAAACTAAAAAAGTCTCTAGTGCAAAGAAAGCCATGGGAGATATTTCAATCTCAGGGCAGCTAATGAACATCCTGCAACTTGATAGTAGAAATACACTTCACCTTCACTCCTTCACCCAGTGAGTGCAAAAATTACTGCTTACCAAATATATCAGACCCCTTGATTATAGGGGGTCAGATATTTAGCGGTGATCTCCCTCAACTGATCAGAAAAGATGATCCATATATGTCCCTCCGTATTGGATATAAACAGCTGATGTATGAAGGGGTCACTGTCCCTTCAGGTACATAGATTTTTCACCCGTAATTTATATCATTAGGACCGAAGAAACTATAGAGAGAAAAGAAAGAGGGGCTCTCATGGCGTATTATCAACAGTGAACAATTTAATGGTTTAAAAATTGCACTTACTACAGTCACATTTCAGCAGGCCATTATCAAGGAGATTGCGGTTTTCAAACAATGGAGACAACGCTTCTGCGTTCCACCTCAAACTGGAACTTCCGATGTTACGATCTCACGTCCAGACGCGTTTCGCCAGCGCGTCGCCAACATCATCAGGGGTCATATATGGACCTCCTGTGGCTTTCTTTGCACTAGAGACTTTTTTTAGTTTAACCCTTTATGCACTATTTCACCTTTTTGCACTGACTTGTTGATGAATCACTTGGTATGGTTTTTATGGTTTTATTTTTATTTTTTCGCAATTTCCGCTGTTACTATCTCACGTCCCGACGCGTTTCGTCAGCACGTCGCCAACATCATCAGGGGTCATATATGGATTTCCCATGGCTTTATTTGCACTAGAGACTTTTTTTAGTTTAACCCTTTATGCACTATTTCACCTTTTTGCACGGACTTGTTGATGAATCACTTGGTATGGTTTCTATTGTTTTATTTTTAATTTAAACCATTACAAATCACTAATATTGGACACACCTATATTCACATGTATGTATGTTACTTGTTTGAGCGCAGTATCCCCCTTATAAGCAAAATGCAACTTATATGCATGCAGCCTCATATTTTTTTTTATATATATATATATATATATAAATGTATATTTTATTTCAGTTACCAAAGTGGGCAAATTTAGCATAATTCAAAGTTAACATTTTTGAATTACAAAAAGACATGCAAATCCAATTTGTTTATCCAGTGGTGTTTCTGGGGATCTGCTACCCGATTATTTCTCTTTTTTCTTTGTATTGCACTCTTTCCTTGAAAATATATTTTCACTACAAACCAGAGGAACTATGATTGTATACTACATAACTATTTCATTACTACCTAATAAACTCTCAGAGAAGAGCCTTAACATGTAAAGTCCTATTGATTAACCTTTTTTTTTCTTTTTTTTTTTAGTTCATCCATGCTAGTTTGTTGGACACCTTTCTAGATGACCCTTGAGCCGTAGGATATACAGCAGGTGTCTCCAAACAATGGCCCTCCAGTTGTTCAGGAACTACAATTCCCATCATGCCTAGTAATGTCTGTGAATGTCAGAGTTTTACAATACCTCATGGGATGTATAGTTCCGCAACAGCTGGAGGGCCGTAATTTGGAGATCCCTGAAAGTTTAGACTTCACTTCTAGCTATGGTTCAGAGATGATTATAGATGCTGTTCAAAGTTACACATAACTTATCAAGATTTCTTTGTCTATTATGCATGTGATTAAGTAATGTAATATATAAGGTTGCTTTGTTCTTGCATATCTCTTCCTTATTGTAACTGTGATACTTCAATAAAAAATTCTTGTTAAAAAAAACAAAACAAAGGCATGCAAAAGAATTCACTTCGGAAAATGTATCCTGCTATATAAACGAATGAGACCTGAAAGTCGATCAGATTCCTAAAAATTGGGCATACCACTTTTGAGTGTATTTAGCAGAGAGCTATATGTGGCCAATCAGTGATTATGTTTTATTGTTTGATACGATAGACATTATCATTAGTCTTTGCTTTACTTTATAAAATAAATATATAGCTCTAGGTAGTCCACAGGAGACAAACTAAATATACTGTGGAAATTTGCCCTTATGTTCTGTCCTGGTGGCATGTTGTGTGCCAAGGTACAACAGGGTCACAAGCAGTGGCGGCTGGTGCTCAAAATTTTTTTTTGGGGGGGGGGGGGGGCGCAAAAAGAAAAATGTAATAGGTATTGCTTCGCGGCAAAAAACGCGGTAAAAAAATTGCATGACTTTGAGGTCATGGTATAGGCATGGCACAGGTGATGGCATAGGCATGGCACAGGTGATGGCACAGGTGATGGCATAGGCATGGCACAGGTGATGGTATAGGCATGGCACAGGTGATGGCATAGGCATGGCACATGTGATGGTATAGGCATGGCACAGGTGATGGCACAGGTGATGGCATAGGCATGGCACAGGTGATGGCATAGGCATGGCACAGGTGATGGCATAGGCATGGCACAGGTGATGGCACAGGTGATGGCATAGACATGGCACAGGTGATGGCATAGGCATGGCAAAGGTGATGGCACAGGTGATGGCATAGGCATGGCACAGGTGATGGCATAGGCATGTCACAGGTGATGGCACAGGTGATGGCATAGGCATGGCACAGGTGATGGCATAGGTGATGGCATAGGCATGGCGCAGGTGATGGCATAGGCATGGCACAGGTGATGGCATAGGCATGGCACAGGTGATGGCACAGGTGATGGCATAAGCATGGCACAGGTGATGGCATAGACATGGCACAGGCATGGCACAGGTGATGGCACAGGTAATGGCATAGGCATGGCACAGGTGATGGCATAGGCATGGCACAGGTGATGGCACAGGTGATGGCATAGGCATGGCACAGGTGATGGCATAGGGATGGCACAGGTGATGGCATAGGCATGGCACAGGTGATGGTACAGGCCGGCTTCAATCACTTACCTTCTGACGGCGGCGGGATGGCGGGATTCCGGGAACCGACACGAGCAGCGCCGTGGACGTCCTCCTCTTTAGTCTTCTGTCTTCAGTTCCGGTCCGGGCGGCGGGAAGGAGATGGGCGGTGACGGTGCGTGACTGACGCACGCACCAGCACCGCCCCCATTGCGAGTCAGCGATGTCCTGGATGATGATTGGTCCAGGCTGGAGACTGGACCAATCACAGCCAGGATATCACGAAGGTGGGGTGGCTCAGCGCTATTTGCTGCGCCCAGGTTACGCCCCAGAAGGCAGCCAATCAGCGCCTCTTCTGGGTCGTAAACCCCCCCCCCCCATATCCACCAGGCCGAGCGCATAGGCCTGCGAACCCAATTTTTTTTTTTTTTTCAAAACTTTATTATTTTTTTGTCATTTTTTTTTTCTTTTTTTTTAGGGGGGGTGGCGCTCCGGCGCCCCCTATGCACGGGCCGCCACTGGTCACAAGGGCAGAAAGTGATGGGAAAACTCTTAAATGAGGACACAGACAGCAGCAAAAACCTAACTGCCAGAACTCTTTCCTACTCTACCCCTAAATTTTTTTTTTAAGCTAAAACCTTTTAAATACATTCCTTAAATGGTAATAATGCTCTTTCATTCTGTAATATGCTCCTCAGACAGTTATGAGGAACGTAAAACAAACTTGCATTTAATTGATATGAACGTCAACCTCACTCTGTGTTTTTTATGGCAGCTACAAAATATAACTGGCCTATGGTAAATGAAGACATTTTTACTTTTACTTTTTTTTTGAAATGCCCAGTCTTATACATCACTATGTAATGTCTCATGTGTTACAGCCAAAATTCAATTCATGTACATGTTTTTTTTAGTTTTTCGTGGAGTTAATCCAAACTTTACCATTTTGTGCATCCTAATTCGCTTGATGTCCTCCAGCCTCTTATAGATACTTCTTGTCTACATACATAATCTAGTGTCGATCGTATACCATTGCTCTGGACTGGCTTCAAGATAGTGACAATGGTGAACCATGCCTGCATAATATGTGGTGGCATGATCCCTTGTAGTCTCTATCAGAGGCGCTTCGGTGACAACGTAGGGCATGTTTAATTTTAAACTGATTACAGGAAGTACCTGAACAAAGACCTTGATGGTAGGATCACCAATTTTGTTCTCATTAAAACTGTAGATTTAAAAAAAGATTGAAAAAAAATTTACATTAAATTACATGTTCAAACTTATAAAATAACTGGGTTGACATATACTTTAAGATTATTATGTGTACTTTTTGTTACAGTATAATTTTTTCATTTGTTTTGTTAAAGCAAAAAGTATTAGCCCAAATGGGAAAATGAAAAGCTAAAAACGATGGAAAAAAAGGGCAGCAGAAACAAAAAAGGTGAAACTAAAACAATTATGGTAAAGGGTAGGAGGGAAAAAAGGGTGCTAGTTAGCTGCAAGATGGCTGGGAGGGTGTGCTGCCAGTCTACAGTGTTAATTTCATAGACTAAAATACTGTATTTTCATCAACTAAATTAACACTATTTTAGTCGACTAAAATATGGTTAAAACTAAAACAATTCAGATGACTAAAATATCACTAAAACTAAAATGGCATTTTAGTCAAAAGACTAAGACTAAAACTAAATTTAGGAGATGTGTGTAGTGAGTCCTGCGCTGTCTGGGGAAGATACTGCTCAAAGACTAAAGGGGCCTATCCCAGATGCTGCAAGTACCGAGACTGGTAACCATGCAGTGTCAGACTAAAATCAAGGGTACGGAAAACTGCGCTTCTGGGACATTAATGATAAAACTACTATAAATATACTCAAGTTAAAGTGTATAAAACTGTGAATAAGACAAAATAAATACGTGTTCCAAGCGGTTAAATATAAATAAAGTGTACAGGGTGTAAGAATGTCCGTCCTTCAATCACATATGTGCAAACAATATATCACATCAATAAATCAATCAAAGTGCTAAGAATACAAAAACTCTCAAAAATCTACGTTAAATGGTGGAGAAATATATATAAATAAATTAAGATATGCAACACCGCTTAAAGTGCCTAAGATTCAATCGGTGACAGGTAAAGTGCTAGGTGCATATACTGGTGCGTAAATAAATATACTGAATAACTAAAGTGTCCTCTGTGCTCCAAACAATTAAGGAGATTGAGTAAATAGTCCAAAAAGTGTATTCAGGTGGGGCAATTTCAAAGGTGATCCTCCTTCACCTAACACCGTGCTCCCCTGAAGAAGCCACGTGATGCGGAAGTGCCGTAACGCGTAGGGATGCTAGACCGGAAGTGACGCACACACGCGGAAGTGAGGACCGCGATCCCACTCGGAATACTTACCTTGCGCATTAATTTCTTGGCAAATGTGAGTTTTTAAACTTGATGATAATAAAAGCACCTTTATTTGTGACAATATTGCACTATCTTGAGCCTCTTTAATTTGAGATCCGCTGGGGACCTGGAGAGGGATAGGAAGCCGACCCACCCACACAACTGGCCCTATTGGGAAGCAGAGCAGGAGTGGAGAGGAGCCCCCTGGATATCTGTTAAGGCCTATATTCTTAGACATTGAGGTGAGCGGCTAGCACACATAGAGGGGTTGAGGAGAAGCACCCCACCACTTTAAGCACGGTGTTAGGTGAAGGAGGATCACCTTTGAAATTGCCCCACCTGGATACACTTTTTGGACTATTTACTCAATCTCCTTAATTGTTTGGAGCACAGAGGACACTTTAGTTATTCAGCACTTTGATTGATTTATTGATGTGATATATTGTTTGCACATATGTGATTGAAGGACGGACATTCTTACACCCTGTACACTTTATTTATATTTAACCGCTTGGAACGCGTATTTATTTTGTCTTATTCACAGTTTTATACACTTTAACTTGAGTATATTTATAGTAGTTTTATCATTAACGTCCCAGAAGCGCAGTATCCCCTACCCTTGATTTTAAAACTAAATTTAATTTTGACATCAAAATTATCGCTGCACTACCACGTAAGAATAAGTAGGAGCATTTACTAAGCTGCTGAAAGTAAAAAAAAAAAAAAAAGGATTTTCTTATTTCATTTCTTAACCACTTCAGCTTTGGAAGGTTTTACCCCCTTCCTGACCAGGCCATTTTTTGCGATACGGCACTGCGTTGCTTTAACTGACAATTATGCGGTCTTGCAACACTGTACCCAAAAAAAATTTATGTACTTTTTTCCCCACAAATAGAGCTTTCTTTTGGTGGTATTTGATCACCTCTGCAGGTTTTTATTTTTTGCACTATAAACAAAAAAAGAGCCACAATTTTGAAAAAAAAAAAAAACTGTATTTTTTACTTTCTTCTATAAAACATACCCAATAAAAAAAATAAAAAAATTCTAATTTTTTCATTAATTTAGGCCATTATGTATTCTGCTACACACAGTATTTTTGGTAAAAAAAATCCTAATAAGCGTATATTGATTGGTTTGCGCAAAAGTTATAGCGTCTACAATCTATGGGATACATTTATGGATTTTTTTAATTGTTTTTACTAGTATTGGCAGTGATCAGTGATTTTTAGCAGGACTGTGACATTGCAGCAGACAAATCTAACACACAGGGGGAGATTTATTAAAGTTGGTGCACTCAGATAAAGGTGCAACTGTGCATGGTAGCCAAT
The DNA here is from genome assembly GCF_965119305.1 of Pelophylax lessonae. Classification (NCBI taxonomy): domain Eukaryota; kingdom Metazoa; phylum Chordata; class Amphibia; order Anura; family Ranidae; genus Pelophylax; species Pelophylax lessonae. The sequence goes on from NC_138768.1 coordinate 458,756,760, forward strand.
CAGCTTCTTTCCTAAGCTTGTTCATTTAGGCTTTGGCAATGAAACCTGGAAGCTGATTGGTTTCTATGCAGAAGTGAGCCTGATTTTGCACTCCCGCTTTATTAAATAAACCCCTAAGTGACACCTTTTGGGGACCAGTGACACCAATACAGGGATCAGTTTAAAAAAAATGCACTGTTACTGTATGAATTACACTGGCAGGAAAGGGGTTAACACCAGGGGCGATCAAGGGCTTAAGTGTGCTCTTAGGTAGTGCTTTCTAACTGTGGGGTGAGTGGATGCACTAGAAGAAAAGAGATTTGATTTTCAGCTAAGCTGAAACAGGGATCTCTCTTTTACTCCCTGACAGAACACCAGTATGCCTAGTCATTCTGTCATTCCTCCGAACAATCAAAGGGTTCCGGCGACCATCGTGGCTGCCAGACCCTTTGATTGGCTCCCGCTGTGTCCAATCACAGCGGGAGCAGCACTCCAGCAGTGCCCACGCGCCCCCTGCATCTCATGCACAAAATCACGTACATGTACATGATTTTGCGCAGCGGGCTGCCCTGCCGCAGTATATATGCGGTGGGCAGTCCGGAACTGGGTAATATTTAATGTTGGAAATATATTCAGGTAATATGTGCAATGGCATTACAGCCAATAGAATTTACAGTTTTAAGTTTTATTTATGTATTTCAAAGTTGCACTTTTGTTTGTCAAAAAGCAATATTTTCGTTTGTTTATGAAACTTTTTGATAAAGACATTATATATCACAACGGCTAAGAGCCCATTCAGACTAGCGCGACTTGTCAGGCGACTTGTCAGCCTGACAAGTCGCGGGAGGTCGCGGTCCATTGAGTAGTACAGGACCCGTTCTAATAGGAGCGACACAAGTCGCTCCGACTTAGAAAAAGGGTCCTGTACTACTTTGGGGCGACCTGGGAGCGACTTGCATAGACTTCCATTATGTGAAGTCCCCGCAAGTCATGCCGAAGTCGCGGTGCACAGCGGTGCACGCTACTTCACAGGTCGCCCCCCGAAGTCGGATCGGCTCAGTGTGAACCGGCTCTAAATCTGTGTTTGTAGTGCATGTTCAATCCTTAATACCATAAATAATAACATAGATTTTTACTCCACGAGGAGTATGTTAGGGAAAATACTTTTCCTTACTTATCGTAATTTTCCTTACCTGGATCCTCCTCATGTCAGCCAACCACAGGTCATCTCCGCCCCCCTCTGAACCCTCCAGGACAACCTCTTCACTAGCCTATATAGTGCAGCTGTATCCCTAAGTTAATGTTCTCAATGTCTCAGCTCGTGACGGGAACCTGGGTGGGAAATCCTTGGCTGACATGAGGGAGATCCAAGAAAGGAAAATTACGGTAAGTAAGGAAAACAATTTTCCATATTCCTGGACCTTCTCATGTCAGCCTACCATGGGATGTATTAAACAATGCCCACCAAGAAGGGAGGGAACCACTGCATAAAGAAAGAAACACAATGGCACTCGAATGCTGCTAAACAACTTTATGACTGACAGCCACCGCAATGATCATAGAACATAATGCCTCTGAGGGCAGAAAAGCCACATTCACCCTGTAGTGGTGAATGAAAGTATTAGATGTGCTCCAGCTTGCTGCTTTACAAACTACTTCAGCCGAAACCTTGGCATACGATGCCCAAGAGGCCACCAAGCTTTGTGTAGAATGTGCATTCACCTCCAAAGTGGGCGGCAAGCCCAGAGACTGGTAAGCCATTTGTATTGTTTTGACAATCCAGGAGGACATGATCTTTGGAGTAGAGGGACAATCCTTTCTTTTAACCCATTTAAAAGACAAAGAGATGATCCTGCTTATGGAATGCCTTAGTTTCCTCGAGGTAGGCCACCAAAAAAACAGCTAGGTCTAGCTTTCATCCATTCATACTTTGGACCATCTTCCGGAAGGTCGGGAGGATAGACGCGGAATTCTTTTAAAGTGAGGTTGAAACCTTAGGAAGAAAGCTTGCCACCGGTCTTAGCATGATTCTGTCTTGAAGCACCAAGCAGTACGGGTCTCTAGATGAGAAGGCACAGAGCTCTGACACTCTCCTCGTGAAAGCAAAAGCTGTCAATAATATTGTCCTTAAAGTAAGATGGAACAAAGATCATGTGGAAATTGGAGCAAAGGGAGGAAACAACAAAGCTTTCAAAACAATGGACAAATCACACTTAGTGAAAAATGACCTTACTGGTGGTCTAATTTTCATAGCTGCTTTTAGGAAGCAAACAACAAAAGAATCAAAGGCCCACTTCTTGTTTGACATGGCTGAAAGAGCCAAGACTTGGACTCTCAATGAATTGTAAGCTAAGCAGCATTCCCGCCCCTTTGTAAGAACTGCAAAATATTGGACACTGTAGGCGTCTCAGGGTTCCAGTTCTTTTCTGCCGATACGTGCCGAAAAGCCTTCCAATCCCAATGATAGGTGGAGTTGGTGGACTTCTTACGCGCTTGCAATAAGGTGCTCACTACATCGTCAGATAAATATAACTGGCACAGAGATCTCCTTTCAATTTACATGCCATTAACTTCATCCTGCCAGGGTTCAGATGAAACACCCCATTGCAAACTGCTTGAGTGTTTCGCAGGATAGGACCACAAGATAGTGGAAGATTTGAAAACTCTTAAACCTCAGCGTAGCAATGGTGACCGACAACCCCTTTAACAAGGTCCGGGGAGCTGAGCAGAGCCTGAATGACAGGCATGGAAACTGGAAGTGCAGCCCTTCTACTGAAAACAGGGGAAGTGGTGGTGAATTTGATCTATTGGTATATGAGGATAGGTGTCTGCCAAGTCAATGAAGGCCATCAAATCTCTTATTATGGCAACTGAAATGATAGTTTTTAACGGTTCCATTTTGAATGCAGGAACCTTCATGAAGGAGTTCAAATATTTTAGATCCAAAATGAGTCTAAAACCTCCAAGGATTTTGAGACCAGAAATAGAGGTGAATACACCAATGGGTATAAGTTCTGAAGGAATGCATGACGCAGCATCTTTGGTGGGAAGCAGAGTCCTAGGAGGGAGAGTACGGCTGTCTCTCCTCCTGTCAGAGGAAGCGGGTGTCCCGGGCGGCAGCCTTGGAATCCAAAGAGTGTGGAGCTGAGCTGCAGAGTAGATCTGGTGTGCCGAGAACCAGCAGAGAGAGGGGTCCAGTTCCAGGAAAGCCTACAAAGGTCGTGAGTACTGTGGACTGTCCCTGGGGGTCTGCCTAGTGTCAGAGGGGACCACTCCTAAGAAGGTTCTAGGGATCCAGGAGTCAGCTAACTGTTAAAGGGGGTGCCTGGTCAGAGGACCCTGAAGAATTAGAGGGGGTACCTAGTCAGAGGACCCTGAAGTATTAGAGGGGTACCTGCAGTTTGGGCCCTAAAGAGTCAGTGTACAGTGTGAAGTGTACAAAGTTGAGAGTTGTAGCAGCACAAGTAGTGACAAGGAGCTACCTCAGCCAGTGAAGGGTTAGAGGGAGCTGTTCAGTGACTTTTGAGCTAAACCAAGGGTCAGGAGTAAAGAGTTCTACAGTCCTGGAGCTTCTGAGCTAACAATCAAAGTTAAAGTTGAAGTTTCAGCACTAATTCAGTCAAGCAGCATTTGAAGCGACAGGAAGCGCTGGTCGGCATTCAGCTGGCACCAAGACAGCGTCAGTGAGCATTTTTGTACAAAGTCCCAGTTACGCCTAGAAGAGCCAGAGGAGTATCCCACTCATTCCCTTCTCCCATCCCCTAAATACAATAAAACAAAACAAACCAAAGATGGCGGAATGGTCATTGTCTCAGTTCTCACACCTGGCTTCACAACTTAAATGTGTTGGAAGTGTTACCGGTACTGATGGCAGACCCACCTCAGGCCCCAGGCCTGGAAATATTGCTACAGGTAGATCCAAAATGTTTCCACTGCCTGAAGAAAGGATGGCACAGCCTGTAGGACCTTGCTTCTCTAAAACCTTCTTTAGCTCTCCCGGATGAGCAAAAGGGCTGCTGCTGTCTCTTCATTTCCTGCAGAATCAGGCCCGATTTTTTACTAGAAACCTGCTGAATCACTGTTTCTAAAGTCTTGCCAAACAGAAGCTTTCCATCAAATAGAACAGAACAAAGGCTGTGTTTGGAGGCATTGTCCGCCAACCAATTTTTTAACCATAACAGCTCTCCGAGCTGCCATGTAGTGAGCCATAAATTTAGCTGTCATCCTGACTTTAGCTATAGCTGCCTCCGCTAGAAAGACCGCTGCTAACTTGATGTACTAGAGGGGAGATGAAACTCTACTTCTGCCCACTTCTCCCTAAGGCCAGGACAAATTCGCCACCCATACTCTTAGGGCTGCCTCAATAGATGTCAAGGCTATGGCTGGCCTACAGGCTGCTCGCTCCACTGAATACATCCTCTTTAGAGCAGTATCAATTCTGCAATCCATGGGGTCTCTAAATGTTACTGAATCCAGTGGAAGGTTAATTTGGCGGGCCAGCCTTTGCAAGGAGGCATCCTCCTTAGGAACAGTGTCCTACAATTCTGCATCGCTAACCCAAAATGGATATAACTTAGATGTTCTGTTAAGATTTAACTTCTTAGTCGGCTTGGCCCATTCATCTTCATATAATTCTTGAATCTCGTAAATGAGAGGAAAAAACAGGATGTTTTTTTTTAGATTTGGGTAGTATTTGTGTTGCTTCTTAGGAGGAGAGCTCTCATCCTGCCATTTCATAGCTTCCTTCACTGCCTCCACTAAGGTGGGAACTAAAGAAAAATCAAAGAAATGAAAATCCTTCTTATCATCACCTGAAGACTAGGACTCACTGTCATTTACTGAACCAAACCTGACAAAAGGTCCGGGTTCCAAGTCCTCGGAGGAGGATGGAACTACATATTGCAAACAGGATGTCTTTCTAGACACACTGCGCAATCCCTCCTTCACAGCACTATGTTTTAACTTGACGTTTATCTACTACATTATGGCATGCCACCTCCTTGAGGCAAATGCACATACTAATTTCCCAGGCAATGGCTGAGCCGCACACACCTAACAAGCTGTTTCCTCATCCCAGGTTGGTGACGAGGCTTTGGAAGAGGAAGAAGATCTTCTTCTGTGTTTGTGTGCAGATGCACTCTTCCTTGGGGCTTTTTGATCTTGCAACTTTTCTTGGTCTGGGTCAGAGTTGCTAGTTTGAGAAAGTGGCGAAGGGGATTTTGGAACGACCCCTTGACGGAAGTTTATTCCTGCTTTGGGCCCTCATACTGATGCAGCTTTTCATGCTCCACTGAGCTCCTGCTGAGCTCGAGAGGTGACTTTGAACCTTTCTGTGGGCTCTTCCCTCTGCAAACATTTTCAAAAAAATAGCAAAAAAAGAAAAAAAAAACCAAGAAAACATCAAACCTTTTCATACAAATCTTTGGTGCTCGAGGCTAGTGGCAGTTAACCGAAGTGACCTGTGGGTATAACCCACACCATGGGGGGGGGGGGGGTGGATGGACAACTTCTCTATCGTATTTGTATCTGTTTTGTATTGTTGAAATTTTGTTTGGGCACCTTCGCTGCCATTGTGTTATGTGGGGTGGACTCCCTCCAGGCCCACCAGCCCTCTGCCTATCCATTATAGTGCATGTGCTTCCAGTGTGGAGGCTATCAAAAATTTGAGTTAGGACTGCACTGGGGTGATGTGAAGTGGCTCTGCAGGTTATGCATGTATTTTCAAATGTGTGCAAATGAAACCCCTGTTTTTAGCGCATACTGTTAGAAAGGATAATTTGGTTGGTTGCAGACTGGTTGGTAAGTTGAGCTGGGAATTTTCCTTTGTTTTGAGATATTTATCTAATTAGTCTTTGCTGATCATTGCCGTGCCCTTCCTCCCCTGACCAGAAGTCTGTTTTCCATCATGCTGAGTCCGGAGGATAGATAGGAGGCACTGATCTCCACCTTCGGAGCTTGTTTTCCCTCTCAGGCTGCATTCACGCCTCGGCCTTTTGAATCACAGTCAGATTTGCCACGATTATGCCCGCGATTTCAAAACACCCAGGAGTGAATGACAAATCGCAGAATGCACATTTGAGATGGCATTCATTTGAATGGTACCTAAAATCGCGGTGCAGTTCTGCTACGATTGTCGCGTGATAAATCGTGCTCCAATTGCGGCAAACCGCATCTTGTGAAGCGTGTAAGCCAGAAAAAGTTCAGGAGATTCTTTTGGGCGATATACTTTACGTGATGCGGTGTGCTGCAACAATTGAGCAACAACCGCTGCAAAACTGCACCACAATATAAGGAGCTCCAACCCCCCACCAAAAAAATTAAAAATCAGAGGGTACAAATACTGTAGTTGCTGACTTTTAATATTACAGTATCTCACAAAAGTGAATACACCCCTCACATTTTTGTAAATATTGTATTATATCTTTTCATGTGACAACACTGAAGAAATGACACTTTGCTACAATGTAAAGTAGTGAGTGTGCAGCTTGTATAACAGTGTAAAGTTGCTGTTCCCTCTAAATAACTCAACACACAGCAATTAATGTCTAAATCGCTGGCAACAAAAGTGAGTACACCCCTAAGTGAAAATGTCCAATTTGGGTCCAATTAACCATTTCCCCTCTCCAGTGTCATGTGACTTGTTTGTGTTACAAGGTCTCAGGTGTGAATGGGGAGAAGGTGTGTTAAATTTGGTGTTATCACTCTCACTCTCTCATACTGGTCACTGGAAGTTCAACATGGCACCTCATGACAAAGAACTCTCTGAGGATCTGAAAAAAAATAATTGTTGCTCTACATAAAGATGGCCTAGGCTAAAAGAAGGTTGCCAAGACCCTAAAACTGAGCTGCAGCATGGTGGCCAAGACCATAGAGTGATTTAACAGGACAGGTTCCACTCAGAACAGGCCTCGCCATGGTCGACCAAAGGGGTTGAGTGCACGTGCTCAGCATCATATCCAGAGGTTGTCTTTGGGAAATAGACATATGAGTGCTGCCAGCATTGCTGCAGAGGTTGAAGGGGTGGGGGCCAGCCTGTCAGTGCTCAGACCATAGACTGCATCAAATTGGTCTGCATGGCTGTCGTCCCAGAAGGAAGCCTCTTCTAAAGATGATGCCTGCCCCTCCCTCTCTGCACAAATCCTTGCCCCCCCCCAAAATAAAAAAATAAAACAATTCACCCCTCCTAGTACAAATCCTCTATCCCCAAAATTTCCCCTCCTAGTACATATCTTTTCCCCCCACTTCAAATCCCTCCTTCCCAGTACAAATCTTCCTCCCTTCCCCACTTCTCAACACAGATTCCCCTAGGTCAACACTCTTATCACCCCCCCCCCCCTCCGAAATGTTACCTCCTAGAACAAAACTTACCCCCTGCTGCCCCCCAAATTCCCCCCTCCCCCAAATCTCCTTATTACCATTGTAGCACTGTCCCCATAGGGATTGCTGTATGATGACTTGTTGGGCCTCCTCTGATTACCAGCAAACAGTTACTTAGGGTATAATTCACACATTCATCCTTACTCCCAATGGCTCGTTGCTAAATAAACAGTCCAAAGGTGTTGGTTTTTAGTATTTATTGTGGAATTTGGATGGGAGAAGGATATAGTGGGATACTCCAACTGGAACTATATACATTGGATAAGGACAACTCTGGCTTGGCCTCACCAGGTTACTTGTGGAAGCAGTCTCACTGCTTAACCCATACTGCCATATACATGGAAAGGGTTAAGTCTCCTTGCTCTTTCGCCACCAATAGATTTGGTGATCTACATTCTCTTCAGGGTACCCTCTAGCATCCCCTTTACTGAAACCCGTCCACTGACTCTTCTAGCTGCAGGGGTGGTCCCCCTCAGGTCATTGTAATGTTCTGGTACCTTTGGTACCCTAATTCCACTTTTCCTAAGTGTATGCGCCCCACCATTCTCTTTTGGTAAGGTGCGCATACACCTTTAAGACCGATGCTGTCATCACTGAGCGCCGCTGGAGCGGCTATTTCAACCTCCGGCGGTCTCACTCACATGTTCATTCAACGCCGCATAATCTGCCTTGAAGCTCTCATGCTTGCAAGCACACCTCGCTATCGGAACCACGCTGCTGATCCCTGTATCCCGCTATCGGATCATCCGCTCTTGCCGAACCTCTCCTCTACTACATTGCTACTAGTGATAAGTACCCCACAGGGGAAACCTCTATAACCTTCATACTAAAGCTTACACTATCTAGCTCTGCATACTAAGGACTATTACTACATCTGCATTAACTAAGATTGCTAGCTCTTGAGCCTAATACCATCTGCTCTTGCACTGGGTTGGTCTATCCTGTATGTTCACCTGCTACTCTATCATCTGCTACCATACATGATTGCTAAACCTATTTGCATCCCATCTGCTACTATCTTACTTTCAAGAACATTCCTTTCAAGTGTCTGTCATCTACCATCTCTACCCAACCTGTCTCTTCAGCCTATCATCACTATATTACTATACATATAAGTCACTCTAGGAACATCTTATTGAGTGTGTGTATCTACTTGCTGAATTGAGACTATCCACACATGATGAGTCTTGGGAGTTGGGATTGGTGTCTCAGCGTTTCTCTACATGACTACTGAAGTGGAATATTTCTGCAGCTGTAAATCCACATTATACATGAAACGCAGGAGCGTTACAGATTGAATGAACCTCAAATGGATTCAGCAGAAATAACCACTCAGGTGACACAATTAAAACAGCAAGTAACTGCGTTAATACACGCACTTGCTGAATTAAGAGAGGAAAATCAGGCTCTGATGCAGCAGGTAACCAGACTGACACAACTTACCACTGCTCAGTCCCCTGAACCCAAAATAAATCCTCCTTTGGTATTTACAGGCGATCGCAAAAAATTTAGCGAATTTAAAAACGCATGTGAGTTACTTTTCTTGCTAAAACCCCGTACCTACCTTACTGATCACATTAAGGTTTGTACTATTATTTCTTACCTAACAGGCGATCCTCGGGCCTGGGCAGACTCTCTTTTTGAGAAAAACGATCAGCTTCTCAAATCCTATGCCTTATTTCTAGCAGAACTTACTAGCCTATATGATGATCCCAATACGCAGAGTACTGCCGATCTTCAATTAAGGTCCTTGAAACAAGGTAGGAGACCTGTGGAAGACTTTGTCGCAGAATTCAAGAGATGGACCCTTGATTCAGAATGGAATGATGCATCTCTGAAAACTCAATTTAGGCTTGGCCTATCAGAGGCCGTTAAAGACGAGCTCGCCCGAGCGGATCTGCCAAAAACCCTGGATGCATTGATACAACTCAGTATCACCATAGATAGAAGACTACGAGAAAGAAAGGCTGAAAAAATGGGAATGCCATTATCCAGTTCTTCTCGGCTTTCGGCCGATGACCCCACTCCTATGGAGGTAGGAACCATACGCCCACCTCTATCAACTATGGAAAGAGCCAGAAGACGATCTGGTAATCTCTGCTTGTACTGTGCATCCCCGGATCACAAGATAAACGTCTGTCCCCTAGTCTACAAAAAGAAGGGTGAGTGTTCACATGTCCTCCTAGGGGGATTGACAACTTCAATTACTAACCCTTACCTTTTTGTTTGCTTAACATTACAGTGGGACCAGAACAGGATTACTACTAAGGCCATGATTGACACAGGATCTTGTGGAAATTATATTGACATACGTTTTGCTGCTTTAAATAAAGTCCCTATTATTTCTAAACCTAAACCTGTCTCAGTGAGTCTTATTAACGGTGTTCCTTTATCCTCTGGTCCGATCACTGATCAGACACAGGCACTCCTAGTCACTACTAACGGGTCTCATATGGAGACCACCACCTTCGATCTAATACCTTCACCCCACTTTCCCATTGTTTTGGGACTTCCCTGGTTACACACACATCAACCAACCATAGATTGGAAGGAACGGACCCTGGCCTTCCTCTCTTGCTATTGCGAGGGTACGTGTAACCTCCCGTCTTCCGGGAAGATCCTGTCTGTGGTGACAGATGAGATTGCACCACTATGTTATCAGGATCTCTCTGAGGTTTTTCTTGAGAAAAATGCTCAAGCACTACCTCCCCATCGAGACTATGATTGTAGTATTGATCTACTCCCAAATAGCAAATTGCCGTTCGGTCATGTTTATCCTCTTTCACAGGATGAACTTTCCCATCTCAAAGAATATTTGGATGAGAATTTGAAAAAAGGTTTTATTAGACCTTCCACTTCTTCCACAGCAGCAGGACTCTTTTTTGTCCGCAATAAGGACTCAAGTCTTAGGCCTATCATCGACTATAGGCAATTGAATGCTATTACAATAAAAGATCGCTATCCTCTACCGCTTATCCCTGAGCTCATTGAGCAGGTGCGTGGAGCTACCTATTTTTCAAAATTGGACCTGAAAGGGGCATACAATCTCATTCGAATTCGTGATGGACACGAGTGGAAGACTGCATTCAGAACCAGATACGGATTGTTCGAATATCTTGTAATGCCATTCGGGCTATGCAACGCCCCTGCAGCCTTTCAACGATTTATAAACGATATTTTCAGAGACTTACTAGATGTCTGTGTTGTGGTATATCTGGACGATATACTTATATATTCACGATCCTTGTCTGAACACATAAGACATGTAAGACTAGTATTATCGAGATTGCTTGCGAACAACCTATACGTGAAACTGAAAAAATGCTTGTTTCATAAAGAAGAGGTACTGTTTCTAGGCTACATCATATCCAAAACAGGAATCAAGATGGACATGAGTAAGATATCCTGCATTCAGGATTGGCCTACACCAACCACCCGCAAGGCGCTACAGCGATTCCTTGGATTTTCTAATTTCTACAGGAAATTCATCAGGAACTTCTCTGCCATTGTGAGACCCCTCACACAGCTCACTAGCATTAAGAGACCATTCAAATGGTCAGATGAAGCAAATAAAGCTTTTCACCTGTTAACCACTTAAGCCCCGGAAGATTTTACCCCCTTCCTGACCAGGGGGTATTTTGCGATTCGGCACTGCGTGACTTTAACGGACAATTGCGCGGTCGTGCGACGCTGTACCTAAACGAATTTGACGTCCTTTTTTTCCCACAAACAGAGCTTTCTTTTGGTGGTATTTGATCACCTGTGCGATTTTTTGATCACGCGCTATAAACAAAAAAAGCGTCAATTTTGCAAAAATAACAATATTTTTCACATTTTTTTATATGAAATTCCCCCCAAAAAAAAGTAAAAATCAAAATTTTTTAAAATTTTCGGCCAATTTGTTTTATGCTACATATGTTTGGTAAAAAAAATCGCAAAAAGCGTATTTTGATTGGTTTGCGCAAAAGTTATCGCGTTTACTAACAAAGGGAAAGATTTTTGTCATTTTTTGTTGTTTTTTTTTTTTAACGCGTAATGGCGGCGATCTGCGATTTTTTTTTGCGGTACTGCGACATTGGGGCGGACAGATCGGACCCTTGACTGACATTTGTGACACTTTTGGGGTTACCAGTGACATTTCTACAGTAATCAGTGCTATACATATGCACTGTTACTGTAAAAATACACTGGTTGTGAAGGGGTTAACTTTATTTGGGAGGGAGGGGCTGTGTGTATCCCTAGGGGCGTGCTTTCTACTATGATTGGCTGTGGCTTGAGCTGTAAGGACACTGATCAACGGATCTACATACTAGATCCGTTTGATCAGTGTCTTTACAGCGAGGAGAATGACAGGTGGCTTGTTTACACAAGCTGCCTGACATTCTCCCTCTCCGCCGCCGATCGCCGAGTGACCGGCGGACAGCGGGTCCGCTGGTCACACGCGCGGGGGGGGTCCGTGACCACGCGGGAGCGCGCCTCCGGGGGCGCGCGCTCGCTCCCTAGACCCTCACAAGCTAGTGACGTAGCCCTACGTCACTTTGCCTGTGAGGGGCTGACTGCCGACGTAGATCGGCGTTAGGCAGTCGGCAAGTGGTTAAAGACAAGGTTTACTTCTGCTCCCATACTACGCCATCCAGACCCATCCCTCCAATACATTCTGGAAGTAGATGCGTCAAACATGGCAGTAGGAGCAATACTCTCCCAACGACCAACTAACACTTCACCACTCCATCCAGTCGCCTTCTTTTCTAAATCCTTAAGCAGTCCAGAGGTAAATTACCCCATGGGTAAAAAGGAACTGCTTGCTATAAAATTGGCTCTGGAGAATTGGCGACATCTACTCGAAGGCACCCGATTACCAATACTTATATACACGGACCATAAAAATCTTCAATATCTTCAGACTAACAAGACTCTCTCTCACCGACAGGTACGATGGTCACTATTCTTTCTAAGGTTTAACTTCCTAGTGACCTACACACCTGCAGATAAGAACAAAAAGGCGGATGCACTATCACGACTAACTGAAGAAAACTACTTCGAAATCCCTTCCGTTCCTATAATACCCCACAAGCGTATTATTGGAGTTGTCCGTTCTTTGAAGGAAGAGGTTTTGCATGGTATAAGTTTGGATTCACCCCACCACAACTAAATACCGATGCAGAAGGCTTCCTCTACTACAACGACAAACTTTACATACCACCTACCATGCGCACCAAGATCTTGGAATTATCGCATGATGTGCCTATGGCAGGACATATGGGTATGACAAAGACTCTTAATCTGATTACCAGACAATTCTGGTGGCCTGACATGAAAACATCTATACAAAAATTCGTCTCTTCATGCAATGTCTGTGCCCGGTCCAAAATTGACACTACGAGACCATCCGGTCTACTATGCAGTCTACCAATACCCCAAACTCCATGGGAAGTTGTGTCCTTGGACTTTATAGTAGAACTACCTCCTTCCAAAGGATTTAATACCATCTTGGTTTCAGTGGACCATCTGACAAAGATGGCACATTTCATTGCTAGTCGCAGACTACCTTCGTCCAAACAAACGGCAGAACTCCTGATGAAACATGTCTTTAAGTTACATGGTATCCCAAAAACTCTTCTGTCTGACCGTGGATCACAATTTATTTCCAAGTTCTGGCAAGAACTATGTCACATACTACGAATTGAGCGGAAGCTCACTTCTCCTTACCATCCGCAGACCAACGGACAGACTGAAAGAGTCAACCAATGCATCGAGCAATATTTACGTTGTTACACTTCTTACCAACAGGATGATTGGGTGGATCTTCTCCCTCTGGCAGAATTTGCCTACAACAACGCAACCCACAGTACGACCAAGCAGAGTCCGTTCTACTTGAACTATGGGTTTCATCCCTCTATTCTTCCACCACGCATCCTTCCTTCAAATAACCCAGTAGCCTCAGACTATCTTACCCAAATAAAGGACTCTCTGGGTTTGCTTAATACTACCATTGCACACGCTCATAGTCAACAAAAGAAGTACTATGATCTTCGCAGAAGACCTTCTCCTCAGTATGCTATTGGGGACCTCGTTTGGCTCTCAACAAAAAATTTAAGACTGAAAATCCCTAGCAAAAAGCTTGGACCTCTCTTCTTGGGACCTTTCCCAATCAAGAAACTTATTGGAAAAGCTGCAGTACAGCTTACATTGCCAATAGACCTCAAAATACATCCCATTTTCCATGTGTCGCTACTGAAGCCCCATGTTCCTGACCAAGGAATAAGGCCTACTATCCCACTTCCTCCTCCTGTACAAGTTGAAGGTGGAGAAGAATATGAGATAAAAGAGATTCTGGATTCTCGTATCCACAGAAGAAAACTTCAATACTTAGTTCGATGGAAGAACTATGGGCCCCAAGACGACACCTGGCTAAACACCTCTGACATACATGCCCCTAGATTAATCCGCAACTTTCATGCGAAGTACCCAGACAAACCAGCTCCAGAGGCCTTCAGGAGCCGGCCTTAAGGGGGGGGGGGGTACTGTAATGTTCTGGTACCTTTGGTACCCTAATTCCACTTTTCCTAAGTGTATGCGCCCCACCATTCTCTTTTGGTAAGGTGCGCATACACCTTTAAGACCGATGCTGTCATCACTGACCGCCGCTGGAGCGGCTATTTCAACCTCCGGCGGTCTCACTCACATGTTCGTTCAACGCCGCATAATCTGCCTTGAAGCTCTCATGCTTGCAAGCATACCTCGCTATTGGAACCACGCTGCTGATCCCTGTATCCCGCTATCGGATCATCCGCTCTTGCCGAACCTCTCCTCTACTACATTGCTACTAGTGATAAGTACCCCACAGGGGAAACCTCTATAACCTTCATACTAAAGCTTACACTATCTAGCTCTGCATACTAAGGACTATTACTACATCTGCATTAACTAAGATTGCTAGCTCTTGAGCCTAATACCATCTGCTCTTGCACTGGGTTGGTCTATCCTGTATGTTCACCTGCTACTCTATCATCTGCTACCATACATGATTGCTAAACCTATTTGCATCCCATCTGCTACTATCTTACTTTCAAGAACATTCCTTTCAAGTGTCTGTCATCTACCATCTCTACCCAACCTGTCTCTTCAGCCTATCATCACTATATTACTATACATATAAGTCACTCTAGGAACATCTTATTGAGTGTGTGTATCTACTTGCTGAATTGAGACTATCCACACATGATGAGTCTTGGGAGTTGGGATTGGTGTCTCAGCGTTTCTCTACATGACTACTGAAGTGGAATATTTCTGCAGCTGTAAATCCACATTATACATAAAACGCAGGAGCGTTACAGTCAGGCCCCTTGACACAGATCTGTACTCACTGTACTGCAAAATCAGATCCTTCCAGTGTCTCCCCTCCTAGTCAGCTTTACAGGACCCCTGGATTCAGTTCCTCTCTAGATGTTTAAGCCCCCCGGTCGACCCCCTGAGGCCGCATGGCACTTCTACAGAGGAATAGGCAGCTGTCCCCTCCCTCCGCTCTCCAGCTGAAAGACCCCAAGCACATGAGCTCCTGGCATTTACACAGTATCCTAGCATGCTCATGCACTAAGGCATTTTTATCTGCCAAATCACCAGGGCTGTACCAAATGCCTGTGCACTAATTTGTCAGGTTTTCTCCCATTGCTCAACATGCCTACCTATTGGACCAGTGTGAAAAACTCTTCAGACAGACTTAGTTGCACCTGAGCACATCGAGCACACCTCACTAGCAGATCCTGCTCTCTGGTAGGCAGAGAACAATATAGATTTACCTGCAATCCCTCTGGTAAGTAGAAAAGTTTCAAAACTATACTCTCTCTCTCTCTAGCACCTACCTAGGAGGGTGCTACATCCACCCCTCGGCAAACTGAGCCATGTCCTCACTGGCTCTGGGCATCTGCCCCTACAAAAATATACATGGAGTATCCCACAAACTTGGAAAGGGGGTAAAGGGAAATAACATATGTACAGGGCCATGGGGCATAACCCATATGTGGCCAGTAGATACAATAAATTAAGTGGAAAAATATATATCTCTGCTGTACAATATTTACATATGCCGGTGATCTTCGGGCCCTTACTGCATCACATACAGGAATGCTACTGTAATTGAAATCACAACATGGGCTCAGGAATACTTCCAGAAAACATTGTTGGTGAACACATTCCACCGTGCCATTCGCAGTTGCCGGCTAAATCTCTATAGGTCAAAAAAGAAGCCAAATATAAACATGATCCAGAAGCACAAGCATTTTCACTGGGCCAAGGCTCATTTAAAATGGAATGTGGCAAAGTGGAAAACTGTTCCGTGGTCAGACGAATCAAAATCTGAAGTTCTTTTCGGAAAACTGGGACGCCATGTCATCCGGACTAAAGAGGACAAAAACAGCCCAAGTTGTTATCAGAGCTCAGTTCAGAAGCCTGCATCTCTGATGGTATGGGGTTGCATCAGTGTGTGTGGCATGGGCAGCTTACACATCAGGAAAGGCACCATCAATGCTGAAAGGTATATCCAAGTTCTAGAACAACATATGCTCCCATCCAGACGTAGTCTCTTTCAGGGAGGACCTTGCATTTTCCAACATGACAATGCCAGACCACATACTGCATCAATTACAACATCTTGGCTGCATAGAAGAAAAATCCAGGTACTGAAATTGCCAGCCTACAGTCCAGATCTTTCACCCATAGAAAACATTTGGCGCATCATAAAGAGGAAGATGCGACAAAGAAGACCTAAGACAGTTGAGCAAGTAGAAGCCTATATTAGACAAGAATGGGACAACATTCCTATTCCTTAACTTGAGCAACTTGTCTCCTCGGTCCCCAGACGTTTGCAGACTGTTATAAAAAGAAGAGGGGATGCCACACAGTGGTAAACATGGCCTTGTCTTAACTTTTTTGAGATGTGTTGATACCATGAAATTTAAAATCAACTTATTTTTCCCTTAAAATAATATGTTTGTAGAAAGAATATAAGGTAACCATCTTCAGAAATTCGAATTTTAAATAGAATAAATTTGAATAGAAAAGATTAGAATAGAATAGAAAAGAATAGAATAGAAAATAAGAGAACAGAATAAAAAAGCAATAGAACAGAATAAAATATAAAGAATATGACCGTCTCCTGAAATTTGAATAGAATAAATTTGAATTAGAATAGAATAGAATCCAAAACAATGTAATCCAAAATAACAGAAAATAGAATAAAAAATAAGAGAATAGAAAAGAACAGAATAGAAAAACAATACAATAGAAAAGAATAGAATATAATAAAAGAGAAAGAATATAACCTAACCATCTTCAGAAATGTAAATAGAATGAATTTGAATAGAAAAGATTAGAAAAGAAATTATTAGAAAACAATAGAATATAAAATAATAGAAAAGAATAGAATATAAAATAAGAGAATAGAATAGAAAAGCAATAGAATAAAATGAAATAGAAAGAAAAAAATTATTTCTAATTAGAATAGAATCTAAAACAAAAGAATCCAAAATTAGAGAAAATAATAGAATATAAAAGAAAAGAATAGAACGGAATAGAATAAAAAGAATACAACCATTTTCAGAAATTCGAATTTTGAATATAATGAAATTGAATAGAAAAGATTAGAATAGAAAATAACATAAAATAATAGAATAGAAAATAAAAGAAAAAAAATACAGTATAACATAAAATAGAAAGAATATAACTGTTATAGTCTTTCAATTTTATTCTATTCTATTGATTTTCTATTCTATTCTTTTCTATTCTCTTATTTTCTATTCTATTCAAATTCGAATTCATTCTGTTCGAAATTCGAATTTTGGAAGATGGTTATCTATATATTTTTTATTCTATTCTATTGTTTTTCTGTTCTATTTGTTTCTATTATTTTCAGTGGATGGTGTCAGTAGGGCAGTGAATAGTGTCAGTAGAGAAGTGGACAGTGTTAGTAGCTTGGGTCCTGGACAGTTGCTATATACCTAGACCCAGAATTTGGGGGGCTCTGTAGTGATATTCGGGTGGGAAAGAGCCCCCACCCCTGACTATAAGAGATGCCAGCGCACACAGGGTTAAGACCCATGAGAAGCAGACCTTAAGAGACAGGAAGCAGCAATAGGTGTGTGAGGAGGAGGAGTCTGTGGTTGCACCTGTCTGGGAGAGCTGTAAGTCTGCTGGAGTCTGCCAAAAGCTGCTGAGAGGTCTATTAAGGACTGTTACAAACCTTGGGGTGAAGACCCATCTACAAAAACTGTATGTGCCTTTTTCTTACTTTGTTCCATTGTGCTAAAGATAAGCGGACTTTATTTTGTGTTTTCATTTGTGCGCTGCTGGAAGCCTTGTTTGAGTTTTGCTGAAATAAAGCCTTTTTGTTTATTTTTTAAACAGTTGTGCACTCAATCCGGTGGAGCTAGAATCCCCAAACTTTACAACTGGTATCTCGGATGCGGGCAGAGTGCATTTTGCAGCCGCAAAAGCCGTTTAAAACTGGAAACTGACATTTAAAGAGACAGTATACCTATGGCATGTCTTGGGTGAAAACAGCTCAGACACTGCAAACAGCAGGCATGGAGGAGGTCGTTAAAGCACTTGTGCAAGCCACCGTGACCCAGCAGCAAGCCTCCGTAGAGGTAAACCGTCGCCATGAGGAAGCAATGGCTCAGCAGCAGCAAGCCCTGGCACAGGCTGTAGCTGCACAACAAGAAAGCACACGGTTGCTAGCTGCTTAGTTTACTGCCCAGCAGGAGTCTACTCAAGCACAGGTGGCTGCCTTGCAGGAGGCAGTACAGCGTTTGGCTCAGGGACGAGAACGTGCGATCATCGCCGCTGGCAACCCGGTATCTGTGAGAGCCAGCCATTACTTGCAAAAACTGACCCCCAGTGATAATGTGGAGGCTTTTCTCACAACTTTTGAGAGGATAGCGGAGAGAGAGGGGTGGCCCCATGACCAATGGGCTGGCATTATCTCCCCTTTCCTTACCGGTGACACGCAAAAAGCCTACTTTGACCTTCCAACTGAGCACATCAGCGACTATGAGCGTCTGAAGGCAGAGATCTTGGCCTGCCTGGGGGTGACCACAGCTGTCCGGGCTCAGAGGGTGCACCGCTGGAGGTACAAACCTAACCGACCACCCAGGTCCCAAATGCACGAACTGGTACAGCTGGTCAAAAAATGTCTGCAACCAGAAAAGCTGACAGGCCCACAAATGGTGGATAGGGTGGTGATGGACTGGTACCTGCAGTCCCTACCAGATGACCTACAGCGCTGGGTAAGCCATGGAGACCCTGCAACCGCTGACCAGCTGGTAGAGTTGGTCGAAAGATACACTGTGTTGGAAGACCTGCTCGGGCCTGCCAGGCATCGGGAACCCACACCTAGGGCGACCAGGCTAGCCACAGCACCTAGGAGAGAAGCTCCACCAGACGTTGTCACCAACAAACCGGTATCATCCTCAGCAGAACCACGAAGGTTGGTTCCTGTCCCAAGGATGGGAGACATACAGTGTTGGCAATGTCGGTCCTGGGGGCATACCCGGGCACAATGCCCACTTCAGGAGGAGCCTATGGAGTGCGGGACTGTTCGGAGAAGCTCTTTTTATGTGCAAAGAGCATGTGCCACCCATCTTGATCTGGCTGCAGGACAGTTTGAATGTGAACTATGGGTGAACCACCTTCCTGCCAAGGCTCTGCTTGACTCTGGTAGCATGGTAACGCTGGTACATACCAGGGTGATCAGAAGACTCGGCCCAGTAAGTAAGACTCTATGGGTAGTGTGCATCCGTGGGGACACCAGGGAGTACCCCCTGGTGCCAGTGACTGTTGCCTATGGCGGTACCTCTGTGACACAAGTAGTTGGGGTGGTAAGAATTTTGATACATGATGTCATAGTGGGGTGGGACTGCCCACTGTTTTTTGAACTATGGAACCAGGTACAGTGTGAACTGCCTGGACAGCCAAGGGGACTGGGGACACTCGGCCTCGAAGGGACAGAGTCTGAGTGGTCCGGGCCTGAAATCCCCACAACACACCCCCCTAATGGGGAGATACCTGTCACTAATAATGGCATTGCAAAAAATGTTAATGTGGACGATATTTCTGTTTCAGGTCTCAAAACCGAGTTGACATCTGAGGGGGGGGGAGTTTCCCCATTACAGGTTATGCTGGGAGAGGATGATGAGGAACTCTCCCGGTCGCAGTCCCAGGTTGAGGAGAGTGAAGGGGAAACCTCCTCAAGGCCAGTGCATCCAGACCTGGACGTATCCAGGGGTGCGTTTGGCACTGCTCAATTGCAGGATCCTACCTTGGTCAATGCTAGAGAGCAGGTTTCTGTTATTAATGGGGTCCCACAAATACTAGGTGCAGACCAGAGGTTTCCTAATTTTGAATTGAAAGGGAACTTGGTTTATCGAGTGGCTGAAAGCCGAGGGGAAACTGTAAAGCAGTTGCTGGTTCCCCAGCCTTATAGGCGGATGCTCCTCGATCTAGCCCACAACGATGCACTAGGAAGACACCTGGGGGTGGAAAAAACAGAGGCCAGGATAACTGACCGGTTTTACTGGCCAGGGGTAAGGCAGAGGTTCAAAAGTATTGTGCGTCTTGTCCAACTTGCCAGTTAACTGCCCCGTTGTCCCATTACAGAAACCCCCTGGTACCCTTTCCAATTATTGAGGTACCATTTGAGCGAATTGCGATGGATCTCTTAGGACCCCTGGTGAAGTCAGCAAGGGGGTATCAATATATACTAGTCATCCTAGACTATGCAACTAGATATCCAGAAGCAGTCCCTTTAAGGAAAACGTCCTCGAAGGCCATTGCCAGGGAACTATTTCAAATGTTTTAACGAACTGGGTTCCCTAAAGAAATACTGATGGACCAGGGCACCCCTTTCATGTCAAAAGTGATGGCGGACTTGTGCAAACTGTTCCAGATTAATCCGTTGCGGACGTCCGTCTATCACCCGCAGACCGATGGCCTAGTTGAAAGATTTAATAAAACTTTAAAGTCCATGTTAAAAAGAGTGGTTCAGAAAGACGGGAAGGATTGGGATATGTTACTCCCTGCCCTGTTGTTTGCCATCCTGGAGGTTCCACAAGCATCAACGGGTTTCTCACCGTTTGAGTTAGTGTATGGGCGAATGCCCTGGGGGTTGCTAGATCTAGTAAAGTAAACATGGGAAAGTGAGTCTTCCCCCACACAAAACCGTGGTAGAGCATATCTCCCAAATGCGAGAGAGAATGGCTAAGGTAATGCGGTTGGTGAGGGAGCATCTGCAGAAGGCTCAGGATGCCCAAAGAAGGGTGTACAACCGGTCGGCTAAAGTCAGACAATTTCAAATAGGAGACCGGGTGGCCATCCTAATATCAACGGTGGAGAGCAAGTTCTTGGTCAAGTGGCAAGGTCCGTTTGAGATAGTGGAAAAAGTGGGGGAAGTGGGAAAAAGTGGGGGAAGTGAACTACAAGGTACACCAGCCTGGGAAAAGAAAGCCATACCAGATCTACCACATAAATTTGTTGAAACCCTGGAGAGACCGAGAACAGGTGTCCGCAGTGGTCGGTGTCTAGTCAGGGGAACCTGCAGGGATTGACCTGGTGCAGGTTGCTGCTACCCTGTCTAGGCCCCAAACCCAACAGGCAAAATAATTTCTGCAAAGAAATAGGGACATGTTTTCAGGGTTACCTGGTCTCACCAACGTCATCGAGCATGACATTGTAACTGAGCCCAATGAAAAAATCTGGGTAAAGCCATATCGTATCCCAGAAGCTCATAGGGTGGCAGTGTCTGAGGAGGTAAAAAGTATGCTTGAGCTTGATGTCATTGAAGAGTCGCAGAGCGAGTGGTCGAGTCCAATCGTGTTGGTGCCTAAATCCAACGGCACTCTTCGCTTCTGCAATGACTTCAGAAAGCTGAATGAAGTCTCCAGGTTCGATGCATATCCCATGGTAGATGAGCTAATCGAGAGGTTGGGTCCAGCCAGGTATATCACCATTCTTGACCTCAGAAAAGGGTACTGGCAGATTCCCCTAACCAAGGAGGCCAGGGAGAAAACAGCCTTCTCCACCCCCGAAGGCCACTTCCAGTACAAAAGGATGCCATTTGGTCTACACTCTGCCGCTGCCACATTCCAACGGGCCATGGATAAAACTTTACGTCCACACCAACGATATGCTTCCATCTACCTGGATGACATAGTCGTCTTCAGCACTGATTGGGAGTCCCATCTTCCCCGGGTTCAGTTGCTATATATCTCCTGTATTTGGGTTGTGGACTCTTTAAGGGAAGTTGGGAAATGATCAGGGGGTCACCCAAGACGGGTGAGAAATTCCTGGGAAAAGCTAAAATCAGGATGACTGACTCGCAGTTCTCTCTGTATTGAATAGAGAGATATTTGGGACCCAGAATTTGGGGGGCTCTGTAGTGATATTTGGGTGGGAAAGAGCCCCCACCCCTGACTATAAGAGATGCCAGCGCACACAGGGTTAAGACCCATGAGAAGCAGACCTTAAGAGACAGGAAGCAGCAATAGGTGTGTGAGGAGGAGGAGTCTGTGGTTGCACCTGTCTGGGAGAGATGTAAGTCTGCTGGAGTCTGCCAAAAGCTGCTGAGAAGTCCATTAAGGACTGTTACAAACCTTAGGGTGAAGACCCATCTACAAAAACTATATGTGCCTTTTTCTTACTTTGTTCCATTGTGCTGAAGATAAGCGGACTTTATTTTGTGTTTGATTTGTGTGCTGCTGGAAGCCTTGTTTTGCTGAAATAAAGCCTTTTTGTTTATATTTTAAATGGTTGTGCACTCAATCCGGTGGAGCTAGAATCCCCAAACTTTTCACTGACTCTGCTCATTCATTAAAGGAATGGGCCAGTAAATAAGTAATTTAGCCAGCACCACTCTCCATCCTGACACATCCTATACAACAGCCAGTGGGAGAGGAGGGAAGGTGGCAGTGCTGCAGGGGGGCATGCGAGGAGGGGCCGGAGGATCACACAGGGTAAATGATCGGTGTGGCGTTGGGGGCAGTTACAAGCACCGATCTCCCTGTATGGCTCTCAATGAAGCAGCTGACAGCTGTGGGAGGGAGACGAGAAGCAGCTTTTCAGCCATACAGGGAGATTGGTGCTTGTAACTGCCCCCACCGCTGCACCGATCACCCAGCCATTTGTTCCCAGGACGAACTGCAATGCGTTCCAGCTGGAGCATATCTGTGTTGCTTGGTGTTTTAATTCAGATGTGAGTATCTATTTGTCCATGTGGGTTAAATAAAAATTATCTGTGGTAATGCACAAGGTGGTTGTGCCCTCCAGTGTGTTTTTTGTAGTTGGTTCTAAGGTTTTCCTGGTTGGAGGAGGGCTGCACCCTTGATGGGCATTTTGGAAAGAAGTTTGATGGAAGAATATCCCTCGCTTTAGGTCTAAAGTGTTTTTGGATTACTGGTGTTTTCTGCACCGAGAACCCCCCCTCCAACTGTCAACCAGTGTATCAATCAGGGATGGGTCATCCATGGGTGCAGTGTGGGTCAGAGCACAGTGAACCCCCCCCCCCCTCGGGGCTCGTGTGCAGTGAACACCTTGCACCCATGGATGATACACCACTGAACAGAACTGTGCTGTTTGTGGCTTTGCTAATAGGGAATCTGAGTGAGCGGAGACATAAACCATGGTGAGCAAAAGGTCTCCACATTGAAATAACTAGCTGACTGCACCACCACAGAAGAGGTAAATAGTGCTAGAGAAAGAATAGCAAAGGCTAATAACTAGCATCAGATAGTGAAAATTCTGCACACAAGGTTAGCCAGCAGCCAACCAATCTGCTTTTGTGTCAGACATTTTTCCAGAATTTCAGAATGATATAATGCAACATAATGTAAGGGTGCCTTTTGAGGGGCTTAACACTGCTTCTGCAGGCCACAGGATGCCTCATGGGAGCCAAATAGGGTACTCACAGTCTGAAAGGGTGTTGACTAGCTCATCAATATAAAGCGGTAGCAGCGGTTGGGCTGTGTATGAATGCAGGCAGGTTTGGGAATAGTGATGTAAAAAAGAACAAGACACTACAGCCAGTAGCTGGATATTGAGAGGAAGGCTCTGGAACTCTGGATGTGTATGCTAGGCTTTGCCCATTTCCCATTGCAGGGTGGAAGTCCTAGGAAGAGAAGATTCTGAAGATGAGGACAATGCCCTTTTCCAAGGTGGTGGCAGAAGGCATGATGAACTGCGCTACAGTAAAAGAACTACAACCCCAGGGCAGTAACTACAAAACAGAATGCGGCTGCTGTATCTCAATAGCAACCACACACCTCTAGCAACACATAGCCTACCCACTAGGACTAGGGGAGTTAAAGCATCTATGGAAAAAATGTCCTTAAGGTGGAACTAAACCCTCCTATAGGCTGCAGTATATCACATTTTATGGAATTTACAGTGCTGCATCCCTCAAAGATTGGTAGAAAAATGATGCTCCACTATCTTAAAAGTGCAGGAAGTACTGATGTTGAGGAAAGATACTGACATGAAGTATATCAAATGTCCAACAAAGGAGATTTGGTTGCTCCAAAGAAACCACTAATTTGATGGACTCTAGCTGAAACCTTTTGAGATGGACAAAGCCATTGCGAGCCTTAAGATTCATAATGTGGGGAGTAAGAAACTGTTTTACCCAGTTGAGGAACCTCCTTCAGAAAGGCATCTTAGATGCTACAGAGCCAAAAATCAACAAACATTAAACATCCATGTCCCAGTTGTGTACAGTTGAGGAACCTCCTTTAGAAAGGCATCTTAGATGCTACAGAGCCAAAAATCAACAAACATTAAACATCCATGTCCCAGTTGTGTACAGGTGGTGAATGATCTTCATACTGTAGAAGGTGGGTCAGTACCTGAAAGTCCTAATGGTCCGGGAAAGGACATTTCTGGGGTGAGGTGTATCCTTTGAGGAAGACCAGAAGGATTATGACTTGGTTTTCAGAGTGTTCACATTTAGAGAGCTAATGTCACATGTGAGACAAGTCCTCTGCTTCCAAATGCTCGCAAAGCTCTTGCTACTATACTAGGGTGGAATAATCAAGCAATTTAGTTTCCTTCCACTTGTGGTGAAAAAAAAGAAAATTGAGAATCTATGGGCTGCAGACTTTATTGACTATATATTGCGGCAAATATTTGGGGTGCACATATGACGTAAATAGTGCATTGAGAAAGATTACAGGAAATTGTCTTTTTTACATTTTTTAAAAACAAGGGAAATAAAAATATATTGTTCCCAAATTGTATCCGAGTTTGCTACTAAATGAAAGCCACAAAAAAAACAAAAACAAAAAAAAAAACAATGTATATTAGATTAGGGTAGACTACAAAAGTTAAAAAGCTATGTTGTGCATACTGAGACGTTGTCAAAACAAAACAAAAAAATTTAAATCTGAACTACATACAAATGTAAAAAAAAAAAGTAGTTATTTACTAATGACAAAATATTAAGTGTATTTTTAATGTAACTAGTACAATTACCTGCATTTGACCTAAGTTTGCCATAAACTAGTAGAATTATTAGTTTGTTTTCAGGACTTTTGATAGATTTTCTAATGCTTAGAGGGGTCAAATCAACTTCATTTTCAACAAAAAATATTTAAAGGAGCAGGACAGGAAATTGTTCTCGAATTAACAATTTTTCAACAGTGTATGTGGCTTTCGTTCAGGAAATTCCAATAATATTAAAATCGAATATTTCAAGCAAACAAATTTTGAAGTACTTTCAAACAATTGTCAAATCCCTGTTGGCATTAAGAGATATGTTCACCTTTCTGAACATGTTACACCCATATTTAAGGTATAACATGTTCAGCATCAGATCCCCCCCCCCCCCACCTCTTTGTGGCAGTGAGCCAGGGATCTTCTCCTCCCTCTCACTATCACAATTCAATGAGAGCATGGCTGTGTGGGGCTTCATTCACATGGGTGCGTCATTAATTCACAGATCCCTGTGAATTAATGAACTACAAGTTCCGACAGCCCTTTCCGGCCATCAGCTTGTAGTTCTCGATCAACTACCAGGTATCACGTACCTGGAGATGAGCCTGACACTGTGAGGAAGGCCTCCCTTGCGCCTCCGACTTGGGACCCCTGATAGTGCAGACAGGGGACACCTGAGTGTAGAGTAGCACGAGCGCCTGGAGACTTGCTTGGAGCGGACGATGGCTACTGGTGAAGGTTGCCAGAGAAGTCCGATGAGCAGGCAGAAGGTGCAGGAAGCAGGGGTTCCTGGGTAACAGGAGGAGCTTCCTATGCATGATGGACTGATCTGGGAATGACAGAACCGTGGTAAGACAAGCCGGGTCAGGAGCCAATCGGTAACGTAGAAGCCAGTAGGAGCAGACAGGAAGAGAGGTCACGGGACAAGCCAAGGTCGGTGCAGGTGGAGATCAGAGAATCGTCAGGACAAGCCGGGTCTGGAACTAGGAACAAGATGCAGATAAACAGGTATCGAAGGCTGAAGACAAAGCAGCACTAGAGCAGTGCAATGGCTGGGTTTAAATAGTCCCTTTGGCGCCAATGTCTAACGTACGTTCGCGAACGTGCGTGCGCAGCGCACGTTCGTTACATAGTTATAGAGCGGGAGAATAATCTCTTTATTTCTGGAGTGAATCCCCTTTTTTATACATCCCAGTATTCTGTTGGCTTTGCTTGCAGCGGCTTGGCATTGCATGCCACTGCCAAGCCTGTTGTCTACCAGTACCCCCAAGTCTTTTTCCATCCTAGACTCACCCAGAGGTTCCCCCCCTAGGGAGTAGCTTGCTTTCTGGTTTCTGGCCCCCAAGTGCATTACTTTACATTTTTCAACATTAAACCTCATCTGCCATGTAGTTGCCCACCCCGTTATTTTGTTCAGGTCCACTTGTAAGGTTTCCACATCCCGCATAGAAGATATTGGCAAGCTTAGTTTAGTATCCGCAAATACTGAGATTGTACTAGATATCCCCTCCTCTAGATCATTTATGAATAAATTAAACAGGATTGGTCCCAGGACAGAACCCTGGGGGACCCCACTTTCCACACCCGCCCAATCCGAGTACTCCCCATTAATCCTCACCCTCTGGACTCTCCACTGGAGCCAGTTCTCTATCCAGGTACTCACTTTATGGTCCATACCTACCTTCCTTAGTTTGTACAGTAAGCGTTTGTGGGGAACTGTGTCAAAGGCCTTTGCAAAGTCCAGATACACCACATCCACAGGCTTTCCTTTATCTAGGTGGCAGCTCACTTCATCATAGAAGGTTAATAGATTGGTTTGGCAAGAACGATTTTTCATGAATCCATGCTGATTACTACTAATAATACAGTTTTCATTACTAAAGTCTTGTATGAGGTCCCTTAACATCCCCTCCAAAATCTTGCAGACTACTGATGTTAGGCTGACCGGCCTATAGTTACCCGGGATACACCTCGGCCCCTTTTTAAATATTGGTACCACGTTGGCTTTTTTCCAATCAGCTGGCACCATACCCGTCTGTAAACTATCCTTAAAAATCAAGAATAATGGTCTGGCAATCACCTGGCTGAGCTCTTTAAGAACCCTCGGGTGCAAGCCATCCGGTCCCGGTGATTTATTTATGTTAAGTTTCTCTAGTTTAGTTTTAAGTCTATCTTCTGTTAGCCATGGCGGCACTTCCTGAGGTGTGTTGTTTAGTTCGGCCTTACAAGCTAGGTTCGTGTAGCCCCCTGATTCTTTTGTGAAGACTGAAGAGAAGAAATTATTTAACACTTCGCCTTTTCTCTGTCCTCAGTGGCCATATTTCCTTTGTCATCTTTTATGGGGCCAATGTGTTCTGGCCTCGCTTTCTTACTGTTTATATACTTAAAGAACTTCTTGGGGTTCTTTTTACTTTCCTCCGCTATATGTCTCTCGTGTTTTATTTTAGCTGCCCTGATTTCGTTTTTACATTTCTTATTAGACTCTTTGTAATGCTTAAATGCTGCCAATGACCCCTCAGTCTTGTATTTTTTGAAGGCCTTTTCTTTAGCACTAATATGCATTTTTATGTTGGAGTTTAGCCACCCAGGGTTTAATTTTGCTCTTTTAAATGTATTTCCATTGGAATGCACTGGTCAATCCCCTTGTTAAGTATGCTCTTGAAGCACTCCCATTTTTCCTCCGTGTTCTTTGTTCCCAGGGTTCTATCCCAATTGATATTTTCTAGCAGCGAGCGCAGTTTTGGGAAATTGGCTCTTTTGAAATTCAGCGTCCTTATATTACCCCTCTGCTTCCTATAACTGTAATTAATACTGAAACTTATTGACCTATGGTCACTGTTTCCTAAGTTGCCCCGTATTTCTATATCCGTGAGCAGGTCTGTATTGTTGGTAATCAGTAGGTCAAATACCGCAAATTATCCTGCAAAACATTTAGGAACTGCCGAGCCTTGGCTGAATGCGCGGTTCCTTCTGCCCAGTCAATATCTGGATAATTAAAGTCCCCCATTATAATGACATTTCCCATCCTTGCTGCCAATCCTATCTGTAAAATGAGGTCCGCCTCCCCCTCCACCCTCTGGTTGGGGGGCCTATAGCATACGCCCAATATTACCTTCCCCACCGTGCCTTCCCTTTGAAGCTCTACCCATAGGGATTCTGCCTCGTCCTTAGCTCCATTATTAATATCATCCCTCATATTTACCTGTACACTGTTCTTAATATACAGACATACCCCTCCCCTTTTTTACCTTCTCTATCTCTGCGATAAAGGGAATACCCCTGAATGGTCGCCATCCAATCATGAGAGCTGTCGAACCAAGTCTCTGTTATCCCCACAAAATCTAAGTCCTCCTCAAACATCAGCAGCTCCAGCTCTCCCATCTTGTTGGCCAGGCTTCTAGCATTGGTAAACAAACCACTTAATTTTGACCGGTTACATATATCCTCATTTGATGTTTTTAGGCTGCTCTCTTGATTTTTCCCCATACCCACCCTGGGTATAGGAGCTCCGAACACCCTACCGCTAATGCCCCCATTTCTGCCCTCTGAAACTTGCTTTCCACTGGCTAATTCTACATCTGTACCCTCCCCCCCCGTCACCTAGTTTAAAAGCCCCTCTAACTTTTTGGCCATCTTCTCATCCAGTACGGCTGCACCCTCCCCATTTAGGTGCAATCCGTCCCTACCAAAGAGCCGTGGCCGACTGAGAAGTCGGCCCAGTTCTCCAGGAATCCGAAACCCTCCTTACTACACCAGCTCCTCAGCCACTTGTTAACTTCCCTAATCTCCCGCTGCCTCTCTGGTGTGGCTCGAGGTACAGGTAGTATTTCGTGTACTCGCGAACGTGCGTGCGAGGTTGCGTGAGTTCGCGCATGCGCATTGGCCATTGTCCAATTTCTGACAGGAACATGTCTTTGTACAGCAAACGTTCTCTTACACCAGGGCACTATTGAGAGCTCCAGGTAGTTCATTGAGCTTATTGTCCTTGTGTAACCGCCTGCCCGTATCAGAGGTACGAAGACAGCTACACAGACAGTCTATAGGAATTCCGTGGAATTGCACCTACAATCTGCTTTACAGACTCCTAACAAAAAAATAAAAAAACGCATGCATTTTTTTACCTGCAAAAAAAATGTACATTTATTATATTTTGTAAAGAAGAACCTATCCTTTAAATAAACAAGAAATGGGTAACAAATGTCATGTAATAAGTCCATAACCAGTTCATAAAATAAATTCTAGATGCTAATGTCTGATAGGACAAAGCACACTGGGCAGAATTTTTGCTTGCTGGTGTCATGCACTGCTGTTCAGGTGAAACAGCCTTGTCTCTGTAAGTTTTCCAGCTGGTACCTGTATTTTATTTATGTGGATGTTTTATGATAAAAGAAAAAAATTACACTATGAGAGCCTTTCTTTACCTGAAGCATGACTGCTGTTCTATTGAGCAGCATATTACCAGGGAGACAAGGAGGCAATCAAGGGATCCCAGTGTGAAATCTGCCTAGGCTTTAGGGTCCTTTTACATAAGGTCCACCTGCAATCCGCTTGCTCAGCCAGGGATCTGTCTGCTGATCCCCGCTGAGCAGGCGGATGACAGGTCCGTGTCCGTCTGCTTATGCAGAAAGGAAACGGACACAACCCGCTTTCCTCTATGGGTGGACAGATGTAAACGGACCTGTCCGTTTACAATGGACTACCATCCAATCCCCATCTGTCTGTTTTTAGCAGATCAGATGTAGGCGGATGTAAACGGACACAAATTTACAATATTCAGTCTGCTCTCTCTTTGTTCTGTCTATGCATGTGCATGTCTGTGCATTGGTTCACTGGAGTCAGATTGGTGTTGTTGGGTGTTGGCTTTAAAAAAAATATTGTTAGAAGTGTTCTTTTAGAGGAATTTAGTGAAGTAGTGCCACCAGTAAACCTATACAGTGGGGTAGAAGAACCCGTCACCATACCTAGATACTGGAAAACAGGGGAGGAACACTGAGGTGCAGAATTGCCATGATATGGCAAGGCATTATGCAAATCCAAGAAGATTGTCCATGTGTACCATCACTGTGCAACTGTCTTTTGGAACGTGTGTTTTTTCGTTTTGACGGTGCCTACAAAGATACAGATAGGGATGACAAACTGGAAGAAGATTGTGATATATCAGAGTAGTGCTCATCATTCTTAAAACCCCCGTATGCCGTTTTTAGATGGGTATTGGTTTTGATTCCACCTATAGGCCCTACCCTAATGAAACAATGTTTTATCATGTAGGAACTTTTTTTCTTTTTTTTTAAAGAATATCCTTATTGTATTGCTCTAGATAGTTTTTTTTTTTATAGGGGTTTGCATATGAGACATGTGTTTTAAACACTGATAGTTTAAATGTATATCATTAATTACTTATTTTATATTCAGATATTAATATCGTCATCATGTTTTGGGAACAATCACGTAAGATCTTTTCCCATTCCTGTTTGAAATCCAGATCTAAATCGCTCTATCTAAAATGTGGGAAAGGTCTGAATCCTCAAGCTGAATGGATTGATGTCTTCTTTAATGTAGTCCTCAAAGGACTCAATGTGCCAAAACATGGAGGACTTCTGTTCAAGGACCCTATTCAAATTAAAAAATAGAGAGGATAATTTGGAATCAATCATTTCTTTTTGTCTAACATTTTTGTAATATCCTGGCATGAAAGCATCCCATTTCCTACCCAGATATTCAGCCATTTCCCAAAAAAAAGGTAGAAATATAATAAAGGGATTTTTTTAAATCAAATATATGAGCTGCAAAAGCTCAACAAAGTGGATACCACAAAAATGTGGGGATTGGTATTTACTACCCAAACTCGTAAATTAGGTATAGTGGATCCACTTTGTGATGAAACATCCCTGGAAGTCATACTAGCAAAAAAATGTCTCCTCTCATTAGGACTTTTAGGGCAATGTATAGCACATACATTGGAAAAAAAAAAAAAGTATTTTAATGTTATTGTAGTATTAAAAGATTAAAAACCTTGTTATGGCTCAGTATAAGAATCTCACAATATCCAAAAACACAACTGTACATGATGCAAACGTGTTCATTGTATTCAGTTTTTACCCAACGCGTTTCAGAGACATAGAAACTCCTTTTTCAGGGATGTTTAGAATAGCAGCTTGCATCTCTACAATACAATCAAAATGATATTACAATTCAGATCCATACATAAATAACTAAACGTATGTGTTTCCAACATGAGATGATATGTATTTATTACTCACAGGAAAATAAGCATCAAAGTTCATGGAAGGGAAAGCCGTAGTATATAAAAGTATATGCAGTGTGTTAATATCTGCCCATCAGCTACACGGGGTCTGTATCCCCACCACCCACGCAGACGCAAGAGAACACTCAATGGCCACTAAGGCTGCTCAGTAACGATCCTGCAAGGCATATGGAATGGACTATAGGATTATTGGAGTATAAATCTAATATAAATCAAGTGAATAAAAAGATATATTGGATTCCTACCAATAGTGTTAAGAATCCAGGACCACTTGTGCAAAGGAAAGCTCTAAAGCCTCGTACACACGCGTCGAAATTCGGCCGGGAATTTTCGTCCGACGACCGATCCGCCGATTTTCGGCTTGTTAGTATGATGCTTTCGACAACCGACTCCGAATTTTCGGCTGACAAAATTCTGGTGTGCAGGCTATAAAATTTTTGTTGGCCGTCAACACAACGTCCGACTTTCCGTCAGTCAGTACAGATTTCGTCAGACAAAAACCTACTAATTGGAACACGCATGATCGGAAGCAAATAACGACCCGGAAGAATTTTCTCAAGAAAACTAGCCATTGTATCAAGAAAGAACTTTCGTCTCGTGGCAGTCAAAAAAATATATGAAATGCGGTGCACATGCTCATCTTGGTTATTGTGAGAAGAAGGAAGCTGCTGCTCATAATTCTATACTTTACAATTAAAGAGGCATGTGTTCTGTTATTATGATGATAATGATTTGGCTATTCTATATGGTGCATGTATTTTTAACAAATAATTGTTAAAACTCTTCACCATTCTCTTTGGTTTGACTGCAAATATCTAACTATTGAAGTGTCCCTTTATTCATTTTTGAATTAATGTATAAAACATATATTGCTGCTTACTCCCAATATGCTCAATATTAAAAAAAAAAGATAGGCAAGTAGTTTTTTTATCATTATATTTATTATAAATAAAGAAATTCCAACATAAATATAGATATACTCTCCGTATTCAAAATATAACATAAAGGGCATTTCCTCCTCATATAAAGTATAAATAAATAAAAAGGGGTAACAGAAAAAACATGTTATAAATTCTTGTCATTTATAATTGGGAATAACTATAGTCATGTGACCATTGGGATAGGTGGGTATCAGGGGCATATTGCCACTGACTGCCATGTGGCAGTTGTGGCTGTGGTGGCTGTGGTTGCTGTGGTGGAGGTAGAGGGGGTGGTTGATAATCAGAGAGGTGGGTGTGCTCATGAATTTCTTCCAACACCCCTCTATTGAGCACCTGGAGGATGAGGAGCTCTGCCCTTTGCCACTGCTGCACAGTCATTTGGCGCAATTTGTTTGTAGTGAGAGAGCCAAATGACTCTGCCTCATCTGGCTTCCTCTGTAGGGCTATAGAGGCCTGGCTCAGAAAAGCAGTAGTTATGTCCTCCAAATTTTTACTCTTCATTCTCCGTTTTAGTGGAGGTTGGGTGGATACAGACGGCTCCACACACTCCTGGCTTCCACTTGCCTCCTCCACATTGACACTTTCCTGTTGATGAAATTAACAATTTATTATAATGTTATAGTGTATATAAAAAGTCATGTTTGTTGGATTATTTGAACCAAATAGCAGACTTTACATTAAGGGTGAATTATTGGCTTGATAATATATTTATTGCATCATTATCTTTATTGCAGACAATATATTGTGAAATGCTATACCTGCGTCAAGTTTGGCTCCAGGATATCTTCTGTTCTATACAATTTTGTTTAGCCAACTTAGTATCTAAAATGGCCCCCATCTGTCCTCCTCCTTCTTTCAGAGGTTGGGATCGTTCATTTACCACTGCTGTATCTGACAAAATAGCCAGCCGCTGTGTCCTGGCCCGGGTCAGTATCCGCCAGCCATTGAGGGCACGTAGTACCCGGCACCCGTTTAGGACCCGGGAATGGTCCAATATCGCCTTGCATGCATGACCATACCCAATAACTCAGTCTACTGTTTCAAATTGCTCGATACTTATCTGTTGGTAAGTTTTAACCACTTTACCACCGGAGGATTTTCCTGCTAAAAGACCAGGGGTTTTTTTGCGATTTTTTTTACTGCGTGACTTTAACGGACAATTGCGCGGTCGTGCGACGCTGTACCTAAACGAATTTCACATCCTTTTTTTCCCACAAACAGAGCTTTCTTTTGGTGGTATTTGATCACCTGTGCGATTTTTTGATCACGCGCTATAAACAAAAAAAGAGCGTAATTTTTGCAAAAATAACAATATTTTTCACTTTTTTTTTATATGAAATTCCCCCCCAAAAAAAATGTAAAAATCAAATTTTTTCCAATTTGTTTTACGCTACCTATGTTTGGTAAAAAAAAATCGCAAAAAGCGTATTTTGATTGGTTTGCGCAAAAGTTATCGCGTTTACTAACAAAGGGAAAGATTTTTGTCATTTTTGGTGTTTTTTTTTTTAACGAGTAATGGCAGCGATCTGCGATTTTTTTTTTTTTGCGGTACTGCGACATTGCGGCGGACAGATCGGACCCTTGACTGACATTTTTGACACTTTTGGGGGTACCAGTGACATTACTGCAGTAATCAGTGCTATATATATATGCACTGTTACTGCAAAAATGACACTGGCAGGGAAGGGGTTAAGTGTGTCCTAGGGGCGTGCTTCTAACTGTAGTGGGACATTGCTATTGGTGTAAAAAAAATATATACGGTTCTACATAGTAGAACCGTCTGATCTTCATTTTTACACAGGGAGAACTGACAGGCGGCTTGTTTACATAAGCCGCTCTGTCTTTCTCCCGCTGTACCGGCGATCGTAGTGTGACCGGCGGACATCAGGTCCGCCAGTCACACTCCCGCACTCCTCCGTGAACGAGCCGAGGCGGGTGCGCGCTCACCCGCTATTGGCTCTAGAAGGAGTGACAGGCGAGTGACGTAGATCTACGTCACTCTGCCTGGCCGGGGCCGACTGCCGCAGTAAATATACTGTGCGCAGTCGGCAAGTGGTTAAATGACATTATATGTTGTCTTAACAGAAACAATGCATTGACCTGTGATATGTGCGTTTACATACGCAAAATGAATTTTTCTAACATCTTGTTTGTTAATGCCTAGAACTATTTTGAGAGGTCATAAATCATTTGGTCCCTGACGAAGCCAGTGAAATGGCGAAACATGGGACCCCGGTGACCCCATGTATCTCCTTGGTTCGCAACATCACAGTGTCTGTATCAACTGTATCAAATTCATCATGGATCAGTGTTCATGTTTTTTATTTATTGGACATGCCTTTTGCATTGTATTTTATATTGCATAATGAATTAAAATTGTATTTTTAAATCTAATTTTTCTTTTGTCTGTCTTTGCCATAACCACCCACCTTTAAAGTCCCATAATTATTGGTGGTTCTTTGGCTGCTCAGTCAGTCCATTGAACACCTTTCTCTTTTTCTTCAATGATGTCAGCATTAGGGCAAATCGGTTTGCATAACTCGGCCAATTTTTGGTAGGCCTCACTTTTTAATTGTTTGTTGGAATATTCCCGGCTCTTTACCTTCCACAAACATGGCAATTTGCGGTATTCATCAATGAATTGTTGCAAAAATTCCGGAGAGGTAAATTTGTCTACCATTATGATGTATATATGCCTGCAAGACACAACACAACACAAAACATAGTCCAAGATCATGTATTTTGTCACATAATAAAGATAGGCCCAATATAAGCTGTATAGGGCCCAAAACACCCGCTTTTGAATCAAAAGTCGTACCTTTGTTTGTTCGGAAGAATCGTGGTTCGACGATCGATCGTGCTCCTCGAAACGATCTGTCCGATGACGAATCGACGAGCGAACGATCTGGCGTCCTTTAAATACAGCGTATGCGTCAACTCCGCCTCCAGTGGCGCGCTGACGCAGGGGCATGTACGTGCCGAATATTAAGCTGCATGCGACACACACACACACACGTGAGTCGGCGGAAGATTCATGGAGGAGATGGCGGAATCGCGGAGTTCCAGTAAAGGCCGCATTGGTGGGCAAAGAAAAAAACAAAAGCCACACCTATGAGCAAGGGTGAAATGGTGGAGATGGTGGCCATACTAGAAAAAAATGACTATGATGGCAGGCTGCAGAATTATGAAAGGCCCAACTCCAGAAAAGACAGAATTCTGGATAAGGTTATATCAGCTTTAAACAACATTTATGGGGTGGCTCGATCAAAGGACCAAATAAGAAAAAGATGGTCAGATCTGAAACATCGGGAGCAAGAACAGCTAGGTCACATCCATCATATCCTGAAAAAAGTAAGCAACATTTGTTTTTCAAGCAATATGTATTGGGTATATTTGGTGTATGTTGTATAGAAATGTATAGATACTAATGTATATAAAAACTGTACTTTTTATTTTTTTATTGGTCATGTCTTGATTTTATTGATATATTGATGATTTATTTATCTATTACATTAACCACTTAAGCCCCGGAAGATTTTACCCCCATTCCGACCAGGGGTTTTTTTGCGATTCAGCACTGCGTGACTTTAACGGACAATTGCGCGGTTGTGTGACGCTGTACCTAAACGAATTTGACGTCCTTTTTTTCCCACAAACAGAGCTTTCTTTTGGTGGTATTTGATCACCTGTGCCATTTTTACTTTTTGCGCTATAAACAAAAAAATAGAGTCAATTTTGCAAAAATAACAATATTTTTCACATTTTTTTATATGAAATTCCCCAAAAAAATGTAAAAATCTAAATTTTTTAACATTTTTGGCCAATTTGTTTTCTGCTACATATGTTTGGTAAAAAAAAAAAATCGCAAAAATCGTATTTTGTTTGGTTTGCGCAAAAGTTATTGCGTTTACTAAGGGAAATATTTCTGTAATTTTTGGTGTTTTTTTTTTAACGCGTAATGGCAGCAATCTGCGATATTTTTTTTTTGCGGTATTGCAACATTGCGGCGGACAGATCGGACCCTTGACTGACATTTTTGACACTTTTGGGGTTACCAGTGACATTACTGCAGTAATCAGTGCTATACATATGCACTGTTACTGCAAAATGACACTGGCAGGGAAGGGGTTAACTTTATTGGGGAAGGAGGGGTTAATTGTGTCCCTAGGGGCATGCTTCTTACTGTGATTGGACATGGCTACTGGTGTAGGAAGAGTGATCAACGGTGCTACATAGTAGAACCGTATTATCACCATTCCTACACAGGGGAGAATGACAGGCGGCTTGTTTACATCAGCCGCCTGCTTTTCTCCCTTCACGGCGGACGATCGCGAGTGACCGGCAGACATCGGGTCCGCCGGACACACGCACGGACTTCCCAGGGAACGAGCCGGGGCGGGCGCGCACGCGCGCTCGCACGCTATTGGCTCACAAGGAAGTGACAGGCTAGTGACGTACCGGTACGTCACTTTGCCTGGCCGGGGCAACCGGTTAAAAGACAGGAACCCACAGTAAACTATATATGCATTTTATTGCAAAGAATTTTCTTTTTAGCAAAGAATTTTCTTTACAAACTCATATTTGTTCCATATTCTTTTTTAACCTTTAAATAGGGCAAAAACTAAAAATGAAAATAAAAGGACGACAAAAGATGAGGAGAAGGGAATCGACAGTGGCTGCTCCATCCACATTGGATGAAGAAACAGAGGACATGGGCCCTGATGCTGTGACACATTCCCAAAAAGGAAATTGGTTCCTATGCTGAGTCAAACATTAATGTCCCTACTTTTTAGGAGGTAACCATGTACATGTCTGAATCTTTTATGTGAAAATAGATGTCAAGCAGTGCACCATGTCGTAGCAAATTTCCCTCCTGTGAATTTTCTGACATGCAACATTTTTATTATTATGTAGAAAAAGAACCAAGAAAACCCACTGTGACCACTAGGGAGGAAATGGAAAGTAGTCCAGAGTGCAGCATGGTGGAGTCAACAAGTGTGCAGCAAATAAGCCTACCACCACAGCAACATCAAGGTTGGTAGGCACAGAATGTTTTTAAATGGGAGACGAAAAATATGTGTTTTTGTGATGATTGTTTAACCTTCTATTGTTGTTTTTCAGACAAAATGGACATTGCAGAGGTTCCCTCATTTGAGCCATGGGATCTGTCACCTCCAGCCGGATCTGATGTTGACATTTCTGATACAAGATCCCCTGCCAGCATTCCGAGCATCATTCCAAATGCGTCTCCGCAAAATCAAGAAAAAGAAACAAGTGTTGGGGAGCCAGTTTTGTGCCAAAGTAAGTATTAGTCTAATGTTGTTTCTAGTGTATTTCTCGTTTGGTGTATTTGATGTAATGCTTCAAAGGAACTACCTGTTTGCTACATTATGTGAATCAGGTGCGCAAAACTTATAAATAATATGTCAAATATATAATCATATAGTGACAAATCATCAAATATTTACTCAATTTTTGTTGATTTGTCACTATATGATTATATATTTGACACATTATTTATAAGTTTTGCGCACCTGATTCACATTTTCTACATAACATATATTTTCCTAGTTTGCAGCTTTTCTTATTGTTCATGCACACTTTTTTTCACACAACATCACTGTTTGCTACATTAGCAAGGTGTGAAACCATACAGTGCTAATGTACATATTATAAAGTGCATTACCATGGGGGAGGAAGAGGTGTAGGTAGTGAGCTGTTTGTGTCAACAGGTGGAATCGTTTATGAGCCACAGACACCAGTGTAAAGAGAACATAATGTTTGCACTGTGTACTTTCATGGTAGTATAGG
Source organism: Pelophylax lessonae (assembly GCF_965119305.1). Taxonomy (NCBI): domain Eukaryota; kingdom Metazoa; phylum Chordata; class Amphibia; order Anura; family Ranidae; genus Pelophylax; species Pelophylax lessonae. The sequence goes on from NC_138768.1 coordinate 458,794,605, forward strand.
TGTCATAAGGGCAAGCTGGTTACACACAACAATGCACAGGGTAGGTACTAACTCTTAATTAGTTTATGATGAACTTGACCCCAAATGTTTAGATATTATGACCTCATCTAGTTGCTTGGCATTTTTTAACAGGTCATGTTATTCCTAGTTGCACAATAGCCAGGATGACAGTTGAGGCTTTGCAATGTTGCTCAGAACTAGAAAAAATTAGGGAGGCTGCTACAGCATTACAAACAAAAATGCGCGACTTTGTTGACATGCTAGCTAAATTTTAATATTATTTATGTATATATTTTTTTGGTTTTAATTGGGATATTTTTTGTTTTCCTGATGATCTTTCTAATTTTTATGGCCTATTTTCTGGCCAATACCTCATCGTCTGCAAAAGGTGTCCCCAAGTTTTTTAATGTTTTATACAGGGCTCCTATGCATATGAAGCACTTTACAACACCCTAACCCTGTGAATGTGTTTTATTAAAAAAATGTTTACACTCAACAATGTGTGTTAGAATATTTCTTTGACTTTCCGTGGGGGGGGGGGGGGGTGTCAGGTCTAAAGCTGGGTACGGTGGCACAAAATGTGTGATGGCTGTCCTGTTCAAATATTTGAATGTTAATTAAAGCATTTTAGTTTGTGTGGATAATTATCAGCCGGCCAAAATGATTGTTCCTTCTGGACCAGTGGCCATCTAACAAGTGATATTCACTAGTACACTGAGTACACAATGATATCTGTGGACTGAGTGGCAATCAGTCTACACATATACAGGTTCGATTTAAAGGACTAGCACTCCTAGGATTCTATATGGCATTGAGATGGGTACTAGCAATCAGTGTAGGGAGATCAGTGTAATATATAGTGTATTGCAGCTTCGTTTATCCATTTCACTTTACATTACCTATATATAACACTTATATCTCTACACTGAGCAAGTTTCACATAACACTGACATCTCCTTACATTGGTGGGCAGTGAGAAGGATGTCATAAATTAACACAACATAACAGGTGGAGGTAAGTTGTTATTACACTAATGTATTACTAAAAATAAATAGTATGGGGACCTTCTGGCCAATGACCACCAATGTAAGGTGACATTGGGTGGACCTTGGGTGTGACCTACTTTACAATGTGAGAGGGCTTTTAGAAATTAACAGGGGTGCTGAAGGCCCTTGTATTTTGGCCACTGGTAAACAAAACACACATGGCCATAATCGCATTTGAACAGCTGGGGAGAGACAATAGTAGATAAACACACTGATGAATGTATTAACCCTTCAAAAGTCACACATATATAACATATGATGAACAAAAAAAATTTTGATTTTGATATGTACCCAAATTATTAAAATACACACTACAGAATAATTGCAATATTTTTTTATTGCACAAAGAAGATTATATAGATCCAATTTATAATGTATCGGGCAGGAATTGCTGCCAAGAAACAGCCCCTCTCCCCACAAAATATTCCAGATATTGTTGCCTAATATCACGGGCATTTCGGGATGCCAAGCCAGAACGGGCGACTTCCATTGATGTCATGGAATCCACTGGCACACGTGGTTCAGCCTCTCCACTCGGCCCTGGCATGGCAGGGTTAGTCTCCACTGGCTGCAAACTCACATATGTCTCTGCATGCCTGCGCAAATAGTTATGCAAAATGCAGCAACACAGGACCACATTATCGATTTTGTAGAGTGCCAGATGAATGGAAGTCAGGAAAATCCTAAACCGATTAGACATGATCCCGAAGGCATTCTCCACCACTCTTCTAGCTCTGGATAACCGGTAGTTAAAGATCCTTTGCTCGGGGGTGAGGTTCCTCTGAGGGAAGGGCTTCATAAGATGCTCCCCAAGCGCGAACGCATCATCAGCCACAAAAACAAAACTCAGCCCCTCAATGGTTTGCTCCCTGGATGGCAAGTTGAGAGTGCCATTTTGAAGCCGCCGAGCAAACTCTGTCTGGTCAATCCCTCCCCCATCCGAATTGCGGCTATTCTTCCCAATGACATAAACTCATAATTAGCATTCACTATTGCTAGCATGACAATGCTAAAAAAGCCTTTGTAATTGTAGAAAAATGACCCTGAATTCGGTGGTGGAACAATGCGGACGTGCTTCCCATCAATAGCACCCCCACAATTGGGAAAATTCCACTGCTCCTGGAATTGACCAGCAATCTCCTGCCACTGCTCTGCGTTGGAGGGAAACTGTGGGGAAAAAAATGAAAATACAATTAGTGCTTGAGCACATCACATTATTACACACACATTTGTCAGTAAAATGCTTATGCAACTTTAAGATAAGAACAACATGAAGGAAATCTTTAGCATTTTGGGGTATGACATCTACATACATTTATTTTTCACCTCCTAATGTGATAATATTGTAATTCACCAGCTACAGCTTTGGTATATGCTGAGTTTTACATTTAGCATGGGTGGGTGGGTGGGTAAAACTATGCCTTTAAACATCATTAAGGGCTTGTGCCCACTGAACGTTTTTACATCAGGGATTAAAACTACACAATCATAGGTTGGAATGGATGGACTGATGTATTTAATAAACCTCATAAACTATGTACAAAAACATTTGTAAAGGAATAATTGGTTCTGGGAAAGTCAGAAAATGACACAGATTCAATATACTGTTAACAGGCAATGCGTTTAGGGACACATAGGAGAGAATGCTGGGGTGGTTACTGGGTCATTTTACAAATGGTTAGGAAAATATAAAGCTTTACTACTCTACTACTATGTGCATGCAGCCAGAGGGTAGTTACAAAATAATGACATCTGTAATTTGATGTACATCCAAACTAATCTAAATTAGGATGAGATGACAAATACATGGAATGTAATATAAAAATAAGAAACATACCATGATATAGTCCTTCTGCAAGACTTTGAAGATAGCAGAGCAGGTCTCAGGGATAATGACTCCAAGAGCTTGGGGGGAGATGCCTGTGGTGAACTTGAGATCCTGCAGGCTTCTCCCTGTTCCAAGATATCTCAAAGTTGCAATTAGGTTTTGCTCAGGAGTAATTGCAACCCGCATACATGTATCCTGCTTCAGAATATAGGGGGACACCAGGGCAAGAAGACGGTGAAAGATGGGATCCGTCATCCTCAAATAATTCCTGAAGTCATCAGGATTATTTTCCTGGAGCTCCCTCAGCAAGGACATGTGGGAAAATTGATCACGGTTAAGCAACCAATTTTTGGTCCAGGAGGTCCACTTCTTCTTCCTCTTGCAAATAACTCGGCTTAGAGCCATAACTCCCAGCCCAACTACAGCAAGAGTAGAATCCTCGGTCTCCATAATTACTTCTTGAACGATGTCTCGGAAACTAGCGAAATGTCGTTAACCAAACAAATGCTACCGAAATCACAGCGAGATGCCCAGAAGGGCCACGGCCAAAAACTCACTTCCTCTTTTGTAGCGTCGGACGTAGTGACGTCATTTTTTGTCGGTCGACAAAAGTCCAGTGCAGTCTAGAGCACATTCCAACCAACAAAACACAACCCTGGACAAAAGACGGACGACTGGTCAGCAGAAATTTGTTACGTGTGTACTAGGCTTAAGTCTGCAGAAGGATCCCAGGTAAAAACATTATCAAAAGTACTAACAGGATTTTTGGTATGAACGTTCATTTAAAAAACTACCAGTGTATGGCCACATTTAGAATCAGTCTCTTGTAATTCCCCGTAGAGGACTGAGCTGTAGTGTAAAGCTGTGTGAGGGTACATTCACACTGATGAGTTTAAAAGTGGATCTAAATCCCAAAGTTTTAGACAGAAAAGGAAGGGTTAGAACTAAGTTTAGTTTTTATTGCTCTTTGAGCACCACCTATTAATTACCCTCTATATTTTTCTTCTTTGAGTGGACCTTTGTTGCCCAGAACAGAAGGTGATGGGAAAATCCAAACTTTACACTTGCCACTGCAACAGAAATAGATTAAAAGCTTCAAAGAGTATAAGAATACCTGTTACAATAACAATTGTCTGAAAGAGGATTTCCCTTCAGTTTGGGATATTTTCATTCAGGGACACAGACAGGAAAAAACACAATACAAAAAAAAACAAACACAGGCTCTTTAAACTTTCGCTACTCTTTTCAGAAATAAGTAATAAATGGTTGGCCTTACATTTACATTAACAAAGTTAGAAGTGTGTTTTGCAATAAGGCCTCTTGCACACATTTGTAAATAATGCCATGTTTTTCACTGATCTGAAATGAGATGCATTGTTGTCTATGGAATAAAGACCAGTAATAGTGTTGAGTACAGAGCAGTAAAAACAAAATGGAAAATTCTACATTTGAGTACAGTAATTTACTTGCATACACATGTTTACCCATCTATAAGCATTTTAACATGGGGGACCATTAGTTCTAGTGGTAGATGTGTTTTTCAAGTGACTCATGTCAGTCAGCACTTCGGTTTTAGAGCATGGCAGCCCATTTTTATTAAAAGGCAAAAGGAAAGTACGTAACATATAGGGTTTTACAGGAAGGGGTTCTTCTCCAGTCAATACAAGATAAACAGAAAATGCTAGCCCACCTGGCTCTTAAGCTCTTACTCAGATTTAGTTGCAGTACCTCTGTTCTTTATGTTGGTTCCCAGACCATGAATTCTCTGAAACCAACAGCTTCACTCTGGCCTTAGTCCTCAGGCTGTAACCTGTCTCTTGCAGACACACACATGCTCTGCCTGCCACCTGCAGCCTCAGACTCATAGAGACCTCTCTTTTGGGTGGAGCCATCTCCAATTGGGAGCCCTGAGGTATTCCTTTACCTCCATTATAAGAGCTGTGTGCACCTGAGCACACACCCTGCTGGTCATCCACAAAACATGCACACAGGGTTGAAGACTACATCCCACCCAAGACACTATAGAATCTTCAATCTAAAGAGCCCCATCCAGGTATACCAAAACCTAGAGAAAGCTGCAAAAGCACTGCACATCTACGCTCTGTAGTCCTGCACTGAGCCAATGTGCACACCCTGTGCCCTTTAAATCACCAATTTCAGAGTGAAAGCTTTTCATCCTGTCATATATTCCCTCCCGCCTTGTTTCGACCCAGTAGGAGGCGTAAAACACCAGCCCGAATTCTTAAATGGGGAACCTCTGCACCAGCGATCAGCTGCATAGGCCAAATCTTTTTTCCGGGTGTGTTTCCAGGCACGCCCTAGCCTGAATCTTAAAGGGGTCCTACAGTTCAGTATCCTCAGCCTTCTTTTATCCTTAGGGTCCTGAGATTTTATTTCTTTTCTGGGGGCTCGCTTCCTTTTCGAAAAGAATGAAAGGGTGGCAGAAAAGGGCTTCATAAAAGCAGAAATATATTTTTCTTTAACCATCTCAATACCAGCATGTTACACCTGCTTCCATTCAAGGCCATTTCAGTGCTGTAATAGCTCGGTCATGCAACACTGTACCCGAGGGAATTTTATATGATGTATTGGAATGTGCACATGTGTTCTTATTTTTTTCACATTTTTTTTGTTTGTAAATAAAGAAACATGCTGGTATTGAGATGGTTAAAGTGTGCTCAGCCTTTAAACATTGCCCACTTAACCTGAGTGCAAGTCTTCCATTATTCTCAGAACCTTTCTTGAGGATGAAATTGCATTGTATGCAACGGTTAGGTGTCATGGATAAACTCTAAACACCTTAAGCCTCCTTCCCCCAAAAACATTTCTCCTGTTGCTTTATTGCTTCCTGGACCCTGTGTAAAATCTACATAAAAACAGAATGCAATGATTTACACATCTCATAATGCTTGCTGAATACAGGGTCTTGTTAGCAAAGAATTTTTAGTATCTTGTAAAAAATGAATAATGTACCCCAATATTTAAATTAGTGACTGCATAAATAAAATAAATAGCGAATAAATAAATTAGATACAATAGTGTTCAAAAGCAGACAAATAAAATACAATAAAGTCCAATGAATTTTAGGTGACTGTGGTGCTTTGTGACTGTATGGTTCAATGATTCAAAAGTGCAAGTGCTCAGGCATGAGTGTCCATAAATTCTGTGACATCAATCCGTTTCGCCGTGATTTGTGGTTAGATGAAATCACTTACCAGAACCAATGGGTCCTATATGACTTACAGCACTAGGACCATTCCTGCTTTTTTGCCCCCTGGGCTGGGATGGGTTCCCCTTTAAACTCCTATGGGCTGGTATTGGCTGGTAACAGGCTTCTCCTCACACTGTAATAGGGCCAATTGCAAAAGAGAAAAAGAGGCTCCAGATGGTGCAGTATCAACAGATTCCTTTATCCACATTAGTGGGTTTTAAAAGCAGGAAAAATGTACAAGTAAAAAACAGTGGTGGTCAGTGGTCGGCTGGTGCGGGCTGCGCGTCCTCTCTGCAGAGTGGCGAGCGGTGCTTCCGGCTTGCGTTCCACCTGACTGACGTAATGACGCTATGCTATTCAAACTGACGTGTTTCGCCACTTCCTGTGACGTCCTCAGAGTGCCTCAGAGTCCTCAAAACTCTGAGGGCGTCACAGGAAGAGACGAAACACGTCATATGTATCCAGTCAAGAGGATTATGCAACACAAATTACCTTCCTCTTCTGGGGTTCCCCACCGATACTTTAGGCTCCTTCTCTTCTCCAAATGGCTCCATAGCAAGCCACATGCTATGAGGGCACTGGTGTGGGCTAGATCCTTAACCAGGCTACCAGCTGGGACAGCGCTGGATTGAGAGTCAGGTAAGTGTTTGTTTGGGATGAAACAAACAGGGGAAGGTTTTTTTTACCTTAATGCATAGAAAACATTAAGGTAAAAAAACTTCTGCCAATAGAACCACTTTAAGGTGGGAAAGGGGAATTAGGAGAAGAAAGGTAGCTCATGTCGTGGTACAACCACCTGTCCTGTGGATACAGACAATCAGGTAGGCAAATGTAGTAGGCTGTCTGGGTCTACCAATGGCTAGTAGAGAATTTATTGGTTTAGAAACCCTGTCACCAACTTGCCAGTAAAAACTCAGAAACATATTACAAAAGTATATGCTAACTTGTGTTTTTTCCTTCCCATGAATTAATTTGTATTCTCTTGCAATGTGCCTTTGAACTTGTTAGCAAAATTTACGAGTTTATTCCCCAGGAACAGCCCCTTCTGTCCTTGCACTTCACATCCCTCTCCTCCTTTGGGCCTGGCTAAATGCTCTCTTTGCCAGCTCCTCCCCACCTCCCTACACAACTCATCTTTTTGCTGCTGAGGAAGGAGTAAAGAGGAAGGCTATACAGCTCTGGGTCTGTAGAGACTATGATGTCACAATCAAGATAGTGGCTCCTACCAGCAGCAGTCTAAGGCCTTTTGGATGCCCAGGATAGCACATGAGAGTGTGGCTCTGCTCACCTAAAGACGAAACATAAAGCTTGCGCACAATAAATGAACAAGCTCAGACTCACAGTGTTAGAAATATTGAAGAAGCAAAAGGCAAACAATAGAACATACTGTGAACAAATAAAATGATGTGAGGAAATTCCTCGCTGCCCTGGAAGATTCCTAAAAATTGAGTTACTAAATAAGTTTCTCCCAATCATCTTCTAGGACAGCACATGGAAAGATAAGTGCTAAAAATCCTGGTAGTGTGGCGCTAACTGCTTGAAGGATCTTCTTCCCAAAGGCTTACTTTGGACATGAGATTAGGGCAATCTGGTCGTGTCAAACAACTGTATGAAAATTGGACCTGGTAGCAGTCTTGCAGAGCTACTCAGATAAACCACTAGTTCTCTGTCGTTGCTAATGCCAAAGCCCTCTGAAATTACCTAAAGTAGAATATACTTTATAATTATGTACAGTATGCCCTGCAATTATGTGTTTGAACCCCAAGAGGGGAGCAGTCGTTCATTGTTCCTTTAGCTTTTCAAAAGCTTTGTTTAAGAATTTGCAATTGAGTTTGGCTAAAAGGAAATAGCTTACCCATTTTTTGAGTAGAATGTCCACAAAGCAGTTAATTTAGGGGTGTGACAATTTGTTAAAATTGAGGGATCAACCATTGATAATACCCCACGGGTCCTAAGCAAGAGCGAAGCTTGATGATTGCCTTAGAGTAATATTAAAGGCTCTACATTTTTTACCTAAAATGAAAAAATAAAGGTTTATACTTACCTGTCTATGCAAGGATATTGCACAGAGCAGCCCCTTACCTCCTCTTATGGGGTCCCCTGCTGGTGCTGTCCTCTCCTGAGTGTGCCCCCATAGCAAGCCGTGTGCTGTGGGGGCATACGTGCGGGCAGGCTCCTGAGCCGGGCTGTGTGCGTCCATAGACACACACAGCATTGCTCGGCCATGTCCCCCACTCCCTTCTCACTGAATTTGATTGGCAGCAGCAGGAGCCAATGGCTCCCACTGCTATCAATATGTCTTGTGAGAGCAGGGTGAGACCAGCATTGCTGCAGATGGGCACAGCACTGAATCAAACGAGGAGTCAGGTAAATGTTGGTGGGGGGAAGACAAACAGCAAGTGGAAGGTTTTTTACCTTAATGCAGATAATGCTTTAAGGTAATTTTGACTTTAGATCAACTTTAAACGGGCAATACGTGGGTCAGTTTTTTTCAATCATTTAGCAGGTTTTACACATTCAATGTGGATTGAGTTGCAGGAATCCTCCCTGCTGTATCATTGCATTCTGTCAGTGGGGAGATTCCCCTGCCATCAGAATACACAGATCAGCAGCACAGCCTTTTGCCTACGGCGCTGATCGAGCAAGAATATACTGACAGTGCGGTTGAACAGAAGTCAATCATTAGATTGACTTCTGTTCAACCACAGTGGCCACATGGAGTTGTCCCTGCTAAAACTGCGAAATTGCAATCCATGTATGGCCAGCTTTAGGGGTTGGCAAGTCTCTCACAGCTTGAACTTTGGCCAGAAAAAACGCTTTAGCCTCCACCACATGACCCAAATATTGGATGCGAGTCTGCATGAGATGGCATTTGGCAGGTTTTAGTTTCCATACTGTGGAAACTGTGCCAGTCGAATGATGGTCTCGATCTTGAATATATTCTTCAAAGCTCTTGGAGAAAATGATGATGTCATATAGATATATCAGGACAAGATCAAAGTAAAATTTAAAATCACCTAAACATCTCTTTATCAGCCTTTGGAACATACTGGGTGCCTTGATCAATCCTAAGGGCATTTGAATAAATTCATATAACCCCAGGAGGTGATGAAAGCAGTTTTCTCTTGGTCCTCCATTTTTACCCATACTTGCCAGTAGAAAAGGCCCAAGTCTAGGGGAAGCGAACTGGCAGGCCTGTCCCAAGGCCATTAATCTCTTGCCGACCACCCCATAGCAGATTTACTGCTACAGGGCAGCAGCACTGCAGAATCACATATTATGTGATATATTATATATATACGTGATTCTGCACTTTCGGGTTTTGGGCGTGAGTGCGCACCACCGGTGGCTTGCTCCCGCTGTATTTTACACAGCGGGAGCTGATTAGCAGGTTCCACTGACCCGATGTGTGCCGGCAACCGCTGATTGTTCGGTACACTGACAGAATGCTAGTCTGCCTATGTAAACAATGCAGATTGACATTCTGTCAGTACAGAATCGGTGTTCCTGCTTTACAGAAACACAGGATCCATGTCTTCCACTAGTAAAAGGACCTCCCCCACTACACTGAAACATTAGCTAGGCACACAGTTAACCCTTTGATCACCCTTAATGTTAACCCCTTCCCTGCCAAAGTCATTAGTACATTGACAATGCATATAAAGTATACAGTATATGACAGTATATATATAAAAAAAAATAATAAATCAAAATATTCGTTTTTTTTTTCAAAATTGTTGGTCGTTCTTTGTTTCTAGCGCAAAAAAAAAAAAAACCCAGAGGTAATCAAATACCAAAAGAAAGAAAGCTCTATTTGTGGGTAAAAAAGGACATAAAGTTTATTTGGGTACAGTGTTGCATGACTGCGTAATTGTCAGTTAAAGTAAAGCAGTGCCAAACATTATATGCTGCAACCCAACTGCAGCCATTAAACTCAATGGTCTAATCTCAGAATTTTTTCCAGTGAGACGAGGCACCAGACAAGAGTGTCCTATCTCTCCCGGGCTATTTGCCCTGTTAATCAAACCTCTGGCTGTCGCACTGAGAGCCTCGCCTGGAGTGCGCGTTATTCAAGTTGGAAGTCTGAGAGAAAAGGCAGCATTGTTCTGCCTCTCCAATCTAAGCATTGAAAATGTGATCGCTGTTACTTAGTTGTGATGAGATAGCGATAACCCACAATCTTAGCTGAATTAACAGACAGCGACTCGATCCAGATGAAACATTGAAGATATTTTGAAGTTTAATCCATAAACTGTGAGGATCTTACAACAATAAACATCAGATGAACAATGAACATAATGAACATAATGTGATCCACTCCATGAGACTGAGATGCATTATTGGGAAAAATTAACAATGGTGCGGAGCTATCTATACAGGATAAACTGAGCTAAGGGGAGGGAAGAAACCAGGGGCAGGAGAATACATATAACATTTAAAGACATATCACAAAGCATGTGAAACATGACACTCCTGTCAAAATCTATGATTTCTATTATTAACAAACTTTAGTCCAAGTCCAAATATAAGAAAATGAAGACTCTTTTCCAGGAACATCTGCAAAACAAGAGGGAAAAACATGGGAAAACAATGCAAAACATTAACATAATACTTGCAGAAGCTTGTCTCGAAGGTCCAGGCTGTGACAGGGAAAAACCATCTTCAGAGGGGAATGCAGCAACATGCACCAATCCTTCTTACCTCCCTTGGAATCAAGTTGATGACTTGTGATTTCTCTTCCTCTTTGGGCACTAGTTCCTTTATAGGCCTGAACTAAAGTTGTGCAGAACCTCCTTTCATTACTTTAACTTCTACTTTCTGTACTTTTCCGTTGTTACTTGGCATCGTTTTTGCTTCCAGCAGTTCCAAAACACATTAAGAAGATGTTGAACCCGTTTCCATTGATGCTTGTAAACATTAGGGAAATCAAGTTCCTCTGTGGGAATAGTGGCTATCCCAATTTTTTTGGGTAGAGAAGAGTGGCTGGAACAAGCAGCACTGGAGACTCTGGATCTGAGGACACAGGGACCAGTGGCCTTGCATTGATTATAGCAGACAACTCTGCAAGTAGAGTGACTAAGATTTCATGTGTAAGCTGAGAAGTTTTCTGGTCCAGTAACATAGAGTCCAGGATTTTTCTTGCAACTCTAATCATGCGTTCCAAAGAGCCTCCCATATGAGATGAATGAGGTGGGTTGAATTCCCATTTACACTTGTTGTCATTCAAGAAGATAACTATATTTTCTGCTTCTGTGACATTAATCCCGCGGTCAGATCTGAGTAACTTTATGGGGCCTCGCACAGAAACAAATCTTCTGAAGGCATTAATGAAACAGGAAGTGTCCATTGAGTCTATCACTTCGATGTACACTGCACGAAAGCTCAAGCAAGTGAACAGCGCAGCCCATCGCTTATTGTTGAGATCTCCACCACAAGTTCTGTGTGTAACAACAGTCCAGGGGCCAAATATGTCTATGCCAACATTAGAAAATGGTGGCTCAGTGCTTAATCGGTCAGCCGGCAGCTCTGCCATCTGTTGTTGTGGGTGCTTTCCTCTTAGTTTTTGGCACTTGACACATTTGTGGAGTATGGACGATATACACCCTTTAATGTCGATGATCCAAAAACCTGTAGACCTTACTGCTCCCTCTTTAAAGTGACGATCTTGGTGCTGAACTTGCTCATGGAAATGTCTAACTAAGAAAGCAGTAATGTGACTTATTTTAATGAGATTCATGTTAGTTTATACAGTGTGCCGGTGTGCACAGGGTTATGTATTTTACATTGTTGTGTTATTTTTAGCATTTCACCCTGTGGATGTATGGCACATTGTCGATCGAGTTGCTGATGGGTGGTTTAGCCACTAACAGTGGGTCCCGATCGATCGTGTGCAATAGGCCACCTGAAACCTCAGCATTATTAATTGCAGATGTATGGTACACTGCCGATCGGGCGACTGACTGGGGGTTTAATTACTCCCAGATGGATTCACCTAAGTGCAGATAACGGGTCAACCGTTCAGATCTCATTCCGTAATGGGATGGTCTAGGTTCAATGGGCAGGGTTCTCATGGTATTTTGTGTCTGCAGAGGTGGTGTGTGAGGGATATCCGGGCGGACTCTCCATACAGTGTTTACCTTCCGGCGGAAGGTGTCATGAGGTCCTTCCGGTTGGCCTGTTCGCTGCGCTATTGGCCGCAATGTTGATGGTGCTGAGCATAAAGAGGATGGGTTCGTTGGTCTGGCCACGCCCCCAGTTGAAGTCCGGAAGTGACGAAACGCGTCGGGGCGTGGCCAGACGACGCATCCTATCGTGGACTTTGGCAGAGAAAGAACTTCCGGGACTACCCGACCTGGCGTGGAGCCAGATTTGAGTAAGATTGGAGGTTCCGCTACTGCCTTGCATATTGAGATGAGCGTGTTTTTACTACTATACAAGTGAGTGCAATGTATGATTATTTGGTGTGAATAAAATTTATCAGACATACTGCACTAGGGAAGTTATCTCTTTATTTTTCATACGGTTGGGAGAGAGTGTGAAAAAAAGGGCTACTGCACTGAAGTGGAAACCATCTTTACCTGTGGTGTGACCTATCCTATGGTAACATTGGGATCTGTTACCTACATGCGCAATATGCTCATTTATGAGAGTAAGTGAGCAAATGCATCCGGTGAGTGGCCATTTCTTACTTCCCCTGCACTTGGTGGTGGACTTGTGGTGATCCTATCAGATTGCACGGAGTTTTGGCATATCCAAACACTGTCATCATTAATACATGAATTTTTATGGTGATTGAAGATCTGAAAGTGGACTGTTGTTCATATTTCAACTATGGGATCATTTGACTAAAAGACTGTGAGGACTGTTTATCAACCGCACTGTTAATTTGGTGATCATCCACGGGTGATAGTAGGAACTCTTCCGGGAACTTTTTTAGATTGTTCTAGCGCTACTATTATTCCTTTTTATCGTTATCAAGTAATGTGAAAACGTCCTGCAAGAATGAGGGGATTTTCTCTTCACTGACTCGTAATAGCTTGTTGTGATCAATTATTGGATTTAATTTGTAATGTCTCTGCCGAGTAACAGCAGGATATCAGCACTTTCGTCATGGGCTGGTATTTGGTCGGCTATGTCCTTCAAGTGATGGTAAAAGTCAGCTTCAGGAGTAGGGATCTCCTCTTTGTTGCTTGGAATCTAGTTGCACTGGTGATAGTGAGCAAGGATATTTCCACATTGTCATTCAGAGGAGCAACTACAAGACCACTGGCTCTCCTACCGGAGACTTCTGTAAGGACGGTACAAGTGCTTATGGTATAGGGTAGAGCATCTCCTGTTATGTTCAACAGTTCAAAAAACTGCGTTCTTGCAAGACATCTGTTACTCTGATCATCAAGAATAGTATACAGTCCTATGGCCTTTCCAGGTTGACCTTTGGGGTATACATGAACCAAGCATATCTTTACATAAGATTTGTCACAGAGTCCTTCTCCACAGACTTCTGTACATGCACAGAACACTGCGATGGAAGGTGCTGTTTGATATGTGCACTCCCCGCCTTGCTTTGCCTCAGGAAGATTGTTTGTGACCGTAGTAGATTTGGGCGGATATTGATGAAAAGCTTTCACTTTCATCATTGTCACACTCTATACATTTTGATGATATTTTACAGTACTTTGCAATGTGTTCTGTGGAGGCACAGCATTTGTAGCACACCCCAAATTTCTTCAAAATTTCCTTACATTCACACAAAATTTGGCCCCCCAGAGACCACTTCAATCAGCAGTATACAGCCTTGTTTACCCCCGAACAAGTTGTCTGCGTTGACGAGTCCCTGATTAAGTTTACTGGCCGCCTTGCTATGAAACAGTACCTCCCCAGCAAGCGTGCCAGATACGGGGTCATACTGTACAAGCTCTGTGACAGGGCCATAGGCTATACAGTTAGTTTCCGGGTCTATGAGGGAAAAGATAGCACTGTGGAGCCCCCCAACTGCCCAGACTACACAGGGAGCAGCGGCAAGATAGTTTGGGACTTGGTGTCCCCCTTATCCGGAAAGGGGTACCATTTGTACGTGGACAACTTTTACACAAGCGTGCCACTATTTAGTCACCTTCTTGAATTACAATTTGGCGCATGTGGCACCGTGCGACCTAATCGCCCAATAGCTTGTAAATTCCCGTCTTAGTCGGGGGGAGAGAGCCTGCTTGAAAATTGCTTGCAGTGAAGTGGAGGGATACACGGGATGTTTTCGTTTTGTCCTCCATTCACCCAGACAGGACGATACAAATTACTACAGCAACTGGCGTTATGGAGAAACCCCTCTGTGTCCACGACTACAACCTTAATATGGGAGGGGTGGACCTTAACGACCAGTTTTTGGCACCGTATTTAGTTGCCCGTAAAGCCAGACGCTGGTACAAAAAAGTGACTGTTTATTTATTGCAATTGGCTATGCTGAACGCCTTTGTCCTAAACAGGGCGTCAGGACGAACCGGATCCTTCCGAGAATTCCAGGAAGAGATCATCAATGCCTACCTGTACCCAGGAGGTGTTCCTGTCCAACTTCCCCTTCTAGATGCAGTGAGCCGGCTGCATGAGAGGCATTTTCCACATGTCCTCCCGCGTACCCCTACCCAACCACACCCCCAAAGAAGATGTCGTGTCTGTAGCAGGCGCGGATGTAGGCATGACACCCGTTATTATTGTCCCGACTGTCCTGACCAACTTGGTCTCTGCATCGGGGACTGTTTCCGTCGCTACCACACACTAGTGGAGTTTTAGTGTAGGGTACAGCACGACATAGTGTAGGGCACACAAACACAGGGTCTTAAAAGATGTTCGATGGCTATCGACATTTTGAGAGACCCTAAGCTGGAAAATTGCAGTTCACAAAAAAAAAGTGTTAAACAAATATACAAAAAAAATATAAAATAAAAAAGCCAAAAACAGTTGTCGTGTCAGTTATTTTTATGTTCTTCTACTCTTCTTACTGTACTTTGTTTGTTTTTCATTCTTTTGTTAACCTGTTTCTCTTGCAGGTACCCGTCGGCTGCCACACTGATTTTATATATTCTGACACAAACAGCGTTTGCGCTCAGCATATACAGATCCCTCGGATGGCAGCAGCTGTGGTAGGTTGATTTCACCACTGCAGTTAAAATACCTTTAGGTATACGTGGAATATTGTCATGTATACCCACCATTAAATCAGTGGGTTTGGTTGTTGGGTGGTTAATGGTGTGTATACTATACAATATTCCTGTGGTGATTTCTGTTAAGTTCTCTTTTTTTTCATTCAGCCCACAGGCTGCATGAACAAAAAACAAAAACCTACACTATATGCCAAACAAGGACCAGCAATGTACTGGTATGTTGCTGGACTTTGAGTGGTTATACCAGGATGATGCCTGCAGATTTGGGCATCACCTTGTTTTGCGTGCGTTTCTAGCGCGGTTACTTTGCGGTACAACCAAGGAAACTTAGACCTTTGTGGTGTATAAATATGCTTTACTATGCAAAAACAATCTGTACATACAAAACTATTACAATATTTAGGAGCATAATACAAGACTAGCAGATACAGATAAAGATAAAGCAAATATACTTAACTAAAAGAAGTATGCAGCCATGGAGTCTCATTCCAATGCACATGGCTCAGGGAAGTCAGGTTTAGCTTCTTGCTTCATGGATGTTCCTGTGTGAGACTGACTTCTTGCAGCTTTGAGCAGTCATTTAGACTTGTGATTAAGGAATATACCATCCCCCCAAACCAACACCATTTGTTCTGAGGACAAAAGGGCTGTTTATCCATTGTACAGTGACTTTGAAAGGGGGGGGGGGGGGTTAGGCTTGGCCAAACTTCCTTTCCAAATCTTTACAAAAGAAAGGTATCATTTAGTGAGCCACTGTTAAATTCCACAACACACCTTGGTATCGATTTTTATTTACAGCCAGCGGTTGGCTTGCATGTAAAAGCAATCCTAGCGGATAATTGGCCGCTAGACTGCTTTTACATGCAGTAGGAGGGGACTCCCACTCCCCCCCCCCCTCCTGCCGACTTCCGTAGTTTTTCTCGGGCTCTCCTGTCCCACCAGTTAACCTGAGAGTGCTGCCGGTGGTTCAATGATCTAACCATAGAGCTGATTGGCTCCAATCATCTCTATGGCCTAAGATACCATAAGCTACCAGCATTTCATGACTTCTGTTTCGCCAGAAATAAACAGCGCCATTGGGAAATTGGGAAAGCATCTTATCACACCAATTTTGGTGTGGTCAAATGCGTTAAGGTCAGAGGAGAGATCTAGAGTCTAAAAGACCCCATTTTTTTGTTTTAAAAAGAGTATCTGTCACTACAGATTGCTATCCTAGGGGATAATTAAATTCACTTTGATAACAATAAAAATTATAAAAAAAAAAAAATGAAAGGAAAGGTGTCAAAATAACATAAAAAAGCAAACAAACATTTTTTTTAGCCCCCCCCCTGTCCCCCCCGTGCTTGAGCACAAAGGTGCACGCAAGCGTTGGTCTAGTGTCATATGTAAACCGCAATTGCAGCATGCATGTGAGGTATCGCCGCGAATGCCAGGTCGAGGGCAGTAATCCTTGCAGTAGACCTCCTCTGTAAGTCTAAAGTGGTAACCTGTAAAGACTTTTAAAGGCTTTTAAAAATGTACGTAGCTTGTTGCCGCTGCACAGGCGTGCGCAATTTTTAAAGCATGTCATGTTTGGTATCTATGTACTCGGGTTAACATTATATTTTAAATTGTACCAAACAATTTGGAATTACAGTGGGTACGGAAAGTATTCAGACCCCCTTAAATTTTTCACTCTTTGTTATATTGCAGCCATTTGCTAAAATCATTTAAGTTCATTCTTCTTCCTCATGAATGTACACATAGCACCCCATACTGACAGAAAAACACAGAATTGTTGACATTGTTGCAGATTTATTAAAAAAGAAAAACTGAAATATCACATGGTCCTAAGTATTCAGACCCTTTGCTGTGACACTCATATATTTAACTCAGGTGCTTTCCATTTCTTCTGATCATCCTTGAGATGGTTCTACACCTTCTTTTGAGTCCAGCTGTGTTTGATTATACTGATTGGACTTGATTAGGAAAGCCACACACCTGTCTATATAAGAC
Source organism: Pelophylax lessonae (assembly GCF_965119305.1). Lineage (NCBI taxonomy): Eukaryota > Metazoa > Chordata > Amphibia > Anura > Ranidae > Pelophylax > Pelophylax lessonae. The sequence goes on from NC_138768.1 coordinate 458,811,840, forward strand.
CTTCCAGATCACAATGTATGTCAGAGCAAATGAGAATCATGAGGTCAAAGGAACTGCCTGAAGAGCTCAGAGACAGAATTGTGGCAAGGCACAGATCTGGCCAAGGTTACAAAAAGATTTCTGCTGCACTTAAGGTTCCTAAGAGCACAGTGGCCTCCATAATCCTTAAATGGAAGACGTTTGGGACGACCAGAACCCTTCCTAGCGCTGGCCGTCCGGCCAAACTGAGCTATCGGGGGAGAAGAGCCTTGGTGAGAGAGGTAAAGAAGAACCCAAAGATCACTGTGGCTGAGCTCCAGAGATGCAGTCAGGAGATGGGAGAAAGTTGTAGAAAGTCAACCATCACTGCAGCCCTCCACCAGTCGGGGCTTTATGGCAGAGTGGCCCGACGGAAGCCTCTCCTCAGTGTAAGACACATGAAAGCCCGCATGGAGTTTGCTAAAAAACACCTGAAGGACTCCAAGATGGTGAGAAATAAGATTCTCTGGTCTGATGAGACCAAAATAGAACTTTTTGGCCTTAATTCTAAGCGGTATGTGTGGAGAAAACCAGGCACTGCTCATCACCTGTCCAAACAGTGAAGCATGGTGGTGGCAGCATCATGCTGTGGGGGTGTTTTTCAGCTGCAGGGACAGGACGACTGGTTGCAATCGAGGGAAAGATGAATGCGGCCAAGTACAGGGATATCCTGGACAAAAACCTTCTCCAGAGTGCTCTGGACCTCAGACTGGGCCGAAGGTTTACCTTCCAATAAGACAATGACCCTAAGCACACAGCTAAAATAACTAAGCAGTGGCTTCACAACAACTCCGTGACTGTTCTTGAATGGCCCAGCCAGAGCCCTGACTTAAACCCAATTGAGCATCTCTGGAGAGACCTAAAAATGGCTGTCCACCAACGTTTACCATCCAACCTGACAGAACTGGAGAGGATCTGCAAGGAGGAGTGGCAGAGGATCCCCAAATCCAGGTGTGAAAGACTTGTTGCATCTTTCCCAAAAAGACTCCTGGCTGTATTAGATCAAAAGGGGGCTTCTACTAAATACTGAGCAAAGGGTCTGAATACTTAGGACCATGTGATATTTCAGTTTTTCTTTTTTAATAAATCTGCAACAATGTCAACAATTCTGTGTTTTTCTGTCAGTATGGGGTGCTATGTGTACATTCATGAGGAAGAAGAATGAACTTAAATGATTTTAGCAAATGGCTGCAATATAACAAAGAGTGAAAAATTTAAGGGGGTCTGAATACTTTCCGTACCCACTGTATATAGTGTATTTGTGCATTAAATTTAAAAAAAATACATTTTTTTCGCGTTTGGAAAATCTGTGCGCAAATACCGTGTGACAAAAAAAATTTGCAACATCCACCATTTTGACCTGTAGGGCCTCTGCTTTAAAGAAATATATAATATTTGGGGCGTTCTAAGTAATTGTCTAGTAAAAAAAAAATATTTTCAAGTCACAGAAAAGGCTTGGTTTTCAAGTGGTTAGAAGAATGGGTGATGTGTGGCTAAGATTGAGCATAAAATGCCGGGACAGTTCAAACACCCCCCAAATGACCCCTTTTAGAAAAGTAGACACCTAAAGCTATTTGCTGAGAGGCATATTGAGTCCATGGAGTATTTTATATTTTGCCCTAAGTTTCGGGAACGTGACAATTTGTTTTTTTTTTTTGTTTTTTTTTTTACACAAAGTTGTCACTAAATGATATATTGCTCACGCATGCCATGGGTATATGTGAAATGACACCCCGAAATACATTCTGCTGCTTCTCCTGAGTACAGGGATACCACATGTGTGAGACTTTTTGGGAGCCTAGCTGTGTACGGGACCCCGAAACCAATTCCCACCTTCAGGTTTTCTAATGGCGTAAATTGCTTATTTTACCTCTGCACTACCGGTCACAGTTTTTTGCCACAAGTTTCGGGAAAATTATTATTTCTTTTTTTTTTTACACAAAGTTGTCACTAAATGATATATTGCTCACACATGCCATGGGTATATGTGAAATGACACCCCAAAATACATTCTGCTGCTTCTCCTGAGTACAGGGATACCACATGTGTGAGACTTTTTTGGGAGCCTAGCTGTGTACGGGACCCGAAAACCAATCCCCACCTTCAGGTTTTCTAATGGCGTAAATTGTGTATTTTACCTCCGCACTACCCGTCACAGTTTCAGAGGCCCTGAAATTTCAAGATAGCGCAAAACCCCCCCACATGACCCCATTTTGCAAAGTAGACACTCCAAGCTATTAGCTGAGAGGCATGGTGAGTCCATGGAATAGTTTATATTTTGCCACAAGTTTCGGGAAAATTATTATTTTTTTTTGTTGTTGTTTTTTTACACAAAGTTGTCACTAAATGATATATTGCTCACACATGCCATGGGTATATGTGGAATACACGACAAAATACATTCTGCTGACCCTTCCCGCACCCCGGATTGCCCTAAATGCCTCCTATCTCCTGGAACATTTGAGCACCCGATTTGGCAATGCCCCCGAGTCAACTGTTTCTGGCAACAAGTTGTTTGGTTTCTGCATGACCAGATGGGCTCCCCGGTCTCATTGGATCCCAGGCAATGCCTTTTGGGCCTGTTTCCAGATCTAGAAGTTGATAAAAGTTCCCTAAAATCCATACATGAGACGTTGTTTAGTGCTCGTAAGCTGTTGGCTTGCAGTTGGATGCAATCCTCGCCCCCTACTTTGGCTGCGTGGATTGCAGAGGTCCATGCTACTTTGCCTTATAAGAAGCTGATTTATGTCAATAGAGGATGTCCTACTAAATATCATAAGATTTGGGACCGGTGGCTTCAGTCGTCACTGACTTGCTCTACTTAGATGTTTCCTGGGCCTGTTGAGTGACTGGTAGTTTACTCTACTGTATCAATCGCACTGGCTGGGTGTTATATTCTGTGGGGTTGGGTTGGGCTCTTCTGGTCTACGTGGGGGACCCTTTGGCAATTTTAGGTTTTTGTTTTGGGGGGGGGGGGAGGGGTTTTTTGTTCCTGTATTCTAATGCTTTGTCGTTCTGGTGCGGCAGACTGTATTTTGTCTTCTACTGGTCTTTTGATATTGGCTGTACCACTTCATTGTTTAAAAAACACTCGTTTTTGATTAAAAAAAAAAATACATTCTGCTGCTTCTCCTGAGTACAGGGATACCCCATGTGTGAGACTTTTTGGCAGTCTAGCTGTGTACGGGACCCCGAACACCAATCCCCACCTTCAGGCTTTCTAAGGGCGTAAATTGTTGATTTCACTCCTTACTACCGATCACACTTTTGAAGGCCATGAAATGCCAAGATGGCACAAACCCCCCCCCCCCTCCCCAAATGACCCAATTTTGCAAAGTAGACACTCCAAGCTATTTGCTGAGAGGCATGGTGAGTAATTTGCAGCTCTCATTTTTTTTTGGAAAATTAAGAAAAAAACAGGAAAATGCATTTTTTTTCCCTCTTTTTTTCAATTTCCAAAACTTTGTGACAAAAAGTGAGATCTGCAAAACACTCAACATGCCTCTCTGCAAATAGCTTAGGGTGTCTACTTTCCGAAAAGGGGTCATTTGGGGGGGGGGGGGGGTTGTGCTATCTTGGCATTTCATGGCCTCCGAAACTGTGATAGGTAATCAGGAGTGAAATCAACAATTTACGCCCTTGGAAAGCCTGAAAGTGGTGATTGGTTTTCAGGGTCCTGTAATCGGCTAGACTGCAAAAAAGTCTCACACATGGGGTATCCCTGAGTACAGAAGCAGCAGAATGTATTTTGGGGTGTCATTTCACATATACACATGGCATGTGTGAGCAATATATCATTTAGTGACAACTTTGTGTTAAAAAAAAAATATATATATATATATATATATTTCCCGGAACTTGTGGCAAAATATAAAATATAAAAAGAAAATAAGGTGCGATAACCATACAATTATGCGGCTGCACTGAAATGGGGAAAATAAATGTGAAAAAAAGGTATAGTGCGCTCAACACAATCATAAATATTAAACATATGACATCTAGGATGACCCAAATATTATGGTGATCTTCATACAGTGTGAAAAACCATATGTGAAAATTCATTATGCAAAAACATATAATTTATAACAATCGTGAAGAAAAAAAAATAAAAAAAATTATATATATATATATATATATATATATATATATATATATATATATATATATATAGTACAGACCAAAAGTTTGGACACACCTTCTCATTCAAAGAGTTTTCTTCATTTTCATGACTATGAAAATTGTAGAGTCACACTTCAAGAGTTAGTCACCTGAAATAGTTTTCACTTCACAGGTGTGCCCTGTCAGGTTTAATAAGTGTGATTTCTTGCCTTATAAATGGGGTTGGGACCATCAGTTGTGTTGTGCAGAAGTCAGGTGGATACACAGCTGATAGTCCTACTGAATAGACTGTTAGAATTTGTATTATGGCAAGAAAAAAGCAGCTAAGTACAGGAAAACGAGTGGCCATCATTACTTTAAGAAATGAAGGTCAGTCAGTCCGAAAAATTGGGAAAACTTTGAAAGTGTCCCCAAGTGCAGTCACAAAATCTATCAAGCGCTACAAAGAAACTGGCTCACATGCGGACCGCCCCAGGAAAGGAAGACCAAGAGTCACCTCTGCTGCGGAGGATAAGTTCATCCGAGTCACCAGCCTCAGAAATCGCAGGTTAACAGCAGCTCAGATTAGAGACCAGGTCAATGGCACTCGGGAGTTCTAGCAGCAGACACATCTCTAGAACAACTGTTAAGAGGAGACTGTGTAAATCAGGCCTTCATGGTAGAATATCTGCTAGGAAACCACTGCTAAAGAAAGGCAACAAGCAGAAGAGACTTGTTTGGGCTAAAGAACACAAGGAATGGACATTAGACCAGTGGAAATCTGTGCTTTGGTCTGATGAGTCCAAATTTGAGATCTTTGGTTCCAACCACCGTGTCTTTGTGCAACGCAGAAAAGGTGAACGGATGGACTCTACATGCCTGGTTCCCACCGTGAAGTATGGAGGAGGAGGTGTGATTGTGTGGGGGTGCTTTGCTGGTGACACTGTTGGGGATTTATTCAAAATTGAAGGCATACTGAACCAGCAAGGCTACCACAGCATCTGGCAACGGCATGCTATTCCATCAGGTTTGCGTTTAGTTGGACCATCATTTATTTTTCAACAGGACAATGACCCCAAACACACCTCCAGGCTGTGTAAGAGCTATTTGACCAAGAAGGAGAGTGATGGGGTGCTGCGCCAGATGACATGGCCTCCACAGTCACCGGACCTGAACCTAATCGAGATGGTTTGGGGTGAGCTGGACCGCAGAGTGAAGGCAAAAGGGCCAACAAGTGCTAAGCATCTCTGGGAACTCCTTCAAGACTGTTGTAAGACCATTTCAGGTGACTACCTCTTGAAGCTCATCAAGAGAATGCCAAGAGTGTGCAAAGCAGTAATCAAAGCAAAAGGTGGCTACTTTGAAGAACCTAGAATATTACATATTTTCAGTTGTTTCACACTTTTTTGTTATGTATATCATTCCACATGTGTTAATTCATAGTTTTGATGCCTTCAGTGTGAATCTACAATTTTCATAGTCATGAAAATAAAGAAAACTCTTTGAATGAGAAGGTGTGTCCAAACTTTTGGTCTGTACTGTATATATATATATATATATATATATATATATATATATATATATATATACATATATATATATATATACATATAAAATCCTCCAATTGATCCAGATAATCTCAAATAGCCAAAGATCAAGTTTCCATCAATAGTGGATCTTCAATCTTGCTAATCTTAGACCGATATGTGAGGGTGAAATAGAAGAAATAGCCTCTTACCAGATAACACTAAACAGTGAGCCTTATTGGTGAATAGGCACTTTCCACATGTGAACAATGAACAATGAAATCAAGTGAGGTGACACCTCGGTGGTACTGCAAACTTCTTACCAGAAGTATGTAGAGGGTAGGCATAAACCACTGTTGTTTATACGGATGCACCAGATGGAAGGTATCCAATGGCGGCTTCAATGCGTGGGCTGAAAGTTTCTCCACTCCACCATATCCAACTCGCCGATGTGGCTGGCGATACTGTACTCTAATGTAGCTCCCCCGTAACAAAAGATGGTGGTTGTGGGGGTCTGCGGGCAGGGGGCTCATCAGAATCTGGAAGCCCCCTTTAACAAGGGGGCCCCCCAGATCCCGGACCCCTCCCTATGTGAATGGGTATGGGGTACACTGTACCCCTACCCATTCACTCCATAAAAGGCAGTGTATGTAAATAACGACAGGAGACGTTTTGGAAAGTTTATTAAAAATCTTCATCTGTTCTTCTCAGCTCTGGTCTTCTCCCTCTCCTGGTCTTCTGCTCTTTTGCTGTCGCTCTTCTGCTCTTTTGCTGTCCGCTCTTCTACTGTCCAATCTTCTGCTCTTTTGCCCTCGGCTCTTCTTCTTCTTCTTCCTCCGGTCCTCCTCCGGCAATGTCTCCAGTGATTATGCCGGTCTCTGCAGCTTGTTATATAGCCATTGTGGGCGTGGCCCCTATGACGTCATCGGAAGGCCCCACCCCATCATGGCACAGATGACGTCATCTGTGACATGAGGGGGCGGGGCCTCCCAATGATGTCATCGGGGGCCACGCCAACAATGGCTATATAACAAGCTGCAGAGACCGGCATAATCACCGGAGACATCGTTGGAGGAGGACCGGAGGAAGAAGAGCCGAGGGCAAAAGAGCAGAAGATTGGACAGCAAAAGAGCGGACAGCAAAAGAGCAGAAGACCAGGAGAGGGAGAAGACCAGAGCAGAGAAGAACAGATGAAGATTTTTAATAAACTTTCCAAAACGTCTCCTGTTGTTATTTACATACACTGCCTTTTATGGGGTGAATGGGTAGGGGTACAGTGTATTCACATAGGGAGGGGGTCTGGGATCTGGGGGGCCCCGCAGACCCCCACAACCACCGGCCAGGGTTGTGGGGATGAGGCCCTTGTCCTCATCAACATGGGGGCAAGGTGCTTTGGGGTGGGGGGTGCAGAGCTCCCCCTGCCCCAAAGCACCAACACCCCCCCATGTTGAGGGCATGTGGCCTGGTATGGTCCAGGGGGGGTGGGGCCACTCGCTCGTCCCCTCCCCCTTCCTGCCCTACCGGGCTGCATGCTCGGATAAGGGTCTGGTATGGATTCTGGGGGGGACCCCACGCCGTTTTTTCGGCGTGGGGCTACCCTCAAATTCCATACCAGACCTGAAGGGCCTGGTTTGGAACCTGGGGGGGGGACCCCCACACAGTTTTTTCCCATTTTTGGCGTGCAGTTCCCCCTCAAAATTCTCACAGTGCAAGTTTCGCCGCAAGTCGGATCATCCTGATCCGACTTGCGGTGCAACTTCCATTCAAATCAATAGGCTCCCATAGGGAACCATTGATTTTGAATGGAAGAAAAAAAAACTTATAACGTGGCTGAACGTACGTTCATCACGTTTGGTCACGTGCGGCCGCGTTTCTGCACTTGAAACGCCGGGAAACACACGTTCGAACGCAAATAATTGCGTTCCAAAAAACGTCCCTGAACTCAACTGCCTGCAAATGACTGTAAACGACCCTGTGTACATGGACAGATAAGATAAAATGTAGATACGTTCAGGGGCTTCTGAAAAAAACACCCAACTGCTCCTAAACGGCCATTTACAACGTCCCGTGTACATGGAGCCTTAAAAAGCCTGAAGGTTTTCAGGGTCTTGTAAGCGACTAGACTGCCAAAAAGTCTCACATATAGGATATCCCTGTACTCAGGAGAAGCAGCAGAATGTATTATGGGGTGTCATTTCACATATACCCATGGCATGTGTGAGCAATATATCATTTAGTGACAACTTTGTGTAAAAAAAAAAAAAAAAATGTATAGTCAAGTAGGAATCTGCAACAAAGTTTGGTAAAATCCTTGTAATGTAGATAGATCACCCAGAGGGGAATGTTTTTTTTTCTCAACAAAAGGAGCTACGCTTTAACCACTTTAAGACCGGAAGGATTTGTCCCCCTAATGACCAGGCCCTATTTTGCAATTCGGCACTGCGTTATTTTAATGGACAATTGCGCAGTTGTGCGACGCTCTACCCAAATTAAATTTATGCCCTTTTTCCCCCCCATAAATAGAGCTTTCTTTTGGTGGTATTTGATCACCTGTGTAATTTTTATTTTTTGCGTTATAAACAAAAAAAGAGCAACAATTTTGAAAAAAGAACAATATTTTTCACTTTCTGCTATATAACATTCCCAAAAAAATTTAAAATCAACATTTTTTAACATTTTAGGCCAATTTTTTTTTCTACTACATATTTTTGGTAAAAAAAAAAATCGCAATAAGCGTATTTTGATTGGTTTGCGCAAAGGTTATCGCATCTACTAACTACAGGAAAGATTTATGTCATTTCTATTGTTTTTTTTTTTTTTACTAGTAATGGCAGCGATCTGTGAATTTTAGCGGAACTGCGAGATTGCGGCAGACAGATTGGACCCCTAAGGTCCCTTTCACACTTGTACGACTCCAAAGTTGCACCGACTTTGGAGTGCAACTTTGATGCAACTTTGAAGCATCTTTGACGCAACTTTGGATGGGTACAACATGGATACGACTTTGGCTTTGACCAGTTTTTTACACTTTTGGGGGTAACGGTGACATTACTACCGTAATCAGTGCTAAAAATATGCACTGTTACTGTAATAATGACACTGGCAGGGAAGGGGTTAACAATATAGGCGCTCAAGGGGTTCAATGTGACCCTAGGGGAGTGATTCCAACTGTGGGGGGGGGGGGCATGGCTTCTGAGATGACCATAGAGACATGTGATCCTATATAGAAGGATCACATGAGCTCTGTGATCATTTCAGGGAGAAGGGCGGTCGGCTGTGTTTACAACAGCCAACCGTCCTTCTCTCTCAGCGGGGAACGATTGCGGGTGTCAGGTGGCAATCAGAGCCACCTGACACACGCGTTGGCTTCCTCACTGACGATGGGGGCGGCAGTGCGCTCACCCCCTAGCTCCTCCCAGGCGAGCGACGTAGACATATGTCGTTTTGCCTGTACGAGCCAGCCTGCCGCAGTACATATAACGTAAGCGCTTGGGAACTGGTTAATGTGTTTCTCGCCCAAATTGTTTGCACTAGGCATATATGACAAAATGAATGAAAAATGGCTTCATTTATGTCCATTGAACGATTTATCGATCAAAATTTGGTCATTACATGATGGCACGATTGTCTTCTCTCATGGCCGAGTGTTCGTTTTTGGAAAATGAGTTAGAACGATTGTTCGTATAGAGCATGGGTGTCCAACCTTTTGGCTTCTCTGGGCCGCATTGAGTGTAGAGAAATTTTCTCGGGCCGCATATAAAATATATACTATTAGTGAAGATATATAAGTAATAAAACACCGCCGCACCCTTTCCATGCTGCCCCCCAGCACTAATTTAACACAACTAGTGGATGATCCCCTCCGAGGCTGCCTCTGTGGCCGTACTACCGACTCGACTTCCTACCTCAAAGAAAATAAAAATTGTCAGGGGGCAGTGGGCCGCATTGCCTGCAGTTCTGGGCCGCAGGTTGGACATGCCTGGTATAGTGTATGGCTAGCATTACATGTGAAGAAAAGTGTCAGAAAAAGCCTGGTCCCGTGGTTAAATGTGAATGCAAGTCCCTGAAGAAACTACTATTTGTGTAAAAGAAAACTGAACACATGTTGTGAATACAGTTACTGCAATTCCTTATTCAGCGTGAGGAGCAACAGCCTGCACAGCCCATAGCACTATGACTTGGCGCGTAGCCATCAATCAGCTCTCCTCACATAGACAGGATATCAGCCTTCTCCGTATGGCGGCTCCCTCCTCTGGTCAGGAGGACCCTCCTCTCCAGGGTCACATGGTAAGCCCCAGCTCTCCGCCCTCTCCGCTCCCATCGGCCGCACTCCGGACCGGGGCATGGGGCGAGCACACAAGGGCTTCTCTGGGTAATTGTACCCCGCAGGGGGGGGCCTAGTATACTCCCAATTCGGGTCACACAACCTTCACCTCATCCGTAGAGAAGCATTAGAGCAGCGAACCCGTACAGAGCACGGCTAGCCTGTCTCCTCAGAGCCCTCCACACATACACACACAGGACTCCCATCCCGGGCTTATAGGGCAATACCAAGAGCGGGGAAACTTCTGCAACTCTCCATACCGCGGTCACTGTGACTGGACAGCAGGTTTATAGGAAGGACTTGGAAGTCACCCCCCTGGCCATATTGTCACATACTTTGCCCTAGCCGTGTGTTATTGCAGCAGGCTAGTCCTTACCTCCCTGAGGGCAGCTCTCTTCCATTCCATCCTGTTACCTGTTCTTTCTCTCTCCCACAAACTGGTCTGTCCTGTTTTCTTCTCAGGCAGTCCAAACAAGGAGGGCAAAAGTGGTGCCACATGTCTGACCTCTGTTACCTCCCTAGGAAGAGCACAAGCCACAGCGACACATCCACCACCTCAGCTCTAGGACAGCCCTGGTTCTTCCAGGATTTCGCCTCTCCCGGAAAGAAAATGCCACAGTGAATGGTTTCCCCGTAGGGAGCTAAGAGATCCCAACTTCTCTTTTAAAGGGCTCGTGAGCGCTCCATTTCTTGGCGTTCTTGACTGGGGGGCGCTGGTATGGCCATGGTGTCTGGGGGCTGGGGAGACCCCAACGGAGACACGAATGGAATGGGGAAGGGGTACCCCAGAAACTCGGAAGAGGACGAAGCGTCGCCTCCCGGAGGAATCAGCGACCCCGAGCAGGGGGACGAGGAGAGGCCTGGCATTCAGGTGGATTGCGTGGTCTGCGGCGACAAGTCCAGCGGCAAGCATTACGGCGTTTTCACTTGCGAAGGGTGCAAGAGTTTCTTTAAGAGGAGTATTCGTAGAAACCTCAGTTACACTTGCAGGTGAGTGCTTTGTTTGATTTTTGACTTGACAAACTTAAAAGACAGTTGGGCACAGACATGATATTTTAACCATTTTATTACCCAGGATCTTGTTGACAGAAGTAAAATGTTCTGTACAGACCATGCATAAATGTACGTGTATACATAAAATTCTTCTTCGTTGCCGATGTTGGATTTTATATATGCGTGGAAATTGCCACACTTTTCTATTATTTTACAACTCTGTATACATTGGTGTATAACTGATCATTACTGAGCTGTGTGCTATGTTCCAAAGACAGCAATGCATCTATATTCAGATCGGGAAGAAGCCAAATAGTAGAACGAGGGCAATTTACTAAGGGCTCTTTCACACGGGCGTTCCGATCAGATCAGCCTGTCAGTTTTTTAGGCGGATCTGATCGGATGCCCCATTCAGCCCTATGGAGCAGCGGATGTCAGCGGTGACATGTCAGCTGACACCCGCTGCCATCCGCATCCGATCCTGTCCGTTAAATCCGGACGGATGGAAACCCTATTTTCCATCTGTCCAGGGGATCGGATGAGAGCGGACAAGCGGTCCGCTCTCATCCGATTCCCCATAGAGAGCAGCGGGGCTCTGACACCTCCCTCTCCGCACTGTCTGCGGAGACGGAGCTGTCATCCGCCGGCTCAGCGGGTTTTGGCGGATGGATCCCCGCTAAGCAGAGCACGGTCCGCAACGGAATGCGGACCGTGTGAAAGGGGCCTAATGCCTCGTACACACGCAACGATTATCGGCCGTCTTTTGTCCAGTGTTGTTTTGTTGGTTGAAATGTGCTCTAGACTGCACACGAATTTTCTCGGCCAACAAAAACCAACTTCAGAAGTGATGTCATGTGATGGTTAACTTTCCGTGTCTTTTTTTTCTTCTCTGAGCATGCCCAGTCTTGCTCATCAGATTTTTGTCTGCCGAAATCTGTACTGACTGACGGAAAATGGGCCGTTCTGGTGACGGCCAACAAAAATTTTATAGCCTGCGCACCAGATTTTGTTCGGCCGAAAAGTCGGAGTCGGTTGTCGGAAGCATCATACTAACAAGCCGAAAATCGGCCGATCGGACGTTGGCTGAAAATTCACGGCCAACTATCGATGCGTGTGTACGAGGCATAAGACTGGTGCAGCCAGAATCTGGAATAGCACTGCATGGCCACCAATCAGCTTCTAGCTTTCATTTTCAAAGTTTAAAGTGATTGTAAAGGCATAAGGGTTTTTTTTTTTTGCACAAAGGTAAAAAACCTCCCCCCCAATACTTTTCTATGCACAAAGGTAAACCCCCCCCCATACTTACCTGAGCTCCCTCTCGATCCATCAATGTCCACGACAGCCTTGCCTCTCCAGGAGCTCACACTCTGACTCCTGCTGCTGTCAATCACAACCAGTGAGCCAATCAGAAGGGGGCAGTGCTGAGCTGCGGCTCAGTGTGTATAGCCGCGGATTGGGAGCACGCCTGCTTGGGTGTCCCCAAAGCAAGCTGCTTGCTGTGGAAGCGGCCTGGAGCATCGACGGGAAGAGGAGGAGCCAGGCTGCTCTGTGCAAAACCACTGCACAGAGCAAGTAAGTATGACATTGGTTAAAAAAAAAAAACAAAAACAAAAAACAAGGCTTTATTATCGCTTTAAAGAGGTATTAACCAATCACCTCAGGAAGGTTTTGACCCGGCCATTTTGCGATACGGCACTGCGTTACATTAACTGACAATTGCGCGGTCGTGTGACACTGTACCCAGATAAAATGAATATCCTTTTTTTCACCCACAAATAGAGCTTTCTTTTGGTGGTATTTGATCACCTCTGCGATTTTTAATTTTTGCGCTATAAACAAAAAGAGTGACAATTTTGAAAAAAAAAAAAAAAAATTTTTTTTACTTTCTGCTATAAAACATTCCAAAATTTTTTTTAAAAAAAAATCAAATTTTTTCATCAATTTAGGCCAATATGTATTCTGCTACATATTTTTGATAAAAAAAAAAAATCCTAATAAGTGTATTTTTATTGGTTTGCGCAAAAGTTTATAGCGTTTATAAACTATGGGATAGATTTATGGTATTTTTATTTATTGTTTTTACTAGTAATGGTGGCGATCAGTGATTTTTAGTGGGACTGTGACATTGCTGCGGACAAATCTGGCACTAAGTGACACTTTTTAGGGACCAGTGACACCCAATACAGTGGTCAGTGCTAAAAAAAAATGCACTGTCACTGTATAAATGACACTGGCAGGAAAAGGGGTTATAACTAGGGGTGATCAAGTGTGGACCTAGGGAATGCTTTCTAAGTGTGTGGGGGATCGATGTGTCTGAGGAAAAGAGAGATCTGTGTTTCAGCTTAGCTGAAACACACAATCTCATTCTTCCTCTGTGACAGAACAGCCGCCTGCTTTATTTACATAGGCAGATGGCCGTTCTGTCATTCTCCTGCACAATCGCGGGCGGACGCCGGAACCGCTGATTGGTTCCCGCTGTGTTTAATCACAGTGGGAGCAGTGCTCCGGCGGCGCGCGTGTGCCCCCAAGAGCCCCTGCACAAAATCACGTACCTATACGCAGCTGGGCCGCTCTGCCGCAGTATATATGCGGTGGGCAGTCAGGAAGTTCCGGCCATGAAAAAAAATTTTCAATGAAAATACCCCTGGGACAAGCAGGGCTAGTACATTCCACAATGGATAGCCTCTGTACTGTCCCGGTTCGCACTTACCTGCAAGAAGAAATACTCCCCTTTAAAATTTCTTCTCCAGTGTTGCCATCTCGGATGTGGGCAGCTGAAGCCAGCACGTCCTCTTCTGTGTCCTCTTCCGTGTCCTCTTCTCCCAGAATGCGCCTGCACCGGCCCCGCTCGTCCCTTCCGGTGCGGCGCCGCATGTCCAGAAGCTGTTTAGCAGGGAATGCGGCGCCGCACGGGAAGTGACGAGTGGGGCCGGTGCAGGCGCATTGATTCCTGGGAGCGATGACGTTCAGCTCCCAGGAATCATTGCAAACCGGAAGTGACAGTGCGGGCCACGGCCCCCGAGGGAAGAAGTGGAAGAAAGGTGAGTATATTTTTCTCCAAAAGACAATAAGATGTGACCACCTTTCTCCTGCGCTTGGTATCCCAGCCCCTCTACCACACTCCTCACGGGACTCACACCTGGCTTCTCAGATGGCTACGGTCTTGCTGCCCATAACGGCCTGGGGTAGTCCACCGATACTAAAAGCAAAGAAAACAAAGAAAGGGCGCACCGACCTAGCGCATTATCCTCAATAACAGGCTTTATTTGTGTAACATTAAAAATGGCTACTCACAGACATAGATGAAAGTAAAACATATCGAGCTAAATTGCTCAAATTTTGGTTGAAAATGTAATCTTTATTTGCATAAAAGATATACAAAAAACAATACTTTTGTCGGGGTACATTCTCCCCTGTACTGCGACGCAGCGCATAAATACACTACATTACAATACATTTCCGGTCATACTAATAAATACATTCAATCACATACATTCATTCTGCGGTATATAATTGCTCAAGTGTCCGGGTCAGTCCATATAATCGTCCATGACCGATGAGATGACGGCTGACGCGTTTCGAGGCCCAGCCTCTTCCTCAGAGCCACTGTGTCATGGCTATCTCCTTGGTTTAAATAGTAAAGCAGTGATCCAGTCCCCACCCCCAGGTGGGAGTATCCCCTCCCCCGGGGAGTGGCCAGAGCACCATTTCACTCCCTCTCATGACATCATTGGTGATAATCCTCCAATGGGATAATATACAGTGGCATATATCGATCATGCAGTTAGAGTACAATACCAAAAATATGAATGCATGTAATTAAAAACATATACCTAAAAACCAGTGAAAGACCAATAAAAAAAACAATAAAAATCAGTAAGATCCAATGTTAGAAACTGATAAGACAGCTTCAACAATATACACCAGGGCATAGTATGTTCTCCTCAGACTAACAGTGGAGGGCAGCTAGTATGTTACCTCGTCTATAGTCTCCCCCTTTCTTGTCTTTACCGATCTTCAAAATTCTGAGGTATCCAGAGTGGTCGGGCCATATCCCTGTCCCTGCATGGTAGTTGTCCTTCCCCCTCCCCATACTATCCTCTTCCACTAACCGATTATCGCTCAGGAGGGGGGGATCTATAGCCAAAGAGGGGAGACATGGAGGAAGTAGGGAGCCGATCGGTCATTGTATACTGATCACCGGCCCCGTGGAATGCACGCCGCTTGACAACTTCCGGGTTGTCGCGTCATGTGTTCCACCTGACGTCACTTCCGCTGACGTCACTTCCTCCAACAGGAGATTTTGTATACAGTGGGACGGTCCGTCTCCAAGGTGACTCTGCCTAGCCCTCCATTGGGTCCGACGAGAACCAACCACGCCCCTTCAGAACAGCGCCATATCCCAGCTCTACTTCACCTAGGGGGTTTTTTGCAATCCTGCATGTAAGCCTCAAACTTGGCACTGCCCCTTAACTGGACTGCTCCCACCCTCCTTAAATCCAATTAGGAACCCTTTTATGGGGCTAAGGAATGTCTTTTATAGACTGAAAAAGTATATATATAAATATATTTAACCATTGGTAATAGTGCAGTTCTACTACATACATGTGTGAGTGCACATGCTCATATACACATATAGGTACCCCCAAGGGGCATGCAGGCATATACACAAATGCACACACCCGTGAGTATATTTTTCTACAATACAAGGTAAGTAAAAAAAAAAATAAAATCTTAACTATCCATTTCCATTTCAGGTGACGAAAAGCAAGCAGATGACCACAAAAACGATTATGTCGATTTTGTGGCCGGAACTCCGCTTTAAGAGAAGTAGGGCCAGCGCTCTTTTGGCCCAAATTCTCATGTAGGTCAGAAGAGTGCACTTTGTTCTGCACCCCAGACCCTTATTCCACAGACAGTGTGCTAAAGCTTGTTGTCTGGTGACATCACTGAGCCGGTGGAGGCTCTGGAGAGATCCAAACCGATGCCTGGATCAGCAGCTGGCTCAGCCTTCTCAGCCATCCAGCTTCTCCCGCCTCCTCCACAGCCCTGTGCTCCTGTGAGTGCTGGAGGGATAGAGCAAAGAGCCGCTAACTGACAATCATCGACTCACTGAAAAATGAGAATTGAGCAATCAGTGGAGTACAGTTTCTCTAGGACAGGCGACTCCAAACTTTCTCCAAATTTTCTAATCAAATGGCCAGTTTACTGTCCTTGAGGCTTTAGGGGGGCCGGACTGTGGGCAGTGGGAGTAGAAAGTGCCCCATCATTGGCCTTAATGGCAGGAATAATGATATCAATGAGATGGTTTCAGTAGGAGGTATTGAGCCCCATCATTGGTGTCCGTTGGTGGAATAATGCCCCAAGGGCCAGGTAAAGCCAAGCAAGGGGCCACATCCAGCCCCTGGGTTGTACTTTGGAGACCACTGCTTTGAGATATTGCAGCCTAGAAATTCTTAAATGTGGCTGCATTAGTTTTCTTTTTTAATCTTTTTTGCTTCATTTTCACCTGGTGATTCAGCCCATAACACACTTCCTGTCTTAGCGATCGTTCACATTGGAGTGACTTGTCATGCGATTGAACAGGTCAAATCGCACGACAAGTCACATCCTATTGCCGGTAATCACACTGTTCAGATTGTTGCTACACTGACTTTGCGGTGCCGTGTCGATTTGAAATAGTAGTTTCTACTTTTGCAGATTTCTGGTGCGACTTGCATAGACATCCGTGCATGATGTCTTCCAAGTCACACATGAAGTGGCACTGACACGAGGCTTTGAAATTGTGCCATTTCAGATGAAGTCGCACAATTAATGTGAACATAGGGCTTAGAGTGTTTCCACTCTGGAGGAGCAATGGAGATACCTTTTGGACAGCAACATTGTTTCATTCTGGCAGATTGAGACTTTACTAACAAATTCAATCCTAACTCCAGATATGTAAATGGTTTGTCTCAACCTTATAACTGCTACTTTGTCTGAACAGCTCAGTCTGTTAAAGGAAGTTGAAAAATGACAGACTAAAGCCCCGTACACACGCACAGATTGTTGGCTGACCGGTCGGCCGTCTTTTGTCCAGTGTTGTTTGTTGGTTGAATGTGCTCCAGACTTGCACTGGACTTTTGTTGGCCAACAAAAACCAACTGCAGAAGTGATGCCATGTGATGGTTGACTTTCCCTGTGTTTTTTCTTCTCTGAGCATGCCCAGTCTTGCTCATCTGATTTTTGTCTGCCGAAATCTGTACTGACTGAGGAACAATCGGCCGTTCTGTTGTTGGCCAACAAAAATGTTATAGCATGCACACCAGATTTTTTTCGGCCGAAAAGTCGCAGTTGGTTGTCGGAAGCATCATACTAACAAGCCTACAATCGGCCGATCGGACGTTGGCCGACAATTTACAACCAACAATCTGTGCGTGTGTACGGGGCTTTAGGGCTGGTTCACACTGGTGTGATGGCAGAACTTGCATGTGATTTGCATAGCATCGCATTGCTGTGCAGATCACATCCGATGTCTCTGTGATGCGAATTCAGCCATACAAACTGTATGGCTGAATTCTCTTCGCATTCGGACCAATCGAGCAGGGCCTTTTTTTTTTTTTTTTTTTGTCCGCACCAGAATCAGATTACTATTCTGAAAATCGCACTGTCTTACAAACTGATTGCGGGGTTTCGTTAACTTACACTTCGTAATCTGTTTGCATTAACAGATTGCGATTTTGATGCGCTGCAAATTTGCACCACATCTAGTGTGAGCCTGCCCTTACTGGCCAGAACACCAGATGAACATAAAGGAAAAAGGCTAAAAACCACCAAAAACGAATGCATCCATGAGCTGCTATAGAATATATTTTTGGGTTTAAGACCATTTTATATGAACAAACTGTAATTAGCAGCTTATTGGTTACTATACATAGCTGTTCTAGCTTCTGTCTGCCCCTGTTGTAGTACTTTCCCCCAATGTTTTTAAAGCGGAGTTTCACCCAAAAGTGGAACTTCTGCCTAACCCCCTGACATGCTACATTTAGCATGTCATTTTATTTTGGGGAGGGAGCGAGTACCTAGTTTTGACAGATACCTGCTCCCACTTCGCTCCCTGCCTGCAATCTTCTGGGACAAGTCATGGGATCCCAGAAGATTGCTGGCCAATCAAGACGCGCAACGTGACTCACGCATGTGCAGTGCGCACCCAGCTGTTAAGCCGCAAGCTGTCACAGCTGGGTGCCCACACTAGTGATGCCGGCATCGCCCAGAGAAGAGGGAGATGATCGAGGATTTGGGCGGCTGCATCCCTGGACCGTGGGACAGGTGAGTGTGTGTTTTTATTAAAAGTCAACAGCTACACCGCTTTAAAGAGTAACTTCACTTTTGTTGAGGAAAAAAAAACATTCTCCTTTGGGAGATCTATGTACATTGCTAGGGTTTTAGCAAACTTTGTTGCTGAGTCTACCTGTTTCTGTTCTGAAGAAAAAGATGTTTGTTCTAATACGTCTTTTGGATACATGTTCCAAATCGTGGCAAAATGTGCGATGTGCATTTGGGTGGCATTCATCTTGAATGGCACTCCAAACGTGGCATGACTTGGCCGCGATTCTCAAGCGACAAAACACGCAAGAATCAAAGTAAACAGTAAGTGCAAAATCACTCCTGGCTCAGGGCCAAAATGTGATCACTCTGCTTTTTATGTGCGAGGATCGCGCATAGGGCTGCCCATTCAAGTGAACACGTTTCTGCATAAGCATTGGGATAACAAAAATTCGCCAACAGAAATGCAAATTCCCTCTTTGCGTACTGTGAAGAAGGCCTCAATCTGCTGATGCACTTGCAGTGCTCTAATCAGGAGTTGCAGGGTCTGTTTCCCTTTAGAAGTAATTAATTGCTTTGGGAGAATTACACAAACCATTTCATTTTTGTTGCAGAGAATGTCTAAAATCTTTCTTGTATCTTAGTGCAGACTTCTAGGCAAATCAGTGAGACAATCACAAGCAGGAAATGACATTTCTGGGGTTGTTCTGTCCTCCATTGGTGTACAGCAGTGGTCCTCAACCCTGGCCTACAGGGCCCACTAACAGGCCAGATTTGCAAGAAAACTGAAATGCATCCCAGGTGATATCATTTGCTGCTCAGTGATTGCAGTACTCTAGTCTGCATCTCCCCAAGGTAATACCTAAAATCTGGTCTGTTAGTGGGCCCTGTAGGCCAGGGTTGAGGACCACTGGTGTACAGAACATCTCTAGGTTGCCATATTGCATTGAATTTTATAGAATATTACAGAGCTGCAGATTGAAAAGGAAAGGTCATTTTTAATACAATTAAAGGAATTGTAAAGTCAGAAGGTTTTTTATCTTAATGCATTCTTTGTCTTAGGACAGTGGTTCTCAACTCCTGTCCCCGGGAACCACTAACAGGCCAGGTTTGGAAGATAACTGAAAAACATCACAGATATCATTTGCTGCTCCGTGATTGCAGTATTCTAGTCTGCATCTCCCCAAGGTAATACTTAAAATCTGGCCTGTTAGTGGGTCCTGAGGACAGGAGTTGAGAACCACTGCCCTAAGATAAAAAGCCTTCTGTGTGCAGCAGCTCCCATAATACTAGAACTGTGTTGTGTTGGTTCCTAAAACCAAGAGAAATTGGATTGTGTAGGCAAAAACGTAGCTTAAAAAGATTATATTTATTATACAAAATAACATACAATGGGTGAAAACAATAGTGGCGGTAGATACCGCTTATTTTTCTTATACTTTAGTCTATTGGGTGATCCCGTTGTATAAACTGTGTAGACATCTGGAGTGGATGTGAGTCAAACAGACGGTTTTCCGCGTTTCGGCTGTAGAAATATAGCCTTTGTCAAGGTATCGCCACAAATATTTCTTGCGGAACTGGAGCAAGCGGATGGGGTCCGTATAGTCACACGGATTTCCCTGGGGTGCAGCGAGATCCAAAGATTTGGTCCTGATCAGTGCGTATTGATGTGGGGTTGCAGGGCCCGCTCTTGATAGTTGTATCTGGGTTTTCTTATAAAGGAAAAGGTCCCAGGTTTATTGTAAACCGTCTAGTACTGACTTAGAGCATAACATTCCTAGTGGACATAGTGTTGGGCGTCCAAATGCTGGCCCCCCTGGGGTGGATTTGTTCTTTGTGTTTTCCGGGATCCTCTAGATTGCCGGAAGGACTTTGTGTAGATCTTGGGTATTGGAACAAGCTCTGTATGCGATTTTAAAGTTCATTAGGCTTTTGGTTAAACTGGATTGTCAGGTAACTATTGCCTGGTGGCTAGTGGAAGTTGTCCTAAGGTCCATTCATGTCTCCCTGGTGGCTAGTAATGGCCGTCTTGTTTGGGGAGGCTTCCCCTGCTGGTTCCCTGGTGGCTAGTGGAGCCCAAGTGCCGGCATCAGTACCATCCATACGGCGTTCCCTCTCCTCTACCTCGAGGAGAAGGACTATAATACTTACCTGAGCCCCCTCTCTATCCAGTGACGTTCACGAGTGCCTCAGACGTCCAGGACTCTCTCTCCTGATTGGCTGAGACGCAGCAGCAGCGCCATTGGCTCCTGCTGCTTTCAATCAAACTCAGCCAATCAGGAGAGAGAGGGGACAGGGCTGAATGGCAGCTCCGTGTCTGTATGGATACATGGAGCTGCAACTCGGCTCGGGGGCCCCCATAGCAAGCTGCTTGCTGTGGGGGTACTCAACATGAGGGAGGGGCCAGGAGCTCCATCGAGTGACCCGAGAAGAGGAGGATCCGGGCTGCCTTGTACAAAAACACTGCACGTAGGAGGCAAGTATAACATGTCTGTTATTTAGATAGAGAAAAAAACGAGACTTTACGATCACTTTAATTTCCATATGGCTTGTGTAGCAATTGTATATGCTATAATATTTTTGTATCTATTTTTTTTCCCCCCACAAAAGAGGCTTATAGTGGAACTCCAATCTTAAACTAAAAACAAAATGTATTACGGTATATTGCGGCTTCTCTAGATGTGATGGCTGCATGGCCGAGAACATGGGTACAGAAAATACCTATTGATCTTTCAAAAATGCAATGTCCTTGTCACTTCCCGAGAGCTGAAAAGAAAGCCCTAACAACCTTCTCTATTTTGTGTTAACTGCTAGTCTCATCAACCCACCATGTATTGTAAATAAAAGTGGTAATAAAGCTTTGTTTTTTTTAATAACCAACATGTCCTACTTGCCTGCTCTGTGCTGTGCTTTTGCATAAAGCAAATTTGATCCTCTTTTTCCCCGCTTGTGCTCCTGGCTCCTCCCCCTCAAGTATTGCCACCAGAAAAAGACGGTTGCCCTGGGGGCACCGCTGCGTACTTGCTTCCAAGCCACTGCTCTAAGACGCATAGAGCTGTGGCTCCAATGGTTCCCGCTGCTGTCTCAGCCATTGAGGAGGGAGAGTCCCAGGACAGCCAAGGCTATCGTGAACATTCCTTGATCGGAGGGAGCTCAGGTAAGGATTGGGGGGGCTGCTGCACACTGAAGGTTTTTTTTATCTTCATGCATAGAATGCATCAAAGTAAAAACCTTCAGCCTTTAGAAATATTTTAATGCCTAGTACACGTGATCAGAAAATCAGACCAAAAATAAGTTTCAAAGGAATCGTATGATAATCTGATCACTATTACACAACTTTCCAGAGCCGATCAGGACAATTCATGTGAAATATTTAGAAGGGACAAACCTGAACAATACCAGATTGTATGATTTTTGTTTAACCACTTTACCACCGGAGGATTTTGCTGTCTTCCGTCCAGGCCACTTTTTGCGATTCGGCGCTGTGCGACTTTAACTGACAATTGCGCGGTCGTGCGACGCCGTACCCAAACAAAATTTACGTCCTTTTTTTCCCACAAACAGAGCTTTCTTTTGGTGGTATTTGATCACCTGTGCGATTTTTTTTTTTTTTTTTTTTTTTTACTTTTTGCGCTATAAACAAAAAAAGAGCGTTTATTTTGAAAAAATAACAATATTTTTAACATTTTTTTATATGAAATTCCCCCCCAAAAAAATGTAAAAACCAATTTTTTTAAAAATTTTTGGCCAATTTGTTTTCTGCTACCTATGTTTGGTAAAAAAAATCACAATAAGCGTATTTTGATTGGTTTGCGCAAAAGTTATTGCGTTTACTAACAAAGGGAAAGATTTCTGTCATTTTTGGTGTTTTTTTTTTTTTTAACGCGTAATGGCGATCTGCGATTTTTTTTTTTTTTTTTTTTTTTTTTTTTTTTTTTTTGCGGGACTGCGACATTGCGGCGGACAGATCGGACCCTTGACTGACATTTTTGACACTTTTGGGGGTACCAGTGACATTACTGCAGTAATCAGTGCTATATATATGCACTGTTACTGTAAAAATGACACTGGCAGGGAAGGGGTTAATTTTATTGGAAAGGGAGGGGGTTAATGTATGCCTGGTGCTTACTGACGTGTGGGGGGGGAAGGGACTGAGTGAGTCATGGACAGATCGGATGTCCAGCTATGCTGAACAGTCCCATCTGTCACTCCCTGTCACTATGGAGATCCGCCCGCTTGTGTTTACACAGGCGGGCGGATCTCCACACTAGATCCCCGACGATCGGGGGAAGAGCGGCGGCGATCGCCGCTGCTCCTCCCCTGGCCCGACTCCCGCTGTGACTGAAAACAGCGGGAGCGAGCCTCCGGCGGCAGGCAAGCGCCGCCCAGAAGGGGGAGTGTCTGACGACGTAGTACTACGTCGTCAGACGATAACGAGCCACTCTGCCGCAGTAATATTACTGTGGGCGGAGGTAAAGTGGTTAATCAGTAGAGCAGGGATTCTCAAACTACGTCCCTCCAGCTGTTGCAGAACTACACATCCCATGAGGCATTGTAAAACTCTGACGTTCACATACATGACTAGGCATGATGGGAATTGTAGTTCCTGAACAACTGGAGGGCCATAGTTTGGGAATCCCTGCATTAGAGTATTCGTCAAAAAAATAATCAGAAGACCTAAACCATGCATGCTCACAAAGGACAGAATACATTGCAATACAATTCATTACATCACTTCCGACCTTGTATTGTCTCGTACGAGAATTTTTGTAACTTTAGTAACCTTAATTTTCAATATCAAACCAGCATGCAAAAAAAAAAAAACGAATTTGTCCGATATTCTTTGTGTGTGCGAAGCTTAACAAACAAAAGTCCAGAGCTAGTAGCAACCATAGCGCCCTCCATAGATGCATTGAAAAAATGACTGTAGACGTGAAGACTCCGGAAGTGAGGCACTGGCAGGGCCACAAGGTGAAAGTATAGGGGAAAAAAAGCATGAAAAAAAGAAAACCAATGCAGCCACCACAGGGAACTTGTAAGACGACCGACATATTTTTTGTTTTTGGATTTAGTTATACGTTTAGCCCCCGTTCACACTGGGGCGACCTGGTCGCCTGACAGGTTGCCGTAGGTCGCCTGCCATAGAGAAGCTATGGACCCGTTCTAATAGGAGCGACACAAGTCGCTCCGACTTAGAAAAAGGGTCCGAAGCTTCTTTGGGGCGACCTGCATAGACTTCAATGTTATGAAGTCCGTGCCGGCCGCTCCGAGGTCGCGGTGCGAGCAGCGTGTGTGGTCGCCTGGGGAAGTCGGATCGCCCCAGTGTGAACGGGGCCTTACCCTCTTGGCACCTGCGCCTCCTGGCCCTTTAACAGTTTTAGGATGCCAGGAGGCAGGGCGGGGTTTATGATCAGGTAACTGCTGTGATTGGCTGTAACGTGGGTGATATGATCGGAAAGCTCCTGATCGCAAGCAACATGTGCGCTCTCGGCACAGCTCGGTTTGCACCAATTCACGCAAATATGCGGCTGCTCAGCGCCCAGGCCCACCTACCGAGAGGCCGTATATTTGCTTGCGGCCAGCGCCGAGGGGTTAAACTTGCAAGTATTCTGGAAGCTGTGCTGGGAAAGTGCAGGTAACATAGCAGTCAGTATTCACATTCTGCAAATTCACAGTGGAGGGAATCTGTAGCACCCTACAATGGAAATGTTGTTCATGGTGTCGTGTTTATTGCTGTAGACGGCTGGATCGAGAGAAAGCATTGGGGGAGGGGAACAAGTGGGACATTTTTTACCCTAATGCAGGGAGTACATTACGTTTAGGTCATTTCAATCAAATTTATCAACGGCTGTGTGGTTAGGTAGGCTCTTACCAGGCTTTTCAAATGATTGGTGGGGCCTCGCACTATGCACAGTTCCTCGTATAGTCTGGTCTGCCACATTGAATCTGAAACCAGATCAGATTTATTTTTATTTGGAGAGGCGTTTTGTAATTGGCGTTGAGGGCCTTTACATTGGGGAAGCTAGATTTTGCTGTTTGCCAGATTTGGGACCAGTCTTCCACTTCCAGGTGTCTTCCAAGCTCCTTCTATTTGAATCCATATGTAGGAAGCAGGGCAGAATGTGGAGTGAGGAATAAATGGAGACTATGCTGTTCCAGTGCGTTGTTGGGGCATTTGGATTTAAACATGGTCAGTGAGAGATGTGCATCAGAGGTGCCTAGGGCTGCAACGAACGATTATTTTCATTATGTAAAGATTAAAAAAAAGGAGATAATTTATTCTTTGTATATCTGCCATTGTAAATATAAATAACTAGCTATATGGCTAGGGAACAAAATATCTAATAATAGAAGAGGTGTATATACTATTAAAGGTTGAATCTGGTACATATCTATTAACCACTTAAGCCCCGGCCCGGAGGATTTGGCTGCTAAAAGACCAGGGGGTATTTTGCGATTCGGCACTGCGTGACTTTAACGGACAATTGCGCGGTCGTGCGACGCTGTACCTAAACGAATTTGACGTCCTTTTTTCCCACAAACAGATCTTTCTTTTGGTGGTATATGATCACCTGTGCGATTTTTTTTTTTTTTTTTTTTTTTGATCACGCGCTATAAACAAAAAAAGAGCGTCAATTTTGCAAAAATAGCAATATTTTTCACATTTTCTTTTATATGGAATTCCCCCCCCCCCCCCCCCAAAAAGGAAAAAATCTAATTTTTTTTTAACATTTTCGGCCAATTTGTTTTATGCTACATATGTTTGGTAAAAAAAAGCGTATTTTGATTGGTTTGCGCAAGTTATTACGTTTACTAACAAAGGTAAAGATTTTTGTTGTTTTGTTTTTTAACGCGTAATGGTGGCGATCTGCGATTATTTTTTTTTTTTTTTTTTTTGCTGTACTGCGACATTGGGGCGGACAGATCGGACCCTTGACTGACATTTTTGACACTTTTGGGGTTACCAGTGACATTTCTACAGTAATAAGTGCTATACATATGCACTGTTACTGTAAAATTACACTGGCAGTGAAGGGGTTAACTTTATTTGAGAGGGACGGGCTGTGTGTGTCCCTAGGGGCGTGATTCTAACTGTGATTGGCTGTGGCTTGAGCTGTAGGAACACTGATCAACGGTCCTACATAGTAGAACCGTATGATCAGTGTTTCTACACCGGGGAGAATGACAGGCGGCTTGTTTACACAAGCCGCCTGCCTTTCTCCCTCTCCCCCGACGATCGCCGGTCACACGTGCGGGGGGTCCGTGACCACGTGGGAGCGCGCCGCCGGCGGCGCGCGCTCGCTCCCCAGAGCCTCACAGGCTAGTGACGTATATATACGTCACTTTGCCTGTGAGGGGCTGATCGCCGCAGTATATCTACTTGCGGCGGTCGGCAAGCGGTTAAAGGTTGAATCTGGTACATATCAGACATAGAGATCAAAATTTTTATTTAAAGAGGTTGTAAACTCTTTAAAAGTTTTTTTTTTTTTCTTTTGCAACCTGCAAGAGAAAGACATAATGAGCTAGTATGCATCGCATACTAGCTCATTATGAAATACTTACCTTAGAACGAGCCCCCGCCGTGCCGCTCTCTTACCTGTATGACGAGCGACATGTTCAGTCGCCCGTCTTCCGGGATCGCGGCATCCGGCCATCTGATTGGCCGGAGCCGCGGTGACGTCACTCCTGCGCACGCGCGCGGGAGCCGACGGTCACGGCACGGGGCTCTGAAGGAACGGCACGATCAGCCGTTCCTTCAGAGCGCATGCGCCAGTGACGTCACTGGCTGCATTAAAGGTAAATATCTCCTAAACCGTACATGTTTAGGAGATATTTACAGTACCTATAGGTAAGCCTTATCATAGGCTTACCTATAGGTACAACTTCCTGAGGAGGGTTTACTTCCTCTTTAAAGAAAAAAATAAAATACAGTTTTGCAGATTTTCAGACAGGACTGTAATATACTATTATGCATGACAGACTCCCATTTCATAGGTAGTTAGTGTGATTACATGCTACCGGCGCCTGCTGTCACTTCTGCTGGTCATACACAAACAATTTCCTTCAAAAATGTTGGTTTAAGAACGTTCATTCAATTTTTTAATCATTAGTGGGGTCAAATCCATGCTGGTTTTTTTAGCACAGTGACAGGAAAATTTGAAAAAGCAGAAAAGAAAACTTCTTGATCGAACACCTTTTCGGAAGGTGTATGTGGTTTTTGTTCAGAAATGTTAAAGCAAGTGAAATTCCTGAACGACATTCATAGAATGTACAAAGAGTTTTCGTATTCTTATCCGTACAAATATTCTTGTCTACAAATCGATGTGTATGGCCAGCATTACAAAAAACGCAGATAACTACTATAAGGGGTTCATTTATACTGTAAAAAAGTGAAAGTAATAAATATATACACACACAAAAGTAAGTACACCCTTCACTTTTTTGTAAATATTTTATTATATCTTTTCACGTGACAACACTGAAGAAATGACACTTTGCTTCAATGTAATGTTGTGAGTGTACAGCTTGTATAACAAGTGTAAATTTGCTGTCCCCTCAAAATAACTCAATACACAGCCATTAATGTCTAAATTGCTGGCAACAAACGTGAAAATGTCCAACTTTGGCCCAATTAGCCATTTTTCCTCCCTGGTGTCATGTCCCTGGTGGACTTGTTAGTGTTACAAGGTCCCAGGTGTGAATGGGGAGCAGGTGTGTTAAATTTGGTGTTATTGCTCTTACTCTCTCATACTGGTCACTGGAAGTTCAACATGGCACCTTATGGCAAAGAACTCTCTGAGGATCTGAAAAAAAGAATTGTTGCTCTACATCAGGGATCCTCAAACTACGGCCCTCCAGCTGTTGTGGAATTACACATCCCATGAGGCATTGTAAAACTGACATTCAAAGACATGACTAGGCATGATGGGAATTGTAGTTCCTGAACAACATTCAAAGACATGACTAGGCATGATGGGAATTGTAGTTCCTGAACAACTGGAGGGCCATAGTTTGAAGACCCCTGCTCTACATAAAGAGGGCCTAGGCTATAAGAAGATTGCCAAGACCCTGAAACTGAGCTGCAGCACGGTGGCCAAGACCATACAGCGGTTTAACAGGACACGTTCCACTCGGAACAGGCCTCACAATGGTCAAACAAAGAAGTTGAGTGCACAAGCTCAGTGTCCTATCCAGAGGTTTTATTTGGGAAATGGATGTATGAGTGCTGCCAGCATTGCTGCAGAGGTTGAAGGGGTGGGGGGTCAGCCTGTCAGTGCTCAGACCATACGCAGCACACTGCATCAAATTGGTCTGTATGGCTGTTGTCCCAGAAAGAAGCCTCTTCTAAAGATGATGCACAAGAAAGCCCGCAAACAGTTTGCTGAAGACAAGCAGAATAATGACATGGATTACTGGAACCATGTCCTGTGGTCTGATGAGACCAAGATAAACATATTTGGTTCAGATGATGTCAAGCGTGTGTGGTGGCAACCAGGTGAGGAGTACAAAGACAAGTTTGCCTTTCCTACAGTCAAGAATGATGGTGGGAGTCTCATGGTCTGGGGGCTGCATGAGTGCTGCCTGCACTGGGGAGCTACAGTTCATTGAGGGAATTATGAATGCCAACATGTACTGTGACATACTGAAGCAGAGCATGATCCCCTCCCTTCTGTCACTGGGCTGCAGGGCAGTATTCCAACATAACAACCCCAAACACACGACCACTGCCTTGCTAAAGAAATTAAATATAAAGGTGATGGACTGGCCAAGCATGTCTCCAGACCTAAACCCTATTGAGCATCCGTGGGGCATCCTCAAACAGAAGGTGGAGGAGCGCAAGGTCTCTAACATCCACCAGCTCCATGATGTCTTCATGGAGGAGTGGAAGAGGACTCCAGTGGCAACCTGTGAAGCTCTGGTGAACTCCATGCCCAAGAGGGTTAAGTTAGTGCTGGAAAATAATGGTGGGCACACAAAATATTGACACTTTAGACGTTTTCAATTGTGGGTGTACTCACTTTTGTTGCCAGCGGTTTAGACATTAATGGCTGTGTGTTGTTATTTTGAGGGGACAGCAAATTTACACTGTTATACAAGCTGTACACTCATTACTTTACATTATAGCAAAGTGTCATTTCTTCAGTGTTGTGACATGAAAAGATATAATAAATATTTACAAAATGTGAGGGGTGTACTAACTTTTGTGAGATTGTGTGTGTGTGTGTGTGTGTGTGTATATATATATATATATATATATATATATATATATATATATATATATATATATAATATAAAATGTGTGTGTATATATATGTATATATATATATTGTAACAGGAAGTCAGCTAAATCTGGGAATGTAGTCACAGGAAGGAGATACATTTCCAGCTGACTTAGAAAGTCCATTAATTAATTTAGGGTGTTGGCTACAGAGCTAGCCAGCAGGAAGTTGAAAGGCCTTCAGCTGTTCAGAATGAGGAGATCAAGGCCTCTATAATTTGTCCAGAGAAAATCTATTGAGTGCTGCCTCCTGTCGCCGTGTAGGCTGGGAGAGGAGGACAGACATACGTGTACCTCCCGAAGCTGGTGGGCATGGGAGAAGGACTGCTGCCGCCTGTCGCCGTGTAGGCTGGGAGAGGGGGACAGTCGGATGTGTGCCTCCCGACAAGCTGGTGAGCATGGGAGAAGACCCCCTACAGCGATGTGAAGCTAAGGAGGGTAACCACGAGTGAAGACGTCTCAAAGGTGAGAAGACAAAGTGTTCCATGTGAAGAGTGTGAAGAGTAAAGGGACCTGTTAAATGAACTGTGTTCAATGTGAAGAATCTGAAGAGTAAAGGATCCTGTTATAAATGAACATGTGTTGATGTGAAAGAAACAAAGGGACATGTTCAATGGACAATGTTTGTGCTGTGTGAAAAGCAAACAAATGGACATTTGAGTGTCTGCTGTAGGATCAGCAGTGTCGGCCCAACAGTAGGTTGGAAAGACTTCTTAGGTAGGTTCCAGCGTGAGAAGGTAGCCGCCCACAGAGGCAAGGATTTATTTTGTCTTTTATTTTATTTTGGCTGTTTTGACGCTTGCAATTGTGTGAAGTAAATTGCATGAATAAATCAGTCTTGTTTTCAACCTCTGCTCGGCTATCTCTCTGTGAAAACGCACCCCCAAAGGGGTCATCCACACCCGCCACCGAGCTAATCCCTTACATATGGTGGAGGATGCGGGCAGAAGCAGCAAGATCCCTGCAAGGAAGTGCAAATGTTTGATGAACTTTGTCTGGTGCATGAGATTGCACAATCTATGTGTGCAGGAGAGAAGATCCTGACAGAAAAAAAAAAAAAAAAAAAAGTGTTTTAAAGAGACAGGGGTCTCAAAATTTTTTGATGAACTTTGTTGTGTCTGGTGCAAGTGACTGCACAAACTGTGTGCGCAGGAAAAGAGATCCTGCAAGAGAGAGAAAAACTACATGTGTTGAAGAGACAGTGGTCTGAAAATTGTTTGCTGGACTGTGAAAAATTTGTTTGTGGAGTTATTGAAGATGGGGCGATCCAAACGCCTGAAAAATGCAAAGATAGATGAAATGAGAGACCGGATTCTATGGATGGAGGGGATGTTGCCGTCTGAACCAGCCCCATCCATGCCTGAACGGAATCGGCTAAAGAGAAAAGTTGTTGTTCCTAGCAACACTGGGGCAAATGAAACTGCTTTGGAGACGCAGGGTTCTCAGATGAAAAGTAAACCCAAAATGGGGGAGATGCTGAAACAACGGAGCTTTGCAGCTCAACAAAAGGATCACCAAGAGAGCATGGCAGGCTGGAAACAGAGACGCCAGCAGCCAATGGAGGCCATCGGTATGGAGGAAACCGAGTATGTGTGCAGGGCTAAGTTGGATGCCTTGCAACGGAAAATGGAAGAAAAGGAACAAGCCTTGGAATTGCTTAAAATGGAGCATAGAAACTTGCAGGAAATGAATGAACTACTCAAGTCTCATGTGTTACAGTGGGAAGAATCCACTGCTCTTCTTTTGGTCGAGTTGCAAAAATGTCAAGACACTATAAAGGAGAAAGATACCATCCTCATGGAAAAGGAAATTGAAATTCAGACTTTGCAGAAGCAAAGTATGGCTGATATGTTGGAGTTGCGTAATCAGCTGGAAAAAAGTCTTCAGTCTTTGGGAGCTACAAAAATAGACCTGCAGGAGTCGCAGGAACAGAATGTTGCTCTGAAAGCGACATTGTCTCTCAGCGACAAAGAGAAAAGTGAAAGAGAGGCTAAATTACTGAGTACTGTGTATGAGCTCACTACTTTGAGCAATGTGGTAGATGAATGGCGTGCGGACTGTGAAAGTTGGAAAGGGGAAGCCCAACGTGTCCAGCAGCAGTTAAAGGAGAAAGAAGCCTGTGTGGCAGAATTACAGTCTTATTCCCAGATGCTAGCCAATGAGGTGAAGGCTCTTATGCAGGGAAAAGGAGATTGTGAACATAAGAGGGAAAAAGTAGAGGCACGGCTTCTGGAATCGCAAGTCAAGGTGTCAGAAGGTGACCGATTGTGTGCTAAGCTGTCAGAGAAGGCAAACCGATTGCAGGTTGAGTTGGACAATGTTACAAATCAGCTTTCTCAAGCAGACCGCAAATCTAGAGAAATTGCGGAAGATTTTTCTATCTTGGAATCGCAGCTGCAAGACACGCAGGAACTCTTACAGGAAGAGAGGTGTCAAAGGCTGAGTTTTAGCACAAAGCTCAAACAAATGGAAGATGAGAAAAATGGCTTCCTGGAACAATTAAAAGAGGAGGCGGAAGCAAAGAAAAACCTATCAGAGCAAGTCGAAACATTGCAAGCTCAGATAGCGGTTATGAAAAAACGCATGGAAGAAAGCGTTGGTTCATTACAGTGTGTTGAAGATGTGAAAAAGAAGTTTGATCAGATGCTTGGTGAAGAGAAGACTGTGTCTGCAAAATATGCAGAAGAACGCGCACGTGCAGAAACGGAGGTGCGTGATAACGAGAGCAAAGCCCTGTTCTTGGCTCGCTCTTTGGAGGAAGCTCTAGAGTGTAAGGCTGAACTAGAAAGTGTTAAACAGCTGCGTACAGAAATGGAAGAATTGGTCAGCTCCAAGGATGATGTTGTGAAAAGCGTTCAGGAGCTAGAAAAGTCTAAGCGAGCCTTAGAACAGCAAGTAGAAGAGATGAAGATTCCGTTGCAGGAACTGGAAGAGGAATTCCAGGCAACAGAGGATCTGTCCCAAAGAGGGGATAGTGTGCCTGATGCAGTTTTTAAAAGGATCAGTGTTTTGGGGTCTGTCCTGAGTGAGCCTCAGAAATGTGACGACATGTGGCTTGAATCACCCCTTTGGAATAAACCGTTCCTTCAAAAACTTCAAGCATTGGAAAATGTATCATTAGAACTTCAGCAAACAAAGGAGCTGAGTAAGAAATGTGGTGATTTCTCAGTTCAGGCTGAAAACCTAGTGGAGAAAACTAAAGCGGAGAAAACTAAAGCAAGTGATATAAATCTGGGAGGAAAAAGCAAACGCCACCTAGTGGAGAAAACTAAGGCTGTTGGTGAAAACGTGAAGCAAATGAATTTCAAGTGCCTTTCAGAGAATATTTCTAAAATGAAACTGGTAAAAGACGGGTGGCAGAAGTTTGATCGTGATCTTGAGATGCATTCCATGTGGAATTCAGATAGAGAAAAAGAACTAGGTGACCTTGAGTGGTCAAATAGTTCAGCAGAAAGTGCATTGAAGAAACCTGTAAAAGAATGTGTTGCAGTTCCATGCTTCTTCACTGATGCAGAGAGGAGGTCTATAATGGATACCACCCAGATCGCTGGGTTCAACTGTGTTGTTGCCTTTGACCCCTATGTTGGTGGAAGGAAAGTTGATGATGTTCTGGTTGGCTTCTTCTGTGAAGAGTTTGGCAAGAAATATAAACTGAATATCAAATCAAATAGTAGGCCTTTACTGCGACTCGCTCAGGAGGGCGAAAAGTTTAAGAAGTTGATGAGTGCAAATGCTTCAGATCTGCCTATGAATATGAAATGTTTGAATGATATTGATATCTCTGGGAAAAGGAACAGGGGTCACTTTGAAGAAATGTGTGACAGCCTGTTGTCTCAATTGGAAAATCCTCTGCACAGCATCTTAGAGCAAGCAAAGCTCAAGAAGGAAGATCATTCCCTTTTACAACAAAAAGTCAATGATTGTGTACAGCTGTATGGAGAGGCAACTCAAGTCACAGAGGGATGTCAAGAGTCCCTACTTGGAACAAAGCTTAGTGAAGCAAAGGTTCTCAAAGTTTTGTGGAAAACATTTATGGATTGCAGAGAGAGGCGTCTTAAGAATGTTGAAGACATTAAGACTAGCCCAATTGAGTTGCCTATGGATCACGGTCCTCCATGGTGGATTGGACAGACGGTTATGAGGGACAAGCTGTCTGACATTTATGAGAAAGCTGTCAATGAAGATGACAGAAACGAGAAGGAGCAAAATGATGCCAAAAATGCAGTTGAAGAATGTGTATATGAGATGAGAGACAAACTGTGTGGCATTTATGAGAAATCCGTCAATGAAGATGACAAAACAGTTTCATCCGGAAGCTTGAGGATAATAGGAGGCTTATCAGTGAGTCAGCAGTGCTTGACACATGCGTGCCTGGAAATCTGTGTCCCAACCCTAGGGTTGAAACAAGAGGGGGGGGTATGTAACAGGAAGTCAGCTAAATCTGGGAATGTAGTCACAGGAAGGAGATACATTTCCAGCTGACTTAGAAAGTCCATTAATTAATTTAGGGTGTTGGCTACAGAGCTAGCCAGCAGGAAGTTGAAAGGCCTTCAGCTGTTCAGAATGAGGAGATCAAGGCCTCTATAATTTGTCCAGAGAAAATCTATTGAGTGCTGCCTCCTGTCGCCGTGTAGGCTGGGAGAGGAGGACAGACATACGTGTACCTCCCGAAGCTGGTGGGCATGGGAGAAGGACTGCTGCCGCCTGTCGCCGTGTAGGCTGGGAGAGGGGGACAGTCGGATGTGTGCCTCCCGACAAGCTGGTGAGCATGGGAGAAGACCCCCTACAGCGATGTGAAGCTAAGGAGGGTAACCACGAGTGAAGACGTCTCAAAGGTGAGAAGACAAAGTGTTCCATGTGAAGAGTGTGAAGAGTAAAGGGACCTGTTAAATGAACTGTGTTCAATGTGAAGAATCTGAAGAGTAAAGGATCCTGTTATAAATGAACATGTGTTGATGTGAAAGAAACAAAGGGACATGTTCAATGGACAATGTTTGTGCTGTGTGAAAAGCAAACAAATGGACATTTGAGTGTCTGCTGTAGGATCAGCAGTGTCGGCCCAACAGTAGGTTGGAAAGACTTCTTAGGTAGGTTCCAGCGTGAGAAGGTAGCCGCCCACAGAGGCAAGGATTTATTTTGTCTTTTATTTTATTTTGGCTGTTTTGACGCTTGCAATTGTGTGAAGTAAATTGCATGAATAAATCAGTCTTGTTTTCAACCTCTGCTCGGCTATCTCTCTGTGAAAACGCACCCCCAAAGGGGTCATCCACACCCGCCACCGAGCTAATCCCTTACATTATATATATATATATATATATATATATATATATATATATATATATATATATATCACACACACACACACCTGATTCCAAAAAGTTGGGACACTGTACAAATTGTGGATAGAAACGGAATGCAGTGATGTGGAAGTTTAAAATTTCAATGTTTTTTTTTTTATTCAAAATACAACATAGATGACATATCAAATGTTTAAACTGAGAAAATGTATCATTTTAAGGGAAAAAATAAATTGATTTTAAATTTCATAGCATCAACACATCTCAAAGTTGGGACAAGGCCATGCTTACCACTGTGGCATCCCCTCTTCTTTTTATAACAGTCTGCAAACGTCTGGGGACTGAGGAGACAAGTTGCTCAAGTTTAGGAATAGAAATGTCTCATTCTCGTCTAATACGGGCTTCTAGTTGCTCAACTGTCTTAGGTCTTCTTTGTCGCATCTTCCTCTTTATGATGCGCCAAATGTTTTCTATGGGTGAAAGATCTGGACTGCAGGCTGGCCATTTCAGTACCCGGATCCTTCTTCTACGCAGCCATGATGTTGTAATTGATGCAGTATGTGGTCTGGCATTGTCATGTTGGAAAATGCAAGGTCTTCCCTGAAAGAGACGTCTGGATGGGAGTATATGTTGTTCTAGAACTTGGATATACCTTTCAGTATTGATGGTGCCTTTCTATATGTGTAAGCTGCCCATGCCACACGCACTCATACAACCCCATACCATCAGAGATGCAGGCTTCTGAACTGAGCGCTGATAACAACTTGGGTTGTCCTTGTCCTCTTTAGTCCGGATGACATGGTGTTCGTTTTCCAAAAAAGAACTTCAAATTTTGATTCGTCTGACCACAGAACAGTTTTCCACTTTGCCACAGACCATTTTAAATTAAAGCCTTGGCCCAGAGAAAACTCCTGCGCTTCTGTATCATGTTTAGATATGACTTCTTTTTTTTGGCCTATAGAGTTTTAGCTGGCAATGGCGAATGGCACGGTGGATTGTGTTCACCGACAATGTTTTCTGGAAGTATTCCTGAGCCCATGTTGTGATTTCCATTACAGTAGCATTCCTGTATGTGATGCAATGCCGTCTAAGGGCCGAAGATCACGGGCATCCAGTATGGTTTTCCGGCCTTGACCATTACGCACATTGTTCCAGATTCTATGAATCTTTGGATGATGATATATGCACTGTAGATGATGATGATTTCAAACTGCAATTTGTCTCTGAGAAACTCCTTTCTGATATTGCTCCAATATTTTCCGCCGCAGCATTGGGGGAATTGGTGATCCTCTGCCCATCTTGACTTCTGAGAGACACTGCCACTCTGAGAGGCTCTTTTTATACTCAATCATGTTGCCAATTGACCTAGTAAGTTGCAAATTGGTCCCCCAGCTGTTCCTTATATGTACATTTAACTTTTCCGGCCTCTTATTGCTACCTGTCCCAACTTTTTTGGAATGTGTAGCTCTCATAAAATCCAAAATGAGCCAATATTTGGCATGACATTTCAAAATGTCTCACTTTCAACATTTGATATGTTATCTATATTATATTGTGAATAAAATATGTTTTTATGAGATTTGTAAATTAGTCCTTTCGTTTTTTACTCACAATTTGTACAGTGTTCCAACTTTTTTTGGAATCGGGCTTGTGTGTGTGTGTGTGTATATATGTAATGTGTGTGTATGTATGTGTGTGTGTGTGTGTATATATATATATATATATATATATATATATATATATATATATATATATATATATATTCAGGGCTTCTTTTTTTCAGCGGGAACGTGGGGGAACGCAGTTCCGGCACCTCCAGCACTGAATGTATGTAATGGGAAGGGGTTCAGGGTCTATTGATGCTAGCTGCTGGGGGATATATTGTTGCATGAGGGGATATATTTTTACTGGGTGGGGGGAGCATTTTTTGTTGCTAAGGTCAATTGTTGCCGGTGGGGGATCTACTGTTCCTGGGGGGGGGGGGGGCTTATGTTGCTGGGGTCAGTTGTTGCTAGGAGGGATCTAGTGATGCTGGCTGCAGGGAAATCTGTTGCTGCTGGGGGTCTATTTTTGCTGGAGGGAGGGGTACTTTGTTGGGGATTGTCCATTGTTGCTGGGGGATCTATTGTTGCTGGCTGCAGAGGATCTATTTTACTGCTTTTCTTGTTATCATTAACAAATTCCATACAAATGACTTAGTATCACAAATGTTACTTGGTTCTGTATTCTCTAAAAGGGCGGGTACTGGGAGGAGGGTAGGGGGTGGAACCAAGGAATGGTGCAGGGGGTGGGTAGGGGGCAAGGGGTGACTCGGAAAGGGCCAGTTCCTGCACCTATTGACTGAGAAAAAAAGCACTGTGTATATGTGTGTATGTATATATGTGTGTATATATATATATATATATATATATATATGTATGTATGTATGTATGTATATGTGTATATATATATATATATATATCTCGACAAATTTGCTTGAAATCTAGGAGCCAGCTAAAAAAGTTAGCCAGTTTTTTTTCGTGAATGCCGAATAGCCGGCTTCTGTCGGACCGCTTGCCATACTTATGGGCCCAATGGTGGCCAGTTTTTAATGAACCAGCTGATGTTGCCCAGCATTCGGCCCGTGTGTACTTTGTTTACGTCTTCTAAAAGATATTAACGGAACACTCCAACCACAATGACCACTTCAGTGATTTGAAGTGGTCATGGTGGTAGGAGTCAGAAACACTGCACATGCTGGGATAGTTAGTTATGTGCTGGGGCCTAGTTGCACCCTTAGAACATGTGACTTACTGCTGGTGGGAAATGCTGGCGGAGAGTGTGAGGAGTGGTGCAGTAGAAAGCATGCATTTCTGTATCTCTCCTGTCACAGGCGGAGTGCATGTTATATCACCCTGCCTGTGACAGGATGGAGATGGAACTATACAGTAAGCATCGGTTCTGTTTTGTCACAGCTGACACACCGTTCTTCCGCTAGGCATCCCAAGCCTCCTGCGAGGTGCGGGAGTCTCCCGCATGCGAGTACGACACTTGCGGGTGTCAGAGCTGCAGCCCGCATGCAGGAGACTTAGGATGTCTGGCGACAAAACACCTGCCGCAGTGTAACACAGGCGCCAGGTCACTAATTGTAGTCGCCAATGCAACCTGGCACTTGGGTTTTTTTTTCGAAGTGTGTGTGTGTGTGTGTGTGTGTGTGTGTGTGTGTGTGTATGGATAGATAGATAGAGATCTATTCTCTCTTATATTTTATATATAACTATAAATTTACCCAGACATATGACATATAGGGTATGTTAAGCTGGGAATCAGCCATGAAGGATGGAAGGGGAATATAAATCTTATATTAAAGTAGTGCTGAAGCCCGAGACTTTTTTGCATAGATGTAATAATTTGAAATATGCACAATACTGCTAAACTTTTACTTAAATGTAAGTGTATTGCCTCCCATCTATCTTGTCCTCTGGGTTCAGATGCTGACCTTTGCTGCACAGAGCCCTAAGGCTACGTTCACATGTGGGCGTAGCGGATCGCGGGCAAAATCTCAGTGATTCTGCCTGCGATCCGTAATCATTGCAAATCGCGGGATGCCTGTGCGATGCCCGTGATTTGCAATGGCACCCCAAACGCTGTGTGATGTTGCCGCGATTTCCGCCTGCCGAATTGCGGTAACATCGCGCAAACAGAATCGCGGGAAGCATGACGGACAAAAGAAGCTCCTGTACCTTTGTGGGCGTCGTGCGTCCCGCGATTCTTTTTGCGCGATCTTGCCGCGATTCGGCAGGCGGAAATCGCGGCAACAGCACAGCGTTTGGGTTGCCAAATCGCAGGCATCGCACAAGCGTCCCGCGATTTGCAATGATTCCGGATCGTGGGCAGAATCGCGGTGATTCTGCCGCGATCCGCTACGCCCACATGTGAATGTAGCCTTAAGGGATTGTAAACGTTGTTGTTTTGTCATATTTACCTGCTCTGTGTAATGGTTTTGCACATAGCATCCCTGATTCTCCTCTTCTGGGGTCCCCTGTCAGTACTTCTGGCTTCTCCTGCATTCAGTGTGCCTTTATAGCAAGCCGCAAGGTAAAGTATAGAGTGCCCCTATGCCAAGGTAAAAAAGTCTGCCTTTAGAATCACTCACTTCCTTCTCCTGCCCAGGACTACATGTCCCATGAGTCACTGATTCATACACATTTACATTTATAAGTTCTCAGGCACTTACTGCCATGTATGGACGGTGTGCTGCACTGTGTATACTGACATGTATGGACTGTGTGCGGCACTGTATTTTCTGATATGAAAACACATAGTACATTTGGTATGCAGGCCAACTAATCATATTATTAAAATAGTTGACAACTATTTTCATAATAGATTATGCCGATTAATTGTTTCAGCCCTATGTGTGTCGTATGTTTCACTTGAAGGTAGCAAAGGATTTCAGAGCAGGGAAGGTGCTAATCCTCTGAAAGCTTTTGACCACCAATTCAGTACAAAGTTTACGTAGCCATAAGACTAAGGCACTCTTTGCTTTCATAAACCGATTCTTGGTTAATAAATTTGATGCAGCTTCCTTCTACAAAAAATTTGAAGTGAACTTATCTTCCTTTCCAGGCCCTATTTTGCGATTTGGCACTGCGTTAGTTTAACGGACAATTGTGTGGTCGTGCGACGCTGTACCCAAATAAGATTGATGTCCTTTTTTTTTTTTTTTTTTTGGTGGTACTTGATCACCTGTGCCTTTTTTTTTTTTTTTTTTTTTTTTTTTTTTGCTTTTGCGCTATAAGCACAAATAGAGTGACCAATTATTTCACATCCTGCTATGACATTCTCAAAAGTAAAATGTAAAAATCAACTTTAACATTTTAGGCCAATTTGTTTTCTGCTACATATTTTTGGTAAAATAATGCAATAAGTGTATTTTGATTGGTTTGCTCAAAAGTTATTGCGTCTACTAACTACGGGAACGATTTGTCATTTTTATTATTTTTTTTTTTGCGGGACTGCAACATTGTGGCGGAAAGATTGGACCCCTAACTGACACTTTTGGGGGTACCAGTGACATTACTACAGTAATCAGTGCTAAAAATATGCACTGTTACTGTAATAATGCCATTGGCAGGGAAGGGGTTAACTGTGGGTAATCAGTGGGTTACATGTGAGCCTAGGGGAGTGATTCTAACTGTGGGGGGGGCGTGTCTTCTGAAATGACCATAGAGACACGCAGTGGCAGAGGAGCATTTTCAATTTGTGGCATTACCCTTTTGGTCTGGCTACGGCTCCCAGTGTCTTCACCAAGGTTTTGGCCCCCGGTGCTGGCTCTGTTGTGCAAGAGGGGGATTGCGGTCCTCGGTTATCTGGATGATCTCTTGTTGAGGGCGAGCTAGTGTGCCACTCTGTTGGACAATCTGAGGGTCACGGTTCAGACGCTCCAGGAGTTCGGATGGACAATCAACTTCCAGAAGTCGGCGCTGACTCCGTCGGTCTCCACTACCTGGGCATGGTCCTGGACTCCGCCCAAGCGAAAGTTTTTCTCCCAGAAGAAAAACTTCAGACTTTGCAGGGCGAAATCAAGTCCCTCAAGGCAATGATCTCTCCTTCCTGCCGAACTGTATGAGGTCCCTGAGGACTGATGGTGTCGGCTTTCGAGGCAATCCCATTTGCCCAGTTTCACACAAGGCCTCTACAAGCGGAGATCCTTGCTAAATGAAACGAGGATCCGCAGTCTTTGGACAGGATGATATGTCTAAGCCGTCTCACAAGGTTGGAGCTATCGTGGTGGCTTCTGTCACCCATTCTGAACCAGGCCAAGTCCTTTCTGCCCCTGTTGTGGACGGTGATCACCACGGATGCCAGCCTGACGGGCTGGAGTGGAGTACTGGACACTCATTGTGTCCAAGGAACGTGGTCGGTGGAGGAATCCTCCTTGCCGATAAATATCCTGGAGCTCAAGGCGATCAAACTCTGCCTGCTCCATTGGGCGACTCGATTGCGCGCTCACCCGGTTCGGGTTCAAACCGAAAATGCCACGGCTGGGGCTTGCATCAATCACCAAGGGGGCACCAGGAGTGCCTGGGTGGCCAAGGAGGTGGCCGAGATTCTGACTTGGGCCGAGGCACACGTTCCGGCTATCTCCGCTGTTCACATCCTGAGTGGAGAACTGGCAGGCGGACTATCTCAGTCGTCAGTCCTTGGATCAGGGGAAATGGTCCCTGCATCCGGAGGCGTTTATTCTCCTGTGTGCCCGGTGGGGGACTCTGTTCGTGTCTCATCTAAACAAAAAGGTGGACAGGGTCGTGGCCGTGGCTCAAGATCCTCTGGCCGACGCCACGGACACGTTGGTGGTGCCATGGCACCGGTATTGGCTGATTTATGCTTTTCCCCCGATTCAACTGTTGTCCGGGGTTCCTCCGCAGGTTGGCGTTGGAACGGGCAGGTGATTCTGGTGGCCCCGGACTGGCCTCATTGCTCTTCGTACGCAGACCTCGTAAAGATGGTCGTTGAGCCTCCCTGGCGGCTAACTCTGAGAGAAGATCTGCTGTCTCAAGAGCCAATCTTCCATCCTGCTTTACGGTCTCTGGCTTTAACGGCTTGGCGGTTGAAGGCCAGGTGTTGAGAGACAAAAGTCTCTCCGATGCTGTAATTCCTACCTTGCTAAGAGCTCGGATAGGCTACCTTCAGGAAGATTTATCATCGTACCTGGAAGGCGTACATTGCCTGGTGTGAGTCACAAGGGTTGCATCCCCACTCCTTTTCAGTGGCAAGGGTGTTGGCTTTCTTGCAGAAAGGTGTGAAACAGCGTTTGGCGTTGGGCATGATTAAAGGTCAGGTGTCGGCCTTGGCCATTTTCTTCCAGCGTCCCTTGGCGACTAATTCCCTGATTCTCACCTTTATTCAAGGAGTGCGTCGTCTGATTCGTCCACGGAGGGCTCCTTTGCCTTCGTGGGATTTGAATATGGTTTTGTCCGTTTTGAAAATATCAGACACGCCTCTCTGCCTTTG
Organism: Pelophylax lessonae; assembly: GCF_965119305.1. NCBI lineage: Eukaryota > Metazoa > Chordata > Amphibia > Anura > Ranidae > Pelophylax > Pelophylax lessonae. The sequence goes on from NC_138768.1 coordinate 458,852,676, forward strand.
TCCCAGAAGGTTGCTTTTCTGGTGGCTATCACCTCTGCGCGCAGAGTGTCTGAATTGGCGGCCCTGTCCTGCCGTTCGCCCTATCTGGTCGATCATAGGAATAAGGTTGTTCTGCGACCCAACCAGTCTTTTCTCCCTAAGGTGGTGTCTGCCTTCCACCTCAATGAGGATATTGTGTTGCCTTCGCTTTGTGCGAAGCCCAAGCATCCCAAGGAATTTTGCTTTGGCATTAATTGGATGTGGTTCGGGCGATTAGGGTTTACCTGTCAGCCATGGAATCTTTTCAGAAGTCTGATTCCCTGTTTGTCCTTCCTGAGGGACCTCTGAAGGGTTCGGCTGCGTCCGCTGCAACCATTTCCAAATGGATCAAACAGACTATTCTTCAGGCCTATTCACAAAAGGGTCAGAAAAGAGTGCCTCTTGGGCTTTTCGCCATCAGGCTTCTGTGGCTCAGGTATGCAAAGCGGCGACCTGGTTGTCGGTGCACACTTTTACAAAATTCTACAAGATTGACGTAATGGCATCCTCGGATGCTTCCTTTGGCCGCAAAGTTTTACATGCTGCGGTCTGTTGGAGACATGCTTTTCTCTTCTTGGGGTGAGGTTTTGTTCTGGGGTTAGCTCCTGTTGGTTGAGCTTCTGTTGCCCTGTTGGCTACATTTTTTTTTTTCTGGCCTTGTTGACAGGCCGTTTTGTTGATTGCGTCTCTTCCGACCCCTCACACCTGCACTGCTTTGGGACATCCCAATTGTGATGAAACTTGAAGGGCTGCATCTGTCAGAGGACGTAAGAGAAAATAGAATTTTTGTAAGAATTTACTGTAAAATTCTTTTCTCTGAGTCCACTGACAGACGCAGCCCCCGCCCCTCTATTTTGGGGTTGGTTGTCTTCCTGTACTGTTTGCTATGAAACTGATTAGTAAGCTCTATGTGTCTAGGGGACAGCCCCTAAAGGTGTGTCTAGTAAAAGTTTCACTACCTAGCCTGCTCATGCAGAGGGCACCATTACCCAATTGTGGTGAAACTTGAAAGGGCTGCGTCTTATCAGATGACTCAGAAAATAATTTTACGGTAAGTTCTTACAAAAATTCTATTTTCTTGATAAATTTAGGCCAATATGTATTCTGCTACTTCTGTGTTTGGTAAATAAAAAAAATGAATGACACCATCTGGACCAATTAGGTTTATCTTGGTCTCATCAGACCACAGCACATGGTTGCAGTAATCCATGTCCTTAGTTTGCTTGTCTTCAGCAAACTGTTTGCAGGCTTTCTTGTGCATCATCTTTAGAAGAGGCTTCCTTCTGGGACAACAGCCATGCAGACCAATTTGATGCAGTGTGCAGCGTATGGTCTGAGCACTGACAGGCTGAACCCCCCCACCACCCCTTCAGCCTCTGCAGCAATGCTAGCAGCACTCTTACATCTATTTTCCAAAGACAACCCTTGGATATGACACTGAGCACTTGCACTCAACTTCTTTGATCCACCATGGTGAGGCCTGTCCTGAGTGGGACCTGTCCTGTTAAACTGCTGTATGGTCTTGGCCACCGTGCTGCAGCTCAGTTTCAGGGTCTTGGCAGTCTTATAGCCTAGGCCATCTTTATGTAGAGCAACAATTCTTTTTTTCAGATCCTCAGAGTTCTTTGCTATGAGGTGCCGTTTTGAACTTCCAGTGACTAGTATGTGAGAGTGAGAGCGATTAGCACCAAATTTAACACACCTGCTCCCCATTCACACCTGGGACCTTGTAACACTGAGTCGCATGACACCGGGGAGGGAAAATGGCTAATTGGGCCCAATTTGGACATTTTCACTTGGGGGTGTACTCACTTTTGTTGCCAGCGGTTTAGACATTAATGGCTGTGTTAAATTATTTTGAGGGGACAGCAAATTTACACTGTTAAACAAGCTGTACACTCACTACTTTACATTGTGGCAAAGTGTAATTTCTTCAGTGTTGTCACATGAAAAGATATAATAAAAGATTTACAAAAATGTTAGGGGTGTACTCCCTTTTGTGAGATAATATATAAATATATATAAAATCTATTTTAGCGCTGCACGATTCTGGCAGAAATGAGAATCATGATGAATGAAGATCACGATTCTCAAAAATTTTATTTTAAAGATTTATATTGATTTTTTTTTTCTTATTAACCATTTGAAATAAAGCTGTGACTAGGATTACCCACCCTTCTTTGTCATGAGTACCCCCTCCTCTGTCATGATAATAATGGATTAAATAAAGAAAGCTCACTTTTTAAAAAAAGCATGGCATGAATAGGGCTGGGCGATATGGCTGAAAACTGTATCACGATATCAGTGTTTCATATCGGTCGATATCGATAATTATTGATTTTTTTTATTACCCATTTAAAATAAGGACCCTAGGGTGAGAATGCAGGGCGGCGGGCATGGTACAGGAGAATGCAGGGCGGCGGGCATGGTACAGGAGAATGCAGGGCGGCGGGCATGGTACAGGAGAATGCAGGGCGGCGGGCATGGTACAGGAGAATGCAGGGTGACTGGCATGGTGCAGGAGAATGCAGGGTGACTGGCATGGTGCAGGAGAATGCAGGGCACTGGCATGGTGCAGGAGAATGCAGGGCACTGGCATGGTGCAGGAGAATGCAGGGTGACTGGCATGGTGCAGGAGAATGCAGGGTGACTGGCATGGTGCAGGAGAATGCAGGGTGACTGGCATGGTGCAGGAGAATGCAGGGTGACTGGCATGGTGCAGGAGAATGCAGGGTGACTGGCATGGTGCAGGAGAATGCAGGGTGACTGGCATGGTGCAGGAGAATGCAGGGTGACTGGCATGGTGCAGGAGAATGCAGGGTGACTGGCATGGTGCAGGAGAATGCAGGGTACTGGCATGGTGCAGGAGAATGCAGGGTACTGGCATGGGACAGGAGAATGCAGGGTACTGGCATGGTACAAGAGGATCCGGGGTTGTGGGCATACTACAGGAGATGCAGTGCTGTGGGCATGGTACAGGTAGACCATGCCCGCAGCACTGCATCCCTTGTAGTGTGCCCGCAGCCCTGCATAATGGCAGGCAGTGAAGCTGTTTCACTTACCTGTTCCAGAGGCGCCTTCATTTTAAAAATGGCGCCGCCCGGCGCGTGCATACATGTCACCGCGCACGCGCCGCCGCCGCTCGGGAGAGGCCGGGAATAGCCGAAATTACACGAGCGGTGGCGGCGCGTGCGCAATGACGTGGCGGCGCCATTTTTAAAGCTTAAACCCGTCGGAGCGGACTTATCGTTAAAAGTCTTTTATTGCTATCGGAAATGTCACTATCGCGATACATATCGGTATCGTTTTATCGCCCAGCCCTAGGCATGAATGTACACTTCACGGAGAGGGATGAAATGTCAGAAGAAACGCGGCACCACCCATCCACTGCATCACGTTCTCTCAGCTGACGTCAGTTCCTGTATCGGCACCATTTGCGTTCCATGCTGGCTCTGTCTTGACCGACGGCCTAGTCAGGAGCAAGAACCTAAATCCTTGCTGGGATCTCTGGTCCTGGCAAATTTTTTTTCCTCTTTCATTCTTTCCCTGTGAGATCTACATTTAACTGCTGGACTGGGTGACGGGCTGGATATTATAATCCAGTGGTCATCCCAGTCTGGCCAGCGAGCACATGCAGACCTCAGCTTCGCGCTAGGTCGGCCGCAACATAGCCCTACTGGACGGGTGCTGGCCTGCGAGTTAACCGCCTCGCGAGGTCGCATAGGACTGAGTCTTAGCCCGAGTCACAGCGTTCCTCCTGGCTGACAGCCGCCCATTTAGATGGAGAGGGGGTTCTTTCTGGAGAGGTGCCTGCCTGGTTCCTGGTATGGTGAACAGCTGTCCCCCTCTCCCCCTGGAGGGTTTTGGGGTGGACGTGGGCACCTCCTTGGGAGGGTCAGACCCCCAGGTTCCCCTTCTTCCCGCAGGCACCCCCCCCTTTGCCAAGTGCCCCACCCTGCCCACCCCCCACGCTGGGGCTGTTTGGGTGGTCTGGCAACTTTCCTGGAATGGGGGCAGGGAGCTAACTGGTGATGGGGGCCGGGGGGTGGGGTGCCCCCGGCGAAAGGACGATCGATTGTTGTGCACGGGGGGCTGCACCTGGTGGGGGGCTCCTACTAGGGCCCCTCGTCCTGCCTGAATTTTTCCTTGGCCTGGTTTCCCTCCGGGATGCCTGTAAACCTTGTGGGGCCGCCATTTTGTTGTAGCCTGTGTGCTTTTATACATGGCGGCCATGTTTGTGTAGTCCAGCGGCTATTTTGTTGTGGTTAGTCATTGGAAATTGCAGCAGCCATGACAGTTTAGCACTGTAGGCGGCGATTTCGGTGGTGGGAGCCCCTCCTCATCCCCTGGTGCTTACTCCTGGATCATTTTACTTCCTGATAGCCCCACATATAGTGCAGATTCTCCTGGTGGCTGCAGGTGCCTGTTTCTGTGGGTGGTGAGTCTGATGGGGTCCTCTCCTGCTCTGCTGTGGATTGCTTGGTGCTTTGTGCCTGTGTGGAGCTGCCAGCACGGTGGGGGTTGTCCCCTTGCAGTGTTTTACACTTTTTGTGGGGCCCCTCTGGTGACTCAGTCTATGGAGCACATTTCCCCACCTAAACCCCTCTCTAAATGCTGCGGGGCCCTCTGGGTCCCAAACATCCACCCATGCACTGACGACGGTCCTGAAGTCCCTTGTGTCCTGGGTGGCGGATGCTTGCGGGCGACAGTCTAGCAAAAATCGCCCCCCAGCCTTCCCCTGTCTCATTGGATCCTGAACCTGATTTGGCCGCCGCACACGTGGGTAACCCTGCTGGGTTTGTAACCACGTGCCTGGATTCCTCTGATAATGAGGATGATTCCTTCACGTCTGTGACCGCGCACGAAAAAGCACTGGTGGATGCACTGATTGGATCTGTGCGTAAGACCCTGAAGATGGAGGCCACAGCTGAAGCTGCATCGGAGGCGCCGGTGCCCTTTGGCACTCACAAGCCATCCAGAGCGACTAAGGTGTTTCCTTTCCCTTCCTATTTTGACAGAATTGTTGCTAAAGAGTGGGAACGACCAAAGCCCAAACACCACATGTGAAGGGAGGCAAGATAGAAGCACTGCAGCAAGGAGAGTGACCGACAGCGTGGCATATTGGAGAGATTCATTTGAATGTGAAGGAGGAGGAGAAGATGGTGTTCTCTGAGAGCCATTTTGCAAGCATTTGATTGCTATCTGGTAAGATATTAGCTATTTTGGAGCACTGTGGGATTTCCATTTTGTTTCCAGCACATGTGTTAAGTTTTGGCATCTTACTTCTTCAGTCTGGTAAGGAGGAATTTCGCTTGGTGGATTTATACTTTGGATTTGGAAGCACGTTTGTTTTCCACCTTCAGTTTTATTCATCACTTCATCTCTGGACACTTAAAGAACTTTTTTGTTTATGTTGATTTATCACTATGGATCACATGAGTGTCACTGGTTTATGTTGATTTATTTTATATTTATGATCATTTATGTTAATTGAATTTGTTATACCATTCATTTGCGTCTTCAATATTGTTGTTTAGCGCACCCCAACACTTTCTACATTCCTACACTGTTGAAAGCTAGGAAATCTACTTCTAGGAAGATCTACCTTTGTAGGTGGAAGACATACATTGCGTGGTGTGAGTCTCTTGGGGTTCATCCTCGCTCCTTCTCGGTGGCTCGGATCTTAACCTTCCTTCAACAGGGGGTTGAACCGAAATTGGCCTTGAATACCATCAAGGGCCAGGTATCAGCTTTGGCGGTCTTCTTCCAATGACCTTTGGTGCTTAACTTTCTTCAGGGGTCCGACATTTGGTTCCTCCAGTGTGGGCTCTGTTGCCTTAACAGCATAGCAATTTTTATACACGTTGCATATTTTGCACGGAAAAAAGGTAAGGTGCCAAAAGATCTTTGATATTTTGGGTCCTCCTAAAAATGAAACTAGGTCGGTCAGGAAGTGCTGGACCCAGTATTCTGTCCTCCTTTAACACTTTCCAATGTTTAAGGATTTGGTTTACCCAATGATACTGAGATGGAAAAAGTGGTAACAAAACAACCACTGTTTATTTGGAGCATTCCTCCTTTTCTCCTTGGGAACCAAAAGTTAGTTTCTATCTAACATAGATACCTTTTCCAGCTCCAATTCTAAATTCTGAATGTCATAGCCTTTCTCCACAAAGCCCCCTTTTGGGCTCCGTTTACATACTGGCATATCTGATCGCAGGCAGAACCGCCGCCATTCTGCCTGCAATCCCGAATCGTAAATTGCGGGATGCCTGTGCGATTCCTTTGACTTGCAATGGAACCCTAAGTGTGGTGCAATTTTGCCGTGATTGTCGCCCGACAAATCGTGGTAAAATCTTGCAAAAAGAATGGAGGGACGCCTGTCGCCCAAAAAAAGTACAAAAACGTATTTTGGGCGACAAGCGTCCTGCGATTTTGTTTGAGTGATTTCACCGTGATTCGTTAAACAACAATTGTGGCAAAATCACGCCGCGTTTGGAGTGCCATTGCATGGACGGCCTGTGATTTAGCAATGATTTGGGATCGCAAGCGGAATCGTAGTGATGCTTCCCGCGATCCAATATGCCAGTATGTGAACGGAACCTTAAAGTGGACGCTTGTAGTATGAAGTCCTATCTAGTGGAGCAATTCCGACTTATACGTTGAAATCGGCTTTTTGGTACAGCTTTTAACCAGTTTGGGTGCTGACAACTTCTTTTGGAATAAACCTATACCTAGTTTTAAAAAAAAAAAAAAAAGTTCTTGAAAAGAATTTGTTCTGATGCCTGTAGTTAGATCTAGATAATTAATTGAAGTGTTACTGAATTCATAAGAAGGTATTCTTCATCCCCTCTCCATATAAGGAAGGCGTCCTCTAGTGATGTCAAAACTTCCAATTGGGGTCCATAGCGTTTTTTTTTTTCTGCTGGAAAATGCTCCAAAGTACTCTACAAAAAGTTTTGTTTTTTTTCGCGAATAGCCTAAAGTAGTGTGCATGGACATATAGGATGACACTATTTAGCTTCTAGGAGCAGAAAAAAAATGCTAATGTGTGCCATACACGTAACAATGCCTAAGGCCCGGTTCACATTAGTGCGATCACGGAGATCGCATGTAATCCGGAGCGCACTGCTCCTAAATTACAAATGCGATCTCGTGTTCGGTGCAAATTTCAGCCATACACTTTGTATGGCTGAATTCGCACCGCATCCGCACTAAACTCGCACCTGACCCTTTTTTTAATCCGCAGCAGAATCTCATCCCATAGTGGTTCACACTAGTGAGGACCGCGACTTGTCAGGCTGACAAGTCGCCTGACAAGTCGGATCAACGCTGGTAATCAGCCCGAAAAGAAGCTCATGTACTTTTTTCAGCTACAGGCGTTTTTCTTCAGGTGTTAAAACGCTCAGATGTGAACAGGGGCCATTTAAAGTGGTAGTATCACGATTTTTTTAACTTTTAACTACAGGTAAGCCTATGATAAGGCTTACCTGTAGGTACAATTAATATCTCCTTGCCGGCAGCTTGTCGGAAAATCGCTCCCATGCGCATGCGCGGGGGTGACGTCATCGCCGCTCCGGCCAATCACAGCGCGGAGCCGCCGAACCCGGAAGAGACGCCGTGGGATCATGTCCGTGCCCGCAGCGGTGTCCGGGGGTCCGTGACGGGGCTTCGTTCTAAGGTAAGTAATTCATAATGAGCTAGTATGCTATGCATACTAGCTCATTATGCCTTTTGTCTTGCAGGTTTTTTTTTTCCTGGGTTTACAACCGCTTTAAATGAATGGGGTTTTACTTGTTGGGCGTTTTGGAACTATTTTTTTTTTTTTTGAGCGTTTTTGGAGCTGAAAAACGCTCAAACGCCCAGCTGTGAATGGAGCCTAAACGCCCCCGCCTATTAGCTTATGTTTCCAAAGCACATATGCTTTTAGAGGAAGGGAAAAAAAAACCTCACTCCTAGTGCGTCAATGCAGCAGCGTTTTGGCATAAAAAAAACGCTTGATACGTATGAACGCACATTGACGTTAGTCGCATCAAGCGCTTGAACATTAATTTCAAAGACCAAAATAAATTCTTCTTTGGGCCAATGAAATGCATGAACACCCAAGCACTTGACGCACCTAAACATGTCTAGGAGCGTTACATGCGCCAAGTGTTTTGTTTTTTTTTTTTTCTTTTCTGAAACACTGCTGCTAGGAGGAAAGGCTTTTAGGGCTCTTTCACACGGTCCGCCTCCGCAGGCGGATCCGTGTTGCTCAGCGGGGATCGATCCGCGATCCCCGCTGAGCCGGGCGGATGACAGCTCCGTCTCCGCTTGCAGAGCGGAGAGGGAGGTGTCTCAGCACCCGCTGCCCTCTATGGGGGATCGGAGGAGAGCGGACCGCTTGTCCGCTCTCATCAGATCCACTCCGCTCCGATTACTGAACGGATGGAAAAATAGGGTTTCCATCCGTCCAGATTTCAGCACAGGATCGGATGCGGATGGCAGCGGGTGTCAGCGGAGGTGAACTCCGCTGACACCCGCTGCCCCATAGAGCTGCATGGAGGATCCGATCAGATCCGCCTAAAAAACTGACAGGCGCATCTGATCGGACCGCCCGTGTGAAAGAGCCCTTAGGAGAGCTGAGCAACATTTCCAGTTTTCATGACATTGGAAATATAAAGATTTTAAGACAACTCAGGAAAGAAAATGATCTCCTGAAGGTAGTTCTGACCGCATCCGCTTACTGGCTTTTTATATTTGTTTACAAATATGAGCATTACCTAATGTATCCTTTTATTGGGGGTAAGGGTGGTTCAGTATTCTTGTTTGACAGGTTCTCTTTAAAGTATACAGCTTTGAACCAAACTTTCGTTTATTTTATCCCCCCCCCCCCTCCCCATTATAAAATTTTCAGTAGAATTACTCAGGAACCTGCGTCAGGAGGGCACATAAAAAATCAAGCACTTGCATGTGCAATTAGTGTGGAGGCCTGGCCCCAGTTAAGAGAAACATTATTACTCTTGACCTTTGCAATGTGTTTATTTAAGGTGTAGAACCACCCTGCATCTCCTGCATAGTTTTATTTACCTTAACCCACGTGGACTGCAGTATTAACTCTTTCCTGGAGTATCACAAAATGGCAGCTGTGTAATGTTTCTTTGGCTCTGAATGTATACAGTGTGTATGCATCTGTTTTTACTTGGCATGCCAGAACACAAACATGTTTAGCGTTCCCTGCTTTGTCTATAGTAAGCTTGGAAGCAGGGGTCCTCCTCCTGCTGTTCTTCACATACCAGCATGATCTTTCAGCTTGTAACCGATACAACACAAACAGGCACACGCCAGCTCTAGCAATTGGGGAAAAAGGCGTGGGATTTAGTTGTGATTCTGTTACCAACTCCTAGAAAAAAAAATTCAGAGGTCTATATAGTCACTTTTTTATTTTTTTTATTTATTTATTTACTTATTTTTTTAACATTAAGGTCCGGTTCACACTTATGCGATGCGGGAAGGCTGCGAATTCGCAGCCTGTTCCCGCATCGCACACACACCCCCGGCAGTTCACACTGCCATATGCGATACGCTGGGGGTGTCAATGTAATCTTAACGACACCCCAGTTTGATCGCATATCGCAGTGCGATCGTGCAGTTCGCACAGGATCGGATCGCACAAGTGTGAACCGCTGTGCGATCCGATCCTGATGCGGCTTCCAAAAAGGGTCCTGTGCGTGTTTGCTGCGGTGCAAATTTAGCCATACAAAGTGTATGGCTAAACTCGCACCGCACAGCCGATCGCATGTAATGAAGGAGCAGTGCGCTCCGACATTGCATGCGAACCCCACACTCGCAGAAGTGTGAACCGGGGCTAAGAAAAGCAAGATTGCAAAAATTTAATTTTTGCAATTTGTTAGAGATGCATTGGCCAGAAACTCCCATTTTCAGACTGTAGTAGCTCTATCGTTGCCAGACCTATTACGTTTTTAACTGTAAGGCCAGGTTTACACTGCTCCAGCATGGAAGTCGAACGACTTCCGATCCGACTTTGCCCTATGATTTCATGTCCGACTTCCATGTAACTTCAATGAACGGGATCCGACAGTACCAAGCCCTTTGAGTCTGGTATGGATCCTGAGGGGGGGGGGGAACCTAAACCAATATTAAAAAAAAAAACAAAAAACACATGGAGTCCCCCCCAAGACCATACCAGACCCTTTGATCCGGAAAGGTGGGGGGGGGGGCAGGTGAGCAGCCCCCCCCCCCCGGACCATACCAGTCCACATGCCCTCCACATGGGGGGGGTGCTTTGGGGCACCATGCCCCCTATGTTGATGGGGACAAGGGCCTCTTCCCTGCAACCCTGGGCGGTGGTTGTGAGGGTCTTCTGGCAGGGGACTTATCGGAATCTGAAAGATTCCCCAGATCTTACTTGGGGACCCCCAGATCCCAGCCCCCCCAATGTTAATGAGTATTGGGTACATTGTAACCCTACTCAATCACCCAAAAAAGTGTCAAAAATAAACAGTACACAGGTTTTTGATAAAGTCCTTTTAATAAAGTAGCTCCAACGTGTCTTCTTTCTCTGGTGATGTCTTCTCCCACCAGTAATTCTCTCTTCGCTACCCCACAACCACCACCCAGGATTGTCTGGAAGAGGCCCTTGTCCCCATCAACATGGGGGGCAAAGTGCTTTGGGGTGGAAGGGGGAACCCCACGCCATTCTTTTTTTTTTTTGAGGGTGTTCCCCTTAAAGATCCTCAGAGCACAAGTCCCATGCTTAGTCTTTTTATCCAATTTTAATGCTATTGAATGGGCTACAGTTAGACCAAAGTAGTGCAGCAACCTTTTTCAAAGTCAGACTGACTTTTGTCAGACCAGTTAAGATGGCTTTCCTAGAGAACCATTGATTTATACACGTCATGCGACATTTTGAGCGTAGGTTACACCTGTGTCAACCGGGCCTTATACTAATCAGTAACTGTTTAAAATATTAGACCCCATGGGGTAGCTTCTGTTCTGATCAACTCGCAGATCGTCTACTGATCAGAGCAGAACAGGACTATGACGCATCCCTGTCTGCACAGTTTCTGCAGAGCGAACACAGAGCCTACTTTGCTGTATGGGCAGCAGGGAGTAAATGTACGTCTACTCTACATATACACCTGACTACCTCCGATACGCTCCACCTAAATGAAAGAGGATGGAATTCCCCTGCCTCCCCTCTTCTTTTTTTTTTTTTTTTTCTTTTTTTTTTATTTTAGTGTTCTTTTATGTTTACACCCGAAAAGACCCTTCCGATGTTAGTCTGCTTGAAAATTTAACAGGTGACTCGATTGGAACGCTTGTGTGAAAGGGGCCTAACACACTGTGTAACCACATAAATACTTAGATAAAATACATGATGGTGGTTTAAAATGCAAAAGCAAAAATTTATTTATTTTGTAGTTTACTAATTCTTAAATGTTTGGGCTATGTTTCTTTTTCTCGGACACTAGTAGCACTGTTAATCTGGTGAGAGGGTAGTGTTTGGCCTCTTGCAAACTGCTGTCTGAACTTTTCAATCAGGCATACAGGCGTTTTTTTTATGTTTTATTTATTTTTATTTTTTTTACTGATCTAAATGGATCCTATTGTTTTTAATGTGCCTGTACACAGACGCGTAAACATGCACTATGTATTGATCAGCAAAAAAAATGACAGCAATCATATCCCCTCTCAAGCGTCTCTTCTCCAGAGAGAACAAGTTCAATGCTTGCAGTCTTTGCTCATAGTTGAGATCCTCCATTCCCCTAATTATCTTTGTTGCCCTTCTCTGGACTGTTGTAGTGTCTCTGTGTGTGTCCCCATTGGACAGATTTCCCCAATTCCTTTGGTACAGAAGGTTATTGCCTTGCAGGAGAAGACTGCAACAAAACACTTATTTTCCAGTTAAATGTTAGAACCCCTGACAGGGTATTATTGAGATCTGTTCCGATGGCAGCCATCCCCTCTTGTCCGGTCGTTGCAAGTTTTCACAAGGACCGGAAATCAGGTGAAATAAGACGCATGATGTTGCTCCTCTCCAATTTATGCAAAACCATTTTTGCAAAAGTTGGACTTTTTTTTTTAATTGCTCCTAAAAATACTTGTTGCTTGAATTTTTTAAAACTAATTTCACACCTTTTGTGGTGCAGGCCATTGTTATTCATTCAGAATGGAACCCTAACCCACAAATACAGTAGGGGACTGATAGACCTGCAGTGTGTTGCAAGAAAACCGGAACCAGCAACTCAATTTTCACTCTTCAGCACAGTGTACTACAACACTGTGGTGTGAAGGGGCCATGATACATTGGGCCACTGAGCCAATGAGTGATATCAGAATTTTTGATCTTTGTTTGTTTGGGATCAGTAACTCAGTATTTGAGCCATTGGATGAGTTTTCCTGTCAAGCAACTTGTTTTCTGAAGGGGAATCCAACAATGTCAAGCACTTATTTAATATTGATTGTCTTTGTGTTTATAGAGCTCTATGCTAATCTAGGTTTTAAATTACATACACCTTCTGTAGGAATGCAGGATAAACATTCAAAAATTTACTAAAGATACTAAGCTTCATTGCATACATGATTATTATAATACATATCCGTTTGGTGCTCAGTAGTTTGTACAGAAGTAAAGTTTATTGTGACACTAATTACCAGCGATAAGGTAGTAGCAATAATACTGACATCATAGTTTGTGACTCATTCTGCTCAACAGCTTTGCAAATATAGGTGAGGAAAAGAAAAGACTTATTAAAAATGTACCAAAACCAAATGGGCAGCTAGGATTGTTGGTAGCATATTCTGCTGCACTTCATGCATAATCATTTAGAAAAGTCTCTTCTTTGTGATGTTTAAAGTCCTTTTTTCTGTACAGCTGTAGACACATGCACAAGACCCAATTTAGTAAAGAACCCTGTTTATAAAGGTATATGTAGTAGATATCGACCAATTATCGGCAAAGCCGATATATCGAGGGCCGATATGCACTTTCCCCGATATATCGGAATCACCAAGGTGGCCGATATTTCGGAAAGTTCTTGTACCGGAGTGATCCCTGCAGCTAGAGGCATCACCCCGGTACCGCTGTAGCATGAAGATATGTATCTGACTTTCATAGCCTTGCATGCTGATCCCTCTAATACAGCTAGGTAGGTGATATCAATGTCCATCTCCTCCAATCTCCCTGTACACACTCCTCTCCCTTCCCCGCTCACCTTCCTCTACTCTCCGTTCCGCTGTAGCATGAAGATAAGTATCCCCTCCCTCTCCATCTGCTCCGTCATGTAAGGGGTAAATTATATTCATCTGTCTCGGCTTGGCGTTCGGCATGTTTTGTCTAAAACCGGAGCATGCGCATCTTTCACAGGATACATATCTTCATACTACACCGGCGTCCATAGCCGACGGTCGGCTGTTTTGTAATGACAACCGATGCGGCTGAGAAGCCGCTCGGCTGTTATTACAAGGAGCGGGAGGGGATGTCCCCCCCTCCTGCCGCCTTCCGCGTCTCGCCAGGGTCTCCCGTCCCACCGGGATACCTGGGCAATCAGCTTGCACGTCCGCCGATGACCCGATTTTAAAGCCGCTTTCGGCTCTGATCTGGTCTCCATGCAAAAACCTGGATGTGATCTCATGACATAAAAAAAGACAGCATTCAAAACATCCAAACTTGGCATTTTGAATGCTTTTAAGTGCAGAGGAGGGGTTCGGGGTCTTTTAGACCCCCAGATCCCTTCACAAGAGTACCTGTCAAGTAAAAATGTTGTTTTTTTTTTTTTTTTTTTTTTTAAATATACGAAAATATCGGCCGATACCGATACGCGATGACCAAAATATCGGTATTGGCAATAAAAAAACAATATCGGTCGATCCCTAATATGTAGTGCAAAACTGAAAAAACTGCAGTTAATGTTCCAGCCGGACTACAAAATATACAGTGTATACAACTTTACAGTGCTGGGTCCTAGGTTGAAATGCAACCATTGAGACTGTATGTCTCTTATGTGGGTTTTAGGCTCCATGTACACGGGACGTTGTTAAAAGTCCCTTTGAATGCTGGAATTTTTAGGACGTTTGAAACGTCCGTTCGGTCGCGTTTGTACCCGCGTTTAGCAGCGTTTGCGGGCGTTTGCGTTTTAGAAGCGTTCCTAGAGGTCAAAAAAATTATTCCCCTTTAAAATGGAAAAAAGCGAACGCTAAACATGGGTCATCGCGTTCGGACGCATTTGTGCGTTTGAAACGCCGGGAAACACACGTTCGAACGCAAATAATTGCGTTCTAAAAACAGTCCCTGAACGCAACTGCCTGCAAATGACTGTAAACGACCATGTGTACATGGACAGATAAGATAAAATGTAGATGGGTTCAGTGGCTTCTGAAAAAAACGCCCAACTGCTCCTAAACGGCCATTTCCAGCGTCCCGTGTACATGGAGCCTTAGTTTTCCCTACACAGCCCAAAAACGTAGTAATGCATTTAAATAGATTTTAAGTAGTTGTGGTGTTTTGTTTTTTTCAGATTTAAATAAAGTGGTGATACCCTTTTTAGTTTTTTTTAACCCTCTTTGTCATAATGACCACTGTCACTAGAACTGAAATTGATGTCCATGCAAGGCAAAGTGACTTTGTCTCTGAAAATGACATACACACTACCCAGCCCCTTTTATATTTTTCTTAACCGCTCTCCCATGCAGTGCGCTGCTCTTTTGCAGTTGCTGAAAATACCAGGTACTTAAAGGTATGGGAGAATAAGTTCCTCAGTACTCAAAGGTATAGGAGAATACTTCCCTCAGTGCTGGCTGTAGAGGACCAAAGAGCTACGAGGGAGCCCAGATAAGGTACAAAAGGATTGTAGAGACAATATCACTTTTGCAAGGTGAGACTGTCTCCTCCGTGACACAAATCTGTAGAAAAGGTTATCTTGTCCCTGTGCAATTCATGGTGTGATCTGGCCCTGTGTGTCCCATATGTCGTTTTTTTAAATGAACTGTACGTCCTGCTTAAAGCCCCTTGGCCCCCTTCATTTGTATGGGGAACAATGTTCCACAGTGGATAAGTGATTAGCACTTTCACCTAGCAGCACTAGGGTCGTTGGTTGGAATCCCTAAAGTTTGCATGTTCTCCCTGTGCCTGCGTGGGTTTTCTCTGGGTACTTCAGTTTCCTCCCACACTCCGAAGACATGCTGGTAGGTTAATTGGCTGCTCTCTAAATTGATCCTAGTTTGTGTATGTATAAATGTGAGTTAGGGACCTTAGATTGTAAGCTCCTTGAGGGCAGGGACTGCAGCGTGAATGAGACAACTAGAAAAAAAACCTTCTTCTCAAAGTGCCCTTGCAAAGATCTGCATTTATCCAGTGCAGAAAAATACAAACCTAATACTCACCTGCTGTGTGCACTGATATTGCGCAGAGCAGCCAAGACCCTCCTCTTCTTGGGTTCCCCTTCGGCGCAAAAGGCGCAGCTCTGTGTGTCCATTCAGACATGGAGCCGCGGCCCTACCCTGCCCAATCTCTCTCCTCATTGGTTGGCTGACTTTGACAGCAGTGGTGGCCATTGAGGAGGGAGAGTACTGGACAGCCAAGTCTTTTTCAACATCCCTGGATCGAGATGGGGCTGAGGTAAGTATTGGGGGGGGGGTGTACACAGAAGGCTTTTTATCTTTATACAAAGAATGCAATAGGTAAAAAACTTCTGCCTTTACAACCACTTTAAATGTAACTGTTTTGGTTAACTATTAAATTGATGGGTTCAGTTCCGCTTTAATGCGGAGCTATACTCTCCTTCACTCCAGTAGTTTGGGGGGCGAACTTCCTGCTGACTTTGCCATGGCGAGATTACCTGGAAGTGGGAGCGGGTGCCAAATGTGGCAGTGGAAGGGGGGAAGAGGCAGATAAGCAGAGCTTCCCCTTTTTGGGTGGAGCTCTGTTTTAAATAACAACTTGCACCAAATCTACAGTTTTTTAGGTAGGAGACAAACCAATTTAAGCCCAATGTCATTAAAAACTTAGTTACAAAATGTTTTCTTTTCGAAAAATGGTTTAAGCCTTAGAAGTAAAAACTGACCATTATACGCATTCGTGCCAATATTACTTGGTTCATCCCCTGTAACAGAAAGTTATTCTGAACAACTTGATCTGTAAAAGTGGTTCTAAAGTCAGGTTTTTTACCTTTTAAGTTAAAAATCTTCTGTGACCAATTCCCGCCAGCCCCCTTTGTATACTTACCTGAGCCCAATTTCGATCCAGCACTGCTCCCACTCTCCCTCCTCGCAGGTCCCAGCAGTGGGAGCCATTGGTTCCTGCTTCTGTCATTCACAGCCTGTGAGGAGAGTGTGGGGAGGGGTGGGCCGGATCCACACTGTGTGTGTGTTAACTAGATGCACACAATGCAACTTGGGATTGAGACCGCTCAAGTATACCCAATAGCAATGCAGGGGGACCCAAGAAGAGGAGGATTGGGGTTGCTCTGTGCAAAACCAGAGCAGGTAAGTATGTCTTTTAAAAAAGAAGAAAAAAAAAATTACCGTTTACAATCACTTTAAAGTGGGAAAATGACCGATCGGCTGTTACTAGGAGGGGAGGGGTATATGTGGTTCTGCAGCTTCCTAGAAGAAATGTATTTTTAATTTTCATACCAAATATTGATTGATTCTAGTGCATCCATGTTTGTGCAAGAAATGAGTGCTCTAGTGTAAAATTGTGACATTTATGTGCATGTGACTGTTATGAAATTTTAATAAGCAACAGAGTAATTTATTTATTACTTGGCAGCTGTGAAGGATCTGCACCCTATATATGCAAGCCTCTGTTTTGTTGATATCTTTAGCTCTTAGTAATTGAATAGGTTCCCTGCTTTCAATCTTGCGTTTGTCTCCACTCACAGGTCAAATCGGGATTGTCAGATTGACCAGCATCACCGAAACCAATGTCAGTACTGCCGACTGAAAAAGTGCTTCCGTGTGGGCATGAGGAAAGAAGGTACAGTACACATGTCCATGAGACAGAAAAATGGAGAAGTTTTATCTATATTGGGTCTTCATTATTAGACGTTTTTCAGCTGCCATTTTCTAGTGTAGATAGAAAGGAAGCCTTAGGTTCTTTAGGACATTTAAAGACTTTGGAATAAAGATTGTGCCAACAAACATTTTAAGCCACACATGATGACCAGTAAGCCATTTTTAGGCCTGGACTGCAGAAATGATGTTTGGAGGCTGGTTGCTATGGGTAATTGGAAATTTTGTCCCCTAACCACACTCCTCACACCTAGTGCTCAGCGCAGTCCCAAAGCACTGACAAGCCAGTTTGCCTTGTTTCTATGATGTCAGTTCACACCACTGCATTGAGGGGGTGTGCACTGGGGAAAAAAAGTACTACACATGTTTTTGACACATTTTTGATGCATTTCGGGGAGGTGCGGGAGTAACCAGCGGTAACTCATCAAAAACGCTGATGCGTTTCTGCTGTTTCCATAGAAGTCTGTTTCCAAAGGAAATCATGGTAAAGAAGTACAGCCAAAACTCATTTTGGCTGTACTTCTATGGATCACAGGAGTGCAGTTCATTCTGCACTCCTGTGACCCATTTTCAGCAGACAGCGGGCTGACACCTGCTGTCGGCTAACGTCACAGAGTCAGTCCTGGCTCAGCAAGATTGTGACCATATGGTCGGAATTGGCCCACATGCCTAGACCAGCACCTGGCTCAGCCTCTCAGCAAGCCGCTGAGAGCCTGGGCTGACTGCTCTTGCCCCCTCTACTGCCCAATGCTCTGATGGGGGGGTTACAGAGCATAGAGCTGGAGACTGACAGTCACCAGCTCTGCTCAGTGATTGGGGGTGTTTGATCGCTCTGTTCTCAGTGTTAGAGCTGGCAGGGGACAGATGCAGCATTGGACTGATGCTGCATCCACCTAGGTAAGTATGATTCAGGGAAAACAAAAAAATCAATACTTCTCTTTGAAATGGACTATATTGCATTTCTGCAAAACGCACTGCAAAATGCATAGGTGTGAACCTAGCCTTTCAGGGGCCATTCATTCAGCGCAGCTACTGGTGTAAATGGACCCTAATTCTGGTTATTGGGGCTTACTAAAATGTTGTCATCGCTTGTTGATTTACTGTGCTAACCATAATCTGTTGTTTTTGATTCTTTTGATGGTAGACTATAGTAAAGCTGCCTCTTGAGCATAACTACTTTGATCTACAGCACATCATTAAAGGCCTTCTCTAAAAAAGCACAGTGTATGACTAATTCCACTTGTGCTGTTTCTCCATATACTTTTGTAATTTATTCGTGGTATATACTGAAGGATACGTGCAGTCTTGTTTTGTTTGAAATACCTGACAACATGAACTAATTTCTGTGTTTCTTGACCAACTAAAACCTAGGGTATTGGCACAAATTTTACCTCTCTACCAAAAAATGCTAAATCAACCTGTAAAATACTTGACCTATCTTAAAGCGGTTGTGTCCTCAAAAAAAACATAAAACAAACCCTGCAGGACAATGGCATAATGTGCTAGTATGCATCACATACTAGCACATTATGAAATACTTACCTTAGAGCGAAGCCCCGACACGGTCGCCCGGACACCGCTGAGGCAGCTGACATGTTCCCTCGGCGTCTCTTCCGGGTTCAGTGGCTCCGGCGCTGTGAGTGGCCGGATCCTCGTGACGTCACTCCCGTGCATGCACTTTTCGGCGAGGAGCCGACAAGGAGCTCTGAAGGTCCGGCAAAACATGCCGGACCTTCAGAGCGCATGTGCCGCTGGTGTTAGCGGCTGCATGCAGGGTGAAAATCGTGCTGGTTTAGGAGATATTCATTTTACCTACAGTTAAGCCTTATTATAGGCTTACCTGTATGTAAAAGTTAAAAAGTATACTACTTTTAATGTTTTTTTTTTTTTTTTACAGTTCTTTCTCCTATAAAGCAAAGTACATGTAGTACATTGTCCTATGTTTCAGAGTGCTAGTTTCTAAAGCGGGGTACACATGGATAATTCAGCCGGTTCCTGCTGAACCAGCCAAATTTGGATCTGTGTTTAGACCTCTCTATTTAACAGAAGCCAATTGTTAGACCTGCTTCTACTGAACGGGCCTGCTGTAAAACCCCTTTAAACTAAAAAAAAAAAACCTCAGTGTGCACCCAGCTTAAAGCCTAGTACCCACAGGTTGAATGTCAGGTAGCATCGGCCAGTTCAAAAAACCGGCTGACATTCGGCCTGTGTGTACTGCACCTGGTCGGACAGAAGCCGGACGTTCAGCCACACGGTGATGGGGCATGACTGAAAAAGGTCTGCCCATCGGCTCCTGATCAATGCTCTCAGCCAATGGCCATACTAACATCGCAAAAAAAAAAAATTAGAGTGTACTAGGCTTAACCCTATCTCTGAGGTCTGACCTGCCCCCTCTCCCCTCCTGCTGTGGCCAACCCGACAACCACTATGGAGGCAGCTGGTTCATAGCTGCAGGTTGTCTTGGCTATGAGTGCATTTCTTAGACAAACCATGGCAAGAGGAATGCAGAGGTTGCTGGTCGCAAAGCAATTGGGCATGTACTCTTTGCCAAAGGGAGAAACCGTGACTAGAGAGAGCCAGTGATTGACTGGTTCCTCTAGTTTTCCAAGCTTTATAAAGCATATCCTTTTTTTTTTTTTTGTTCTAGACTATGGTAGAAAAGAATTAGAACTAGATTAGGATTAGAATTTGAATTAGATTGTGTTCCCAAAGTGAAAATTCACTTTTTTGTTTCTTGTGACCATTGTCGCAAGAACAGAAAGTGGTGGAAAGAAAATTCAAAATTTTAAAGTTGTGAACAGAACAAAAGTTGGGGAGATATTTCCCAGTTGTCTTTGGGACACATTTTAACCCTTCCCTAATATCCAAAAAATGTACATGCATGAACGGGGGTCCCACTCTTTAGAGTGTCATTTTTCAGTCTTTTTTCATTTTTCAGTCTCATTTAGTATATATTTGTAGAAGGGAGCTTAGTTGTTACAAAAGCTGTTTTTTTTTTTTTCTTTTTTTAGCAAAAAGAATCTGCTTCAAACTTACCTTGATTTGTAGACGGTTGCTTTTTATCTTGAAACTTGACTCCTTTTTTTTTCTTTTTTTTTTTCTTCTGGTTAAGTGAAGGGGTTAAGCTGTGACTATGGATAAACAGCCAGGGGCAGGGAGTGTGAGTAAAGGGCAGGTGACAACCAGCAACAGCATTTTTATCACATGACATATGACCTCCTTGCGGATAAAGGTCAGAGCTGCGATTCACATGTGATTACTTTGCATGTGTAAAGGAGAATAGTTGCCTGTAGAGAGAGGTTAAAGATAACCTGTGACCGAGTAGAATATTGCTTGCAACTTTCTAAGGTCTCATTCCTACTGGCAATATCAGAGAAGTATAAACCAAACATTTTTTATGCCTCTCAGATCACTTTTTTCTGTGTTTTTGATGTCACTGTGTTTAGCTGCATTTACACGCTTTTAGCCATGTTTAAAATTTCTAATCTGCCCCTTGACACACAGATTTCTTTTTCTGTAAATGCTAAGCGTGTAGGGCTCCATTGAAAATTCATTATCTGCATTTGTGTGTTTACAAATATCCTATAATTACAGATTATATTTATAGAATAGATGGGGCTCTTTCACACGGACGTTCCGTATGTCCGTAAATCACCCCATCCGTTTGCGGGTGATATACGGACATAATGAATGTCTATGGGGTTGCGGATGTCAGCGGATGACCATCCGCTGACATCCGATTTTCGTCCTTTCAGTTCTGTTCCGTTTTTTTGGAACGGAACAGAACCCTATTTTTGTTCCGTTTTTAAAAAACGGAACGGATGCAAAATCGGATGTCAGCGGTGTCATCCGCTGACATCCGCAATGCCCATAGGCATACATTATGTCCGTATATCATCCGCAAATGAACGAATGGGATGATATGCGGACATACGGAGCGGATGACACAAGTGTCATCCGTGTCCGTGAAAAAATAAAAAGTGCTGGAGTGGATCGCAATACGGTCCGCTCCGTGTGAAAGAGCCCTTAAACTGTTTCTGTGTTGCATTTATTATAAAAAGTGTTTCCAGTGGCTTTATTAGAGCTTACTTAGTTTGCTAATAGGTAGAATAGTATTGAGACTTTTGAAATAAGTATGGTCAACTAGAAATTGGATTAAAGTGATATTAAACTTAGTTTTTTGGCTAAATTTGCTGATAATAACAGACCATAAGATACTCTTGTTGTTTTTACAATTTGAGCTTCCTTATACTATTCCCTGACCCAACCCCACCCCCCTTCGCTTCGGGTATGTGGGCTCCCCCCTGTGCTTGCTGGGACCTATGGTGTCCTGCCAGAGTCTCCAGTTCATGTGTGCTCTCGTTTTAGAACTACTTTACTTGCAGACATTAGCAGGGCGAGCGGTACACAGAGCCAAAACCACGCCTCTCCTCCTCCAAAACAGTGATTGACAGTGGTTCCTGAGTCAGTGTGGGTTTGGCTCTTTGTCCCTGTCCGTTCAAAACGGAAGTGTGCACATGTGGGACTCGGTCAGTCCCGGCAGGCACAAGGGGCACATACCTTAATTCATGGCATTGTTGCCAGGGACAGTGTAAGGAGGAAACTCAGAGGAGAAAATGTCTAAAAGCAAAAGCATGCAAGTTTTGCTATTGGCAGCTGATATATATATTAAAAGGTTTATATATATTTCCCCTATAAAAATAACAAACATGTTATACTTGCTGTGTTGCCCGAATTCTCTTTTTCTCAGGTCCCTCTTCTGTGGCCCCTCCTTCCTGTTCAGTGCCTCACAGCAAGCAGCTTGCTATGGGGGCACCCAAGCCGTGTCACAGCTTCCTGTGTCCATTCAGACATGGAGCCTCGCTCCCCTCTCTCCTGATTGGCTAGCAGACTTTGATAGCAGCAGCAGCCAATGGCGCCTCTACTGTGTTTCAGCCAATCAGGAGGGAGTATCTCAGATGTCTAAGACACTTGTGGACATCGCTGGACAGAGGGACCTCACGTAAGTGTGAGGGGGGCTGCTACACACAGAAGGTTTTTTTATCTTAATGCATAGAATGCATTAAGAAAAAAACTTCTGACTTTACAACTTCTTTAAAGCAGAACTTAACTGAAGGTTCACTCCTCCTCATCCTCCTCTGCCATTATTGCCAGTTATTTTTTTCCTGGGAGTGGGCACCTTTTTTTTGACACACCCTCTCCTACTTCCACAATTCTCGCTTAATTTTGAATTGCAAAAGTTTGCCCCCCTTGCCCGCAGCCTCCTGGGAAATGTGTTTTGTCCCACAGTCAAGTTTGCAGTGCTGGGGACCGTAAGAGTGGTGATAAACCAGCCTTGGTAAAGATAGCACTGAACCCCCTTCCTAACCAGACCAATTACTGTAACCATATGAAATGTGTGTCCTTTTTTTTTTTTTTTTTTTTTTTTTTTTCCCCCCACACAAATAAAGCTTTCTTTTGGTGGTATTAAATCATCACTGTTTTTTTTTTTTCCGCTATTGAAAAGTGACTTGAAAATTTTGTTACCCAAAAAAAAAAAAAAAAAGCATTTGTCTCTTACGTTCATTGATGGACATAGCTCCCATCATTCTTCACCATTGGGTTATACTGCCCCCCACAGGCGTAGGACACTAGGCAGAAAAAACTTCTGTTTACACCCATGGCCAGTCCCAGGGGGTATACTCCCTCCACCTGCTAAAGTCACTCAGTTTTTGTTCAGGAGTAAGGACCTAGTTCCTTGCTGTGATCTTTGGTCTTGGCAACATTTTAGATCCTTGCCTCTATAGATATCAGAGATGCCTATCTTCACATTCCAATGTGCCAGTCACCTTCGTTTTCTCCGCTTTGCTGTGGGAGAAGAGCATTATCTGTTTGTGGCCTTACCCTTTGGTCTTGCCTCCGCTCCTCAGGTCTTCACAAAAGTGGTGACTCTGGTGCTAGCCTTGCTACGCCAATGGGGAATCTCAGTACTGGACTACTTGGACAATCTCCTTCTGCGAGTGGAGTCTCTTTCTGCTCTGGTGGAGAACCTGGAGATCACAATACGAACTCTGTGGGAGTTTGGATTCTGAATTCTCAGAAGTCTGCCCTGGTTCCGTCCACAAAGCTGGATTATTTGCGTCTGAACTTGGCTGTAACAAGAGTGCTCCTTCCTCTGGACAAACTCCACAAATTGCAGGCTTCAAATCATCCCCTGCTGTCCAACAGATGGCCATCCCTCCAGATTTGCATGTGGATGCTGGGCCTGATGGTATCTACCTTTTTGAGGCGGTTCCGTTTGCACAGTTCCATATGAGGTCCCTGGAAAGGGAGATTCTGACCAAGTGGGACAAGACTCCACAGTCTCTGGACAATTGGCTTTGGCTGGGAAAATCCTTCCTCCCCTTGTATTGGGCAGTGGTCACCACGGATGCCAGCCTGTCTGGCTGGAAGGGCATCTTGGGCAAGCATTCTGCTCATGGGATCTGGATGCTGGAAGAGTCCAGACTATCGATCAATGTCTTGGAACTCTGAGCGATCAGACTGTGTCTGTACCATTGAACTGATCATCTTCAGGGATTCCCAGTGCGCATTCAATCAGACAATGCCACGGCCTTGGCTTTTGTCAATCACCAAGGGGGCACAAGAAGTGCCCTGGCGGCTCTGGAGATAGCCGGCATTCTAAGGTGGGCAGAATGGTTTGTTCCAGCCTTCTCCGTCATACACATTCCCAGGGTGGAAAATTGGCAGGCGTTGGACCTCGGAGAGTGGTCCCTTCATCCTGAGGTGTTTAATCAGCTGTGCCTCAGTTGGGGCACTCCTGAGGTGAATCTGTTGGCGTCTCGGCTCAAAAGAAAGGTGGAGAGATTTGTGGCTCGGTCAAGGGATCCACTAGTGGATGCCACAGACGTGCTGGTGGCCCCGTGGGGTCAGTATCGTCTAATATACGCCTTTCCTCCTCTCAAGCTTTTGCTCAGACTCCTACGCAGGATCGAGGCAGAAGGGATTCCGTCATCTTAGTGGCCCCCGGACTGGCCTCACTGATCTGGTGCGGCTGATCTCCTACATTTCTTGGAAGCTTCCTCTCAGGGAGTATCTGCTGTCCCAAGGACCAATCTTCCATCCTGCTTTACAGTCGCTGATTCGGTGTCGATGATTCCTACGTTGTTAAGAGCTTATTGGAAATTACCTTGCATACCTTGGATGTGGTCCGGGCAATTAGGGTGTACTTGGCAGCTACCGAGTCTTTCAGGAAGTCAGACTCTCTCTTTCTGCTCACGGATGGACCTCGCAAAGGTTTGTCTGCTTCCTCTGCGACCATTTCCAGATGGAATAGGCCTGAACCACGTCTGATCCATCAGGGGTCAGGTTCCTCCTTTCCCTGTTAAGGAGCATTCTACTAGGGCGCTTAGTGCCTCCTGAGCCTTCAATTATTAGGCATCAGTGATGCAGGTTTGCAAGGCGGCCACCTGGTCGTCAATGCACACTTTTACAAACTTTTATAAAGTGGATGTGTTTGCATCTGTGTATGCTTCCTTTAGACGCAAGGTTTTGCAGGCTGCTGTTTAAGAGGACATGATCCTCTTTGAAGGTGTATTGTTCTTTTCAGGTGGGCTCCAGGTTTTTTGGTTGAGCCTCTGTTGCCTGGTTGGCTAATGTTTTAGCCTTGAATTTTTTTCTGTTTCCCACCCCTCATGTTTGACCCTGTTTTGGGGCGTCCCAATGGTCAACAATGATAGGAGCTGTGTCCGTCATTATAAGAAAGAGAGAATTGAATTTTGACTTGCAATAAAATCAATTTCTCTGATGTTCATTGACAGACACAGCACCCATCCCTCTGTGGAGTTTTAATTCTCCTGACTGCTTGTAAGAAAACTAAGTGACTATAGCAGAGAGTTTTTTTTTTTTTCTGCCTAGTGTCCTACTTTTGTAGGGGCAGTATAACCCAGTGGTCAAGAATGAAAGGAGCTGTGTCTGTCAATGAACATCAGAGAAATGGATTTTACGGTAAGTCAAAAATCCCATTTCTCTTACGTCCTCCGACAGTCGCCGCCTCTTCATATTCGTCACAATGGGGTAATTGACCTTTCTCCGTAGGAGTAGCTAGGCAATAGAATATGTCAATATTAAAGCTTTTAACATATCCCACCCCCAGGGGGTGGTCCCCTCAGTCAATACCCTCCTGCTTCCTGTTCCATACCTCAGTTTCATTGACTAGCTGTTAGGAGTTAGCTGGCTGTTTCTGTGCTGGGGCATTTTGTCTCAGCCTTTATCTTCTTTTTGATTTTATTTTAGTTTTTTTCTCTCTCTCTACTTAGCTGTTACTTTTGTCAGCATTAGTTAGTTCTTCTGATGAAGAGGATCTTGCGGGCTGGGTCTCGGGCTGGCCCCCCTGGTCGCAGGTTGTGGGCCAGTGGCTTCCCAGCCTGCCATCGAGCGTTCAGTCAGGTATTTTTCCTGGCATTGGTGAACGACCCATCCCTGTTCGCTGCAGGGATGCTGTGGTGAGGTGGCTACCTCACTGGACGCCATGCGGTTTCGCACCGCAGTTCTACTGCGTCTTGGCTGCGACTCTCCCTGTCACATGTGCAGTGGCTTGATCGCTTGTGCAGGTTCCCCACGCCATTCAGAAGGTAAGTGTACTCTGTGTGGGGACCTGTCTGTTTGGTGGGTGTCAGTCTGGGACTGTGTAACCCTGCATGTCTGTTCACACTGTGGGACTCCCTGTCTGGATGCTGCTGTGGGCTGCAAGGAGGGGGGCTGTGATACACTGTTCTGTGTTACTAACTGTGTGATTTCTCTGTGTGACATGCTATATGTTGTAGGGCATGCTGTGGTACATGTTTGTGCAACATGCGGCGGCCGCTGCTGCGGTCCGCCATTTTAATGTTAACTACAGGCTTATGAGGGCTTCTCCTATACGCTGGGAGCGGCGGTTTTGGCGCCAAAACGCCGCCATTTTGGGGGCGATCGCTCCGGCCTCATGTAGCACTGCAATTACCTCCTCCCCCGGCGGCCATTTTCTTGTAGCCTTCCATAGGCTTTATAGGAGCGGCTTCTGGTACATCACTTCCTTTTCCCTGGGCACACCGATCGATGCAGCAGCAGTGATCTCTCCAGGTTTTTATCCTCCTTAGTCCTGTGTCCTTGCCTAAGTTTGTAGTTTTCCCTGTGGGGGTCGACTTGTGCAGGGGTGTGTGAGCGGTGGGCTGCGCTCGCCGCGCTTTTAAAGGGGCAGTTACCCTTTTTTTCTCCTACACACTTCTGGGGGCATGGATTCTCAGGAAAGCAAATTTCCTCCCCCTTTACTGGGTGGTCAAGGGGCTGCTGCTGTTTCCCCTGAGGGGGGCGATTTGGCCACAGTTGTGGCTAACCTGGCTGCTCAGGTGCAAATGCTTGTGGCTGCTCAATCCACTAAACGGCCCAGAGTTTCAATATCCTCTGATTCAGAGGGCGAAGGTGATGGGGCTGCTATGGCTGGGGTCCCCTTATCGGGGTCCCGTTCGTCCCTGGACTTTGCAGGGTCGGAGGGGGATGCAGAGGTTGAGGGGGTTGATGATTCTCCCCCTGGCTCGTCTGAAGAGCTTGCAATCATGGATGAATTGGTCACTTCTATCAAACAAACGCTGCATTTACAGGATGAACTGTGTCCACCTGCCGTTCTGGCTTCTTATGGGACACAGCGGAGGCGCAAAACATCGCAGGTTTTTCCTTGTACTGAGGATTTTCAGCGCGCTGTTAGTGAACAATGGCGCAATCTAAAGAAACCTTTTGCTGTGCCGAGTAGGTTCAAGCTGCGTTATCCCTTCACACCCGCCACTGATGAACGTTGGTGTGTGCCGCCTCCGGTGGATCACGCGTGGCGGTTTATAATAAATCTACTGCGATTCCGGCAGAGGATACCCCGGTGTTCCGGGAACCTACGGACAGGAGACTGGAGTCTCTTGCCCGTCATACTTACTCGGTTACCGGTTCCATGCTAAATGCTATTTTTGCTTCCCTTATGGCAGCTCAGGCTGTCGCGGATTGGACGCAAGTACTCAGGCGCGTCCTGGTGGCTGATTCTGCTCCGCCGACGACTTTGGCAATGGTGGATCAGATCCATCAGGGGGTCATGTATTTGTGTGATGCGGAATTGGATGCAATTCCTTTGGCTGCACGTGTGCACAGCGTGGCGGTGTTGACACGCCGTTTGATTTGGCTAAAATGTTGGTCTGTGCACCAATCGTCTCGCAAGACTTTGGCTAATTTGCCCTATTCGGGATCTCGTCTTTTTGGCGACTCGCTGGATACGCTGATTAAGGGGATCTCTGGGGGTAAGGGCATGCTCTTGCCCCAATCTCGCAAGGCTAAGGGCGCTCAAGGTAAGAAGCACGCTTCGTTTAGGCCCCCTCAGGGGTCCTTTCGTGCCTTTCGGTCGCACTATAAGGGCAAACCCTTCAAGGGTCAAGGCTCCCAAAAGAAACCGTGGGCAGGTAAGCAGAAGTCCGGCCTGTCCGGTTCCGCTGCCCATAACAACGCGGCCTGAAGGGACGCCCTCACCCAGTTCTGGGGTGGGGGGACGTTTGCTCGGTTTTCTTCAACCCTGGCTGGCCCGCGTTCGGGACAGGTGGGTTCAGGAGATCGTTCGATCCGGGTACAAGATCGAGTTCCTGTCTCGGCCGGCGAACAGGTTTTTTCCCTCAAACCTTCAACGGTCTCCGGAGCGTTTGCGGGATCTGCACCTGGCGGTGCAGGACCTGCGGGCTCAGGGAGTGGTGGTTCCGGTGCCTCATCGGGACAGATTTCGGGGGTTTTATTCAAATCTGTTCACTGTGCCCAGAAAGGAGGGCAAGGTACGTCCATTTCTGGACTTGAAAGCTCTGAACCGCTTTGTGCGGGTTCGCAAGTTCCGCATGGAATCCCTGCGCTCGGTGGTGGCTGCTCTAGTTCCAGGAGAATTCATGGCCTCCATCGACTTGAAGGATGCGTACCTACACATCCCCATTTTCGAGGGTCACCAAAGGTACCTTCGTTTTGCCATTGCGGAGGATCATTATCAATTCGTGGCGTTACCCTTCGGTCTCGCTTCGGCTCCGCGGGTTTTCACCAAGGTGCTTGCACCGGTTCTGGCCTTACTGAGAGCCCAGGGTATCTCAATCCTGGGGTATCTGGACGACATTCTGGTTCGGTCTGCGACCAGTCAGGGTCTGGTGAAGGACCTGTCCGTCACGATGCAAACTCTGCAGGAGTTTGGTTGGACGATAAACTTCCCAAAATCGACGCTGTGCCCGTCGGTTCGTCTTCCCTATCTGGGTATGATTCTGGATTCGGTTCAGGCAAGAGTCTTCCTACCGGAAGACAAGCTCAAAACGCTTCAGGACGAAGTCAGATCCCTTCGGAAAATTCCGTGCTCATCCCTTCGGACGGGCATGAGGTGTTTAGGTTTGATGGTCTCGGCTTTCGAGGCTTTTCCATTCGCCCAGTTTCACACGAGGGATCTCCAGGCGGAGATCCTGTCCAGGTGGGACGGGCGACCACAATCTCTGGATCTTCAGATATCGTTGAGTCCTCGCACGAGAAGCAATCTTCTGTGGTGGCTGCAGTCCCCGGCGGTGTCGGGGGGGCAAGTCTTTTCGTCCGCTTTCGTGGACGGTGATCACCACGGATGCCAGCCTGTCGGGCTGGGGTGGTGTTCTGGGCGTTCTATCCGCCCAGGGAACTTGGTCGGAGGAGGAATCTTCCCTTCCGATCAACATTCTGGAATTGCGGGCGATAAATCTTTGCCTTCAACGCTGGACGGACAAGCTTCAGGGCTGTCCGGTTCGGGTTCAGATGGACAATGCCACAGCGGTGGCCTACATCAACCACCAAGGGGGCACCAGGAGTGCTCCAGCGGCTCGGGAAGTGGCCGACATTCTGTCTTGGGCCGAGACGCATGTCCCGGCGATAACGGCAGTTCACATTCCAGGGGTGGACAACTGGCAGGCGGATTATCTGAGCCGCCAGACTCTGGACCAGGGGGAATGGTCGCTCCACCCGGAGGTTTTCCAGATGTTGTGCGCGAAGTGGGGGTCTTCCGGATGTGGACCTGTTCGCGTCTCGTCTGAACAACAAGGTGGGAAGGTTCGTGGCAAGGACGCGCCATCCTCGGGCAGACGCGTCAGAGGCTCAGTGGCATCAGTATCGGCTGGTTTATGCATTCCCACCAATTCAGTTGCTGTCCCGGTTCCTTCGCAGGTTGTCCTCGGAACCAAAAACGGTGATTCTGGTAGCGCCAGACTGGCCTCGCCGGTCTTGGTACGCAGACCTCGTGAATCTGGCGGTCGACGCTCCATGGCGTCTGCCTCTTCGGGAAGATCTTCTGTCTCAAGGACCGATATTCCATCCTGCTTTACAGTCGCTGGCTTTGACGGCCTGGCTGTTGAGACCGAGGTTCTGAAGGATAGGGGTCTCTCTCCGGAGGTCATTCATACTTTGATCAATGCTAGAAAGGCCTCTTCGGGGAAAATATACTACCGTACTTGGAAGGCCTATTTTGCCTGGTGTGAGTCCAGGGGGTATTTCCCTCGCTCATACTCTGTTTCGAGAGTGTTGGCTTTTCTTCAAACGGGCGTGGACCAGCGTTTGGCGTTGGCCACGATTAAGGGTCAGATTTCTGCTCTGGCCGTTCTTTTTCAACGCCCTGTGGCGTCTAATTCTCTGGTTGGCACCTTTGTTCAAGGGGTGCGACACCTGGTCCCTCCTAGGAGGGAGCCTTTGCCTCCATGGGACTTGAACCTTGTTCTGTCCGTGTTACAACATGCTCCTTTTGAGAAAATCAGGGAGATCTCGTTGCCTCTGTTGTCCAAGAAGGTCGCTTTTTTGGTGGCGATCACTTCGGCTCGCAGAGTTTCTGAGCTGGCGGCTTTGTCCTGCAGGTCTCCGTATCTGGTACTCCACTTGGATAAGGTGGTCTTGCGACCTAATCCTTCTTTTCTTCCGAAAAGGATTTCGGAATTTCACCTCAATGAGGACATTGTCTTGCCTTCGCTTTGCGCGGAGCCTAAGCATCCGAAGGAGGTGGCCTTACATTCTTTGGATGTTGTTAGGGCGATCAGGGTTTACCTGAATTCGACAAAATCCTTCCGCAAGACGGATTCTCTCTTTGTCCTTCCTGAGGGACCTCGGAAGGGCATGACGGCGTTGGCTTCTACCATCGCCAAATGGATCAGACAGACCATTGAGCAGGCATATGCTTTGAAGGGGAAGTTCCTCCTATGCCTGTGAAGGCGCACTCTACTAGATCTCTGAGTACGTCTTGGGCCTGTCATCATCGGGCTTCTGTGGCCCAGGTGTGTAAGGGGGCGACTTGGTTGTCCGTTCACACCTTCTCAAAGTTCTACAAAGTGGATGTTCAGGCATCGGCAGATGCTTCCTTTGGCCGCAAGGTTCTTAGTGCGGCAGTACCTTAAGGTCCCTTGTTTTTGGGCCCTTGGCTGTTTGGGATGTTTTTGTCCCTAGGTTATTTGTTTTTCCTGGGTTGTTGCTCCGGTTGAGCAAAGTTTTTTTCATGCTACCCTGCTGGTTTCCTTCCTTTGGTAAGGTCACTTTCTCTGATGTGGAGACTGCGTTGCCTTAGGCGCGGCTGCGTTTCCCACCCCTCATGTTTGCACTGCTTTGGGACGTCCCCATTGTGACGAATATGAAGAGGCGGCGACTGTCGGAGGACGTAAGAGAAAACTGAATTTTTGTAAAATCTTACCTGTAAAATTCCTTTCTCTGAGTCCTCCGACAGTCGTCGCCCCCGCCCCTCTTTTGGGGTTTGTTTATGTACTCTACTGCTATTCTACTGAAACTGAGGTATGGAACAGCAAGCAGGAGGGTATTGACTGAGGGGACCACCCCCTGGGGATGGGATATGTTAAAAGCTTTAATATTGACATATTCTATTGCCTAGCTACTCCTACGGAGAAAGGTCAATTACCCCATTGTGACGAATATGAAGAGGCGGCGACTGTCGGAGGACTCAGAGAAAGGAATTTTACAGGTAAGATTTTACAAAAATTAATTTTTTTATTGTTTTAAAATACTGCAAATTTAGTAATTTTTCTTTATAAATTTTGCCCAAAAAATATACTGCTACATATCTTTGGTAAAAAATACCCCAAATAGGTATATATTATTTGGCCTTTTGTGAAGGTTATAGTCTTCAAGCTATGGTGCCATTCATTGAAAATGTATCACACCTGATGTACTGACGGCCTCAATTCTTGAGACCCTAACATGCCAGGAAAGTAAAAATACCCCCCAAATTACCCTTTTTTTTGGAAAGTAGACATTCAAAGTTATTTAGTAAGCAGCATGGTGAGTTTTTTTTTTTTTTTTTTTTTTTTTTTTGAAGTTGTAATTTTTTCCCACAATTCTTTACAAAATGATTTTTTTTTTTTTTTTTTTTACAAAATTGTCATATTACCAAGTTATTTCTCACACACTTTATAGGCATACTTGCAATTACACCCCAAAATACATTCTGCTCCTCCTGAGTATGGCGATGCCACATGTGTGAGACTTTTACACAGCCTGGCCACACACAGAGGCCCAACATCCACGTAGCGCCGGCAGGCGTTCTAGGAGCATAAATTACACACATCATTTCCTGACAACCTATCACACCTTTGAAGGCCCTGGAGCACCATGACAATGGACCCCCCCCCCCCCCAAATGACCCCATTTTGGAAAGCAGACACCCCAACACCTAATCTAGGAGGCATTATGAGTCTTTTGAACATGTCATTTTTTTTCCACAAGTTTTTGGAAAATTTGGAAAGAAAATGAAAACTCTGCATAATAATAATAAAAAAAAAAAGTCAATTTATAAGGTATTTCTAACAAATAGCATGTACATTGCAAAAATGACACCCCAAAATACATTCTGCTACTCCTGAGTATGGCGACACCAGGTGTGAGACTTTTACACAGCCTGGCCACATACAGAGGCCCAACATTTAGGGAGCACCATTAGGTGCTCTTGGGACATAAAATTACAAATCTAGTTTCCGGACTACCCACTTTTGTGAGGCACTGTAGGGCACTCTGATGTGACACTGATGAGCACTGATGTGGCACTGATGAGCACAGTTGTAGCATGGATATGGCACAGATGAGCACCCATGTAGCATGGATGTGGCAGGGGTGGGGACTAATGAGGCATGATTGAGGCACGGACGGGCATGATTGAGGCACGGATGAGGCACAATTGGGGCACGGATCAAGCACAGATCAGGCAGGGATGAGCAGTGCTGCAGTCTCCCTCCTCTCCTCGCACACTGTACCGATCGCT
This sequence comes from Pelophylax lessonae, assembly GCF_965119305.1. Lineage (NCBI taxonomy): Eukaryota > Metazoa > Chordata > Amphibia > Anura > Ranidae > Pelophylax > Pelophylax lessonae. The sequence continues at coordinate 458,884,987 of NC_138768.1, forward strand.
GTACAGCATGCGAGGAGAGGAGAGAACTGAATTCTGGGAGGACGTCCCTGTACGCCCTCCCAGAATAGGCTGACTGCGCTGTAGCTGTCATTTGACTATGACCTTGTCGGCAAGTGATTAAGATCAGCAGCTACAGTATTCATAGCAGTTAACTTTTATTATTCTTATTTTATCTATTTTTTTTTGTAACAATGACTGTAGTTCCTCTTTAAGGTTTAAGTTGGACTTGGGTACAGTGATTACAGGATTAAAGATTTGGGTTAAATTCAGAGTTAGTGTTTTTTCCATTAATTCCCCGTTCACACTGATCTGATCTTGAAATCATGCCCAGATGTCTATGCAAATCGCACTTGAAATCTCAAACAATAGTTCAGGATCCTTTTTTTTTTTTTTTCAAATTGGTGCAGCACCACAAAGTCAGAGTCGCACCAGTTTGAACAGTTTCATTGCCAACAATAGGTTGTGACATGGTTGACCTGTCAAACCGCATGACGGGTCACACCGGTGTGAGCTAAGGGCTAAGACAGGTTGATTTTGGAAAAAGAAAACCTTAAGCAAAGTGTTGAAACTCTTCAGGTTATGGGTACATTTTAAGGGTTATGTTCAGCAAGTCTTACCTTTGTTTGGGATAGGTTAAAAACTAGGTATAGGGTAGAGTTCAAAGTGATTTTTTCTTTTTTTTTTTCTTTAAAGGATAAGTTCACTTTTCAAGAAAAAATAGTAAATGCATTTTTGCAGAAAAAAAAAGTGCATTATTTTTCCTGCATGAGCCTAGAAAGTATTGCACTCCTGGTCAGCAGATCAGGGGTGCAACGTCAGACTTTTGCAGACAAGCCCTGCAGCTTTCTTCCCATACCTTCATATAGGCTGTCTGTATGAAAGCTGCAGGGCTTGTGAATGAACTATAGGAGCGCTCATCAGCGCCTTTTGCCGGCTATTCAGAACTACAAGCTATCAGCCGCAGTGGATGACTGTAATTGTAGTTCGTTCATTCACAGGAAACTGTGAATGAATGATGCGGCCATGGGGGCAGGTGCAGGGATAAATCCCCGGCCCGCTGTCACACAGAGGAGGATTGGGGGAACTAGCTGCAGGCGCTAGAACATGTTACATATTCCACCTTTTAAATATAGGTGGAACATGTTCAAAAAAGGTGAACATTGGAGTGAACAGTTAGACATCACTAGACTTAGAGTAACATATAGTAGGAAACAGATTAAATTGGGTGTTAAGAATGACTGTACAAATACATAATTTCCTTAAGTTTTTTGCTAGAACAAATATTTTTTTTTTTTTCATAACCGAGACAAAGGGCAGCACTATAGCTAAGTGGGTTAGCACTTCTGCTTGGCAGCACTAGAGTCATCCGGTGGAATTCCAGCCATGGCACTACCTTTTTTTTTTTATTATAGGTACTTGCATAGTGTCAATTTGCGCAGTGCTTTACATATATATTGTACATTCACATCAGTCCTTGCCCTCAAGGAGCTTGCAGTCTAACTTGCATTCACACATGCACAGGGAGAACATGCAAACTTCAGACAAGTAGTGCCATGGTTGAGATTTAAATGTAACATGTTCTCCCTGTGCCTATGCGGGTTTCCTCCCACACTCCAAAGACATGCTGGTAGGTTAATTGGCCCTAATGTGTGTATGTATGAATGTGAGTAATGCCCCGTACACACCTTCAGATAATCGTACGACAAAACTTGCTTTCGACCTGATCGCACGATAATCTGATCGTTAGTACACAGCTTCCGACAGCCGATCACGACAGTTCATCCAACAAAATCCGAAGAAACAGGAAAACTTCTGTCGTACGGCAGCCTCGCGAACGACGATCGTTTCATTAGTACACTATGTGTCCGCTAAAAATCGATCGACAAAGACCGTGCATGCTCAAACACTAAAATAGCACAGAAAAAGCCTGGCTGCCATTGTTTTTGTTTTGCACCATCTGATACGTAGCTAAGCAACCAGGAAGCTTTTCCAGAATCGTACGACAAAAATCATACGGTATGTACGCATTGTTGAATTCGATATTAGTATCATGCAACAAAATGCGAACGATAAGTCATCCGATTATCTGAACGTGTGTATGGGGCATTAGGGACGAGATTGTAAGCTCCTTGAGAGCAGGGACTGATGTGATTTGTACAATAAATATGTGAAGTGCTGTGTAAATGGTCAGTGCAATATAAGCACCAGTAGTAGTAGAAAAATAAGCATTCTGTGATAATTATCTGGTTGACAGCTGGTGATATTTTGTAAACCGATATAGCTGTAGAATGTGTTTAATCCATATTGAATAAGTTACAGTACAGATGTGTTGTGGTGTCACTGCCTCTACCTTGTGTATCTTTCTTTTGTGTCACATCAGTTGCGATGCATTCATTATTGAAAGCGGCTTTGAAACTTTGTTTTCGTAATGGGAAGATCTTCCTTTTTGTGTCTTTTTTTTTTTTTTTTTTTTGTATTCTCTTTTTCTTGTTGGTGGTTCCCTCAATCTCTGAGCCTTTGCTCTGTTCAGGGCTTCTTATCTTCCCTCTCTCTTGCATTTCTTATTGTCTCTCCTTTTCTCTCTTTCCCTTCATTCCACTCATCTTTTGATGAGCTTAAAGCTCTGTGCCCTTTCCTTGCTTGAGTGAATCCTAAGCGCCCATTCAGGCATCAGAAAGTAAATAAAAGCTCTTTCTTTCCCCCTCACCTCCCTCTTTCTGCCGCCACTTCCTCAGTTCAGCACATTCCAGCCAGGGCTCAGCAAACATGGAGTGAACCAAGTACAGAGCTGGGGGGGTGGGGAGAACCACTGACCTTAATGACCATAAAATATGGGGAACAGTTACTGAGGGGGATGAAAGTAGAATCTTAGTATACTTGGGTAACCGTAAATAACATACAAGGGATCGGTTGCTTCTGAAAAAAAAAGGAAAATGCATGTGCTATTGACATTAAGGCCAACTGTATTTGACACTTCTTTTTCACTGTACCTAGAGCTGAGAAAGAAGTCCTATTTGCATGTTGTGTAGCAACCCAGCACTATAGCAGTTACAAAATATTCAAGAAGCATTATACATGCCATTTGTTATACAAGGTTTAAACCAAGATAGCACTAATGTGTACTATATAACCACAGTAGCATTTTACTTGGCAGTAACATTTTTATGTGGCCATTTTAAAGAAATGTATCTAATCAAGGGAGGTAGGGAGATGTTTTATCCATCTTTTATTCAAGATGTATATGTATAGTAGGCACAGAAGTGAGGCAGATTGGTAGCGTCCGTGCAGAGAAAAGGATGAGATGGTTAACTGTGTATGTAAGGTCCATAGATGAGCTCTGCTTTTGTCTGCACAGAAGAAAAGGGAGAAGGGGTCAGCTTGTATATGTTGTAGAGGAGGGGGCACATCAGCATAGCTTCTGTCTGTACAGAAAGAAGGGGAGAGGTCACTGTCGCTAAACTCAATCTGAGAATTCAGTACAGTTTGCATACGTTTATAATGAGAACAACAATACTTTGTTCAGAGGCTGCCCACAAGCACTTTATTGTGGATGGGGATATCGACTTATATACAGACTAAGCAATGAGCCTGCATTCAGCATGTTTCTATGTGAGAAGACATCAACTCTGCTCGCCCAGAGAAAAGAGGGTAGAAGGTCACTGGTGTGTATAGTAGATTAGAGGTAGAGAAGGCTGCAGCTGGGACTGAGGAAACATGTCCTTTACTTTTGTAGATGTGAACAAAAATGTAAATACATTTCTAGAACTCTACCACTGAAGCTATCCATAGATGTTGACAAAAGATTGCTGTAAACAATCAAGTTAAAGTGATTGTAAAATTTATTTTTTTTTCAAAATAACAAACCAGCTTATACTTATTCCATAGCACAGAGAAACCCCGAACCCCCTCTTCTCGGGTCTCCCGACGGCGCTCCTGGCTCCCCTTCCTTATGCATGTGCCCACCAAAGCAAGCCTTTTGCTATAGGGGCACTTGTGCGGGCTTGATCCCGACTGGCACTGTGTGCGTCTATTTACACACACACTGTGGCTCAACCCTGCTCCCATACTTTCTTCTCCATTAATTTTACTGACGGCAGCGGGGGCCATTGGCTGCCTTGTCAGTCCCTGTGTGAAGAGGGAGAGAGGAAAGAAGACTACAGCCAAGCACGCCCATTGGCTGCCTTGTCAGTCCCTGTGTGAAGAGGGAGAGAGGAAAGAAGACTACAGCCAAGCACGCCCATTGACTGCCTTGTCAGTCCCTGTGTGAAGAGGGAGAGAGGAAAGAAGACTACAGCCAAGCACGCCCATTGGCTGCCTTGTCAGTCCCTGTGTGAAGAGGGAGAGAGGAAAGAAGACTACAGCCAAGCACGCCCATTGGCTGCCTTGTCAGTCCCTGTGTGAAGAGGGAGAGAGGAAAGAACACTACAGCCAAGCACAGCGCTGGATCGAGTGAGGACTCGAGTAAGTTGTAGGGGGGGTGAGTGTAGGGCAATTCTGCTACTTAAACATTTTTACCTTTAATGCAGGAAAACCACTTGGCATAATACCTGCATTATTTTTGTAGCACTGCCCCCTTGAGGGCTGCTGGATTTCTCACCTTTTCGGATTCCTCTGGGTTACCGGTAGCAACTGCATGCAGAATCTTAACACTTTACTTTTCGGCTCAGTCAATGAACAGTCTAGGGGTTGTTGTTTTTATGGGGATGGGAGAAGGGATGAGTGGGATACTCTGGAACTTGAACTATTCACAATGCTGATGACTTCTATCTGAGGATACGGCTAGGCCGCAGTTTCACCTTGCCACTAGATGAATCTGCGGTAAAGTTCCTGAATAGACAATTGCTTTGCACACCCTTTCACTCCATCCTCTGACTACTCTACTCTGGAGTGGCCCCCTCCCTGGCCAGGCTTTTAGACACAATCCCTGTACTCACGATAGTGTTTTTCCAGGTTCTCCAGTGTCTCAACCTCTCTAGTCAGCTTTCCTGGACCTCTGGGTTCAACTCCACACTTCTGGCTCACCAGGCTGACTGCCTGTGACCATACACCAACTGCTGCAGAAGAGGAGGCAGCCGACACCCTCCTTCCGGGACTCTGCTCACCAGTCAAAGACCCAGAGCACATGTGCTCCTGCCTTTTATACCACACCCCAGAATGCACTGAGACAGCAGTATGTGCCTATCACTGGGGCTGTATCAAAGCCTGTGTACCCATTGGTTAGGTTTTCTCCACTGTCCAAAATGCCTACCTATTCGATCAGTGTGACACTCCCCTAGACCAGATGAATCGCACACTGAGCACACCTAACTCACAGATCCTGATCTCTGTTAAGCAGAAAGCAATATAGAATTTACCTGCTGCTCCTCTGATAGGCAGACAGAGCCAAACTATACTCACTCTCTAGCACCTTCCTAGGAGGGTGTTACATTTTTCTGTTGGCAAAAAAGAAAGCCGTGGAAGAGAACAACTATTGCATATAGACTATTTCTAGGCTTTATATTGCTTTTTTTTTTTTTTTTAATTAAAAATCATGCATGGGCAGTGTTACTGTTGACTCTTCTGCAGCTGCTATGACACAATAAATACTATTGTTAAGGCCAGTTTTCCTCCTCTGACGGTGCTTTGGCCAAGTGAGCAAAACAGTTATGTTAACCACTTTACCACTAGAGCATTTTGCTGTCTTACGTCTGGGCCACTTTTTGCGATTCGGCACTGTGCATACCCAAACGAAATTTACGTCCTTTTTTTCCCCACAAACAGAGCTTTCTTTTGGTGGTATTTGATCACCTGTGCGATTTTTACTTTTTGCGCTATAAACAAAAAAAGAGCGTTTATTTTGAAAAAATAACAATATTTTTTAAATTTTTTTTTATATGAAATTCCCCCCCAAAAAGATGTAAAAATCAAATTTTTTTTAAATTTTTGGCCAATTTGTTTTCTGCTACCTATGTTTGGTAAAAAAAAATCGCAATAAGCGTATTTTGATTGGTTTGCGCAAAAGTTAAAAGTTAAGGGAAAGATTTATGTCATTTTTGGTGTTTTTTTTTTTTTTTTTTAACGAGTAATGGCGGCGATCTGCGATATATTTTTTTTTTTTTTGCGGGACTGCGACATTGCGGCGGACAGATCGGACCCTTGACTGACATTTTTGACACTTTTGGGGGTACCAGTGACATTACTGCAGTAATCAGTGCTATAAATATGCACTGTTACTGTAAAAATGACACTGGCAGGGAAGGGGTTAATTTTATTGGAGAGGGAGGGGTTAATGTATGCCTGGTGCTTACTGACGTGTGGGGGGGAGGTGACTGTGTGAGACAAGGACAGATCGGATGTCCAGCTATGCTGAACACTCCGATCTGTCACTCCTTGTCACTGAGGAGATCCACCCGCTCTGTTTACACAGGCGGGCGGATCTCCAAACTGGATTCCCCGACGATCGGGGCAGAGCAGCGGCGATTGCCGCTGCTCCTCCCCTGGCCCGACTCCCGCTGTGAATGAAAACAGGGGGAGCGCGCCTCCGGCGGCGCGCGAGCGCCGCCTACAGGGGGAGGAGTCTGGCGACGTAGGTCTACGTCGTCAGACTTACAAGAGCCACTTTGCCGCAGTAGTACTACAGTACTCAGCGGTAAAGTGGTTAAGCTCTAAAGCTACAGGGAAGATATCTTGTAAAATAGTACATAATTTTTTGGCTGGAGGTGAAGGCTTTAAAAAAAATTTGCGAAAATAAATGGTTGAAATATAAGCAATGTGCTTTCGTGTTCCATTCACAATGATTTGCTGTGTTGCAGTATATTGCCATATGCATTAACATGAATCTTAAGTATGCATTCTGAATGGGCTGCCAAAGCACCATAACACAGGTTTTAATAAACTTGTATTGTGCCTAAAGCCCCGTACACACGTACCGATCGTCGGCCGAACGATCGGCCGTCTTTTGTCCAGGGCTGTCGGTGTCTGTTGAAAAGTGCAAAAGACTGCACAAGAATTTTGTCTGCCGACTACAGCCGACTGCAGAAGTGATGTCATGTAATGGTTAACTTTCCCTGTGTTTTTTTTCTTTTCTGAGCATGCCCAGTCTTGCAAATCTGCGGTCTGTCGGCCGAATTCTGTACTGACTGGCGAACAATCGGCCGCTCTGGTGTCCGCATACAAAAATTTTAATGCTTGCATGACAGATTCTTTTCGGCCGAATGTGCGCTGTCGGAGGCATCATACTAACAAGCCTACAATCGGCAGATCGGTCGTCGGCCGAAGCTTTTCAGCCGACGATCGGTACGTGTGTACGGGCCTTTAGAGTGCCATTCAAAATAAATGGCACTGCACCATGTATCATCCAGTGGGTAAGGAATTGTACCTATGGGCTTATTTGACAATTGTGGCAGGTAATTTTTAATACCTGCCTACATAATAAATTTCAGTACTATTCAAATTAAATGAATAATGACCACAAAGAGAAACGCAAACAGTAAAAATTGCAGTTTCATATAACCTTGCTGGGGGAGAAGGATATTAATGTGTAAGTGTAATTTTCGGTCAAAGTTCTTCCGCTTTAAAGTGTTTGTAGAACCAAATGTATTTTTATTTTATTTTTTAACCGCCTTGATAGATTTGTGGAAGTGTTAAAATAGAAAGTTCTTATGCTACTTATTGCCATCCAGTGGTCAAACACAGTACTATTTTCCATTTCCAATTATTGCGAAACATTTGTCCAGCCCAAGAACCTTTACATATACCCCTCTGTGTTTTTTTTATTTTAATTCATGGACTTTATCTACATTTTTAAAAAAATATATAGTTCCTCATGCCAGTAACTGAAATTGGTGACTGCCTTACTGTTTCTTACATGTTTTGTGCATCTATGATTCATTTTAGTATTCTAATATTTATTTTATTCTTTACATTTAGCGGTCCAGAGGGGGCGCATTCCTCCTGCTCATTCCAGTGCAAGCCCTACTACCGCTCCAGGGGGTGGCGAATATTTTAATGGACAGCCTGTTTCTGAACTAATTTCTCAGCTCCTTCGGGCAGAACCTTACCCAACATCACGTTATGGATCACAGTATACTCAGCAGGGCAGTGTTATGGGCATCGACAACATCTGTGAATTGGCTGCAAGGCTTCTTTTTAGCACTGTGGAATGGTCCAGGAGCATCCCTTATTTTCCAGAGCTCGCTATGGCAGACCAAGTTTCTCTCTTGCGGCTGAGCTGGAGTGAACTGTTTGTGTTAAATGCAGCACAGTCAGCCCTTCCACTACACATGGCCCCCCTGCTGGCTGCTGCTGGTTTCCATGCTTCTCCAATGTCTGCAGACAGGGTGGTCTCCTTTATGGACCAGATAAGGGTCTTCCAGGACCAAGTAGAGAAGCTTAACAGACTTCAAGTGGACTCAGCAGAGTATGCCTGCCTGAAAGCAATTGCCCTCTTTACTTCAGGTAACAGTACATTTTAGATTTGAAAGTGTCTTAAATGTTTCCTGCCATTTTCGTTTCCGTTTTGCCCTTTTTTTTCTTCTCTTTTCATTTATTCTGCTTTTCAGCATGTTTTAGCTTATTGAGTCTCTTGGATAATTTTCTAACATGTTGAAAGAGTTTTTCACCTGTAAACATTTTTTTTTTCTTTTCCAGATGCCTGTGGCCTCACTGACCCAGCTCATGTAGAGAGTTTACAAGAAAAAGCTCAAGTGGCTCTCACTGAATATGTGAGAGCTCAGTATCCTTCTCAGCCTCAACGTTTTGGCCGCCTCCTATTGCGTCTACCTGCCCTCAGAGCTGTGCCTGCATCCCTTATTTCCCAGCTATTTTTCATGAGGCTAGTGGGAAAAACGCCTATAGAGACACTTATTAGGGACATGCTTCTTTCAGGAAGCAGTTTCAATTGGCCATACTCAGCCAGTCAGTAGCAGCTACTGCAGGTAATTCAATCTCTAGCAGCATCTTTTACACTACATTGGGGGCAGATCTCTTGTACTCTTAATTTTGTCCCTTTTTCTGCTGTAGATGACTAAGGCACTTCCAGAACTCATTGTGAAAAGAATTTGCAATTTCCACGGGCTATTTTATTATTAAAACCTATGGATCACTGGTTACTCTCTGGTCTTGGGAACTATTCAGGAAGCCAGCCTCCCTAATTCATGGACTGCTATCAATAATAATGAAAGCACTAATTGGGTATCTAGCTGCTCCACATGGTGCTCTAGAACACACTCATATCACTAACCGTTCCAATGAAGATACTATATGATTCACTTGTTTTATGGTATATAGCATAGACTGTGATCTCTACCTCCAGAATATATACTTTTAATGTCCTAGAAGAAAGCTGCTGTGATTTATTTTTTCTGTTTGCCATATAAATGGCAGCTTGTTGGATTCTATTGTGAAGCGGAAACTTGGTTATTGCCTTGTATTTTGAAAGTAGGACTTCACAAGATCACATGACATTAGTAACATTTAAAAAAATCTAATTTATGTTCTTTACTCCACTGCTCTCCATTAAGTCATGTTAACCTCTTTTGTTAATATTGTTTTTTTTTTTGTAGCTCAGTTGCTTATATTCTGAATGTTTGGGCTATTCAAATGTAAATTCAAGTGCACATTTTATCATAAATGTGTGACTTTTTGCTTGTTTCCTTTTTTTCTATTTGATTTTTTAAGAAAAATGAGTTATCCTACCTGTCATGGAAGAAAGGTGCTTTTTTTTCCTGTGAATATTTTATTTGGTGTAGGTAATTCTCAGTTACTGGGAAGTGATGACTCTTGTAGCATTTCTTCTAATGACATCATATAAGAAACAGATTTCTTTATTTTCACTTTCATTCTTTTGATCAGGATGACCTATTAACAGGATTTTGTAAGCCTTCTTTAATGCTTTATGTTCTGTTAGGCACAGTAGCCAACTTAGTGGTTGGCTTAAAAAGAGTACTGTTATAGAGCGAAAAATACCTGGTTCATTTCAAACAGATATTAGGCTGTGAGTGAAATATTGCATAATGAAGATTACTTTCAAATGCACCATATAAATGGGTTTAAAGGACAAGTTCACCTTTCTAAACATGTTACATTTTACACCTATATTCAGGGTGTAACGTGCAGCAGCAGCCCACGATCCCCCCCACCGTGACAACGGCCCAGAAATCTCCTCCCTGCACCGCTGTCCCAGTTTAAAATTTTTTTAAAAAAAGCAGCCCTGCAGCACTCTTGGCTGCATCATTCATTCACAGAGCTTTGTGAATGGGGGAATGATGACTACCATCAGCCATTGCGGCTAACTGCTTGTAGTTCTCAGTGGACTACCAGTGCGCTGATGTGTGCTGTTGTAGTTCATTGATGCTTCCTGTCATTTAGTAACTGCCTGTCCCGTATGGGCAGACAGCTACACTGACAGTCTGCAGGAGTCTGAGATTGCACCCACTATCTGCTGATCACAGGTGCAATGTTTAACAGCCTCCTAATAATAAAAAATTAAAAATAAATGCACATTATGTTACCTGCAAAAACATGCATTTATTATTTATTTTAGAAAGATAAGCGTATCCTTTTAACATAACAATGGGTTTTGAACCATTTGTAAATCTTTTGTCTGTCCTTTATTTTGTATGTTTAATAGTTTAAGGCTTGTCCTTTTTAGTTCCATTTTTCTGTTCCATTTTTGAATGAATTAATCCACACTGGATCAAAAGAAACCAGAGCAGACATGCACAGAGAACCACATCTGTGGTCCTAGGTAATCTACCCTCAGCTACTAGGCAAACAACTAAACCAGTATGTGGACTACTTCTATCTGTACATTTCCTGTGTCCCTTTTGGCCTGAGGGCCTGGTCATGAGGGGCTGCTGTTGGAAAGAGCATGACATTATCAGAACAAAGAGAAGCCCTTATCTTTCAGCAATTAACTTGCAGTTTTTAGATCATGTGAAATGGAAAAGTTCTGTGAAGGCAACCGAGGCACTTATTTTGAATGTACTCTAAAAGCACCCACCGGCATTAGTCTCCTGTTATCTTCATTTTCCACTCATTCAGATTACTATTGGTCTTTGTATAAAGTACATACTGTCAGAGCAAGTAATTCTGTCAGAGACTTCTATTGGGTGAAACTTCTCTAAACATGAGTGGATGTTTTAAGCCAGTACAAGGGTGCTTTGCCTTTTAAAGAGCACTCGCCAACACTGTAGCAGGGGTCACAAAACATGAATTCTTGTAGCATTTGTATGTCATTGTGAAATCTTTGTCCGACCACCTTATAATGTCTGTGGGTTCCTTGAAAGGCACAGTACATGCACATTTTTTGTCTCTAACTTTTACTTTGATCACCTAATAATGGTAATGCAGCACATCTCACAGATCTAGGTGTGTTTGTTTGAATATATATAGGTGGTGGTCAGGGTTCTTGTCAAAAGTTTAAAAAAAGGATAATGCGTTTCATTTATTTATGGATACGTGGGTAAATAGAAAAAAGTTCTAGAAATGGTATAGTCTACCATCCCCACCATGATAAAATAATTCATACACTTAAGTACTGTTTACAGCAAATGCTGAATAAATGACCATTGTACTATTTTATAGTTCCCTTTTTACCTATTATTATATGTATATTCTGAAAACTCAAATCACTTGTTTCAGTTCTTAAAACGGAGCTCTAGGCAGATATAAAAGACACAAAAATGAATGCAGCTCTGTTATCCTTAATACATTGTTTAATGTAATTTTTTCTTTTTTTTTTTAAATGCAGGCAGCGTAAGTAGCTGAATTTGACTGGTATCAGCCTCATGCGGTCCTTGTACAGCAGGATTGGTGTATGAGAGAAAGTAGCAGATTGAGCCAATCGGCTACATGTACTTGCATGAAACATTGCTGATAGGAAGAGAGAGCGATGACAGATGAGTCATTGTTTTACTTCTCCCTTTACGGTCCAGACACAGGCTAGGGGTGCGTCCAGGAAGACCTGGGCTCAGAAGATGTGTCATTGAAATGAATATACGCTTGATGCACAAATAACTCTGTTGCGCTAATAAGTGAACTTTTGGATATAAATATACACCAAGCGCAATTAATCTCGTTGTGCAAAGAAGCAGTTCTCAGCCCTTTTGTATAAGGCGTTGGATCGCTCTCACCATCCTTGGAGACACAGACACACACACAGGCTGGTTGTTTGGAAGTTCTCAAGTTGTCCTGTAATAAAGAACGGGGCCTTGTTTATTTATAGGGCAACAAAAGAACAGACACAGGAAGTGATGGCTACACGATATCAGCCAATGACACACTTATACATTCAAATGTACAATAGAAATGGGAGTACATGTAAATGAACTAACTGAAACTGTGTGCAGGCGTTTCCAGCTAGTCTGTGAAAAGGGGACCATGCAAATGGCTACCAAACACTTATACAATGGAACTAGCATGAATTCTCATGAACATGGCCATGCCAGTACATACTCATGGACTCCCGTTTCTATTGTACATTTGAATGTATATCAGTGTGTCATTGGCTGATGTGGTGTAGCCATCACTTCCTGTGTCTGTTCTTTTGTTGCCCTATAAATAAACGAGGCCTGTTGTTCATCACAGGACAACTTGGGAACTTCCAAACTGAACCAGCCTGTGTGTGTCTGTATCTCTGAGGATGGTGAGAGCACTCCAATGCCTTATACAAAAGAGCTGAGAACTGTGCTTCTTAGCACAACGGGATTAATTGCGCTTGGAATATAATAATATCCAAAAGTTCACTTATTAGCGCAACTTATTTGTGCATTAAGCATATATTAATTTCCACAACCAATGAGAGCTGAATGATGCTCGTCCTCAGACTCAGGATGCCTGATAACAGAAAAAAGTGCTGTGGGAGAATTTCTGAAATGAAGGTTATTGCAGCAGAAACCAGTTTTATTTTATCTTTAGGGGCTATTCATTGTTATCTTATTTTTGACTAGAGTTCTGCTTTGACTAGAGTTCTGCTTTAACAACTTGATTTGGCCCTTTGGCACCAAAGACTGTGAATACAAGGTGACAAATACATTTTTTGTTGATTGAACTAATGAACTACAGTTTGCATTGACAGGCAAAAAAGTAATTTTGCTTTTGCAAAGCCGTTCTTTTTGTGTGCGTTTTCTACTTTTAATTTTGTATGTATAAACATTCTGCTAATGCCAAAATTGGGTGTAAGGGAATATTGCCAAAGAAGGAATGTCTAAATAAAAATAGAATCAGCACAGTGTGAGTCTGACTTTTTGTGTTGTCTGCATTTATTGTGGTGAAGAAAAGGGGGGGGGGGGGGGGTCTGGTGGGAGCTGATGCACAGAAGGTTTTTCACCTTCTTGCATAGAATACAGTAGGGTGAAAAACCTTGAGGCTTTACAACCACTTTGATATCTTTGTCAACATTGTTTCTATGATGAAGTTTCCTTTCATCCTTAATACTAAAAATAATTTTTATGTAAGTGAAGGAGAGGGGGTGCTACAAAATCGATCTGCCAAAGTGTCAAAAATAATAGGTATTTACATGCTTTTTCTCACAATTGTTCCTTTCTATTCCATTATATCGGCTACATAAAAAGCTGCAATAAAATAACTGTTTTATTTCATTACCAGAGTCTTATCCGATCCAGCGATGTGCACGAGTGCAGCGACTCCAGCCGCTGTCTCTCTCCTCATTGAACAGATTGAAAGTAGTGGCAGCCATTGGCTCCCACTGCTGTCAATCAAATCAAGCGACGCGGAGGGGGCAGGGCCCAGTCTTGCTGTCTGTGTCAAGGGAGCGACCCTGCACAGGTACCCCCAGGGAAAGCGGCTTTCTGTGGGGGCACCGATTAAAAGGAGGGGCCTGGAGCGCCAGTGGGTAACCCCAGAAGAAGAGGATTGGGGATGCTCTGTGCAAAATGATTGCACAGAGCAGGTGAGTATAGGCATGTTTATTTTTATTTAAAATTAGAAGAAAAAAAAGAGACTCTACAACCCCTTAATTCGTACAGTACAGCAAATAGGCTGGATATTCATATACCCAGGGTTATAGGCTGGTACCTTTTTAAAGTGGGAAAGCTTTGCTGGAGACCCCCCTATAACTCTACCCCACTTCAGGAGAGCTCAGTTTTTTTGCTAGTGGCTAAGGCTGTGGACAATTCCCTTGCAGTAAAATAATTTTACTTAATATTCACCCGCCCTCAGACTGTACTTCCAGGGCCTACCTGCTGATCGATTGCGTGGTGGGGTCTGGGGAGGGTCCCCCTGAAGGCCTAGGTCGCTCCGCTCGCCACGCGGGGCCACCATTTTCTTGTAGCCACGTGTGCTACAGTGATCGGTGGCCATCTTGGTACACCCGGTTTCAGCCATTTTGCAGTGGATTCCCTGCTGGGAATCTAGGTGGGAGTGCCTGGAGAAGTTTTTCGGTGGGTGGAGCCCCTCCCTTCACCCTGGGCAGTTTCAAGCTCACTTCCTTTTGGAGAGCTGCTGCTGACACAAGCACAGGTTCTGGGACCGGCTGATGCATATTGGGACAGTGCGTTCTGGAGGTCTCTCTCTGTTTGGGGTCTTCAGCGCGTGCCTGACCTTAGCGCAGTGGGACCGTTTTTTTGCAAACATTTTTTCAAATTTTGCTGGCGGGTCCTTCTGGCGCAGTATGGACGCTGCAGAACATGTCTCCATCTGACCCCCTCATGGAGGCCGCAGAGCCTTCCGGATGTCAACAGTCCACCAATGCAATATCGGTGGTTCTGGAAGCATTTGTGTCCTGGGTGGAGGTGGCCTTGAAAGGGCGAGGTACGAAGAAATAACCTCCACCTACCCCTGCCTCATCTGATGTCTCGGATTCTGGGTCTGACTGAGCCGCTGCAGACGTGGGTCTCCCTGCCGGGTTTGCTACCTCACACCCTGCCTCCTCGGATAACGAAGATGACCTTTCTACCTCCCCTGCTGCGCAAGATATGGCGCTGGTGGATACACTGGTTGTTTCTGTGCGTGACACCCTGAAATTGGGAGGATGCGGCTGCGCCTAGGGTGTAGGTTGCGTTTGGCACTCACATGCCATCAGGAGCAGGAAAAGATTTTTCCCTTCCCAGCTTATTTTGTTAGCATGCTCATAAAGTATGGGACCGTCCGAAATGTTCCCCTGGGGTGTCTAAGCAGCTTGCTTGACTAAAGAAGTGGACTGTACCACCTAAGGTGGACCCACCGGTCTCCATACTGAATGAGGCCACCGTTTATTCTAGTGGAGGAATCCCTGTTCTTTATGGACCTTGGGGATAGGAAGGCAGAGACTGTAGCCTGCGATCTGTACTCCCTGGTGGGGTCTGCACTGAGAACAGTGTTTACGATTGTCCTTGTCACGCAGACTCTGACTGATGGGCGGAGTTCCCACACCGTGAATTGGTGAGGAAGCAAGTCCCTCCTGCCTTGGGGGAGCTGTTGGACCAGCTGGTGCAGGGGCTGCAATTTGTTTGCGATGACATGGCTCCTTTATTGGGTCACCTGTCTGTTTCGGCTGTGGCTTATTCAATTAAGGGTCAGGTTGTACCTTTCCCTGTTTCGGCGCATTCTACTAGGGTGCTTAGAGCTTTCTAGGCTTTTCACCATCAGGCATCTGTGCTTCAGGTTGCAAGGCGGCTACCTGGTTGTCTGTTCACACCTTTACCAAATGTTATAAGGTGGATGTGCTGGCATCTACAGATGCCTCTTTTGGCCGCAAAGTTTTGCAGGCTGCTGTTTAACCGCTTCCATACAGAGCAGTTAGACACCCTTCCTGCCCAGACCAATTTTCAGCTTTCAGCACTCTCACACTTTGAATGACAATTGCTCAGTCATGCTACACTATAACCAAACAAAATTTTTATCATTTTTTTCACACAAATAGAGCTTTCTTTTGGTGGTATTTGATCACAACTGGGGTTTTTTTTTTTCGTGATATATGCAAAAAAAGAGCAAAAATTTTGAAAAAAAAACTTTTTTTTAGTTTCAATTATGAAATTTTGCAAAAAATAAATTTTTCTTCATACATTTGGGCCAAAATGTATACTGCTACATGTCTCTGGTAAAATTAACCCAAATTAGTGTATATTATTTAGTCTGTGTGAAAGTTATTGAGTCTAGAAGCTATGGTACCAATTACTGAAAATTGATCACACCAGATGTACTGACTGCCTATCTCCTTTCTTGAGGCCCTGAAATGTCAGGACAGTACAAATACCGACCAAATGACCCCTTTTTGTAAAGTAGACAGTCCAAGGTATTTAGTAAGAGGCATGGTGAGTTTTTTGAAGTTGTAATTTTTTCCCACAATTCTTGGGAAAATGAAGAAAAAATTTTTTTTTTCTTTTTTTTCCCACAAAGTTGTCAATTTATAAGCTATTTCTAACACATAGCATGTACACAGCAAAAATTACACCCAAAAATACATTCTGCTACTCCTCCTGAGTATGGCGATACCACATGTGTGAGACATTTACACAGCCTGGCCACAAAAAGAGACTCCACGTCCAAGAAGCACATTCAGGCGTTCTAGGAGCATAAATACACATAAAACTTTCTTACTACCTATCACACTTTTCAAGGCCCTAGAGCACCAATACAATGGAAAAGTCCACAAAATGACCCCATTTTGGAAAGCAAACACTCCCAACGTATATTCTATGAGGCATTATGGGTCGTTTGAACATATCATTTTTTTCCACAGGTTTTTGGAAAATGTGGGAAAAAAATGAAAACTTTTTTTTTTTTACACAAAGTTGTCAATTTATAGGATATTCCTAACACATAGCATGTACACAGCAAAAATGACACCCCAAAATACATTCTGCCACTCCTCCTGAGTATGGCAATACCACATGTGTGAGACTTTTTCACAGCCTAGCCATATAGAGGGGCCGAACATCCAAGGAGCATCATCATGCATCCTAGCCACTTGCCTAGGCCTATTTTTGACATTTGGTGTTTACAAGCTAAAATCAGTTGTTTTGCTAGAAAACTGCTTAGAACCCCCAAACATTATATATTTTTTTTTTAGCAGAGACCCTAGAGAATAAAATGGAGATTATTGCACTATTTTTTATCACACCGTATTTGCGTAGCGGTCTTCCAAACGCAATTTTTTTGGAAAAAATTCACTTTTTTTAATTAAAAAATAAGAAACCAGTAAAGTTAGCCCAATTTTTTCCATAATGTGAAAGATAA
Source organism: Pelophylax lessonae (assembly GCF_965119305.1). NCBI lineage: Eukaryota > Metazoa > Chordata > Amphibia > Anura > Ranidae > Pelophylax > Pelophylax lessonae. The sequence continues at coordinate 458,902,144 of NC_138768.1, forward strand.
TGTTACGCCGAGTAAATAGATACCCAACATGTCATGTTTCAAAATTGCGCACGCTCACGGAATGGTGACAAACTTTGGTACTTAAAAATCCCCATAGGCGACAATTTAAAAATTTCTACAGGTTGCCATCTTTGAGTTACAGAGGAGGTCTAGGGCTCAAATTATTCCCCTTGCTCTAACGATCGCGGCGATACCTCACATGTGTGGTTTGAACACCGTTTACATATGTGGGCGGGGTTTCTGTATGCATTCGCTTCTGCGCGCGAGCTAACGGGGACAGGGCGCTTTAATTTTTTTTTTTTTTTTTTACTATTTATTTTATTTATTATTTTTTATTTTTACACCGTTTAAAAAAAAAAAAAAAAATTGATCATTTTTATTTCTATTAAAAGAAATGTAAATATTCCTCGTAATAGAAATAGGCACGACAGGACCTCTTTTTTGTGAGATCTGGGGTCAAAAAGTCCTCAGATCTCACAAGTACACTAAAAGATAGAAAAAAAAAAAAAAAGGACCTTTAAACCGGTTGCTAGGCAACAACATTTTCCGTAGCTCCGGTCCTCCAAGACCATAGAGTCAAGTGAGGGCAAGCTTGCCCTCACTCGACATCCTGTCTGTGAGGATTCGGGACCGGATCGTTTTCCCCGCTGCCGGCGGGTCCGGTAAGCGGGGAAAGGGACCAGAACGCGTCGGAAGGGGGGGGGGCGCCTCTTCCGCCATCCCGGAAGGGTGATCCCACGGTGAATCCGCCGCTGGGACCACCCTTATCGGAAAGCCAACCGTCCACCGTTTAAAAAAATACCAGGGTTATGGCAGCTATCTGCTACCATAACACCGGTATTTAGGTTTAAACGGAGGACGTATATAAACCTTTTTGGACTTGGACATGGTGGCTGTATGAAGGGTGACAGGTACTCGGGTACTTTGTTGGGCAGGTGACAGGTACTCTGGTACTGATGAGCAGGTGGCAGGTACTCGGGTACTCCGATAGGCAGGTGACAGGTACTCGGGTACTCTGATGGGCAGGTGATAGGTACTGATGAGTAGTACTCACTGACTGATAGGTGATACTGTACTGATGGGTACTGATGATCAGTACTGATACGTGATAGGTACTGATGAGTACTGATGAGTAGTGATGGGTACTGATGAGCAGGCGGCAAGTACTTGGGTACTTCTGGCGTCAGGTACTCTGATGAGCAGGTGGAAGGTACTCGGGTACTCTGATGGGTAGGTGACAGGTACTCAGGTACTCTGATGACGGGTACTCCGTTGACAGGTACTCAGAGTACCCGAGTACCCGTCATCAGAGTACCCGAGTACCCGTCATCAGAGTACCCGAGTACCCGTCATCAGAGTACCCGAGTACCCGTCATCAGAGTACCCGAGTACCCGTCATCAGAGTACCCGAGTACCCGTCATCAGAGTACCCGAGTACCTGTCATCAGAGTATCCGTCATCAGAGTACCCGAGTACCTGTCATCAGAGTACCCGAATACCTGTCACCAGCCCATCAGAGTACCCGAGTACCTGTCATCTGAGTACCTGATGACAGGTACTCGGGTACTTTGATGGGCTAGTGACAGGTGCTCTTTATTGGGGGGGGGGGGGGGGGGCAATCAGTGTGTTTGGGGTGCACTGTACTTGGTAACTAGCTGTTACCACAATCTCCTCCTCACACAGGATCAGTGTGTGAGGAGGAGAACACGGTGACAGCTAGTTACCGTGTTCTCTGTTGACATTTGTGACCGGCTGTGATTGGACACAGCCGGTCACGTGGTAAAGAGCCAATTTCATTGGCTCTTTACCTCGATCGGGGATCGACTCTGTCCGAGGGACGAGCCTCGTCCCCGATCGCTGCTCTGCGCGCCCCCGGGGGCGCGCATTGCAGAGAGAACGAGCGGCTCGTGCTGGAGCCGCTCATGTGATCGGCTGTGATTGACACAGCCGATCACGTGGTAAACAGCCAATTTCTATTGGCTGTTTACCTTGATCAGTGATGGGCTATGTCCGAGGGACGAGCCTCATCCCTGATCGCGCCGCTGCGCGCCGCCGGGGGCGCGCAGTAGCAGCTAGAACGGGCCGACGTCATATGACGGCGGCCCGGATCTAGAAAACCACTTTGCCGACGTCATTTTACATGACTCGGTAAGGAAGTGGTTAAAGGGCCTTTTGGCCTTCCTTGAGGGTGTTTACTGTTTGTTTCAGGTCTTCATCTTGCTGTTCTGATGAGTCCTATGTTGCCTGGTTGGCTATGATTAGCTTTGGGGACTTGTATTTTTTCTGCTGTTCCCACCTCTCATTTTATGGCACTGCTTTGGGACGTCCCTACTGTTATGCACCTGCGTCCGTCAATGACCGATAGAGAGAACTGGATTTTTGACTTGCCGTAAAAATCCTTTTCTCTTAAAGCGGTTGTATCCTTGGCAAAAAGAAAGAAAACCCTGTAGGACAAAGGAGTAATGAGCTAGTATGCATCTCATTAGGGATGTAACGATATCGAAGATATCGCGATATTGTATCGTCGTGGTCGTGTCTCGATATCTCGATATCGTCGTGGTTGGGTTACAATATTAAAAGGACAGGTGTCCGTCAAAAAGCAAGAGGAATAAACACAGTCCCGCGGAACAAATCATTGTTAACTACATAGACCAGAGTTTAAGGATTTTTTTTACTGGTTTTTTTTTTTTTTTTTTTCTTGCAATGTAGGTATTTTGATCTTTCTGATGAAAAACGTGAACATAAGCTAAATAATAGGTCAGCGTTTTTTTTTAAAAGGCTTTTTGACTGACTATTTTATTTAAGTTTAAGTTATGTTCCTAAATACCAGTTTTAAAAGGCTGCCTTTATTTGCCTTGCACATTTAAACCTGACTTAACTTGATCTTTGTTTGCACTTAAAGGGAATTGCCTATTGTTTGTTTACAATTGTTCTAGCTGCTTCTTAACTTGAACATTGCACAGAAGAATCAGTTATGCAACCAAATATTTACTATATAGAATATTGATGTTCCTGACTACAACTTGCACTTTAAAAGCACTATGTGATCAGTGTTTTATGTTGTCATGGATCCATAAATACAACAATTATTTGCCTGTTGACTGGCAAAAGCAGAATAAATGTCTGTATTTTTTCGCTATTATCATCACAAACACTATCATGAGCTATTTAACAATACCATGAGCTTTTCCACAATATTGCAATAAATATCGTACCGTGAGGTCAATATCGAAATTGTATCGTACTGTGAGATTTTGATATCGTTACATCCCTACATCGCATACCAGCTCATTATAAAATACCTTAAAACGAAGCCCCGAAACGGTCACCCGGACGCCCCTGAGGAAGCTTCCATGTTCCCTCGTCGTCTCTTCCGGGGTCGGCGGCTCCGGCGCAGTGAGTGGCTGGAGCTGCGATGACATCACTCCTGCGCATGCGCACAGGAGTTCACTTTCCGGCAAGAAGCCGGCAAAGAACTTGAAGGACCATCGAACCTTCAGAGGGCATGAGCTGCTGTTGTCAGCGGCTGCATGCAGGGCCAATATCTCCTAAACCTTGCAGGTTTAGGAGATATTAACTTTACCTACTATTAAAATTACCTTTTATAGGCTTACCTGTAGGTAAAAGTAGAAAAATTGAGTATACTACCACTTTAGGTTCATTGATGGACGCAGTACCTGCCCCTCTATGTTGAGTTGGGTTGGTATTACTTCTTACCGCTTTAATACAAAACTGACATCCTATGCAGGAAGAGAGAGGGTGTACCCTCTGAAACTGCCCATAGGCGTGGCCACAACTTTTTTTTTTTCCCCCCTGTCTTATGTCCTACTCCTGTAGGGGGCAGTATAATCCTACTGATATGCATCAGGAACTGCGTCTGTCAGTGACCTTAAGAGAAAAGGATTTTACGGTAAGTCAAAAATCCAGTTTTTAACACTGGTCTCTGCATCCGGTTCTAGTTCTAGCTCATGCAACACATGGTCTATTTGACCAAGGCCTGTTTATCTGCAATTATTTCAGACTTTCTTGGTCGACTAACTGCTTTAAATCACCCATCCCTGTCCAGAGCACGAAAGCGTCAATCACCTCCACCCTGCACTGTTTGTTAGTGCCAGAGTTGGAAAGTAAAATGCTTCTTCTAGAGCAGGGGTGTCAAACTCCATTTACATTGTGGGCTGCATCAGCATTATGGTTGCCCTCAAAGGGCAGGTTGTACCTTTTAAGACTATATGGCCAGAGAACCCCACCCTCCCTTACACCAGATGTCAAAAGCCCCCCCACCCCACCATCAAAAGTGAAAAGTCCCCCACTCTCCGTTGTATCGCAGTGACCCACCCTCCCCTTACCATGTGTTGCTGCCAGGAAGAAGCTTAGGGTGGAGCTGGGAAGCAGAATGTGCAGGGTCTGGAGGAGAACTAGAGGGGGGGGGCTGGAGTCTGCTGAATGCTGACACCAGTGAGAGAGGGGCAGGATCTGTAGAAGTTCTGTCCTCTCTGCTGCCGACTTTTGAGAAAGGTGGGCAAAGAAGAAGGGGTGCTGCAGGAAAGGTACAAGGGCCACATGAAATGGCATGGCGAGTCGGATTTGGCCCGTGGGCCTTGTGTTGGACATACGCTCTAGACCAGGGATTCCAAAACTATGGCCCTGCAGTTGTTCAGGAACTACAATTCCCATCATGCTTAGTCATGTATGTGAATGTCAGAGTTTTACAATGCCTCATGGGATATGTAGTTCTGCAACAGCTGCAGGTCCGTAGTTTGGGAATCCCTGCTCTAGAGGATACAGACTCTGGAGGGGGGAATGAAGAGGACCTGGGAAGCAGTGTTAGAGGCTGCCGAAGATATCTTACCCTCCGCATCTCCTACACCTAATGTTATGACTTCCCGCAATATGCTTCCTGGTGTAGATATGCTCAGTTCTCCTCTGTTTAACCATGGCCCTTGGATACTAAAATCTGTTAAGTCTAAAAAAAATAAAAAAATTCCCATTTGTGAGCAAATAGAATGCCCAGTTCTGCAACCAGATGTTGCTACAATTATTGTTTGCTAGACTGCAGCTAGCTGGACTGAGGCAATAAACAACCAGTATCGAACCGTGGCTGAGCACTTGCAGACACTGCCCTCTGCCTTATATATGATGCTTTTTGTTAATGCTCTAAAACAGTGGTCTCCAAACTGAGGCCCGGGAAGCCAGATGTGGTAATTTGCTTGCCTTTATAAGGCATTCAGGACACTATTTCTCTCACTGATCCAAGGCACTTCTCCTTCTACACCAATAGGGAATAATTGCTGTCACTGATACCAACAATAGGGCACTATTCCTACCACTGACACCAATGATGGCACACTTCCTCCCACTGCCCCCAACAGTAGGGCCCTATTCTTCTCACTGACACCAATGACGGGGCTCTATTCGTTTCCTTGATACCAACAATGTGGCACTATTCCTCCCAATGATGAGGCACTATTATTCCTCTGATACCAACAATGTAGCAATATTCCTCAAAAATGACACCAGCGATGAGGCGCTATTCCTTCCCCTGATGCCAACAATGGGGCACTATTCTTCCCACTGACACCAATGATGGGACATTATTCCTCCCACAGACACCAACTTCAGAGCCTTATTCTTCTCTATGACACCAATGACTGGGCACTATTTCTTCCTCTAATACCAACAATGGGGCAATATTCCTTCCGGTCACTGGGTGGAAATCCTTCATGTACAGTCTCTAAATGAGCTACACTACCCTTCCGCAGTTTGGAATCACCAAGACCATTTCATGTTTTCCATGAAAATTCACACTTTTATTCATCAAATTAGTTGCAAAATGAATAGAAAATATAGATAAGACATTGACGAGGTTAGAAATAATGATTTTTTTTTAAATAATACATTTTGTCCTTCAAACTTTGCTTTCATCAAAGAATTCTCCATTTGCAGCAATTACAGCCTTGCAGACCTTTGGCATTCTAGCTGTCAATTAGTTGAGGTAATCTGAAGAAATTTCACCCCATGCTTCCTGAGGCACCTCCCACAAGTTGGATTGGCTTGATGGCCATTTCTTGCGTACATACGGTCAAGCTGCTCCCACAACTGCTCAATAGGGTTGAGATCTGGTGACTGCGCTGGCCACTCCATTACAGACAGAATGTCCAATGTCTGTATTCTTTTGCCCATCTTAATATTTTCCTTTTATTGGCCAGTCTCAGATATGGCTTTTTCTTTGCCTAGAAGACCAGCATCCTGCAGTCGCTTCTTCACTGTGGACGTTGAGACTGGCGTTTTTCGGGTACCATTTAATGAAGCTGCCAATTGAGGACCTGTGAGGCGTCTATTTCTCAAACTAGAGACTCTAATGTACTTGTCCTCTTGCTTAGTTGTGCATTGGGGCCTCCCACTTATTTTTATCCTTGTTAGAGCCCGTTTGTGCTGCTCTCTGAAGCAGTGCTGTATCTTGGCCTAGGCCGGCAAGGTCCAGGCCTAGGGCGGCACTTTGCAGGGGGGCAGCAAAAAAGCTGCGCCCTACGTGAAACAAAAATAGCCTCCTCCTGGCTCCCACACGAAAAGGGTCCCCGTCGGTTGCGATACACTTTTAGTATAGTGCTAGTCTCATGGGGCGAATTTGGCAAGAGGGCAGGGTCCAGGAGGCAAATCAGTCTGGCACCCACATAAAGCGGTCACACTGCTACCTGCCGGTATGATAATACAGGTGGGTGAGGACATTTGGACAGACCGCAGGCCGTCAACCACACTTATTAGCATTGGGGGCCGTTGGACCAGTTGTATTAAGTGTGGCACTGCAGCCTAATGCTCCGCCCCAGGTATGGCAGGCATCATGTCAATAATATATTTTCTATTTCTTTAAACATCTTTATCCTTGAGCGAGCATATTGAATTGCATCATATACAATAAAGACATTTAATTGTATATGATGGCAATAATATTTTGGACTCGCTTACCTCATATGTGCTATTGCAATATGTCACTGGGTTAGTAAGATTACTCCTATTTTATAAGATATTTGGACTTGTGTTTGCTGCCACTGATTATTTCACTTATTTGTATAATGACTATGGACGTCCTAGTCATTATACAAATAAGTGAAATATTCCTATAATTTCAATCAGTGGCAGCAAACACAAGTCCAAATATCTTAGGCTGCACTGGTGGCCACTGATGGGGCTGTACTGGTGCCCACTGATGGGGCTAAAACTGATGTGCTGCACTGATGAGGTTGCACTGTTGGGCAGCAATGAGGCAGCACAGATAAGGCTGCACTGATGAGGCTGAAATTATGTTAACTGATGAGGCTACGCTGATGCACACTGATACACTGTGGTTGTGGTTTACAGATGACAGAATGGGTCATAAACAGGAAGGGGTGTGGCCTTTACAGGAAGGGGTCATATTTAAATTAGGGGGGTGCACAAGTTTAGTCCGGCCTAGGGCAGCACAAAACCTCAGTACACCACTGCTCTGAAGGGAGTAGTACACACCGTTGTAGGAAATCTTCAGTCTTGGCAATTTCTAGCACGGAATAGCCTTCATTTCTCAGAACAAGAATAGACTGTCGAGTTTCAGAAGAAAGTTCTCTTTTTCTGGCCATTTTGACAGTATCATCGAACCCACAAATGCTGATGCTCCAGATACTCAACTAGCTCAAAGGAAGACCAGTTTTATAGCTTCTCTATTCAGCACAACAGTTTGCAGTTGTGATAACCTAATTGCACAAGGGTTTTGTAATCATCAATTAGCCCTTTAACCAATGTTCCCTCTAATTTTTTACTGGGCTGAGCAAATAAAAAAATTTCTGAGCGCAGTGCTCCCCAACCTTTTTATCGCCGCGGACCGGTCAACGTTTGATCATTTTTCTGTGGCCCCCAATCAATGCAGAGTGCCCACAGCATTGCCCCCAATCAATGCAGAGTGCCCACAGCATTGCCCCCAATCAATGCAGAGTGCCATAGCATTGCCCCCAATCAATGCAGAGTACTACAGCATTGCCCCCAATCAATGCAGAGTACTACAGCATTGCCCCCAATCAATGTAGAGATGCCAGCGTGCCCCTTTTCAATGTAGAGGTGCCAGTGTGCCCCCTTTCAATGTAGAGATGCCAGTGTGCCACCTTTCAATGTAGAGATGCCAGTGTGCCACCTTTCAATGTAGAGATGCCAGTGTGCCCCCTTTCAATGTAGAGATGCCAGTGTGCCCCCTTTCAATGTAGAGATGCCAGCGTGCCACCTTTCAATGTAGAGATGCCAGTGTGCCCCCTTTCAATGTAGAGATGCCAGCGTGCCACCTTTCAATGTAGAGATGCCAGCGTGCCCCCTTTCAATGTAGAGATGCCAGTGTGCCCCCTTTCAATGTAGAGATGCCAGTGTGCCCCCTTTCAATGTAGAGATGCCAGTGTGCCACCTTTCAATGTAGAGATGCCAGTGTGCCCCCTTTCAATGTAGAGATGCCAGTGTGCCCCCTTTCAATGTAGAGATGCCAGTGTGCCCCCTTTCAATGTAGAGATGCCAGCGTGCCCCCTTTCAATGTAGAGATGCCAGTGTGCCACCTTTCAATGTAGAGATGCCAGTGTGCCCCCTTTCAATGTAGAGATGCCAGTGTGCCCCCTTTCAATGTAGAGATGCCAGTGTGCCCCCTTTCAATGTAGAGATGCCAGCGTGCCACCTTTCAATATAGAGATGCCAGCGTGCCCCCTTTCAATGTAGAGATGCCAGTGTGCCCCCTTTCAATGTAGAGATGCCAGTGTGCCACCTTTCAATGTAGAGATGCCAGTGTGCCCCCTTTCAATGTAGAGATGCCAGTGTGCCACCTTTCAATGTAGAGATGCCAGTGTGCCCCCTTTCAATGTAGAGATGCCAGTGTGCCACCTTTCAATGTAGAGATGCCAGTGTGCCCCCTTTCAATGTAGAGATGCCAGTGTGCCACCTTTCAATGTAGAGATGCCAGTGTGCCCCCTTTCAATGTAGAGATGCCAGCGTGCCCCCTTTCAATGTAGAGACTCTTCAGTCCCGAGTCTAGTAATGGTTCTGCCATTTTTTCAGTTTTTAATTAATGCAGAGTGCCCACAGCATTGTCCCCAAATCAATGTAGAGATGCCAGTGTTCCCCCCCCCCCCCGTGCACTTACCTCATGGTCACGGGCGGCAGCTTCTCTTCAGTTCATTCCCCGGCTTCCTGCCTCTCCTCAGTCCTCCTGACTCCCGAGTCCCGGCGCCTCTTCCTCGGCCAATGGCATGAAGTTGGCCTTTCGGCCAATCAGGAAGCGGGAGGACCCGCTCCCTGATTGGCCAGGAGGAGGATCCGTGTGACAATAGCGAATTTTCATTCGCTATTGTCACACAATGGGCGTGCTCTCGCGGCGCACGCTCTGCTACACGGCCGCCACGTCTGCGGCTGCGCGGTTTGAATAGGTGCTTGCGCGGGACCTTCATTCACACTGCGCGCCCGCGCATGCGCGCAGGCTAAAGGGAACACTGCCTTTAACACAATTGGCTAACACAATGTACCATTGTACAGGAGTGATGGTTGCTGGAAATGGGCCTCTGTACACCTATGTAGATATTCCCTTTAAAAATAAGCCGTTTCCAGCTAGAATAGTCATTTTACCACATTAACAATGTGTGGATGGTATTTCTGATTAATTTAAAGTTATCTTCATTGAAAAAAAAAAAAAAAAACTGCTTTTCTTTCAAAAATAAGGACATTTCTACATGACCACAAACTTTTTAACAGTAGTGTATATTATGGTTGGAGACCCATTCTGGTGGTCTGGGGGGCATCGTTTAGCCTCTCCTGGGTGGAAGTTCTTCCTGTATAGCCTCTACGTGAGCGGTCTGGTTGGAGCCCCATTCTGGTGGTTCAGGCCTGTTGCAAAAGCTTTAAACAAGCTTTGACGTAAGTGACAGCGGTTTCCCTTGCTTTCCATATGCTTTTCTCTGTTTTTTTTGTGGGCGTTTTCCATTTCCAAGATAGCTGCAGCAGTGCAAGTACTCTCTGAGCATGAAAGGCAGAAAATGATGATATTCAGGATCAGGTAATCTGTGCCCAGTGCTAAACTTGAAAAACTCAACAAGCACAGAAAGTTGGAGTTGTGCAAGATAGAGAACCTCCAATCAATTATATTATTGATAAATCTGGGAGATTGGCTGCTCTGTAGGTTTATCAGAAACCTACTTGTCCCAATCCATCCTCAATTCCTTTACCAGTTTCAGTGCCTCCCCTTCAGCCTGTACACCTCCCGCAGGGCATTCACAAAAGTCTTACTGTCTGCAATAGCGATTGGAAAAAATCAGTAGAACTTCTACAAGGGAAGATCCGTCCTCGGATAGAGAAAGTCAAAGGTGCTTTGGGAGAGAAGTCTCTTCCAGCAGAACAGTGCCTGAGTATCCTTGGTTCTTTGCACTGACCATTTGTTTTTTTCGTTTGGAACATTATCACATCAGACCCCAGCCAGAGAGGTTGAGGGATGCATTTCAAAGAGCAGGCCGCTCAAGGTCATGGAATGTTCAGCTTTTGAGGCAGTATAGAATGCTCTCAAACTGACAGTAGTGTTCAAAGCCCTTCTGTCATTCACTCCTTTTATAAGAGGAGCAAGAGTTGTACTGTGCCTATACAGCAGTGGAAGGGTAGAATTCTTAGCCTGTCGGTGGAACTTCCTGTATCAATAATTGCATTTATACCATTTTGGCTTGGGAGGCTCCAGTTGCTCTCTCCTACAGTTGAGCATTGAGTCACCACTGCCAGTAATGACAGATCTGCTCTCATGGCCAGTTTTGCCATCCAGTTCCAAGATGCTACTTTTAATGGCATGGAAATTGAGAGGTGGAGGCTACCAAGTCAAGGGTGCTCAGTGGAGGTAGTGGCTACCTTGTGTCAAGCCAGAGAGGTCTCCATAAATAAGACTTACCAGACAATATGGGTAAATTATGCAGATCTTACGCAGCAAAAGCCTGGAGTCCTTTATCACCTAAACCAGCCAAGGTTCTGCAGTTCTTACAACTGGGGCTGAACAGGGGCCTAGGTTCAAATATGTTTAACCACTTCCGGACCACCCGCTGCAGTTTTACGTTGGTACTTTACTGTTTATTCTCTTACATCCTCTGACAGTCGCCGCCCGATGGTATTAGCCTTAACTAATGGGTAATGGCGTACTCTGCAGGAGCAGGCTAGGCAGATAATTATCAGGTTAATACAAAAAAACTTTTGTACCTCAGCACGCCACTAGGGGGCCATCCCACAGCCATTACCAGCAACCCAATCTGATATTACTTCAGTTTCATTCTGCCTAGCATCAGGAGCAGAGCTTCGGTCTTTCCCTGCTGAGACCTAGCGTCTTAGCTTTCTTATATTTTTTCTGAATTTCAATGTTTTTTTCTTTCCACACTAGTTTTTATTTTCTCTCACTATCACTAGCTAGTCAGGGATTCCTTTCCTGGAGGACTACAAGTGACTGCAGAGCTGGGCCTTGGACTGGGTAATATAAATCCTTATGGAGTCCCAGCCTGCCAACGAGCGTCGCAGGTTACTGGTACGCCCAGGCCTCGCAACGACAGTGCCCCTCCATATGGGGACGAGCCGGCTGAGCTGCGCTTAGCAGAGGATGTCTCAAACCGGATCGCCCGCGTGTTGCCAGCGTCCTTCCATGGCTGACGGCACCCCCACTTAGGGTGGGAGGTCTCCCGTTTTTTGAGCGGTGCCCGCTGCTTGACTGGTGAGTACTGAACCCACTCCTGGGGATAGCAGGGCGGACGGTCTCTGTAGGATCCCTCTTCTGGCCGGGTTGGGGTTCCCCCCTTCCCTCCCTGCCCCGTTGGAGGCGCTGTATGGGTATGCTGTGGGGGTCTCCCTGGGGTCCCTGCTAATAGCCAGAAATGTGTTTGGTGCATTTATTTGGCAGCCGTTTGGAGCAGCCGCCACTTTAGTGGTATGCAGATTCTCAGCTCTGTGTGAAACACAGCCATGTGAGAATGTCTGCTGTGGTTCCCGGTCGGGTGCCATCTTGGATGTGGGCAACATGCCTAGTAAGAGGAGCGGCCATTTTCCCTGTGACTTTTGTCATAGGCTTCCAATAGGCAGCTTTTCTCTGGGTTTGAGGGCTGGCCTCTAGCGATGTGAGGTCACTTCCTCTTTTTCCTGTCTAAAAAATTTTGCTGACAGGCTGGGGATTTTTGCTCATATCTCGGCCATTATTAGACCAAATCGAATTCTGTTTTTTGCTAGAGTGTTTTCATAAGGGGCCTCATCTGTTAGTGCAGATTGCGGGAAGGGGGGGGGAGGAGGGGTCCGTGGAATCGCCAATTTAAAGGGCCAGCGTCCCTTTTTTAATTTGAAGGTAAAATGGGCTCCCAGGAAAACAAATTCCCCGCAGACCTGGTGGGGGCTTCAGGTACACCTGAATCCTCTTCCATGGCCTCCTTATCTGCTGCCCTTGCGACTTTAGCGTCCCAGGTGCATCTGCTGATGTCAGAACACTCTTCCAAAAAATGGCCTGTGCCCTCCCAGTCCTCTGACTCTGAGCCAGAATTGGTTGCCACGGACGATGGTCCCCCTAAGGGGCCAGGTCCTCCGCTTCTGAGCGGGATGAGGTGGAGGAGGAGTCTTCCCCCCCTTAGTAGCGCGGGAACGTGTGATGATGGACGCTATCAGCGCCATTAAGGAAGCTCTTGTTCTTGAAGATGAGCCATTTCAGTTACGTAAGTTTTTCGGGTTCGACTGACCCCAGAAGTCTGGTCAGGCTTATACCTGCCCAGAGGAATTTCACCAGATAGTGAATGACCAGTGGCGGCGTATTAAGCACATGTTGGTAGTGCCTAAGCGCTTTGCCGTCCTCTATCCTGTCGCGGAGGCGGTAGAAAAACGTTGGACGGTGTTCCCAAAAGTGGATCACACTGTGTCTCGGCTGCATAAGTCCACCTTGATGCCAGTGGAGGATTCCCCGGTTTTCCGGGATCCAGCGGATAGACGGGTGGAGGCACTCTTCCATCGCATTTATATGGTGGCGGGTTCCCTGTTGAAACCTGTTTTTGCCTCTGTGATGGCCTCTCAGGCGCTCACGGTATGGGGCAAGAGGCTTCGCCGACTGTCCTTGCAATGGTTGATCAGCTCATCCAAACTGGGATGTATCTGTGCAACGCGGCTTTGGGCGAAGCTCCCTTGGTCGCACAGTTGTCGGCGGTGGGTATCGCGATCCGCCGCATTACCTGGTTGAAGAGCTGGTCGGCTAACCACACGTCCAAAAAGATTCCCTATGAGGGGGGTCGTCTTTTTGGGAAAACTCTGGACGAGTTGATTAAGGGGCTCACAGGAGGTAGGAGTACTCTGTTGCCCCAGGTCCCCAAGGGTAAGTCCCCCTCCGCGCGCGGCGGGGACCCTCCATGAGTCAACATACTTCCTTTCGTTTAGAAGGTGAACTTATGCGCTAAAATAGGGTATACGACGTCCCTGAGGACAACAAGCAACAAACTCCAGGCAGTCGTGGAACACCGCAAGAAAGAGCAGCCAATTAAACAGTGTCACCACATATCTCAACAATTTAGTAAAATAAAATAAAATAATCTAGTAAATGCATAGTATGAGTGGATTTGAGCGCTGATTATTTTATTTTACTAAATTGTTAAGATACTTCCTTTCGTGCCTTCGGGACGCAAAAAAAGGGTAAACCCTGCCGACCCCCGGGTGGCCAGAAGAAACCATGGTCGGGTAAGCCGAGAGCCGGACAGTCTGGCTCCGCGGCCCAGTCCACCTCTGCCTGATGGGACGCCCTCACCCATTGTCAGGGTGGGGGGACGTCTGCGTTGTTTTCAGGAACCCTGGTTATTCGGCTTTCAGGACAGGTGGGTTCACAAACTGATTCATTCAGGGTACAAGATCGAATTCCGATCTCGCCCCGCTGTCTCCCAATCGTCTCATGGGGGCAGTGCACGATCTGCTTGCCCAAGGAGTCATTGTACCCGTTCCCTCACAGGAACGTTTTTCCGGCTTTCACTCCAACCTATTCACAGTGCCCAGGAAAGAGGGCAAGGTACGTCTGATTCTGGGCTTAAAATCTCTGAACCGCTGTGTGCGGGTGCAGAAGTTCAGGATGGAATCCATCCGGTCGGTGGTAGCATCGTTGAGACCCGGGGACTTCCTGGCTTCAATAGACTTGAAGGATGCGTATGTACACATCCCGATTTTCGAGGGTTATCAGAGATATCTCCGCTTCGCGGTGGCTGGGGAGCACTATCCAGTTTGTGGCGTTACCTTTTGGCCTCGCTTCGGCTCCCAGGGACTTCACCAAGGTGTTGCCTCTGGTTCTAGCTTTACTGCATTTGCGGGGCATTGCGGTCCTCGGTTACCTCTTGTTCAGGTCGAACTCGTGTGTCAAGCAATCTAGCGGTTATGGTTCAGACACTCCAGGAATTCGGGTGGACCATCTAATTTTCAGAAGTCAGCACTGACTCCCTCAAATCGCCTTCAGTATCTGGGGATGGTCCTGGATTCTGCTCAATCTCGGGTCTTCCTTCCGGAGGACAAACTCAGGACTTTACGGGAAGAGATTGGGGCCCTCAGGTTCAGCGATCTCTCCTCTTTGCGGACCTGCATGCGAGTTCTGGGCCTGATGGTCTCGGCCTTCGAAGCAGTTCCATTTGCTCAATTTCATACCAGGACTCTGCAGCGGAGATCCTGGCCAGGTGGGACAGGAGATCTCTGTCCTTGGAAATTAGAATTTCCTTGAGTTGCCTGGTGCGGTCGGATCTCTTGTGGTGGCTCCAGTCACCGTCTGTGACGCAGGGCCAGTCTTTCTGGCCTCTGTTGTGGACGATTCCCACCACAGATGCCAGCTTGGTGGACTGGGGAGTTCTGGGCACGCTCTGTGCCCAGGGGACCTGGTCGGCAGGGGAGACTTCACTGCCAATCAATGTCCTGGAGCTCCGGGCGATAAAGCTTTGCCTATTCCGGTGGTCATCTCAGCTTCAGTGGTGTCCGGTCCGGGTACAGACGGACAATGCCACAGCCATGGCATACATCACCAGGGGGGCACGAAGAGTGCCCGAGATCCTGTCTTGGGCCGAATCGCATGTACGGCGATATCGGCTGTTCACATTCCGGGTGTGGAAAACTGGCAGGTGGACTATCTGAGTCGCCAGACCTTGGATCAGGGGGAATGGTCCCTGCATCCAGAGGTGTTTCACCTTCTGTGCGCCCGGTGGGGAACCCCGGACGTAGATCTGTTCGCGTCCCGTCTCAACAAAAAGGTTAAAAGGTTTGTGGCCAGAATTTGTGATCCTCTGGCGGACGCCGCAGACGTGTTGGTGGTGCCGTGGCACCACTACCGGTTGATCTATGCCTTTCCTCCGATTCAACTGCTGTCCAGGTTCCTTCACAGTGTAGCGTCGGAACGGTTGTCAGTAATTCTAGTGGCCCCGGACTGGCCTCAACTGTCCTGGTACGCGGACATCGTCCAGAGGGTTGTCGAACCTCCCTGGCGACTTCCGCTGCAAGACGATCTTCTGTCTCGGGGACCGATCTTCCATCCTGCTTTACAGTCGCTGGCTTTAACGGCATGGCTGTTGAAAGCCAGGTCCTGAGGGATAGAGGCCTTCCGCAGGTGGTAATCCCTACCTTGTTTAAGGCTCGCAAAGCCACTTCAAGGAAGATTTATCACCGCACCTGGAAAGCGTATATCGCTTGATGCGAGGAGAATGGTCTTCATCCTCGTTCCTTCTCGGTGGTGAAGGTCTTGGCCTTTCTACAGAAGGGAGTTGATCAGCGCCTGGGGCTGACTACGGTCAAGGGTCAGTTGTCGGCCTTGGCCATCTTTTTTCATTCAAGGGGTGCGGCACTTGGCTCCACGAGGAGGGCTCCTTTGCCTCCTTGGGATCTGAATCTGGTTTTATCAGTGTTACAAATACCTCCTTTCGTGAACATCAGAGAGATTCATTTGTCTGTGTTGTCACAAAAAGTGGCCTTTTTGGTGGCCATCACGTCGGCTCGCAGAGTGTCTGACTTGGCGGCCTTGTCCTGCTGTTCTCCTTATCTGGTACTTCATGGAGATAAGGTGGTTCTTTTCTTCCCTAGGTGGTTTCTTCATTCCACCTTAATGAAGATCTTGTGTTGCATTCGCTGTGCGCACGGCCCAAGCAACCTCAGGGGTTTGTCTTGCATTCTCTGGATGTGGTCCGGGCGTTCCAGGTCTACCTGTCCGCCACGGAGTCAATTCGGCAGTCTGACTCTCTATTTGTTCTTCCTGAGGGATCTCGGAAGGGATCGGCCGCCTCCGCCGCGACCATTTCTAATAAATCAGACAGACGATTGTTCAGGCCTATTCTATCAGGGGTCCGGTTCCTCCTTTCCCGGTAAAGGCTCATTCTACTCGAGCTGTTAGTGCCTCTTGGGCTTTTTGCCATCGGGCATCTGTGGCTCAGGCGTACAAGGCGGCGACATGGTCGTCCGTGCACACTTTCACAAAGTTTTACAAACTTGACGTTTTGGCATCTTCGGATGCTTCCTTTTGGCCGCAAAGTTTTGAGTGCGGCAGTTGTTTGAGGGGACACTGATTTTAATGTCTTTCCTTGTTGGGGTGTTTTTTCTAGGTCTGTTCCAGTTTTTTTCTGTGGGCTTAGGTTGTTACTAGCCCGGTTAGTTGCGTTACCTTCTTATCTGGTTGTATTGCTTTCCCAACCCTCATACCTGCACTGCTTTGGGACGTCCCATTTGTGGAGGCTAATACCATCGGGCGGCGACTGTCAGAGGACGTAATAGAAAATAGAATTTTTGTAAGAACTTACCGTAAAATTCTTTTCTCTGAGTCCTCTGACAGTCGCCGCCCCCACCCCTCTGGTTTTTGGATCTGGGGGTTGTTGCTTTCCAGTACTGCTGGCTATGAAACTGAAGTAATATCAGATTGGGTTGCTGGTAATGGCTGTGGGGTGGCCCCCTAGTGGCGTGCTGAGGTACAAAAGTTTTTTTGTATTAACCTGATAATTATCTGCCTGGCCTGCTCCTGCAGAGTGCGCCATTAACCATTAGTGAAGGCTAATACCATTGGGCGGCGACTGTCAGAGGACAAAATGTGTTTGTAGGACTGCTGTGCAAGTAGGGTGTTACATAAAGTATTGCAACGATCTCCATTTTATTCTCTAGAGTCTCTGCTAAAGATTATATAATTGGGGGTTCTAAGAAATTTTCTAGCAAAAAAATACAGATTTTTAACTTGTAAACAGGTGTCTGAAATAGGCCTGCTCCTTAAGTGGTTAAAGATTAAAGTTCAGTCTCGTCTGCAATTACAGGAATTTAAGGAGTCCTTAACCTTTCAGTGATGCAATTTTTAAAAGGTTTGCATGAAGTTATAGACCTGCCAGGAAACCATTGTTTCCTATGTGGGACTTGCTTATGGTCCTTCGCTCTTTCAAGGCCTCATTTCTTTCCTGCAGAATTGGCTACACTCTGCAATCTAACCCTGAAGAACGTGTTTCTGATTGCTACAACCTCTGTGAAAAGCGTGTTGGAGCTGCAGGCTTTTTTCTCAACGAGCCTCACCTAACGTTCTACCCGAACAGAAAAGTCCTTAAACCTAAGACTGCTTTTATCCATGGGCTGTCTTTCTCCTTCCACTTTAACCACTTGCCGACTGCCAGCAGTACATATACTGTGGCAGGTCAGCTCTGTCCTGTGAAATGACATAACCGTGAAATTACATAATCTTCCACCAGATCTAACTCTGATGACCTGCTTGGCAGCTACCTTTTCATTCAGAAAGCTGAAATCTGTGCTTGGTTCCAGCATGGCTTAAGGCAGGGTCAGTCAGCATCAACACGTACAGTCACCTCCTAGATTAAGACAATTAAAAGAGCCTACTCTTTGGGGTGTGGCCTGGAGCGGCATGTAGGCAGACGCATCTGAGAGGAGCTCCGCTGGCCTGATATCCGTTACCATTCATCCTGCTGCTATCCTGTTCGATTCTTGGCCCTAATTGTCGGCAACGATCCGCGGTACTTACCTTACCATGTCTCCGCCAAAAAAAAGCTGGGGACTCCTCGGCCAAACTCGAGAAATTTTGCTGGCAGGAGAATGATCCAGCCTCCCAAGATGGCGCCGACGGCCTGATGGAATACGACCTGCGGGCGCTGACACAGTGAAAGTCCTGGAGGCCATCTCCTTCTGCCAGACCTTCCTCACAGCTAAGATCGATGAGGTGAAGGTGGACATATCCCTGGTAAGGCAGGACTTTCAAAAATTAAGGGACAGGGTGACTGAAGCAGAGACCTGGATCAGCAATATGGAGGACGCCCTACCCCCCCCCCCCTACAAAATCTGTAGGACAGCCTGCATCTGCAGGTAAGCCAGTTGTTACAGAAGCAAGACGACATTGAAAACGGGCTTCGCCGCTGCAATATTGGTTTTGTGGGGTTACCAGAGCGCGCTGAGGGCTCAGACCAGATTGGATTTCTGGAACAGCTCCTTATTAAAACGTATGGCAGACAGGCTTTCTCCCCCACTTTTGTGGTAGAACGTGCGCACCGCCTGTCTGGCAGACCACCGCCCCAGGGTGCCCCGCCACGTACCTTCATTGCTAAGTTCCTTTATTATAAGGACAGAGACACGGTCCTCTGACTGGCCAGGGATAAAGGAAACATCCCTTTTGGCAAAGGCAAGGTGGCTGCCTTTCCAGACTTTTCAGCTGAAGTTCAGCGCGAATGGCGCAGCTTTCAGGAAGCAAGGCGGAGGCTGAGAATCAAACACCTCAAGTATGCAATGCTTAACCCTGCTCGTTTGTGGCTAGAGGGGGAGGATCGTGTCCATTTTTTCAAGGACCCGGAATCTGCAATATCCTGGCTGAAACACCTTGAAACACGACGCTGACTGCCTCTGTCATGCAATGGATGTCTTTCCATTTATTCTCCTATTATGTTGCCTGCACTGTTCACATATCCAAGTGCCTGCTGTTCTAGGCTTTGAGCTGATGCTGTCCCGGTTCTTCCCTCCATGTGTGCCTACCTCGCCTGGCTTACTGTTGGGATTTATCCTTAAGCTCCCCCCCTGTGGGGCTACACCTTACTATTGGTTTCTACAGGATGAGCCTCATTCTTTCTTTCTATCCAGTGGACTGCTCCTTCTCGGCTGACTTATAGACTAAGAGAATCGACTGTATGGTCTACAATGCCATCCAGCGGTTCTCTGTGCTTTCCCCCCCTGGGCACTTTCTGGCTGCAACCTCTCTGTCCAAAACAAACCGGGTGGTTAGCCATGTCCACCACCGTGGATGGCTGAGTTTACTGGGGGATTATGTCACATTTCTAGTTTTACTTTTTTCTGTTCCTTTCTTTTGGCGACAGGGGGTGGTCGGTTGCTTGGGATCTATGCCCGCACAAGTTGGGGAGGTTGTAGGGCGGGGTGTGGGGGTTGTTTGTTTTCTTTTTGTTCCTTTCTTGCTTCAACCGGTGTGGATTGGCAATTCGAATATTTTGTCCTGTGTTATGTTTTTTACATTGCTTTTGATGTACAAGCCCTTGCTCATGGGGGGAGGGGGATTGTTGTAGGGGAGATGTTGGAGACGTTCGGAGCTCGTGGTCGCACTTCCAAACCTTTGTGGCCACCTTAAAATTCCTTACCTGGAATGTCTGCGGTTTGGGTGATTAAAATTAAGAGCGCGGTGACCTTTGCCTTTTTTAAAAAGCAACGGATGGGTGTTATTGTTCTAGTGGAAACACATGTTGAAGGCCGCCTAAGGCCAGCCCTCAAGCATCCCTGGGTGGGATGGGCCTGCCATTCGTCCTTTACTTCTCATTCTAGGGGCGTCTCGGTTCTGGTTGCGAAGTCAGTACATTTTGCGCTCCGGGACTCTCTGATTGACCCCCCCGGGTAGATTTGTTTCTTTGTCAATGCTGCTATATGGTGGGATCACAGTCCGTATTGGGCCACTTTTGAGCTACATCACGATCGTCCTCCCCATGCTTGGCACCTTAATCCATTTTGGCTTACTCTTTTGCCTGAGGGGGACGGTCTTGATGCCAAGTGGTCTCAATTTTTTCTGGAAAATGATGGCACAGCCTCCTTGGAAGCGGTTTGGGAAACCTTTAAATTGTACGCTCGCACCACCTTGATCTCCCATAAAACCAGGTTGAAGACTACCTCAATGGAAAGCCTTCAGCAGGCGTTGCAGGATTGGTCGTCCGCTGAGCAGGATCTTATAACTGACCCTTCTCCCGCTAAGGCCTCAACTCTTAGATTGTTCGCCATGGTGGTAGATCAACTGCAACAGGAACGAGCCAAATGTAAACTTTTTTTCCAGAAACAGAAAACGTTTGAGCATGGAGAGATGGCGAGTAAATTATTGGCGTACCTGGTGCATAGAGAAGACCGACCTCCAGTGGTTATTACCCTCCGGTCAACTATGGGTGATCTTATTACAGATTCCCCCCCCCCCCCTTGTGGCCTCTCGGTTTAGAACATTTTTTGAGGACCTATACACCTCTAGAGCCCCTGCTGATGATACTGTGATATATGCCTTTTTAGATTCAGTTCAATTCCCCGTGCTAACAGCTGACCAGGTGCTGGTCCTTGAGGCTCCCCTCACAGCTGATGAAATTGCCACAGCTATCTCTAAATTTTCCAGAGCTGAATCCTGTGGTCTGGATGGACTCCCTATTTAGTTCTATTCACATTATGCAGAAATCCTGGTTCCCAGACTTTTAGCTTTATTCAATCAGATGTTTGACTCCACCACCTTACCCCCCTCTATGAGGGAGGCCCTCATAATTCTGCTCTCAAAACCAGGGAAGCTTCCCACTGTGCCTGAATCTTATAGCCCCATCTCCCTACTACAGGTGGACGTCAAGATTCTGGCAAAGGTATTGTCTCTTCGTCTCAACCAAGTGATCTTGTCCCTTTGTACACGCTGATCAAGCTAGCTTCATGCCAGGAAGGAACACCTCTTTCATTTTACGTAGGTTGTTTATGAATATCCAGGCTTCCCATGATAACGTCGGGACGTGAGCGATAGTTTCGTTAGATACGGCCGAAGCATTTGATTCAGTAGAATGGCGCTACCTGTGGACCTGTTTGGGCAGATATGGTTTTGGTCCTAACTTCATTAAGTGGATACAACTGTTATACCAGTCACCTGTGGCCAAGATATTAGCAAACGGGTGGACATCTGATCAATTCCCCCTTACACGGGGGACTAGACAGGGTTGCCCCCTGTCCCCCTTACTTTACGCATTGGTAGCCGAACCATTGGCTATCGCAGTGCGCTCACATCCTGATATTGAGGGTCTACGTGTAGGAGAACTCACAGAAAAGATCAGTCTATATGCTGACGACACTTTACTGTACTTGGCGGACACCGAGAAATCTCTGACGACTGCTCTGGCCTTGAGCTCACGGTTTGGGAAGTTTTCTGGACTAAAAATTAATTGGGTCAAATCCTTCATTCTTCAGATTGATGGTGGTTTAGCATCTTCCACTGCTGCTAAGGCTCCTCTACAGAGGGTGAGCTGTATTAAGTATTTAGGGGTCAAAATTTGCAAATTCCCCATGGATTATACTTCAGATAATTTGTTACCCCTCTGGTCCTTAATCCAATCCAAATTACGTGTCTGGGCTCGCCTGCCACTTGGAGTAATGGGTAGAGTGAATCTTGTCAAAATGGTACTCCTTCCCAAATTGTTGTGTTATGGCACTCCCCTGTGTATCTGCCTCTCAAACATTTTAAATCCCTTGAGGCCCTGCTCAGACCCTTTATATGGGGGTCTAGCAGACACAAACTTCCCTGGCAGAAATTATAATGTCCCACGTATCTTGGGGGGGGTCCCTCTTGTACCATTACAGGAGAATTTGGGGGGGTCCCTCCTGTACCATTACAGGAGAATTTGGGGGGCTCCCTCTTGTACCATTACAGGAGAATTTGGGAGGTGGTTTCCACTAAATTACGCATACCAATGGCACATACTTTGACTCCGTTCTGGCATAATCCCTCTCTCCCTGAATTCCTTAGTATCCCGGATTGTCACGTTTGGAGCACTGGGGTAATATTCTATCTGTCTGTATGTTATGTCGGATACCTCACTGAAACCCTTTGATGGTTTGAAGGAGGAATTCCACTTAGCGAATTCCATGTTTTTTCGATATCTACAACTTTGTCATGCCTTTAAGTACAGTTCCCCTCCGCTGATTATCCCCTTGAATCTGTTGACGTGCTGGCCATAGTTAGAGGGGGGGAGCCCAAAGGGTTATTTTCTACCTTTTACAAGACGTTGACAGTTCCGACTGCGACAACACTGGCTTATGCCCTTAAGTCCCGCTGGGAACAAGATGTAGGCAACATGGACTTGGGGGGGAAGGCATTAGATATGCATGTCGCCTGGTCTCCCTGAAACTTTCGGATCGCCTTACTCAGTTATATATTATACACCGGTCTTATCTGACCCCCGTTCGGTTGGCGTGCTACAAACCTGATCAGTCCTCCTTCTGCCCCATGTGTGCTGAGTGTACTAGGCATGTGACTGTATCAGATTTCCATGCTGCGATTAATTGATTAAGGTTTTGCCACGGTATATGGTATTATCACGGTATTCAATTATTAAATTTAAATTATTAAATTTCTACCTCACTTCAATTTCATTGCTGAATTTAGGGACTTTGGTTCACTTTTGCACATTATTATTATATAGTCAGCCAGTACAGACTGTAAACCAGGCCTGAAATAAGCCATCAAACAGTGTCTGGACTACCTGGTGATCACTGGTCATGGCGCTCGGCTCCAATCCGATGGCCTGGTAATTAAGGGGGCAAATCCTTGCAGTCCAGAAGTGGTTAAACCTGCAGGAGGACCAGTGTTTTTATTTATAAATTACTTTACTATTGCTTTAGGCCTGGTTCACATGTATGTGGGTTGGCGGCCCACATTTGCACAGGCATAGCAGTGCATTGATTTGAATGGGCTTCTATGCCCTCATTTTCGGCAGAAAAAAGGCACATGCAGCATTTAAAAAAAATGCAGTGGCCTTGAAATCCATCCTGCTTTTGCACCATGCGACTTACCTGCAGTTCCTGCTCTGGCAAGCTTTCTGCGTTTTTATATACATGGGCCCAGCATTTAATAACACAGTTTGTGTGTGCAGGAACTGCAGGTAAGTTGCATGGTGCAAAAGCAGGATGGATTTCACGGCCACTGCATTTTTTTAAATATTGCATGCACCTTTATTCTGCCTAAAACGCAGGCATAGCAGTCCAAGCCCATTTGAATCAATGGGCTGCTATGCCTGTGCAAATGTGGGCTGCCAACCTACATACATGTGAACCAGGCCTAAAACAATAGTAAAGTAACTTATAAATAAAAACACTGGTCCTCCTACAGGTATAACCACTTACCGTAAAGTGACGTACCCATACGTCGGCTGACTAGATACAAATATGGTCTTCATGGAAGAGTCATCAGAAGAAAACCTCTTCTACGTCATCACCACAAAAATCAGCGTTTGAACATATAGACAAGCCTGATGCATTTTGGAAACAAGTTCTGTGGACCGATGAGGTTAAAATTGAACTTTTTGGCCGTAATGAGCAAAGGTACGTTTGGAGAAGAAGGGGCACAGAATTTAATGAAAAGAACCTCTGTCCAACTGTTAAGCATGGGGGTGGGTCAATCATGCTTTGGGGTTGTATTGCAGCCAGTGGCACAGGGAACATCTCACGAGTAGAAGGAAAAATGGATTTAATAAAATTTCAGCAAATTTTGGATGGTAACTTGATGCCATCTGTGAAAAAGCTGAAGTTAAAGAGAGGATGGCTTCTACAAATGGATAATGATTCTAAACACACCTCCAAATCCACGGGGGATTACATCAAGAGGCGTAAACTGAAAGTTTTGCCATGGCCTTCACAATCTCCTGACCTCAACATAATTGAAAATCTATGGATAGACCTTAAAAGAGCAGTGCGTGACAGACAGCCCAGTAATCTCAAAGAACTGGAAGACTTTTGTAAGGAAGAATCGGCAAAATACCTACAAAAAGCGTTTACAAGCTGTGATACTTGCCAAAGGGGGCAGTACAAGATATTAACTCTGCAGGGTGCCCAAACGTTTGCAGACACCATTTTTTTGTTTTCTGTTATTTTGAAAGTGTAAATGATGGAAATAAAATCTAACTTGTTGACATATGACATATAGAATGTCTAATCTGTAATTTGATGCCTTTTGGAGATTTTTCCATCTTTCCTTGGCTTCTTTATGCACATTTCATGCTAATTTTTACCTGGGGTGCCCAAACTTTCGATCCCAGAACTTGTTTCCAAAATGCGTCAGGCTTGTCTATATGTTCATTTGCAAAGTACAAACCCTGATTTTTGTGGTGAGGACATAGAAGAGGTTTTTTTCTGATGACTCTTCCATGAAGACCATATTTGTACAAGTATCTCTTTATAGTGGAATAGTGTACCACAACTCCAGTGTCTGCCAGATCTTTCTGGAGGGATCGTGCAGTCAAACGTGGGTTTTAAATTGTTTTTCTCACAATCCTGTGAGCTGTTCTGTCTGATATTTTTCTTGGTCTTCCAGATCTTGCTTTAACTTCCACTGTTCCTGATGACTGCCATTTCTTAACCGCTTGCCGACTGCGCACAGTATATTTACTGCGGCAGTCAGCCCCGGCCAGGCAGAGTGACGTAGATCTACGTCGCTAGCCTGTGACCGGCTTTTGAGCCAATAGCGGGCGAGCGCCTACCCGCTGAGGTGCGCGCGTGCCCCGGCTCGTTCACGGAGGAGTCCGCGCGTGTGACCGGCGGGCCCGATGTCCGCCGCTCACACTACGATCGTCGGTAGAGAGGGAGAAAGTCAGGCGGCTTATGTAAACAAGCCGCCTGTCATTCTCCCCTGTGTAAAAATGGAGATCAGACGGTTCTACTATGTAGAACCGTTGATCTCTGTTTTTACAATAGGAGACATGTCCCATCACAGTTAGAAACACGCCCCTAGGACACACTTAACCCCTCCCTCTCCAATACAGTTAACCCCTTCCCTGCCAGTGTCATTTTTACAGTAACAGTGCATATGTATAGCACTGATTACTGTAGTAATGTCACTGGTACCCCCAAAAGTGTCAAAAATGTCAGTCAAGGGTCCGATCTGTCCGCCGCAATGTCGCAGTCCCGCAAAAAAAATCGCAGATCGCCGCCATTACTCGTAAAAAAAAAAACACCAAGAATGACAAAAATCTTTCCCTTTGTTAGTAAACGCGATAACTTTTGCGCAAACCAATCAAAATACGCTTTTTGTGATTTTTTTTTTTACCAAACCTATGTAGCATAAAACAAATTGATTTTTACATTTTTTTGGGGGGAATTTCATATAAAAAAAAGTGAAAAATATTGTTATTTTTGCAAAATTTACGCTCTTTTTTTGTTTATAGCGCATGATCAAAAAATCGCACAGGTGATCAAATACCACCAAAAGAAAGCTCTGTTTGTGGGAAAAAAAGGACGAGAAATTAGTTTAGGTACAGCGTCGCACGACCGCGCAATTGTCCGTTTTGCGATTTCAGTAAAAAATCGCAAAAAAAACCCTGATCAGGAAGGGGGTAAAATCTTCGGGGCTTAAGTGGTTAATTACATTCCGAACAGAGGATATTGACATCTGAAAATGCTTTGCTATCTTCTTATAGCCTTCTCCAGCTTTGTGAGCGTCAACTATTTTCAATTTCAGTTTTCTAGACAACTGCTTAGAAGATCCCATGGTGCTGATTGTTGGGGCAAGGTCAGTTGAGTCTGGGCATTTAACCACTTTACCTCCAGTCACATTGCTGCTACTGCAGCAATGTGGCTCGTTCCCGTTCAGGGACGTAAACCTACGTCGCTGAACTCCTCCCCCTGTAGGCGGCGCTCACACGCCGCCGAAGTCGTGCTCCCGCTGTTTTCAGTCACAGCGGGAGTCGGCCAGGGGAGGAGCAGCGGCGATCGCCGCCGCTCTTCCCCGATCGTCGGGGAATCGAGTGAGGGGATCCGCCCGCCTGTGTAAACAGAACGGGCGGATCTCCTAAGTGACAGGGAGTGACAGATCGGAGTGTTCAGCATAGCTGAACATCCGATCTGTCCTTGTGTCACATAGTCACCTCCCCCCCCACACGTCAGTAAGCACCAGGCATACATTAACCCCTCCCTCTCCAATAAAATTAACCCCTTCCCTGCCAGTGTCATTTTTACAGTAACAGTGCATATTTATAGCACTGATTACTGCAGTAATGTCACTGGTACCCCCAAAAGTGTCAAAAATGTCAGTCAAGGGTCCGATCTGTCCGCCACAATGTCGCAGTCCCGCAAAAAAATCGCAGATCGCCGCCATTACGCGTTAAAAAAAAAAACACCAAAAATGACAGAAATCTTTCCCGTAGTTAGTAAATGCAATAACTATAAATTTAAAAAAAAATTTGATTTTTACATTTTTTTGGGGGGGAATTTCATATAAAAAAATGTTAAAAATATTGTTATTTTTTCAAAACAAACGCTCTTTTTTTGTTTATAGCGCAAAAAGTAAAAAGTGCACAGGTGATCAAATACCACCGAAAAAAACTCTGTTTGTGGGAAAAAAAGGACGTAAATTTTGTTTACGACTGCGCAATTGTCAGTTAAAGTCGCACAGCGTCGAATCGCAAAAAGTGGCCTGGACGTAAGACAGCAAAATCCTCCGGTAGTAAAGTGGTTAAAACCTTTGAGATTGACATCACCTGGTCTTCCCAGACGATGATTGAGAACAATCCATGACACTGGCAGGTCTCAGCCTTGCAAAGGGGGCAGTGCATGTTATAAATTCTGCAGGGTGCCAAAACTTTTGCAGACACCATTTTTTTTGTTTTCTGTAATCTTGAAAGTGTCAATGATGGAAATAAAATCTAACTTTTGTTGACATATTATAAGAATGTCTAATCTGTAATTTGATGCATTTTGGAGATTTTTCCATCTTTCCTTGGCTTCTTAATGCACATTAATACAAATTTTTACCTGGGGTGCCCAAACTTTCGATCCCCACTGTATTGTGTATGCCATCATATATCTGTGACACCATTTATTTGTTGCAAATCATCTATACTAGTTACAATTGATGTAGAAGCGCTCTACAGCTCAATGCCTCATCATCGTGGAGTTGCGGCCATTAAGCACATTTTGTCACAACAAAGTATAAGTCCTATAGTGAATTAATTGTGTCTCTTTTGGAGTTCATCCTTTCACACAATGTCTTCACCTTTAATGGCTCCCTGTACCTCCAAGTGCAGGGGGTATTGATGGGCACATGTTGTGCCCCATCCTATGCCAACCTGTACCTGTGGGAGTAGGAGCATTCCTTTCTCTCGGATGAATCACTCTCAATGTACACGGACCATATTTTAATGTGGCACCGCTACATTGATGATGTTTCAGAATATCATTTCTGGATGTGGAAATCTATAGGAGTTGATGATTCTGTCCACAGCAGCCTGTTTAGAAAGTCCACGGCAGGCAATACAATCCTACATGCATCAAGTTTTCATCCCAAATCTCTAGTAGATTCGATACCGTATAGTCAATATTTGCGTATCAAACGCAATTGCTCCTGATGTTGAAACCTTTGAGGTGGCTGCCGCTGGACTTTGTGATAGGCTGCTGCAGAGAGGTTATTCCAAAACCTCCCTAAAAAAAGCGTATAGAAGGGCCTGTGACAAAGACAGGCAAGATCTTATTTTTCCCTCCCCTCACAAAAATGACAACACCACTAGAATCATCACAAGATTTTCCAACCAACACCTTACAATCAGAAAAATTGTCAATAAATACTGGCATTTACTGGCAATGGACCCCATCCTTGGATGCCATGTCCCTAAGACCCCCCAATTTACATTTAGGAAAGTACCTGCCTTAAGGGACAAATTGGTAAGAAGCCAATACAAGTGCATGAACATGGATGATCCCTGTAAATACAAGGGTACATTCATGTGTGGCAACTGCAATTATTGCAAATACATGTATACCACCAAATGTCCAATACTCCCAAACGGCCAGAAATTTCTGCCAAAGCACTTTGCCAACTGCCGCACATTTGGAGTGGTATATTTACTGCTCTATGACTGCGGCTGCTTTTATATAAGGAAAACAAAAATGGAGTTTAGGAAAAGAGCATACAGACACATTAAGAGCATGAAAACATGTAACTTGAAACTTCCCTTGGGCCGCCACACCACCCTCATTCATGGGGGCAAGTTTCCCAATAGTAAATTCCTAATCCTGGATCGTATCCACCCCAGCTCAAGAGGGGAGGGACTGGAACAAAATCCTCCTCCAAATGGAGCTTAAGTGGATTCACACCTGTAAGGCCACCCAGCCCCCTGGCCTGAATGAAATGGTCTCTTTTCGACCATTTCTTGAAGGCTTCCCTTCAGGAGGTATGGAAAAATGACCCCATCTCCTTGCCTTTAAAATACTTATTACATGTGATTATTTATGGCAATGCCACAATTTATCTTAAAGAAGGGTATATCGCACTAACATACAGTGGGTACGGAAAGTATTCAGACCCCCTTAAATTTTTCACTCTTTGTTATATTGCAGCCATTTGCTAAAATCATTTAGGTTCATTATTCTTCCTCATGAATGTACACATAGCACCCCATACTGACAGAAAAACACAGAATTGTTGACATTGTTGCAGATTTATTAAAAAAGAAAAACTGAAATATCACATGGTCCTAAGTATTCAGACCCTTTGCTGTGACACTCATATATTTAACTCAGGTGCTTTCCATTTCTTCTGATCATCCTTGAGATGGTTCTTCACCTTCATTTGAGTCCAGCTGTGTTTGATTATACTGATTGGACTTGATTAGGAAAGCCACACACCTGTCTATATAAGACCTTCCAGATCACAATGCATGTCAGAGCAAATGAGAATCATGAGGTCAAAGGAACTGCCTGAAGAGCTCAGAGACAGAATTGTGGCAAGGCACAGATTTGGCCAAAATTACAAAAAGATTTCTGCTGCACTTAAGGTTCCTAAGAGCACAGTGGCCTCCATAATCCTCAAATGGAAGATGTTGGGACAACCAGAACCCTTCCTAGAGCTGGCCGTCCGGCTAAACTGAGCTATCGGGGGAGAAGAGCCTTGGTGAGAGAGGTAAAGAAGAACCCAAAGATCACTGTGGCTGAGCTCCAGAGATGCAGTCAGGAGATGGGAGAAAGTTGTAGAAAGTCAACCATCACTGCAGCCCTCCACCAGTCGGGGCTTTATGGCAGAGTGGCCCGACGGAAGCCTCTCCTCAGTGTAAGACACATGAAAGCCCGCATGGAGTTTGCTAAAAAACACCTGAAGGACTCCAAGATGGTGATAAATAAGATTCTCTGGTCTGATGAGACCAAAATAGAACTTTTTGGCCTTAATTCTAAGCGGTATGTGTGGAGAAAACCAGGCACTGCTCATCACCTGTCCAATACAGTCCCAACAGTGAAGCATGGTGGTGGCAGCATCATGCTGTGGGGGTGTTTTTCAGCTGCAGGGACAGGACGACTGGTTGCAATCGAGGGAAAGATGAATGCGGCCAAGTACAGGGATATCCTGGACAAAAACCTTCTCCAGAGGGCTCTGGACCTCAGACTGGGCCGAAGGTTTACCTTCCAACAAGACAATGACCCTAAGCACACAGCTAAAATAAGGAAGGAGTGGCTTCACAACAACTCAGTGACTGTTCTTGAATGGCCCAGCCAGAGCCCTGACTTAAACCCAATTGAGCATCTCTGGAGAGACCTAAAAATGGCTGTCCACCAACGTTTACCATCCAACCTGACAGAACTGGAGAGGATCTGCAAGGAGGAATGGCAGAGGATCCCCAAATCCAGGTGTGAAAGACTTGTTGCATCTTTCCCAAAAAGACTCCTGGCTGTATTAGATCAAAAGGGGGCTTCTACTAAATACTGAGCAAAGGGTCTGAATACTTAGGACCATGTGATATTTCAGTTTTTCTTTTTTAATAAATCTGCAACAATGTCAACAATTCTGTGTTTTTCTGTCAGTATGGGGTGCTATGTGTACATTCATGAGGAAGAAGAATGAACCTAAATGATTTTAGCAAATGGCTGCAATATAACAAAGAGTGAAAAATTTAAGGGGGTCTGAATACTTTCCGTACCCACTGTATCTTAAGATATAATCTCAGGCCAGCCTCCTATGACAGGACCTTTATGCTGACCTTTTCTTTTGTCTGATCTCTATATTGTAGACTGCATTTGCTAAATACAAAATTGAGACCATGTGTCAGATTTTAAATGTATGGTCAAAACATTGTATGTTCCTGTTTCTGTCTATGTTGCTATCTGTGCTATATGTCAAGTATGCAACTCATCGTGGACTGTCTGGTGGATCAGATTTACTTTATTGCTCTATTACTAGTATTTTTTTATATTTGTATATCTTTGTATATAGATAGATAGATAGATATATGCTATGGCTAATTCAGTAGCTGTATCATTAACCCATAATGTTTGTTTCATTTGGGTAGCTGTATCATTAACCCATAATGTTTGTTTCATTTGGGTAGACATTTCTCTTTGTGATATACTTTTTTCCCAGAAGCAATCTGTCCCCTCTGGAGCGACCCGGCACGGAGAGGGCATCGCTACACTGCATTTGCCCTATTTTGAGCATTTTTTCCATCCCGGGAGCTCCTACACCCGGCGCATGCTCACTGTTCCTTTCTCTGTGGTACGCACAGCGCTTGTGAACTTCGGTGCTGGTGGGACGCAGGAGCTGGTTGCCCCGGCTTCTCAGGAAGCCCATTCGTGAGTCCTGCGGACACATAATTAATTCTTTCAATATCTCCAGCAGCTGATTACAATCCACTTAATATAAGGTAATATATAAGCTGGCCCGGCGGCAGGCATTTCATCCTGCCTGCTGCGGGATACGGTCATATACCAGATACTCAGATGCAAAAACTAAAGGTAAGCTCTGTTGGCTCCAACCTCTCCTCCTTTTGGACACATTATTCATGATCCATTTTTCTATTGTGATTTTTGGTACTTTAATTCATATGGCTTCAATCTGAGACCTCTGTATATATGAATAGGACATAGTATCCTATTGTCTATCCCTTTTTTTTTTTTATGCCACCTACTCTCCCCAAATCTATATCATTCATATTTATATACATTTTGATCATTTTCCCAATTGTGATCTGTCTGCTATGACACATCTCTCTTGGCCATATTCACTTTTGCACAACCCCCCTCTGTTGATTTTGCAAGCCTCTTTTCTTGGCTGTTTGGCAATGAGACAGGTCCATTTGGGAACTGTGCCCATCCACGCCTTATCAAGTTTGTCACACATGACTATTTTTCCTTTTTTTTCTTTTTTTTCTTGGTTATGTTCCCAGATACAAAATAAGACTCTGAGTTTTATATATTTGTTTATTGGAGTTTATGTATTGAAGCATATGGGTACTCTGTGCACCCTTCCCCCTTCCTCTTTTTATCTTGACTCCCTGTGGACTTCAGTCGTCTCCCAGATTTGGATCAGGACACACAGACTTCCGACAATTCTGCTGGGACAGCAATACTTTGATACTAACGGCCAGCTGAACCCACCAGGCAGGCATCCATGATCAGTTGTTGCTTTTCATCAAACAGTAATCTACGCACTGAATACAGTTGTTGTAAGTGTTTGACAGCAGCATCTCTCTTTCTACTTAATGTTATATTTCTGTATATTTGTATTCACGTTAAAATTTTATGTTTTGCTGTAGAAGAATATTTGCAGCTCTTAGACACATACCCCTGAGGAAGAAGCGTATCCCTGCTTTGAAACGCGTTGTGTATCCTATCGCTGCATTTGTCTGATAACTAACTGTACTGCGTGTATCAGTACGTACACTGTTTGCTATTTTTATGAGTCAGTTCTTGTTGTGATTTAATAAAATTATTTGACTCTTACTACATTGTTTTTGTGGTGAGTGCCTGCAAAGTCCCAAACCCAGGGGAACAACCCTTTTTCTTCTATTGCATTTAGGGATGTGGCACCACATATCAGAGATACATTTGAGAGCAAAATCTTTCTCTATTATAATCTGTTCACCTCCTTTTTTTAATTTAATTTAGCTCTATATGTAATGTCGGATTTACACTGGTTGGTGCCTTCTTTTTTGGGATTTATTTATTTTTTTTCCCCCAGCCACGTCAGGGTATTGTTTGTTTTGTTTGATCTTGTCATGTGCCCTCCACATTGATGATAGGCTGTTTTGGTATAATTTCTACTGCTACTACCGTGTTTCCCCGAAAATAATAATAATTTTAGTCACAAAAACACACTAGGGCTTATTTTCAGGGTAGGGCTTATTTATTTACGGTATGTACATTAAACAACATTTATTCAAATACTGGTACGGTCATCTCTGTTTCCCTTTGAACCATTGGTCCTAATCTCTCATTTACAGCAATGTATGAGGTTCAGTGCAGTTTTATACTGGTATACCGGTAAAAGTACCTGTTTAACAGCTTTTATTCTTCTCTGAGATCTCTGAGGTGATGATTAGAGAGAAGAGTTCGGCTGTGGTGACGTCAGCCCGCTCCATGCACTAAAGAGGGAGGGGGCGCAGACGTCAGCGGGAGGAGAGGATGAAAAAGAAGAGCCGAGATTGCCGCTGACGTCAGTGCAGCAGCAGACATCATCCAGGAGGAGACAAGAGGACCTCCGGCGGGGCAGCGGTGGGTGTAAACCTGTTTGTTTTAAATATAGCAGCAAACAGAGACACTAGCAAACATTTAAAAAGTGTTTTAAGAAGATTTACTAGGTCTTATTTTCAGGGTAGGGCTTATATTGCAGCCCGCCCCGATAATCGAGATAGGGCTAATTTTCGGGGTAGGGCTTACTTTCGTGGAAACACGGTACTACTTTTTATTGTAAAACAATTGTGTGGAGTGCTGAATCTGTGTTTCCTGTTCTATGCACCTTTTTATTCAAATGTTTTGATGCTTTATTGTTGTAATTTGTAGACAGTTTTAACAAAGTTAACTTAGTTTTGTTCAACTACCACAAGAAAGACCTACAATATAACGCATTTTTTCAACTGTAATACTAATTATGTGATATATGTACTGACATGCGACAGTATGTAGGCAGAACAACTAGACGTTTGCGTGACCGTTTCTATGAACACCTGTATAGTGTCACTACCCCCGGCCATGTCAGGTTATTGTTTGTTTTGTTTGAACTTGTACATCCAATGTCTTGTCATGTGCCCTCCACATTGATGATAGGCTGTTTTAGTATAATTTCTGCTGCTACTACTACTTGAGATTTTTATTGTAAAACATTTGTGTGGAGTGCTAAATCTGTGTTTCCAGTTCTATGCACCTTTTATTCAAATGTTTTGATGCCCTATTCTAATTTGTACAAAGTTTCAATAAAGTTAACCTAGTTTTGTTCAACTGTTACAAGGAAGACCTACGATATAATGCATTTTTTCAACTGATACTAATTCAACTACTGATACTAATAAATACTGATACTAATTCAACTAATACTAATTATGTGATATATCTACTGACATGCGATGTTTGTCGCATCCAGTACGTGGCAGAACAACTAGACGTTTGCGTGACCGTTTTTATGACCATCTGTATAGTGTCACTTAGAATTTAAATACTAACCTAGCTAAACATTTTAATACATGTCATGAGGGCAATACCTCAGCCATGACTATACAGGTGATCGAGAAAATCAGGCCAGCCAAACTGGGAAGTGATGTGTTCTGTCTCCCGGGCCCAAGAGAGGTATTTTGGATTTTTTATCTCCAAACTCGTTCCCCACATGGGTTGAACTTTGAATGGGATGTTACCCATTTTTATGATTAGCTCAGTGTATACATCTTTTTTGGCAATGGTTTTGGTCTATTCTTTATATTTGATCCAGTTTCCCATTTTGGTGTTTCAGGCATTCAGAAATAATCCTCTAGTTTTATCTATATATGCCTTTTATTTGACTATACATCTGCAGAGATTATATTGTCCCTTACTGATGGTGACAACTTGGGTCTTCCTTCTTTTATTTTGCATACATTGTGCGATTTATATCGCTTCAATTAGGATTGACCACGATATATAGTTTAGATACAATTGATAGTAGGTATTCGTTGATACATATTTGTAGGAATTATATTGTTTATCATCGATTGGGAAAACTTGGTTCCCCCCTTTCTTACCTTGCATACATTATGCGATTTCTGTCACTTCAATCCGGATCGACAGCAGGCATTCATTGATATTTACTCCCTCTTGGGTTTTATATATATGGTATTATCTTGTTATATTATCCATTACTGATTGTGATAATTTGGGTCTCCCTTCCTTTATTTTGCATACATTGTGCGACTTATATCGCTCCAACGAGGATTGACCACGACATGTAGTTTAGACACAATTGATAGCAGGTATTTATTGATATATATTTGTAGGAATTATATTGTCCATCATCAATTGTCCAAACTGGGGTCTCCCCCTCTTTTCTTACCTTGTATACATTGTGCGATTTATATTGCATCAATCAGGATTGAACACAATGTGTTGTCTAAACATAATGGACAGCAGGTATTCATTGATATTTACTTGAAGTCTACAAATAGTCTTATATAAGGATTGTAATACTGACTTGTCTTTGTAATGAATAAGCACACCTGTTAGTGTGTGAAACGCGTCTACCTGTACACTGTTGTAACACTTGGAATGTTCGTCCAATAAACCGAATTTGGATGCAGCTTGGAGTGCGGCCAATTCTTTCTTATTACTGGTTAAAGCTTGTAGGAGGAGTTTTCATTCTCTTCTGACTGTCCTTTGAGACTGCGTGACCCCTGACTTTCTGTCTGGACAGTGCCGATTGGCCCTGTGCTGATCACATGCACCCTCCCAAGAAAAAGAAAAAACTCTAGCAGTGAACACCAAACTGAGCATGTGCAGAGTGCTTCCAAGGCTCTGTACTATCAAAAGATGGATTGGGGACAGTAAAAGAAGAAGACGGGATCAAACAGCCTTTTTACACAATGCGAAGGATTAACCCCTTAGGTTCCACAATGAGTATAACAAGTATGCTTTACTACAGTGTTTCTTAACTACGGTCCTCAGGGCACACTTACAGGCCAGGTTAGCAAGAAAACTGAAATACATCACAGGTGATATCATTTGCTGCTCAGTGATTGCAGTATTCTAGTCTGCATCTCCCCAAGGTAATACTTAAAGTCGGGCCTGTTAGGGTGCCCTGAGTTGAGAAACACTGCTTTACTACATACAGTATACAGACTAATTTTACTGTTATGGGTTTAGAAATACTTTAAAGTCATATTAAAGTTTTTTTTTATTTTGTTAAAATAACAAACATGGTATACTCACCTGCTCTGTGCTTTGGTTTTGCCCAGAGCAGCCCTGATTCTCCTCTTCTTGGGTCCCTCGCCGGCACTCTTGGCCCCCCCTTCTGCCGAGCACCCCCAGAACTAGCAGCTTGCAATGGAGGCACCCAAGTAGGCTCGTTCACGAGCCCCTGCTCTGTGTGTTCATTCAGAGCTGCGGTCAGTGACTTTTAAAGCGGACGTGACACTGGAAGCATACAAAAAGAATAAATGTCACACTGTCATGGAGATATCTTGTGCGTAAGGAGTACAAAACCTCTTTTTACAAACTCGCCACTCTAATAGACATAACCAAAATAGGACATAGATTGATAGATGCCTAAAAATGTTTATAAAAATAAACTAAAAACTAAACTTAAACTTTTAATTATTTTTAAAAATCTGGTTCCTGCACAAAAAAGCTCAATCCTGTGGTTATATTCATATAAGATATCACACAAACTATAACTTTATAGAACTATATTCGGATAAAAGATTTTGGTAAATTATACACATACACTACCGTTAAAAAGTTTGGGGTCAGTTAGAAATGTCCTTATTTTTGAAAGAAAAGCACTGTTTTTTTCAATGACGATAACATTAAATTAATCAGAAATACAGTCTAGACATTGTTAATGTGGTAAATGACTTCTAGCTGGAAACGGCTGATTTTTAATGGAATATCTACATAGGTGTACAGAGGCCCATTTCCAGCAACCATCACTCCTGTGTTCTAATGGTACATTGTGTTAGCTAATCGTGTTAAAAGGCTAATTGATAATTGCAAAACCCTTGTGCAATTGGGTTAGCACAACTGAAAAAAAACTGTTGTGCTTATTAGAGAAGCTATAAAACTGGCCTTCCTTTGAGCTAGTTGAGTATCTGGAGCATCAGCATTTGTGGGTTGGATTATACTCTCAAATTGGCCAGAAAAAGAAAAATTTCTTCTGAAACTCGACAGTTTATTCTTGTTCTGAGAAATTATTCCGTGCGAGAAATTGCCAAGACACTGAAGATTTCCTACAACGGTGTGTACTACTCCCTTCAGAGAGCAGCACAAACGGGCTCTAACCAGAATAGAAAGAGAAGTGGAAGGCCCCGATGCACAACTAAGCAAGAGAACAAGTACATTAGTCTCTAGTTTGAGAAATATATGCCTCACAGATCCTCAACTGGCTTCATTAAATGGTACCCGCAAAACGCCAGTCTCAACGTATACAAGGATGCTGGCCTTCTAGGCAGAGTGGCAAAGAAAAAGCCATATCTGAGATTGTCCATTAAAAGGAGAAAAATGTAAGATGGGCAAAAGAACACAGGCATTGGACAGAGGAAGATTGGAAAAAAAGTGTTATGGACAGACAAATCTAAGTTTGAGGTGTTTGGATCACACAGAAGAATATTTGTGAGATGCAGAACAAGTAAACAGATGCTGGAGGAGTGATAAAAGATGTGAATAGCCTCAAAGTCTAAGACAAGGAAGTACCACATAAGCAGCGCTTAAAATAAATGCTTGCATATAATAATATGTGCAAAATACTACAATCAGGTGAGGAAGATGTACTTGAAGTATATATTAAAGTCCATCTAACAAATCCAAAGGCATGACCCGTCACCACGAAGTGAAACAGATATGGATGACAAACTTCCACCACACCGCGTGACCCCTTAGGCAGTCAACACTCACCAAATGCCTGCAAACAATGAGCCTTCAAATGACAACATAAATCCCGGATAGCTCCACCGGATACTAAACGCTAGCAGGTGTCCAGAAGGATCTCACTCGGGAATGGCTCAAAGATGGCTGGAAACTCAGAGCGGCATCACATGTGTGTATAAAGGGAAAAACGCTCATAGGGCAGTAGTCCTAAAAACTCTTTATTGTTAAAACAAACCCATCCCCCTCACATCAAACTCACATGTTCAGTACAGAGACTAGGCATATAAATGAGTGGAGATGACCAGATGTTGTGCGGCCAATATCTCACCAGTGCCGTACCATCCCCGGAGGTGAATCCTGGATCGGGTCCCAGCCGCTGCTCCCGGAGACACTCGGGCTCCCTCGCTCGCCTAACTCCGCTCTGCTCCGCTACAATGTCCCACGGACTGTGTAAATCACTTCGTTGCTCTCGTCGGCGTTCGGGAACTTCCGCCTCCGCCTCGCCGACAGCACGTAGTGGTTGGGGTGATAGCGTGCTCACGCGCTGACGCGTTTCGTCATTGGCTGACTTCAACTGAGGGTGTGAGCATGCAAATCACCCTCGCTATTTATCTCCCTCCTCGCCGCAACACTTAACCCTTAGTGGTTGATCAATCATCCAAACATGACGATCACAGACCGGGACAGTGAGCAGGTTCCCAGGAGTTCATTGATAAACAGATCGAATTGGAATACAATCTATTCACAATATGATCGGTGCAAACCGCCCTCCTGCCGACATATACTGCCACATAAGAGACAAAATGCTGGCATACACCCCAACATGGTCAAATAGATAACGATATAGGAGGAAGATCTCCTGACAGCCGCAAACCATCCGTCATCTCCTCTCGTTTTCACAATATACGGGCATTTATCCATAATCATAGACCACATTAGATATTAATTCAAAAAGTGAACATTATTCCATACGCTCGCCTCCTGGGCATATGGCTGGAGTTACAAACTGCCTCAAACGGATGCAGATCTCAACAAACCGATATGTATAGAGATCACAAAAAATTGAATAAATGCACAATGTACTGAATAAATAGGTAGGATTGAGTACATAAAATATAATCAACCTTACTGTTGATTAGGTTAAAATTTTATAATTTAAGAAAGTTCATATTATATACTATATAATATACAAGAGGCTAAAAGTCCTCATATAAATCAATAAGAACAAATAAAATTTATATATACAAAACACAGGAATCGGAAGTATCAGGAAAAGGATTCTCAATAGCAGCATACCAAATCGCATTAAATAAATTAATAATTGCTAATAAAACAGTTCACGTCTAATTCTACATTAAGACCTTTGGGATACAAACAATCGGTGAGGTATATCCAATAAGTTTCCCTCTTGGACAATTCCCTCACCATGTTCGAACCTCGTCAAGTGGCATCAATTTTGTCTATACCCCAAAATTTCAACCCCGACGGATCCCTATTGTGTTTCCGTCTAAAATGTAGAGAGACGCTATGGTCTTTAAACCCCTTTTTAATGTTAGCAATATGTTCAGATACTCTCTTTGAAAGGGTTCTCTTAGTCCGTCCAATATACAACTTCCCGCAAGGGCATTCTAAACCGTATACCACGTGAGTGGACTGGCATGTGATTAGTTTTTTAATTTCAAATGTTCTGCCATTCCCGCTGGAAGTGAAGGAAGTTTTGCCTCTTTGCCTATCAGTGACCTGTCTACAGGAAATACACCTACGGCATGAAAAGAAGCCATTTCTATCCCAAAACATGGTGGGCTTTTTTGGCGGATCTAAGACCTTTTTAAAGACCCGGTCACCATAGGATGTACATTTTCTATAGATAAAGGCGGGTTTGGAAGGTATGACCCCCCCCCTAAAACTTTATCCATTGTCAAGACTCTCCAATGTTTGTGAAAGATTTCCTCAACCTCCCTAAATTGTTCATGATAGTCTGTTATGAAACCCCATTCATGATTCATATTTCTGGAGATGGTCTGTCCCTGTAAACACATGGTTTGTGACAACCTACTGGTTTCTTGTATGGTTTTTTCCAGCCTCAAACCATCATAGCCCTTCTCAAGAAAACAGTCCTTGATGATTTTTGACTGGCTTTGGAAATCTGAATCATTGGTACAGTTCCTGCGTATCCTCAGGAACTGCCCCTTGGGTATATTCTTGAGCCATAGGGGATGGTGGCCACTGAACATTGGGAGATAGCCATTTCTGTCTGTGGGCTTGAAATAGGCTTTAGTAGTCAACTGCCCCTGCTGGATCATAACCTCTACGTCAAGGTAGTGCACACTTTCTGTGCTCCAGCAGTACTCTAGTTTGATATTATTAGAGTTGGTATTCAGATGATCTGCAAACGATCTGAGAGATGCTGGAGGAGTGCCTGACGAGGCCTGTCAAGCATGGAGGTAATGTGATGGTCTGGGGCTGCTTTGGTGCTGGTAAAGTGGGAGATTTGTACAAGGTAAAAGGGATTTTGAATAAGGAAGGCTATCACTCCATTTTGCAACGCCAAGCCATATCCTGTGGACAGCGCTTGATTGGAGCCAATTTCCTCCAACAGGACAATGACCCAAAACACACCTCCAAATTATGCAAGAACTATTTAGGGAAGAAGCAGTCCGCTGCTATTTTGTCTGTAATGGAGTGGCCAGCGCAGTGACCAGATCTCAACCCTATTGAGCTGTAGTGTAGGCCATCAAGCCATTCCAACTTGTGGGAGGTGCTTCAGGAAGCGTGGGGTGAAATTTCTTCAGATTACCTCAACAAATTGACAGCTAGAATGCCAAAGGTCTGCAAGGCTGTAATTGCTGCAAATAGAGAATTCTTTGATGAAAGCAAAGTTTGAAGGACAAAATTATTATTTCTAAACTCGTCAATGTCTTGACTATATTTTCTTTTCATTTTGCAACTCATTTGATGAATAAAAGTGTGAGTTTTGTCTGGGTGACACCAATTTTTTGAACAGTAGTGTATACATCAATTCATGAATGAAATTAGGTAAAACCATATACTTCTGACACAAACATCAAAAACAATGATAGTAAGCTGCAGAATAATAAATACCTTTTATAAATTAATAACCCAAAATAAACCTATAGGTTGTGAACGCATAATAAAATTGCAAATTAGAATGTAAAAAAAAAAATCCTAAAAATATTTTTAAAATCAAGGGAATGAAAACTTTTCCAATTCCTAATATCCAATGTAGAGAGACACTCTGTTATGAACTACAGTTTAATTGTTATTAATAAATCAATTAACGTCCCACTCCACATTGAGACCTCAAGGTTGATATGTTTTTAGGTAAAAAATCCACCATGTTTCACTGCGAGATATCTGCCTCTTGAGGTTACCATCCTCTCCGATGGGGGGTGTATTTCTCAATACCTTTAACCTGCAACGTGGAGGTGTTTCTATTGTGATATTGAGAAAAATGTTTAGATAAACTATGTGAGGGAAACCCCTTCCTAATGTTGGCCAATACTAATGTTTAGTGGTCATGTGGTCCTTCCCACATACTGAAGACCACATGTACAGTGTAGAACAGGAGTTGGCAACCCGTCGATCCTAGTCTACTTGTCGAACGCAAGCAGGTGACTGGTAGACTACGAACAGGTTCCTGCGCCTCCGACCTTCTAGGTGCCAGTCCTCCTCTTTCCATCAAACCTTCTCCGCTGTGCCTTCTATGTCCCAGTTTTTTTCTCTCCCCCCCCCCCAGCCTCCTTCACCGCGATCATCAGTGAATAATGGAGACCAGGGAGACAGCACAGTTCTGGCCAGAGTGCGGGAGGAGGAGCTGGTCAAATTACCTTTTTAGGTTAAACTGCAGGTAATGGACTGCTAGGACACAGGGTGGTCCTAAACAACCAATCACCAGCTTGCCTATATGAAAAGTCACTCTACCAGCTCCCACTGCCACCCACTGACCAGAGCTGTGCTACCTTTCGGTCTCCACTGTCTGTGTTGAATCTATGCCACGAAGAATTAAAGCAGTTCTGAAGGCAAAAGGGGTCCAACCTGTTACTAGCAAGGTGTGCCAAAAAACAAAAGTGGGCGGTGAGTGTAGATACTATTGTATGTTGGGCAAATGTCAGTTGGCCGTTAGATGTTTCCATTGTATTACAGGAATTCTGTAACTGAGGTGCAATCAAAGTTAACAATATCTTCACCTTTTGATATTCAGTATCCCAAAAAAGTAAGTACACCCCTCACATTTTTGTAAATATTTTATTCTATCTTTTCTTTTGAAAAAACTGAAGAAATGAATCGTTGCTACAATGAAAAGTAGTGAGTGTACAGCGTGTATAACAATGTAATTTTGCTGTCCCCTAAAATAATTCAACACAGCCATTTTTGTCTAAACCACTGGCAACAAAAGTGAGTACACCCCTAAGTGAAAATGTTCAAATTGGGCCCAATTAGCAATTTTCCCTCCCCGGTGTCATGTGACTCGTTAGTTTTTCAAGGTCTCAGGTGTGAATGGGGAGCAGGTGTGTTAAATTTGGCGTTATCTGTCTCACTCTCTCATACTGGTCACTGGAAGTTCAACATGGCACCTCATGGCAAAGAGCTCTCTGAGGATCTGAAAAAAGAATTATTGCTCTACATAAAGATGGCCTAGGCCAGGGATGGTGAACCTTGGCCCCAGATGTTTTGGAACTACATTTCCCATGATGCTCATGGACTCTGCAGTGTAGTTGAGCATCATGGGAAATGTAGTTTCAGAACAAATGGTGTGCCAAGGTTCACCATCACTGGCCTAAGCTATAAGAAGATTGCCAAAACATTGAAACTGAGCTGTAGCATGGTGGCCAAGACCATACAGCAGGTTCCACTCAGAACAGGCCTCGCTAAGGTCGACCAAAGAAGCTGAGTGCATCTGTTCGGCATCATATCCAGAGGTTGCCTTTGAGAAATAGATGTATGAGTGCTGCCAACATTGCTTTAGAGGTTGAAGGGGTGGGGGGTAAGCCTGTACCTGCTCATGCCATACGCTGCATACTGCATAAAATTGGTCTGCATGGCTGTTGTCCCAGAAGGAAGCCTCTTCTAAAGATGATGTATAAGAAAGCCCGCAAACGGTTTGCTGAAGACAAGCAGACTAATGACTTGGATTACTGAAACCATGTCCTGTGGTCTGATGACACCAAGATAAACTTATTTGGTTCAGATGGTGTCAAGCATGTGTGACAGCAACCAGGTGAGGAGTACAAAGACAAGTGTCTCTTGCCTACAGTCAAGCATGATGGAGGGGGTGTCATGGTCTGGGGCTGCATGAGTGCTGCTGGCCCCGGGGAGCTACAGTTCATTGAGGGAACCATGAATGACAACATGTACTGTGACATTCTGAAGCAGAGCATGATTCCCCCCCCCCCCCCCTGCTTCGGAGACTTGGCCGCAGGGCAGTATTCCAACATGAAATGAGTATTCCAACATAACGAACTCAAACACGCTTCCAAGACGACCGCTGCCTTGCTAAAGAAGCTGAGGGTAAAGGTGATGGACTGGCCAAGCATGTCTCCAGACCTAAACCCTATTGAGCATCTGTGGGGCATCCTCAAACAGAAGGCGGTGGAGCGCAAGCTCTCGAACATCCACCAGCTTTGTGATGTTGTCATGAAAGTGTGGAAGAGGACTCCAGTGGCAACCTGTGAAGCTCTGGTGATCTCCATGCCCAAGAGGGTTAAGGCAGTGCTGGAAAATAATGGTGACCACACAAAATATTGACACTTTGGGACCAATTTGGACATTTTCACTTAGGGGTGTACTCACTTTTGTTGCCAGCGGTTTAGACATTAATGGCTGTGTGTTGAGCTATTTTGAGGGGACAGCAAATTTACACTGTTATACAAGCTGTACACTCACTACTTTACATTGTAGCAAAGTTTCATTTCTTCAGTTTTGTCACATGAAAAGATAGAATAAAATATTTACAAAAATGTAAGGGGTATACTCACTTTTGCGAGACACTGTACATCTGAACTCTGACCCCTGCCCTCTGCCCTGATGACCCCATCCTTTGCACTACTGACCCAATCATCTGCCCTACAAACTATTGATCTCTGTACACTGTCCTACATCCTACTGACCTCTATACAATCCCCTACATACTCCTGCATCAGACTTGTGGGGGTGACCAAACATAAAAAAAAATTGTGAATTGCAAGTCTATCACTGAAGCTATCTTTTAAGATAGGCTATATATTTATTTTTACAGTGACGTTTGTTTTATTATATTTGTATATGTTTTCTTCATAGTTTTTATTGGTGCCTTGCTAATTAATTTTGTTAAAAAAAACAAGGCACTGCACCCGGTGATCTTTGATCTCTACCATGTTGCTCAGGTAGATCTCCACCTCTCAAGGGTTGCCTACCCTTCCTCTAGACCCTTTTAAACTCGCCTTGCCTGTGCTTCCTTGCATAAGATGACCAGATTTTTAAAAATGAAAGCCGGGGACGTAGATAATTTTTTTATTGGCAATTTCTAAACTATTTTATAAGCATATTTTTCTCAAATGATAAATGCAGTGTATGTGGTATGTGTTAATGGAATGATTGTATGATATGTATGTTATTTCTCACATTTCCTCCATGAGATAAGAAAAATTATACTTCTGAGAATTTTTTGGGATATGACTACCAAATGTTATGAAGATAAGATAGAGAAATGTTTTTTCAATGCATATCTCTATATACTGTATCTCCCTCTCTCTATATACATCATCCCTCTCTATATACTGTATTTCCCTCTCTCTATATACATTATCCCTCTATATACTGTATCTCCCTCTCTCTATATATACTGTTTCCCTCCCTCTATATACCATATTTCTCTCTCTCTCTCTCTCTCTCTCTCTCTCTCTTCTCTCTCTTCTCTCTCTTCTCTCTCTTCTCTCTCTTCTCTCTCTTCTCTCTCTTCTTCTCTCTTCTTCTCTCTCTTCTCTCTCTTCTCTCTCTTTTCTCTCTTTTCTCTCTTCTCTCTCTCTCTTCTATTTCTCTCTCTCTATATACAGTAGATCTATTTCTCTCTCTCTATATACAGTAGATCTATTTCTCTCTCTCTAGGGACCCCCTGGTGCTCTCTCTGTAGATCTGTGGTTCTGGCTCTCCGCCGGTCACGTGTAGTCTCTCTGCAGGCTGCAGCCAATAGTCGGTCGTGGTGTGGCCCCTGAAGCTCCTCCCAAGTGTCAGTCTGGGCCCTGCCCCCTCCCTGCTCCTTCCTTCTATTCAGCAGACCGGCCAGCACAGCCATGTATAAGCAATCACTGTACGTCACTCGTAGGGATCGGCACTACAGTGGGAGAAAAGCAGTGACTGCGGCCTGGGCCTGCAATCTGGGGACA
Source organism: Pelophylax lessonae (assembly GCF_965119305.1). Classification (NCBI taxonomy): domain Eukaryota; kingdom Metazoa; phylum Chordata; class Amphibia; order Anura; family Ranidae; genus Pelophylax; species Pelophylax lessonae. The sequence goes on from NC_138768.1 coordinate 458,946,564, forward strand.
AAACTGGGAACAGATTTGGTCCGGGGACAGTGTCCTCAGTCCGGGGACTGTCCCCAGAAACCGGGGACATCTGGTCACCCTACCCTTGCAACTTCGTCCTCTGTCTTAGCTGACAACACTACCCAACTACCCCTTATGGGGGAACATGTGACTTGGTCCCCAGTGACAGTGCTCAGGCCTAGCAGCCAATCACTAGGCCCAAGCACTGTCACAAGACCGAAGGAATGATGTTACTGCTACCCCCTCGGTTACCGACACCGTTGATTTAAGCACTGGCTGCAACGGAGGAAGGATCAGCGATGAAGAGCAGAATATAAAGGAATGGGAGGAGGGGGCCCCTTTGCACAGACATTATAATTTTTTTTGCTGCATGGGCATTGTGACAGCGCTTCTTTAGCTTTTTGCATAGAACATCTTTTCATTTGTGTACTTTTTTTCATTATTTAATGACCGAACAAACTGCAGGAGATGCTATAATGCACAGTGTTTTATTAAACATAATAGAAAAAAAAATGAAAAGTAATTCAATACAATCATTTATGAATACAGTACGAACCATAATATACCTTTGCATTTATGGAAGAATTACAAGAACAGGGACATTCTGATACTTGGTGTGATATGGATTAATATCCTCAAAATCCTGAATAGGGTTTTTGTAATATTTTCTTCATGCGGATAAGTGACATGACTCCAGACCATCAGGAGCAAACGTAATCAGAATAAGCATTAAGGTGCAAGCTAGAATCTGTGGGCAGGCCAGATAGGCCTGTGCAAAGGTGCCATGCCAGTTACAGCTTTACCAATAGGAGCAACTGGTAGTTTTATGGTCAGGCTTTCAGCGCTGGGAACAAGTGAAAATCCTCCCCTAAGTTGTCTAGAAAGACATCCCTAACACTAAGGTCTGTCAGACTTTTCCTGCTGTCTGTGTTGCCTTTGGGGACATTTCTTCTTACTTTCACTCTTTTTTTTTGGTATCAGACACAACAGAATGTCAGGGGAAATTTATTAAACACTCAGCGAGACAGCAATCAAAACTATTTTACTAGTGGATCGGGAAGATGTTAAAACCTCTGTCAGGTTTTTTTTTTTTTCATTGCTGTTGGCATTGTATCCCTATTAAACTCTAAAATACAAAAAATGGCTGACAGGCAGAATATTTATTACAAAAGTGACCCTAGTGATCTCATCTTTCATAACTGCTTTTCACTGCCTGTTAGCCCTAATGTACACTCCTCATCAGTCATAAATGCACAGCACAGCATACATTTACAGCTCCGCGCTGTGATGTGACAACCGTGCGCATGCACAGGAGTGATGTCATTGCAGCCTAGCCAATCCGGTGGCTGAACAGTTTGAACCCGGAAGGAAAATAGGGAGAAGATGGATGCGCCCGTGACCAGCAGGAGCGCTAGAGGGGATGGTATGACAGGTACCATAAGTCAACCATAATACGGGGTAATATTGTGTGCATACTAGCACATTCTGGCTAACCACTCCTGGGGTCCCATTTAAAAATAAGTTGCAGAGTTTTATTACACTTTAAAGGATAATTGCAGATTTAGTAAAGTCATCCTTTAAAAGTTCCCTCCCAGTGTTGTCTGTCGTAAGGCCATTGATTGGGGGCCAAGCATTGCTATGCTTTAACAACCAACCTCATCTCAGAAAACTGTATACCCTAAAACCCTGACCCTAAGGAGGTAGCTGCTGCTACCAGTGCAAACGGATATGCATGAAGTGACAGCACTGAGATGCCAGCACCAAGGGCTATGGTTCTTTAGGATCTACATCACTTTGCATACTAGCTACTAAAATTGAGTTCATTATGAGTTCATTAGTTTCTTCTCAGGAGTTTTTGTCATTTCTAGATGTAATGCTGGTGAGTTTAAACTTTTACAGCTAACATTTCACCTTCGCATTTCATTAGGTTATCCTAGGCTCCATGTACCATGACCTGTGTTGGGTTTTGAACGCTTTCATGAACCATACAAATAAAATATGAACAAATAGTATGCCTTAGAAAATGCTTTCCATAATCATTGTCTACAGTGGATTATAATCAGTATTTACAGTTTAAAATCTTATACTCTATCCATTGATTTAACTTTGCCTTTCATAAGATAGTATACACCAACATAAAATATGGAAGCAACTATATGTTAACATGCCAGTGCATCTGATTTTTGTTATAACATGATCAATCTTAATTTGTGTATTGTTGTGATTGAGTGATTTGGTGCTGGATTGTTTAAAACATCTTAAAATATACTGTATATATTCTATAATATTTACAAACTTAAGAACATTGATCTAAATATGAATGCCCATAGTTTCTAACAACAGAGCTGTTTAGATCACTAGACATAACCTTTAATGATTTTTAATACTCTAACCTTGGGAGTGCTGCCAGTCTGCTAATTTTCTTTACCCTATGTACTGTCCATCCGCTATAAGATCAGTAAGAGTCATTTAGAGGAGTGCTCTCTGTACCCGTCTCCACCATTGACAGCTATTACCCACTAAGGATTAGCTGTGGCTTCTAATGTTTGGATTCTTCCATATCTATGACTTGTAAAGGTAGGGAGACCCCATTATTAGTGTTTGGCTTATTTGTGCTGCTTATCTAAAATTAATTTGGCTTTAAGTGGTCATTTTAAAATGCAAATAGTCCTTAAAAGTTTTTTCCCTTAAAAATATGATCTACTGTATATATGGTAAAATCTGTAGTTTCTTCAAATACTCAGTGGAAAATAGTCTATGCAGAACCCCAAGCAATGTGATGGTTTAAAACGTGTATAAATAATTTATAACTTGTTTCAAAACTCTGCTGCAATCTTTCAAGCACAAATGAAACCGTAATGATTACCAAGGTTCTGTAGGCATGGCTGTCAAATTAGGGTGCCCGGGAAATATTCTGAATGCCCATTAAGTGCATGCTGGTGCCATCAGAGTGCTGATTGGCTCAGTTTAGTGAAGGGTTGCTTGTTGTGCATCTCGCTGCAGTAAAAAGAACTGTACAAAATGGCAGTTGATTTGCTAGTTTGACATCAAAGCCTTTGTGCTGTTGGAAGCCACTCCTGAGTGGCTACTACCTTGACATTGGCACTAACACTGAAGATTGGGACATGAGCCACATAGATACGTCTTCTCTTCTTCCACACTATGGTCATTATATAGACAATCATTACCAGTTGTGGCTAGCAAAACCATTGGTAAATGCCAAACGTGGCTGATTGTAGAAATACTGGATTCTACTTAGACTACCACATCTTAAATCTAGTATCCAGCATTGAGTGACACTCCTCTTTAATAATTAATACTCCATAGTGGACAGGTTTGCCTTGTGCTAAATAACTTATTCATACAGCTGTGTTTGAGAGTTAAATGATGTAATTTGTAACGGATGATGGATTTAGATATAATTATCCTATATCTGCTGTAAAAATAAAATCAGCTTTATTGTGAATAATGATAGCAAGATCTTGATTACTACTGACACAAGCTAATTATTGAAAAGACTTTGGTCCCCATGGTAGCAATTTATTTTTCTTTGTTAATTAAGCCCCCCAACCCCACTTTTTCCCATATTTTGAATAATTTGGCACTATATCAGCCCTAACCTCCTCAAAAAATAAAGCACACATCCACTCTCTGTCTTTTAGCTGGTCTCTTTCTGCTGTGTTTTTTTTTTTTTATATATTGCATCTAAAACTTGCATGAAAAAAGTTGACAAAAACAGAACTGAAATATTTCAAGCAATTACATATGTATATTAAACAAAAACACACACTTAAGACACACAGGAGTCACATACCTCAGCAACAGATAGTCCTAAAAGCTGCAGTGAGCCACAATTACAACAGTCACTGAATCGGTAGTCCATATGGCTGTAAACAAGAACCTGCTATTTATATCAGATCAAGAATGTAATATCAAAATGTATATTGATCACATTTTATCATTAAAAAAAAATATTTTCTTTGACGGCGAAAGATTTAATCCAGTGGTGTTGGTTGCCCTCTTGTGGTTTTCCTGGTCATTGCTGTAGAGCTCAGGTTAATCAGCCCCTTCCTTTGTCATAAGCATTAACCATTCTCTTGATGTGAAACAGTTTTTTTCGGAGCTGTTTGGTTTCACTCTTCTTTGTTTGGTAATCAGGAGTCTAGATAATAAAGAGGAAATTGTTAATAGGCAGGTTTCAGAGTGCACCACTTGAGGGATTACAAACCAACAACTGCAAGTTTTATGAAAGAATATAGGACAAGCTCAGATGACAATCATGATAGATAATATCAAAATTATAGGTACCCACGTCCCAGTATAATGAATAGAGAATCAGGAAAGAGAAGGGGCAGCAAGAGAGGGACTTTCTAGCGGGGTACCGTCATATGACCAATATGAGAATACGCTTATATAAAACAAATAGTTTATTAACAAATCACATTAAAAACATCCACTGTAAAGCATTACAGAGGTAACAGTATATATAAAAACAAAACACATAAAGGGGTGCAAGCCAAATAGTAGCATATATTGTGTAGTCACACACAGTATCGCGTCCTACATATGGATGGGTAGAAACTTCTACAGATCCTAAACCAACCCAAAGGGTTGTGCTGGTTTTTTGTAGTGACCGATGATACCCAAAACTTAGCCCGACATGTTTCGCGGCAGAAAAGCCGCTTCCTCAGGGGTAGTTGAGGGTTTTTTTGTGCATCACTAGAGCTACTAGAAAAAGGAAAGAAAAGTAAGCAACAGTCATATATATTGCAATGCATAGTATAAATCATAATTACACATAGAATAATAATTGTCGCATCAAATACCAAAAAACAACAGTCAGGAGATACTCTCCACGTACAACCCACCTGTGGGGTGTGCAAATCACAGTTCGGCGACTATGTAGCAGACTATAAGGTAGGCATTCCCCCCTGCAAGTTTTAAAAAGTGTAAATATCCTGAATACTAGTTCAAGTTTGTAGTAATGATGGTGGAGAATGTGACAATCATTCTCACCTGCCGTCATTCAATCATCTTGTATACAAAATGCATTTTGTTTTATGAGTGCGAGCGAACCACATAGCCTTCACTGTATGCATTATACCAGGGGTATCAAACTCAATTTTATTGCGGGGCACATCAGCATTATGGTTGCCCTCAAAGAGCTGGTTGCATTTGTAAGACTATGTATGGAGAGTTCATATAGAGTGCAGAGTTCAGGAGTGCTTAACGTACATAGTGTAGGGTTTAGGGGTATGCTACATACAAAGTGCAGGGTTCAGGAGTATGCTATGTACAGAGCGCAGAGTTCAGAAATACACTACGTACAGAGTTCAGGGGTGCGCTGTGTACAGGGTGCAGGGTTGAGGAGCGAGCTACATACAGAATGCAGGGTTCAGCTCTCTTTTACAGGCTGTCCACATCTCACTTCCACCTCTCTTCCTCCGCTCTGACCTCTGCACCACTCTCCCCCATCCCTCACCTCTGTACACATCTTCCCCCCCCCCCCAATGCTTTTCTCACATCTTAAGCCCCTGACCCAGCTCTAGTACCTCTCGGTAGTGCAGGCTCCGCCTCTCTCACTTGCAGCGAGATCATGGATTGGCATCTGTTCCCGTCGTGAGTGCATATAGGGCAAGCAGGGATCTGTGACAGCCGTGAGCTGTCCTCGTAAACACAGAAGGCTTTTCTGTTTATAAGTGATAGTGGTGAGCAGGAAGCAGAGGGCAAAAGATGGAGGTTGCGTAACTGAGTTCTGACACAATTAAATTGAAAAAAGCCCTGGGTGCAAGGGCACATAAAATGGCCATGCAGGCCGGATTCGCCCAGCGGGCCTTGTATTTGACACATATGTATTATACAATTGCTGGAACTGGAACTATTGGAGGCGGAAGTTCGGCATTCACTTTACTGTCAGGGTTGAATTAAACTGACAGTTTTACCTATTGCAGCACATCATGGGACACACAAAATTAGATGTGATTTAATAGTACATAGCAAATGTGCAAAAATTATTTTTTCCCCTGGCGTTCAGCTTTAAATATAAAATAGTAATCCAGCACCAAGCATAAAATACTGTATATAACTGTAACACAATTCCCAGCCGTTTTGCTGGATATGGGTCCCCCTGGGTTACCGCTAGCAACAACAGCACATTTAAGCATGTTTCTCAAAGTGTGAGCACTGAGACAATGACCAGTCCAGTATCTTTGGGTTTTTGTATTTATTTGGTAACTTGGATAGGAGAAGGGATGAGTGGGATACTCCTTTGGCTCAACTATGCACAAATTGCTAGAGACAATTGAAAAATGCCGATTGGCGCTGACTTGACGCTGGCTGAATGCCGGTCAACGCCGATTAACGCTGGTTAACGCTGGCCTGCTGCCTGTTAACGCTGAACTCACTTCTGACTGCTTTCCTGAATGAAGAAGTCCTCTTTAAGCTCCCTTAAGCACTCCTTGCTGAGGTAGCTACTTGTATACACTGCTGCACTGCTGAACACTTTAGGGCCTGCACCAGCGCCCCCTTTCACTCTTTTATCTTTAGGGTTTAGACATAGTCACCCCCTTTTCTAAGCCTTCTCTACTGGTTAGCTGGCTAACGCATCCCTTTGATCTTCTGGAGTGGTCCCCTCTCCTAGGCAGACCCCTGGGCAGTTTCAAGTACTCACAACACTGTTTTTCCCCGAAACTTCTGCCCAGCAGCTCCACTCAGTCCACAGCACTTTGGATCCCTCTCTGCAGCCCAGCTCAACCTTCGTCCTCTAGGCCGACTGCCCAGGACACCTTTTCTAGCTCTGTCAGGAGGAAAGACAGCCGTCAGCCTCCGCCCGGGACTCTGCTTTCCACCAAAGACGCCCTGTCACATGCTCCCCTCAGACTTATAACTCATCCCAGGGTGCATTGCGGCAAACTCCGCCCACTGAGATAGCTATAAGCCCTGGTGTGCTATTGACTAGGTTTCCTCCACTCTCCAATAAGAGCCCTCTTGGGGAGACTCCCCAAACTCAGTGGGGAGACTCCCCAAACTCAACAGATCACACCTGGAAGCATGTGACAGCCTAACTAAATGATCAGGCCCCTCTGATATGCAGACAGGGCCACATATATGCTCTTTCCTAGCACCTACCTAGGAGGGTGCTACATAACATTTTTTAGTTATTGTAAATTATCTTTTGGGGTAAATGTGTGAAACACAGAAAATAACAATATAGAGAATGTATATACCGTGTATCAAATCAAAACCAAAGAAATGTGTAATGTACCACAATGTACTTATTGTGTATTCCAGGTGAAAGAGAAGGTTACTGATTCAGGCCTCATGTACACTAGACGTTTGAAAACCTCTTCTGGATGCTTGAACTTGACAGCAGGTGAACGAAGTTAACTGCTTGCCGACCAGACGCCGTAGTTTTACTGCGGCAGGTTGGCTCTGTTCCGCAAAATTACGTATCTGTACGTCACTTCGCGGGACCGCTAGTGGGGGCACGTGCCGATTGGCCACAGGAGGAGCCAATCAGTGGGTCCAGAGGCCGCGATGCCTGCCAGGCACCCGTGATCGCTCCCCATTGTAAACACGGCAGACCGCTGTTCTGTTAGTAATGTACACAGGGATCCTGTGTTCCTCCTATTTAGGAAAACAGGTCTCTGTGTTCATTCAGCAAGCCCATCCCCCCACACAGTTAGAAAGCACCCCCTAGGGACACATTTAACCTTTTGATCGCCCCTGGTGTTAACCCCTTCCCTGCCAGTGTCAGTACAGTAACAGTGCATATTTTTAGCACTGATTACTGTAATAATGTCACTGGTCCCCCCAAAGTGTCAAAAATGTCAGTTAGGTGTCCGATCTGTCCGCCGCAATGTCGCAGTCCCGTTAAAAATCACTGATCACTGCCATTACTAGTATAAAATAAATAAATAAAAATTACATAAATCGTTCCCCTAGTTTGTAGACGCGATAACTTTTGCGCAAACTAAACAATATACACTTATTGGGATTTTTTTTTACCAAAAATATCTAGCAGAATACAAATTGGCCTAAAATGATGAAAACATTTGATTTTTAAATTTTTTTTATTGGGAATGTTATATAGCAGAAAGTAAAAAATATATTTTTTTGTTTCAGAATTGTCACTCTAAGAATTGTCACTCTTTTTTTGTTTTCAGAATTGTCGCTCTTTTTTTGTTTATAGCGCAAAAAATAAAAATCACAGAGGAAATCAATCAAATTTGGGTACAGCGTCGCACAACCGTGCAATTGTCAGTTAAATCAAAGCAGTGCCGTATCGCAAAAAATGGCCTGGTCATTAAGGGGAAAAAACCTGCCGGTCCAGAAATAGTTTCACTCAGTTTGACCACTTTTACATGCCAAGTTTACTGGCGTTTCTCTCTCTCCCCCTCTCTCCCTCCCCATTTCAAATGGTCAGCAATGTTTTCCTATTACAAACGCCTAAAAATGAAAACCCCTATAGAAGTTTCTACCGCGTTTAGAAACGTTTGCATGCTGTTCAAAGCATTTGGCGTTTGAAATGCCTATAAACTTCCGTCCTGAATGCATTTTTTTTGCTTTCAAGAAAATGCCTCTGAACGCAACTGCCTCTAAACGCCTATAAAAAACTCAGTGTACATGGACAGATAGGTCAACATAGAGGAGAGTTCAGGGGCAGCTGAAAAACATGACCAACTGATCCTAAACGTGCGTTTATCAGCAGCAGTGTACATGGGGCCTTAGCCTCAAGACTACAACCATTTGTACAAATAATGTATAGTATACGGGCTAAAAAAAAATTATGGGCCATATATTAAACCTGGAAACAATTTAGTTGGTATGAAATTTCTTCAAAGCTAATAAAGCAAAACATAATAGGATTTTTATTTATACTAACTGTAAAATCTGGACAGTGTCCAGTCTGATATAATCCCTCCAACTCTCCACATGCCTCAGTTTGTAGAAAAGCAGTAATAGGAGTAAGCTCATAAAACACAGAGGGGTGAAATACATGTCCTTTAATGAACTATAAAAAGATAGATTTTATGGCAAGTACAAAAATTCAGTTTTATTTCTGGTTCGTTATTCGACACAAGATTCAAGATGATATGGATTTCCAAAAGCAGGCCAACTGAGGGGCGGGCAGCAGTATAAAAATACCAACATGCCCATATAACGAAATCACAAAACTAGGGGTGCCTGAATGACTCTACACACCCAAAGCTTGCATCAGATGAGTTTTAAACCTCTACATGTTAACACTTAGAAAACATATCAACAGAAGATTAGGTGGCAGTCCTGCAAGTCTGGGAAACCATTACCCGATGCTGAAAAGATCAAGAGGTACTCACAGATCTAATAGATTGGGGCAGGATCTGGGCAGATAGACGGGAGAACAATGTTCTTACTGAGATGAAAGACCGAAACTATCTTTGGAGCAAGGCTTCTAGGTCTCAATACCACTTTATTTTTGCGTAAGACCATGAAAGATTGTATTAATATGTCTTATGATATTTCAGATATATATTTCAGTTTATGCCCATCCTGTGATGAAATGTGGGCCCTTGCATTTACATATTAACGAGCTAAGACTGAAAACCATTCATCCACCTTGGTCAGCAGACAGCTATGTTTTGCATTTAGACGACATGTTAAACCACCTGTCCATTCATTCATTTGAACACTTGTCAGTTGGATACTTAGCATTTAGATTACAAGACATGTTCCATAGACAATTGACAATTGCTTACATTAACACAGACAAGCTGAAAAAAGATGGACCGACTCTACAACAAAACACCTCATATTGACACAAATGCATAGGGAAACAAAAGCCTTTCATGTACAGTTTATGTGAGATATGTCATATTGTTAAATCATGACTTGTAACCAGTTTCAAGTAGTTTCTGCTGCCGAAATATCCTTTAAATGGGAGCACGAAACTTGAAATAAACAGTTGTGACTGCATGAAGTTTGAGTGCTGTGTGTCCTCATAACTCCCAGCTGGATGGAGGGGAAATTCATTATCTATTGGGAGGTTAGCAACTGAAGGGCTGTAATATCATCGTGATTGCCTCCTGACGAGAATTGAGCTAACAGACCAGAATGAGTTCTTTACAAGAGAAAGCTGCCATCCCACACACATACGAATTGCAGAGGCGATGGCAACAAGGAAAGCAACCTTGTGAGTATGGGTAGAAAGTGAAATATCTCTGAAGAGCTGACAAATTCAAATCTAACAGAGTCACAGGTGGTTGCACAGGGAAAACTACACACCCCTAGGAAAACTAGGCACCCTGTACAAAAGTCTTAACCAAGCAATGGGAAGCTAGTCATCTTTTAAATAAGACTGCAAGAGCTGAGATTTTCCCCTTGATGGTACCCAGGTCCAAATCCAGAGCTGTTTGCTAAAAGGTCAGGAATTGTCTCACTGAGTTATTCCTGGGGTAAAATGTTTCATGCACAATGCTAAATATGCTTTCCATGTGGAATGGCAGATGTTACAGGTGGTAGAATTCCTAGCTGTTAACAATGTAAGAATTACCGAACCAGAGAGTCCCATGTCTCTCAAAACCTGAGTTTCTACATCCTTCCATAAAAGCTAGTGACCAATGCGTGGTGGTAAACTGGTCCTTGAGATAAAAAATCTAGTCAATCTGGAAGACCTCACATGGTGTCTGTCAGCAGATTGATAAGGTGGGAAGAACATATCCACCTGGGCCATTTTTAGAGCTACAGTATGAGAATCACTGAAATGCCATCTTGATCCTGCAGAGTAGACCAGGAAGGAGTTTCAGAGGAAGAAAAGCATACATCAGGTTGTACCGATCCCAATGAGCCACCAGAGTATCCCCTGCTACCCCCAGAGGACCTCTACACCTAGAGATAAACCTGTCCAGTTTTTTGTCGAACCTACAGTGGATGTAAAAAGTCTATACACCCCTGTTAAAATGTCAGGTTTCGGTGATGTAAAAAAATGAGACAAAGATAAATCATTTAAGACATTTTTCCACCTTTATTGTAACCTATAAACTGTATAACTATCTTTTAGGTGGAGGGAAGTAAAAATTAAAAAAAAAAATAATAATATGGTTGCATAAGTGTGCACACCCTTAAACTAATACTTTGTTAAAGCACCTTTTGATTTTATCACAGCAGTCTTTTTGGGTATGAGTATCAGCATGGCACATCTTGACACTCCAAATCTGTCAGATTGCAAGGGCATCTCCTGTGCACAGCCCTCTTCAGATCACCCCACAGATTCTCTCGTTCAAAATATTTTATTATTTTAAGAGAAGAGAACAGATACAACCGGGGTTGCATACAATAGCACACAAAACAGTTGTACATAACAAAAGGTTATATGGGGGTACAAAATCATGACCAACAAATGCAAAACGTGTATTAATACAAAGAAGTGAAGCCCCTGCGGGATTGGAAGGTGAGGGGTTCAAGGCCATGGTCTCCTCCCGATCATCCCTAATGGGATTAATCTGTGACAGGGAGAGAGACAGGCGTCAAGACTTACCAGCTTTCAATCTAACCATCTATGGTAACTGTTTAATGCGCAGGTTGAACGCTTCCTGCAAGAAAGGGTCAAGAGAATTGTTCAAACGGATTTTAACTGTAAAAAGTTATCAATATTTGTAGGAAATCTAGCCCTATGGCTTTTGTAATATAGGCCACTGTAGCAACAGTGTATTGAATATAGATAAAACAACATAAAAAAAGGGAGGAGGTGGGGCCATTCCAAAAGGTTTATCTTCTTCTGGTGAAGCCATTCCTTTGTTAATTTAGATGTATGCTTCGGGTCGTTTTCTGCTGAAAAATGATGCTGTCATCACCATGCTTCACTGTGGATGTGGTGTTCTTTTGGTGATGTGCAGTGTTGTTTTTGTGCTAAACATATCTTTTGGAATTATGGCCAAAAAGTTCAACCTTGGTTTCATCAGACCATAACACATTTTCCCACATGCTTTTGGGAGACTTCAGATGTGTTTTTGCAAAATTTAGCCAGGCTTGGATGTTTTTCTTTGTAAGAAAAGGCTTCCGTCTTGCCACTATACCCCATAGCCCAGAAATATGAAGAACATGGGAGATTGTTATCACATGTACCAGACAACCAGTACTTGCCTGATATTCCTGCAGCTCCTTAAATGTTGCTGTAGGCCTCTTGGTTGCCTCCCTGACCATTTTTCTTCTTGTCTTTTCATCAATTTTGGAGGGACCTCCAGTTCTTGGTAATGTCACTGTTGTGCCCTATTTTCTCCATTTGATGATGACTGTCTTCACTGTGTTCTATGGGATATGTAATGCCTTGGAAATTCTTTTGTAACTTTCTCCTGACTGATACCATTTAACAATGTGATCCCTCTTATGCTTTGGAAGTCCTCTGCGGACCATCACTTTTGCTGTAGGACGCAACTAAGAAAATGTCAGGAAAGGCCTACTAGAACAGCTGAACTTAAATTCGGGTAATCAGAGGCACTTTAAATGATGGCAGGTGCGTACTGACTCATATTTAACATGAGTTTGAATGTGACTGCTTATTTCTGAACACAGGTACACCCCCAGTTATAAATGAGTGTGCACACTTATGCAACCACATTATTTTAGTTTTTTATTTTTACTTCCCCTCTAAAAGATTTCAGTTTGTTTTTTAATTGAGTTGTACAGTTTATAGGTCACATTAAAGGTGTAAAAAGTTCTAAAATGATTTACCTTTGTCTCATTTTTTTAAATCCCAGAAACCTGACATTTTAACATTATATTCACTGTATAGGCCAGAAGTCCCATTTCTGATGCCCCCAACCTGTGACACAGGTTCTGGAACACCTCTGAGTTTAGAGACCCTCCCTGGGTCAATGCACTGCTGGCTGAGGTAGTCTGCCTGCCATTTGTCTACTCTTGGGATGTAAATGGCTAACAAGGCTGAAACGTGAAGTTCAGCCCAGGACAGAATCCTTTCTACCTCTCTGCAGCAAGACTTCTGGTTCTTTCTTGACAGTTGATTTATATCACTGTGACATTGTCTGACTAAATCTGGGGCTCTAGTAGGGAGGTCCAGGATTGTAGGGAGAACCAAATTGCTTTGAGATCCAGAATTTTGATCAGGAGGCAGGAATACCCCGGTGTTCAAGTTCTCTGCACCAACAAGGTGTCTAGGACTCCTCTTCAGACCTTCATGCAGGCATACATTATTAGCATCTTTCAAGACATCGGGACACAGGATCTTACCCAACTTGCAAGCCCCATTCCAGAGCCACGAAAGTGACTTGCCTGGTGCTCGCTGTTATCTAGAGATGAAAGAATGTTGAGTTGAAGAGGTCTAGAGTGGAACTGTGCAAATGGAACCATCTAAAAACAGGCTACCATCAAGCTTAGAATTCTCAGGCGTAATCGAAGAGTTTGACTGCTCTTGGTCTGTAGTATCTGGAAGTGGAGAGTCAAAGGTTTTTTTTTTCGATGTAAAAAACTGGCTTTAGCCATTTTTAGGATTAGACCCAGATACTCTAAGTGATGTGTTAGCTTCAACACAGACTTCTAAAGGTTCGGGATCCAATCAGATCAAATGACATTGTTGGTCAGGAGCTGTGCTGACTGTCTCCTCAATGGGACATCATCCAGATTTCCTATAATCAGAATTTCTGGGAGTATAGCAAGGCTAGTATGGCAGCCAGTAGCATTGAGTAGCTTTGTGAACAGTCAGGATGCAGATGACAGACTAAATGCTAGGGACACAAAATGGTAGTGTTAAGTGCCCACAGCAAAACTGAGGAAGCCTTGATGTGCTGGAAAGATGGGGTCATTGGGGTTAAACTGGGCCCCTGGCATGGGTCTGGTCTTGGAGTTTGAAGCCTGGGAGTAACAAAATTATTCATTTTGGCTTAGGAGGAGGGGCTTAAGTCTTGGACTTTAACTGAGTAAAATAGGTACTTTTACACCCAGTGACATCTTTATGAGGGTGTTTACCATCAAAAAACATGCGTAACAAACTCTTTTGCACTGCTGTTTGGCAGACCTAAGTTTCAACCAAAGATTACTCTGTATATTCACTGATGGAAGACTCATTCGGCAAAAAAGTTGGGAGATATCAAACCTATCTACACAATAGTGTAAGGCAGTCGGCATGCGCTCTACAAATCAATGATCAGTATGGATAGAAACTGATTCAAAAATCCAGGGAGGCTGTGATAGTCCTAGAGCGCTGGGTGCTCGCAAAGGTCCGCAGCCTGAAGATCCATGTAGTAGAAGAAAAGAAGCGGCACTTCCAGCATTCAAAGGAACGAAAATGTATTGTAGATACACAAATCCAACACCTGACGTACAGGACAAAACTCGATCAGCAGACGCGTTTCACACCACGTGCTTATTCATTGCTTAGCAATGAAGCAATGAATAAGCACGTGGTGTGAAACGCGTCTGCTGACCGAGTTTTGTCCTGTATGTCGGGTGTTGGATTTGTGTATCTACAATAAATTTTCATTTCTTTGAATGCTGGAAGTGCCGCTTCTTTTCTTCTACTACATAGAAACTGATTCAGTCCATTCCCCTAAACATTTACAGAATAAGATCACAGCCATGGCAGGTTGCAGCCTGCTAGAGAAAAAAAGAATTTTGAAAGAGTTTAAAAACATTTGCCAGTGGGGTCCTTAACCACTTAAGCCCCGGAAAATTTTACCCCCTTCCTGACCAGGGGGTATTTTGCGATTCGGCACTGCGTGAATTTAACGGACAATTGCGGGGTCGTGCGACGCTGTACCTAAACAAATTTGACGTCCTTTTTTCCCCCACAAACAGAGCTTTCTTTTGGTGGTATTTGATCACCTGTGCGATTTTTTGATCATGCGCTATAAACAAAAAAAGAGCGACAATTTTGCAAAAATAACAATATTTTTCACATTTTTTTTTATATGAAATTCCCCCCCCAAAAAAATGTAAAAATCAAAATTTTTTTAAATTTTTGGCCAATTTGTTTTCTGCTACCTATGTTTGGTAAAAAAAAATCACAATAAGCGTATTTTGATTGGTTTGCGCAAAAGTTATTGCGTTTACTAACTAAGGGAAAGATTTTTGTCATTTTTATTGTTTTTTTTTTTAACGAGTAATGGCGGCGATCTGCGATTTTTTTTTTGCGGGACTGCGACATTGCGGCGGACAGATCGGACCCTTGACTGACATTTTTGACACTTTTGGGGTTACCAGTGACATTACTACAGTAATCAGTGCTATACATATGCATTGTTACTGTAAAAATGACAATGGCAGGGAAGGGGTTAACTTTATTTGAGAAGGAGGGGTTAAGTGTGTCCCTAGGGGCGTGATTCTAACTGTGATTGGATGTGGCTATGTGTGTAACAGCAGAGATCAACGGTCCTACATAGCAGAACCATATGATCTGTGCTGTTACACAGGGGAGAAAGACAGGTGGCTTTGTTTACATTAGCCTCCTGCCTTTCTCCCGGTGTAACCGACAATCGCGAGTGACCAGCGGACATCGGGTCCGCTGGTCACTCGCGCGGGGGGTCTGTGAGCGAGCCTCCAGCGACACGCGCTCGCTCCCTAGAGCCTCACAGGCTAGCGACATAGACCTACGTCACTTTGCCTGTGAGGGGCTGACTGCCGACGTAAATCGTCGTTAGGCAGTCGGCAAGTGGTTAACCAGTTGCCGACCACTCGCCGCACATTTGCGGCAAGTTGGTTTGGCTGCGTGAATTGACGTACTTGTACGTCGCTCACGCTCGCGGGTAGGGGGCGCTCACATGCACGCCCACCGACCCAGCAGTGATTGGATTTGTTCCAGAACCAATGATTTATGGCCTGGACGTGCTGATAGGTTCTGGCAAATTACAGAACGTCCTGTGCCTGTGTAATGTCCACACAGGCACAGGAAATAATGCAATCTCCCCTCCTGGAGCCCTTTATGGGTCCAGCGAGTGAAGAGGGAGCATCTACTGTGAGTTCACAAGCACTACACTGACACCAGTTCACATAGGCACATTTTTCATCCCCTGATCACCCCCTCCCAGTTAACCCTTTCACTCCCGGTCACGGTGTCACTATATACAGTGTACAGGTTTTTTTTTTTTTTTTACTGATCACTGTATTAGTGTCACTGGGGATGTCAGTTAGTGTGAGCAGCAGTTGGTGGCAGTACCCAGATAGGTTTAGGGTACCCACCATATATTCCCTAATAAAGATATAACCCCCTGATCATCCCAGTTAACCCCTTCACTGCCCTGTCACAGTGTCATTATTATAGTGTACAGATCTTTTTTCTGATCACTGTATTAGTGTCACGGGTGGCGTCAGTTAGCATCAATCCAGGATAGCGTCAGATTGCCCAACACATATTCAGTAATACATTTTAACCCTTTGATTGCCAGTGACACACACTAAACACCTCCATTACTAGTATAGTGTCTGAACAGATCAATATCTTTGATAAGATCAGAACTATACTAGCGTCCCCAATAGTTTAGTATAGTGTTCCCAAAATGCAGCGTTAGCAGGATCAGCCCTGACACCTGCCAGCACCTGTGTTTAGCCCCTCTGCACAGCCCCCAAGAAGTGCAGTATCAGCAGATCACTGTCACCTCTGATACACAGCACACAAAAATGCTACGATAGCAGAGTCAGGTCTGATCTCTGCTAGTGCTAGCAGTTAAATTTTTTGGTAGCACTTCAAACAGTCCTTGACAACTAAGTGCTTTTTTACCTGTGAGTCACACTAGGTACCTATAAATTTATTGGCCAAAATGTCCAAACAGAGGTACATTAGTGAAGAGGCCTACACGATGCTGAGCATAACAGATAAGAGCGATGGGGAAGTCTTACTGTCAGAATCAGGCTCAGTATTCAAATCTGTAGAGAGCAGCAACACCCTGACGACAGCTCTGATGATGGAGTAGTGGTCCCTGCTAAGGTCAGGCCCGTTCCCAGGTTGCTGAGGTTCAGCAATCGAATGGTTCTCGTATGCAGTAGAGTGTCGGTACTATTGCCGCTCAACCTTCTGGTAAACTGGCAAGCACCAGTGACCTAGTACATCCTGGTCGTAGACAAACCAGCACTGCAGTAACACTGAAACACGTGACGTGGTGAGTCCTATAAGTGCAGTTCAAGCTGGTGCGGTGGCTAGCACAAGTAGTGTTTCGCAGACACCAAGAATTCAAAGAAAGGCCGTAAAGCCCATAGTGCCCTTACTGATGCGCTTGCAAATCCTGATTGGGATTCCACCACTTCTGCAGCGCCCCTACTTCCCCCAATCACTGGCCAACCCGGAATTCAGGTGGAAACAGACAATTTTACTCCCCTTGGTTTTTATGAGCTGTTTTTCACAGAAGATCTGTACAGATCTATTGTGGACCAAAGCAATTTATATGCCGATCAATAAATTGCCGCAAACCCAAATTTGACCCTTGCCAGAGAATTTGCATGGGAACTTATCACTGTTTCCGAATTTAGAACCTTTCTGGGCCTATCCCTCATCATGGCCATTATTAAAAAGAGTGAGCTGCGGTCATATTGGTCCACTGACCCAATTCATTATATGCCCGTGTTCTCTGCTGCCATGGCCAGGACTAGATGCGAGCAAATCTTGCGGTTCATGCTTTTCAATGACAATGAACTCTGTCATCCTCCGAGTGACCATGGATATCCAGCTCCACAATATTCAACCCCTCGTAAATCACTTCAGCCAAAAATTTGCAGCCTTGTATATGCCCCAACAAGCTGTCTGCATTGATGAGACCCTGATTAAATTTTCTGGCCGCCTTGTTTTCAAACAGTTTCTCCCCAGCAAGCGTGCTAGATATGGGGTCAAGATGTATAAGCTCTGTGATAGGCCAACAGGCTATACATGTAGTTCCTGGATTTACGAGGGAAAATATATCAGTGTAGAGCCCCCGACTGCCCAGACTACATAGGGAGCAGTGGCAAGAATGTTTGGGACCTACCGTAGTTTCACCCTATTTCGGAAAGTCTTACCATTTATATGTGGACAATTATTACTTTTTAGTCACCTTTTTGATTCTGGAATTGGCGCATGTAGCACCATGCAGCCTAAACGCCGGGGCTTGTAGATGTCTGACTTAGACAGGGGGAGAGAGCCTGCTTGATGTGTAATAAATATTGTTTATTACACATTGTTAATGTTTTTATTCTGTCTTGCATTCACGCAGATAAGTCAGTCGAAATTACAACGGAGACTGGTGTTGTTGAGAAGCCCCTCCTGTGTCCACAAATACAACCTTAACATGGGAGGGGTGGACTTCAACAACCACATGATGGAGCTGTACTTAATTGCCTGTAAGCCTAGATGCTGGTACATAAAAGTGTCTGTATACTTATTCCAATTGCCTCTGCTGAACGCTTATGTGCTATACAAAGCATCAGAAAGAATTGGATCCTTCCTAAAATTCCAAGAAGAGATCATTACAGCCATTCTGTTTTTAGAAGTGCTGTGGCCGAAATTCACATTCCAGATGCAGTGAGCCGGCTGCATGAGAAGCATTTTCCGGATGTCCTCCCTGGTACCCCTACCCAAAGAGCACTGCAAAGAAGATGTTGTGTCTGTAGAAAACACGGATTTGGCATGACACCCTCTATTTTTGTCCCTCTTGTCCTGGCCAACCTGGTTTCTACATTGGGGACTGTTTCCGTCGCTACTACAGAATAGTGGAGTATTAGTATAGGGCACGGCACAGTCTAGGGCACACTTTAACACAGGGTCTCGAATAATGTTAGATGGCTATCACATTTTGAGAGACCCTAGCCTGGAACTTTTAGCCCCGGTTCACACTTATGCGAGTGCGGGAAGGCTGTGAATCCGCAGCCTGTTCCCGCATCGCACACGCACCCCCGGCAGTTCACACTGCCATATGCGATACGCTGGGGGTGTCAATGTAATCTTAACGACACCCCCAGTTTGATCGCATATAGCAGTGCGATCGTGCAGTTCGCACAGGATCGGATCGCACAAGTGTGAACCGCTGTGCGATCCGATCCTGATGCGGCTTCCAAAAAGGGTCCCTGTGCGTGTTTGCTGCGGCTGCGGTGCGAATTTAGCCATACAAAATGTATGGCTAAACTCGCACCGCACAGCCGATCGCATGTAATGAAGGAGCAGTGCGCTCCGACATTACATGCGAACCCGGCACTCGCACAAATGTGAACCGGGGCTTAAAGTTTTTGACAGTTACAAGAAAAAAAAAAACAAATAGTTGTTGTTTTATTGAGTTAATTTTCTGTTCTTACTGTTTTATAATATACTGCTATACTGTAATACACTGCTAAACTGTAATGTTTTATTATTACTGTTTTTCGTTGTTAACCATAATTTGCTTTGCAGATACTGCCATTCTACTGTTTTACTGAACTGTATACTATACTGCTAAATTGTAATGTTTTATTGTTACTGTGTTTTTCATTGTTAACCATAGTTTGCTTTGCAGATACCTCCATTCTACTGTTTTACTGAACTGTATACTATACTGCTATATTCTATAAAAATTTTTGGTACTGTGTTTTTCATTGTTAACAATAATTTTTTTACATATACTGCCATTCTACTGTTTTACTGTATTGTATGCTATTATATTGTAATGTTTTATTGTTAACCATTGCTTTGCAGGTACGCCCATCAGCTGTAGCACTGATTTGCTTTCAGCATATACGTAAATCAATGACTGTGGCGCTGTAGGAGGTGAATTCGCTTCCGCAGTTAAAAAAAAGAGCATACAGTTGTGCTCATAAGTTTACATACCCTGGCAGAATTTATGATTTCTTCCCCATTTTTTTGAAAATATGATTGATAACACAAAAGCTTTTCTTTCACTCGTGGTTAGTGTTTGGCTGAGGCCATTTCTTATCAATCAACTGTGTTTTCTCTTTTTAAATTATAATGACAATAGAAACTACCCAAATGACCCTGATCAAAAGTTTACATACCCTGGTGATTTTGGCCTGATAACATGCACACAAGATGACACAAAGGGGTTTGAATGGCTATTAAAGGTAACCATCCTCACCTCTGATCTGTTTGCTTGTAATTAGTGTGTGTGTATAAAAGGTCAATGAGTTTCTGGACTCCTGACAGACCCTTGCATCTTTCATCCAGTGCTCCACTGACGTTTCTGGATTCTGAGTCATGGGGAAAGCAAAAGAATTGTCAAAGGATCTGCAGGAAAAGGTAGTTGAACTGTATAAAACAGGAAAGGGATATAAAGCAGTGTTCAAACTCTAATCAAGAAGTTTGAAAAATGAGGGGTTCTGTTGAAACCAAACCACGGTCGGGTAGACCAACTAAAATTTCAGCCACAAGTGCCAGGAAAATGGGTTGCATGATCGGGTTGCCAGAAGAAAGCCATTACTAAGCAAATGCCACAAAATATCCCGCTTACAATACGCCAAACAGCACAGAGACAAGCCTCAAACCTTCTGGCACAAAGTCATTTGGAGTGATGAGACCAAAATTGAGCTTTTTGGCCACAACCATAAACGCTACATTTGGAGAGGAGTCAACAAGGCCTATGATGAAAGGTACACCATTCCTACTGTGAAACAAGGAGGTAGATCACTGATGTTTTGGGGATGTGTGAGCTACAAAGCCACGGGAAATTTGGTCAGAATTTATGGCAAGATGAATGCAGTATGTTATCAAAAAATACTGGAGGAAAATTTTTAGCATGGGCCTTCATTTGACATTCCAACATGGCAATGATCCTCATTCCTCAAGATCCTCTGTCATTGGCTACAGCAGAATAAAGTGAAGGTTCTGGAGTAGCCATCTCAGTCTCCTGACCTCGATATCATTGAGCCACTCTGGAGAGATCTCAAACGTGCAGTTCATGCAAGACAGCCCAAGACTTTACAGGAACTGGAGGCTTTTTGCCAGTAAGAATGGGCAGCTTTACCATCGGAGAAGATAAAGAGCCTAATCCACAAATACCACAAAATACTTCAAGCTGTCATTGATGTTAAAGGGTGCAATACACGGTATTAAGAACTGGGGTATGTAAACTTTTGATCAGGGTCATTTGGGTAGTTTCTGTTTTCATTATGATGTAAAAAGAGTAAACACAGTTGATTGATAATAAATGGCTTCAGCCAAACACTAACCATGAGTGAAAGAAAAGTTTTTGTGTTATCATTCATATTCTCTGAAAAAAGGCCAGGAAATCATAAATTCTGCCAGGGTATGTAAACTTATGAGCACAATTGTATATGGCAAAACATAGGGGATGGGGTGGACACAGAGGGCAGATCTCCCCTATGCTTCGCCATATATTTTTTACACTTTGCTTGGCAGAGATTTCCTCATCCACATCGCTCGTTTGAATTGAGGAATCTGTCATGTTCTTTTTTTTTTTTTCTGGGCTGAACAAAAAAAAAAAAAAAAAGAACATTGCATGTATGCCCATCATTAGAAGAAGGTAGATGCTGGGAGGTCTAATGGTGGGCATACCACACACTTTCTGGCAGAGATTTCTTCATCTACAAAGGTCAACAAAACTTACAATATATGCCCAACAAGGACCAGCACCGTACTGGTACGTCACTGGACTTTGAGTGGTCATACCGGGATGATACCTGCAGGTTTAGGCATCACCTTGGTATCGTTTTTTACAGCCAGCGGTCGGCTTCAATAGCAATCCTAGTGGCTAATTAGCAGTTAAGCTGCTTTTACAAGCAGGGGGAGGGCCACTGAGCTGACCAGAACCACCTCTTGAGGGAGTATATTCAACATTTTCACAGCTCTTACTGTGAAGAAATCTTTCCATATTTAGAGATTAAATCTCTTTTCCTCTAGACATAAAGAGTGCCCCCTTGTCCTCTGTGATGACCTTAAAGTGAATAACTCAACACCAAGTTCACTATATGGACCCCTTATGTATTTATACATGTTGATCATATCCCCCCTTAATCTCCTCTTCTCAAGAAAGAATAAATTCAGTTCCTCTAATCTTTTCTCATAGCTGAGCTCCTCAATGCCTCTTATCAGTTTGGTTGCCCTTCTCTGCACTTTCTCCAGTTCCCCCGATAGCCTTTTTGAGAACTGGTGTGCAAAACTGAACTGCATATTCCAGATGAGGTCTTACTAATAATTTGTACAGGGGCAAAATTATATCTCTTTCTCTTTCTGCAGTCAATGCATCTCCTAATACAAGAAAGGACTTTGCTTGCTTTGGAAACCGCAGCTTACCATTTCATTCTATTATTAAGCTTATGGTCTACCAGACCACCCAAATCCTTCTCCACTATGGTCTCCCCCAGTTCTACTCCCCCTAGTATGTATGATGCATGCATATTCTTAGCCCCCAAGTGCATAACTTTACATTTATCAACATTAAACCTCATTTGCCACATAGTTGCCCAATTAAACAGTGCAGTTGTACAACTGTTAATGATATTTGTTTTAGCAGAGGTAGTGTTTGCATTATTCAGTTTGCTTGAGAGAAACTTTAGGAAGACGGGTAAACACAAAGTTTAATTTGCACAGGATTCGAAAATTGTGTTCAGTCTCTCTTGTAAATAACAATATCACTCTTGTTTCTGGGTTCAGCCTTGAGACCCCTGGTTTACCAGGTTGCTTACCAGACATAGATAATGAAATGATTAATATGTAGGCCTGGTAGCCTAAATGGATAAAATATTTTTCTTTCTTATTTTTGGAGGGGATGGCTGCTCTTTTGAGGACTCACTGTTTCTGCATATAGCATTATCACATGTGTGAATGCACAGGAACAAACAAAAATGGACATGTAGCATTCTTCACTGGTTGGTACAAGTGCTGTGGTGTGCTTCTATGGGTCTGTGTCAGACCTGCATTGTCATTGGGTTTGGTATTAAAAATGAATGGTACTGCATTAATGGTCATGCACAAAACCTACATCTGTGCTCATTACCACATTGCACTCAATCAACAAGGTGTGTTTCAGACCTAACAGTTTTTTACATTGTTAATTTAGTGTTCCATCTATGTGCCTTTGTGACTGCTTCCTGTTCCTACATCAGACACTGTACAGTAGAGGCAGTGGCAGTTCAAGATGTTGTATCACTTTCTGAACTTGGAATTAGGCACTGTAAAGCTTCAACTTACTTGCAGGTTGCTGTAGCTGCAGAAACTGACGCATTTATGTGTTACACTACCACACCAAAGGAACAAGGCATGTATGGAGCAGGACTGTGGGACTGAATGGAAGAACTCTTGGTCCTCCAGAGTACCAGCATGACACACAGCGCTGTATTTTGGCCTAGGCTGACAAGGCCCAGGCCTAGGGTGGCACTTTGCAGGGGGCAGCAAAAAAGCTGCAACCTGCACAAAAAAAAAAAAAAGCAGCCTCCTCTTGGCTCCTGCACGAAAAGGGTCCCTGCCGGCTTGCCCTACACCTTTAGTATAGTGCCAGTGTTATGGGGTGAGTTGGGCCGGAGGGCAGGGTCCAGGAGGCAAGTCAGTCTGGCAGCCCTAGAAAGCTGTCACACTGCTACCTGCCGGTATGACAATACCAGCCAGTGAGGACATTAGGACAGACCACAGGCGAGCATACTGAATTGCATCATATACAATTAAGAATTAAGACTGGATTAGTAAGATTACTCCTTTCTTTTAGGATATTTGGACTTGTGTTTGCTGCCACTGATTATTTCACTTATTTATATAATGACTATGGACTTCCTAGTCATTATACAAATAAGTGAAATAATCCTATGATTACAATCAGTGGCAACAAACACAAGTCCAAATTTCTTAAAAGAGAGGAGTAATCATACTAATCCCGTGACATGAGGCTGTACTATTGGGCACTGATAAGGCTGCACTGATGGCCACTGATGAGGTGGCACTAATAAGCTGCACTGATAGGGCTGCACTGATAAGGCAGCACTGATATGCTGCACTGATGGGCACTGATGTGCGCTAATAGGCTGCACCGATGGGCACTAATATGCTGCTCTGATGGCCACTGATTAGGCAGCAGTGGTGCATACTGATAAACTGCACTGATGGGCACTAATGAGGCAGCAATGATAAGGCAGCACTGATATGCTGCACGGATGAGCACTGATGAGGCTGCACCGATGGGCACGAGGCAGCACTGATAAGCTTCACTGCTGGAGCTGCACTGATATGCTGCCCTGATGGGCCATATGTTTCACTGATGGGCACACTGATGGCCACTGATGAGGCTGTGCTGATTACCTCTGATGAGATGGCACTGAGACGCTGCACTGATAAGGCAGCACTGATGGGCACTGATATGATGCACTGGTGGCCACTGATGGGGCTGTACTGATGGCCTCTGATGAGGCCGCACTGATATGCTGTACTGATGAGGCTGCACTGATGGGCAGTACTGAGGCTGCACTGATGGGCGCTGATGAGGCTGAACTTATGGGCACTGATAGACTGTGGTTGTAGTCTGTGGTTTACAGATGACAGGGCGGGTCATAAACAGGAAGGGGTGTGGCCTTTACAGGAAGGGGTGGGTCATATTTAAATTAGGGGGTGCCCAAGTTTAGTCAGGCCTAGGGCAGCGCAAAACCTAAATACACCACTGATGACACAGCAGCTTTTCATGCCCTAACATGAGGACAGATTTTTGCACATATAGGGAATTCATCCAGGACCTGGCTGCCTAACATTCAATGGCAAAAGGAACGTGTCACAACTTTACATTTTCAAACCTTGTTTAAGAAAAAAATGTTTATATCTTATCTACATCTAAAACCTAATTGATACAGAAGAAGGCAAAAAAATAATATTTTATGGCTCATTTACATTTGTGTAAAAAGGACATTTGTCTTCAAAGGACATTTGACAGACCATGAGAAGACATAATGTCACCTCCTCACTGCCGTTTTAACCCTTAAAACACACCACTGCATGTGGTTTTGGCACAACCCAATTCAGTACTGCCCCCAAGCATGACAGTGGGAATATATTGTGCCTTGCCACGATAAGCAGCAAAGATTCTTCAACATGACAGAGCGAGTCCAGCTGAGTTAGACTGACTACTTCTATCGGGCCTCTTAAATGGATTCTAAATGGGCTTTAATGGAAGCAGTCATTTCTGTGCCATTTGCGCCAAATAATACTGCCTGAACTTAGTGTGCCCCAAAACTGGTGTACAGAAAATGGCTACTTGCCTCAAATCCTAATTGTGCACATTTTACATTGTGACATCATCCCTTTAGTAGGGAATATAATCACTAGGAATGTTTGATCCGACATGAAAGTGAGCCACTTACTCTTTTAAGGTCTTTGAGTCTGTTGTACTCCTCTGCCACCCCCTGCAATCACAAACACAAAGTAGAAAAGGTGAAGATAACAAGAGATTAGGATAGCAATTATACAGAGGTTTGTAACATCTCATATTCATAATCATAATTACTGTATAGGAGCAAAGCTAATTCAGATTTATGCACATTTAAAATGTCTGCCCTTGTTCTTCAGTTGAACAGTTTTCACTGTAATATTGGAGTGAAATGTTCTATGGTGCACTCCGAAACCCCTAATGGAGCAGTTTAGGTGCATTTTTTTAAAGGCTGTAGTCTCAGGTGTCCTCTTAGGATGCTTACCACAGCACCTAAACTGCATTTTGAAAGCCACAGGTCTTTTTAAATGTTTCATTTCTAAATAAAGTATTGAACAGACACTAATGGTTATAATGTACAGCCCAGGAACCAAATCATCAATAGCCGACTGCTGATGTACCTGGTACTGGGCAGTGCCCTCAGTCAGTCCATCCAGCTGTTTGCTGAGCTGTTGAAGTTGGTTGTTGATATTGTCCATTTCTGCACACATCTTCTTGTACTTCTTGAGATCAGAATCAAACTCTCGCTTGTACTCCTGCCGTTGATCATCTGAAGTGATGGGTGGATAGACACTATATAAAGAAAAATTATAGACACTATATAAAGAAAAATTTAGCAGAACATTAAATACAATTTGCAAATAAAATGCTGTGCAAAACTGCATACTTTGCATGTATGTTATATAGTATTGTAAACACTTCTAAAATTCTAGAATTGAGTCCTGCCTCACAGAAGGGGATGTGTGGGTGGAACGTTTGAAACACAGCAGCCAGAAGAGGAAAGATACAGTCTGATCCATCCATCCTGGGCTGTCTTTAACGCAGGGCAAGAGGGGAAGCTGCCCTGGGCCCAGTCATTGTTGTGGGGCGCAAAGCAGCTGCCCTTTGAGCCCTCATTGCCCTAAAACAGTTGATACTTGGATTGGGGCCCAGGGTCCAATCAATATTAAAGATGGCCCTGCATCCATCCACTCCCTCCCTTCTCTCCTACCTCCCAATGAGTACTGTGATGTAAGGGGTGCCTTTCTTTCTTTCTTTCTTTCTTTCTTTCTTTCTTTCTTTCTTTCTTTCTTTCTTTCTTTCTTTCTTTCTTTCTTTCTTTCTTTCTTTCTCCTGCTTCCCAGTGAGTACTCTCATGTAAGGGGCACCCTTCCTTCCTCCATCCATCCATCCATCCATCCATCCATCCATCCATCCATCCATCCCTCTTTCCTTTTCCTTTCTCTCCTCTCCCTCCATCTTTCTTTCTTTCATTCTTGCTGACACTGTGACTGTACTAATGACCCTGGCTGGGGACGCACTGATCTGCAGCACAAATCACTAGGCAGGCAGCAGTGTTTTTGGCTGCAGATCAGTGTGAATGGGCAATTAGGGCTGGTTCACACCATGCCCACACATGAATTCTGCAGGAAAATGCTGTCTGTTATTGTGCGATTCAGACTGCATGCAAAATGCACTCCATTTGCAATCTGCAGTGGGTGTCAATTGAAAGTTAATGACACTCCAAACACAGGTTGAAAATGCAGTGTGTCTGCACCGTATCGTATGGTACTTTTGTGCCATGCGATCTGGTTGCGGTATGTTTGAACTACTTGCTTACTGGGCACTTTTACCCCCTACCTACCCAGGCCAATCTTCAGCTTTATTATTGGATTATTGGTAAGGACTATCCCCTTACTATACCTGAGGAGTTGGGGACATAGGAACGACATTTACAATGGATTAGGAGGAGAAACAAATGCTGCACCCCAATACCCTGTCATGAACAACTCTCAATACTGATACCTTTAACACAACACACTCTTGTACTGC
The DNA here is from genome assembly GCF_965119305.1 of Pelophylax lessonae. NCBI lineage: Eukaryota > Metazoa > Chordata > Amphibia > Anura > Ranidae > Pelophylax > Pelophylax lessonae. The sequence goes on from NC_138768.1 coordinate 458,973,674, forward strand.
GGGCTTATTGGTATCTACTTAGACCTTTTTGAAAATATGGTTTCCAAAGGTTAATGATATTAAACTAATAGAAGCTTTGAGCTGTACAATGAAAAGCTCTGATGAAAATTTCAGAGCTTTTAAATCTATTGGAAAAAGTGTACTTTGTCCAATAAATACAGGGTCCTCCTGAGCAATATGACAGATAGAGCCCTTGCGTTTTCCACTTACTATTTTTAGTTCTTGAAGGAACCACCCAATAGAATTTATTATCTGCCTTCCCCTGCCTTTTTTCCAATCCACTTCTGCTTTTTATTTGTTTTGTTCCAGTTTTTTCATGAGCTTACCTGTCCCATTCATCTTCATCTCTGTCATCTCCAGATTCAAATGCTGTTGTATAATCGGTTTCATACTGAGACTCATCAAGCTCTGGATTCCTCCTCCATCTACGACCTCTACGGGCTGAAGGTCTGCTTGTGCTCTGCTGAGTCTCAGAAACTGATATAGGTGGGCTGTATTAGCATAAAAATAAATGACAATATTAAAGGGGTGAGAATAAATGTGAACATTGTCCTGGAACTGGTCAGAGTCAATAAGTCAATTAGTTGACATAAAATAATGAAAAGAAATGGCTGCACTCAGATGTTGTCGAAATCCAGGTTTATTGGACATCCCAATGTGGCAAAAAAGTGGCAAGGTAGACACGTTTCACACACTAAGATGTGTGCTTAATCATGATTAAGCACACATCTTAGTGTGTGAAACGCGTCTACCTTGCCACTTTTTTGCCACATTGGGATGTCCAATAAACCTGGATTTTGACAACATCTGAGTGCAGGCATTTCTTTTCATTATTTGACTGTCCACGGAGGCGAGCCTGGGCGAGCACCGCTGTTGGTCATCAAGCTTCCCATTACCTTGAGCAGTGTATCTCTTTCCTTTGTAGTTGACATACAGTAGACCATCTTTTTTAATAAAGACATCTTTGGTATTGTTAGGCAGCACTTAACCCACCTAGGCTATTCTTTTACATTAAAAAGCAGTTTTTACTTGCCAGATATGTAGTAGAATTCCTCTTGAGCAAAGTCTGGCAATGGCAATTAAAACTGTGGGCACCAGAAGCCGCAGCTTGTTCCCTTCCTTGATTTTGTGCAGCTGGATCCAGTTCTCGCGCCTACGCAGTAATCACACTGCACGGTGCACACTGTTGTTGACAAGTTGTCACTGCAATGGCAGCGTTGATAGAAGTTCCCAACTTGTTGTTATGGCAACTTGTCAATAACATGGGACCAGAATCCAAACTCCGCCTATAACGCGTAATTTCCAGTATGGAAATAATGCGATGTACAAAGCTAAGGATGCAAAAAAACACCTGGGATATTGTTGTGTTCAATCCCAAGATTCCCAGGGGCTATCCATATAACGTCAATCGCCTAGGCAGCTGTATGCGGAAGTGGCAGAAAAATTTAAAAAAAAAGATATTTTTTAAAAACAAAATAAGTTTGCAATATCTAAACATTGTATTCCTTCGCATTAAAATAAACAAACTATAAAAAGAGGGTATATAGCTGCTTTAAACCCTGCATATGCTTACAGTATCTAATCTGGCAAAAAAAAAACACTAAAATAGGAATTAGAAAGCTACTATACTATCCAATCCTAGGAATCAAACTACTTTCATATATTATAGAGTGTAAAGCCTCTGATGGGGAGTGAAAAATCAATAGGAAGAGTACCTTCATCCAAATATAGTCATACAAAGCAACCAGAGACCATGCCCCATGGTCACCTGGTGAGCCAGAAGGAAAATGGACTATCTCGATAACCGTATATATACAGACCACTTGAATAAAAAAAATCACATACCATTTTATTCATGCAAAGATTTAAAAATTGGTATGTATACACACAAAATGTGGTAAACATAAATCACATAGTGTTACAACATTAAATATTCACAAAGAAACAGGTGCATCACACCAATGTTGCATCAACCTAGCTGATACATAGAATTCGAGGTGTGTGGCACCAGGATCACTGTGGTGTATCTTATATCCTTTACATGTTTCACAGACTGTGCTGCTTCTTCAGGAGGAATTAAACAAGATATCATCTGTAGTAACCATAGTTATCTAACAGGGAAAGGTAGCATACAACTTAATATCATAATCATGATCTAATCATGGTATTTATTGGGGGAATGCCACATGTACATTTACCAGCAAGATCTAGCATCTGCAGAGAGCCAAAACAAGGAGGACCACACGTCTCTCTCATGGCAGGCACGGGGGCAAAACAGCACCTATTTGCCCCTCGTGCCTGTCACGGGGAGATCATGTCTGTATCTTGATTATACTATTATGATATTAAGTTGTGTGCTACCTTTCCCTGTCTGATGACTATGTTTTACTACAGAGGATATATTGTTTATTTCCTCCTGAAAAAGCAGTAAAGTCCCCAAAACATGTAGAGGATATAAGATACCCCACGGTGGTCCTGGTGCCACACACCTCGGAATCGATGTATCAGCTAGGTTGATGAAACATTAGTGTGATACACCTGTTTCTTTGTGAATATGTAATGTTGATTTATATTTAACCCCTTTTGTTTGTTATGTGTTTTTTTTTGTAAATCAAGTTGTAGGTGTATATATACGGGTACCGAGATAGTCCATTTTCCTTCCTCTCACCTGGTGACCATGGGGGATGGTCTCTGGATTCTTTGTACTTTCAAATATTAACACAATGGATCCTCACATTCTGAAGATCCCTTGAAGAAAACTGTGGAGCAACAGCATTAGCTGCATTATTTTATATTTATTATTATGACATTAGAGATGCCAGTGAGATTTTAGATGTACTTGGGTACACTTTTGGACATATCAGCAAGATAAACTCATTTGACAGAATATTTTAAAGTGCTTAAACAGAGTCAAATTCCACTTGCATTTTACATTTCCAAGGCATTGATTAAAGCCCATGTCTAGCTAGTTTTATTTGAGGAAGGTTAAAGCCTTGTACACATGATGAGAATATCAGACAAATCCTTTTTTTTTTTTGTATGCTAGTCTCATATTAAAGCGGAGTTCCGGCCTCAAATACCTTTTTTAACTAAAAATACCCCTATAATACTAATCCATCACCCTTTACAGAACCGCTATTCTCATACTTATAAGGTGTACAGTATTGGATTTTAGTCAAAATCTTACTTTTAAAAATGCTGTCTGGGCGCGGCCATCTTGGTTGTGGGCATCTGAAGCCGCAGTGTAATCTGCTGTGTCCTTCTTCCTGATTCCAGGGAATGTTCTGGGAGTTCTTCCTAAATCCAGCCTCCTGGGAGTGATGGCAAACAGCTCCCAGGATGCAATGCAAAGGCGGAAGTGATGTCGGTGGCCGCGGCCACACAGGGGGGAGAAGGAGGAAGTACAATCAAAAATGCCCTGAAAATAAGGTAAGGGACCCCCGAAAAAAATTTAAAATGCCCAATTGTTGATCAGCATAGCGAGCACTCCAGGAATCACTAAAGTTGCAAAATAGGCAGGAACTCCGCTTTAAAAAGAAAGAGGTTACTAAACTTACAAAAATTTTCGTATGACAGAATCCAACTTTGGAAGTGATATACCATGTTGTATTGTAATATAATGTACTCTTTCGTTTTCTGAGCATGCGTAGTCTTGCTCTTCCGATTTTTTTTTTTTTTTGGACAAGTACTGTACTGATCGAATGAAAATCGTACGATCTCGTATTGTACGAGAAACATTTTTTTTTTGCATTTGTCCCTTCAGGTAATTTCGGATGAACTGTTGTGATCGGCTCTTGAAAGCTGTGTACTAATGATCAGATTATCGTACGAATGCTTCGAAAGTGCTATTTATCGTCTGCTTTTATGATCGTGTGTACTAGGCTTTAGGGTCTTTTTCAAGTTTTATTACTGTCTGTCCTGTTGGGATGAAGACAGATAGCAAGAAGGGATATGTCAAATGGAAACACATCCAGCAATAAAACAGTTTGTTTTTATTAATGGTGTGCAGAAGGGTAAGAACCCCAGAAAGGATCTTATGTGTGTGTCCCCACTAAGGGGATAATGGAGACACATACAGCAATTAAACCCAACAGAGGTTCTAATACTTCCCCACTCTACCCAACATTTTAAAAAATGGCTGGAATTGGACTTCTTTATTCTGTGTTAACAGAGAAAACATACAAACATGCACATTCTTGTCTGGTCATGATTTTATTTAGAACTATTCTGGACCATTCACCTCTAGAAGCCACAAAAAAAAAAAATCCAAGTTATAAAAAAGTTTTTTAAAAAAAAATTAGAATAAGGTAATTTATAGCTGTATATTTTGAATCTATAAGGTCACTGACAAGAAGTTTTAAAGCTCTTCATTTGTTTAGGATGACTTTCCAAAAGTGTGAAGGTAAAAAGTCTACATACAATTGATGACTATATTGATATTTACAAAACGCATGGGTATCCAGTCTTTATTGTACTAACACATCGAATGCATACCTGCTAGTAAATGGGCTGTTAACTCTTTCTTCAAATTCATGCCTTGGTGGCTTGTAGATGCTGCTATTGCTCAGGGCCTTGACTGGATTCTGTGACCTTTCTGAGTAGATCATAGTTGCAGTTTCATCTAGAGGGCCATCTGGAACACTTTTCACCTAAAAAAAAAAAGATGATCATACATGAAAAAATTGTGATGTATGAAACCTTAAATCATTAGAATTGACCTTAAAGTATTACTAAAGGCAAAACCTTTTATTTTGTTTTGGATGAAGGGAGTGTAGATGGATTTGAACACTCAGTTTGTATTGCTGTCTGTGCCCCCATTAGGTAGGGAGATTCATCCACTCTATTCCTCCTGTTTACTGTTATCATTGTGAATTATGAGAAGTGAAGGTAAATCCCCACAGTGGGACACAGATGGAAAAACCAACAGGGGTGCTAACCCTCCCTTACTCTATCAAAAACGTTAAAAGAAGTTTTATCTATTGTTCTACTTTAATGCTCAATTTCTTCTTTTATAGCCTATTTTAACCACTTTAATACTGGGCACTTTTACCCCCTTCCTGCCCAGGCCAATTTTCAGCTTTTAGTACTGTCACACTTTGAATGACAATTGGGTGGTCATGCAACACTGTGCCCATATGTGCCCATATGAGCAGCGGCTCTGTCACTGACTGCAGACATCCTAAGTCTCCTGCTGTAGCCAGGGGATGCAGCCTGATCAGTGCCCATCCAATGCAGCCTCACAAGTGCATGCCTATCCAATGCAGCCTGATCAGTCCCTATCTAATGTAGCCTCACCATTTCGTGCCTATCCAATGCAGTCTGCAATGAAGAGAGAGGAGAGACGCTGGATTACACAGAGCGGGGATCTCCCGCTTACCCGGCGACCGCTGTCATACGAAGTCCTGCCTCCTGGACCGGCTCCTATGATAGTAGTCACCAATGTGCTGTCTATCATAGGAGCCGGTCCAGGAAGCGGGGCTTCATATGACAGCGGCCGCTGGGTAAGCAGGAGATCCCCGATCTGCTTTTAATCCGGCAGCGCTCCCCCCTCCCCTCCAAAGCAGCCTCTGCCTACAGTTAGTTGGAAGCTGCTGTGGCTGTGCCCCCGACTCGGCTTCCTTCCTCCCCAGCAAAAAAATAATAATTCTCAGGGGGCAGTGGGCTGCATTGTCTGCAGTTCCGGGCAGCATGCGGCCCTCGGGCTGCAGGTTGGACATGCCTGATTTAAAGGGAAAGAGTTCCAGAATCATATGGTAGAAGAGGGTCACCCACGGGTCCCTAGGGACTACTATATGAAACAAGGTTTGAAAAAGACAAAACATTCTGGACCAAAAAGTAATCAAGTTTGGGCAGGACCACTAAATGTTTACTTTAAATGTCACTATGTTCACCAAACCTCCTGAAACGCTTGTCACTGTAAATCGTGATAGCATGAGCTATTTAAGTTGGTACCCAATACCATCTAAAGAAAACCTTATAGGCTGCTTCTAGAATGGTGGTATTAAAGGAGCACTTTGCTATTCTGGATCAGATTTTGCTCCAGTCCTCCAGTTCCAGTGAGTCCGTAATACATATGAAAGAGGTGAGTGGACTCTCCCATAGATGATAAATATAAGTCTAAGAGATCCCAGGGAATGCAGGCAGACATGTAAACTATGCTCCTTGTCATTGATGTAATCCAATGTCAGAGTTGAAATGAATGATAGTATTCCACAATAGGTACTTTATGATGTCCTTGCAAGGTTGCCCAAGCAGGAATAGCGAGCAAGGCCAGGAAATGATGTACCTAGTACCTACAGAATCTCACAAAAGTGAGTACACCCCTTACATTTTTGTAAATATTTTATTATATCTTTTCATGGGACAACACTGAAGAAATGACACTTTGCTACAATGTAAAGTGGTGAGTGTACAGCTTGTATAACAGTATACATTTCCTGCCCCCTTAAAATAACTCAACACACAGCCATTAATGTGTAAACTGCTGGCAACAAAAGTGAGTACACCCCTAATTGAAAATGTCTAAATTGGGCCCAATTAGCCATTTTACCTCCCTGGTGTCGTGTGACTCGTTAGTGTTACAAGGTCTCAGGTGTGAATGGGGAGCAGGTGTGTTAAATTTGGTGTTATCGCTCTCACTCTCTCATACTGGTCACTGAAAGTTCAACATGGCACCTGATGGCAAAGAACTCTCTGAGGATCTGAAAAAAAGAATTGTTGCTCTACATATAAGAATATTGCCAAGACCCTGAAACTGAGCTGCAGCACAGTGGCCAAGACCATACAGTGGTTTAGCAGAACAGGTTCCACTCAGAACAGGCCTTGCCATGGTCGACCAAAGAGGTTGAGTGCACATGCTCAGCATCAAATCCAGAGGTTGTCTTTGGGAAATAGATGTATGAGTGCTGCCAGCATTGCTGCAGGGGTTGAAGGGGTGGGGGGACAGCCTGTCAGTGTTTAGAACATACACCGCACACTGCATCAAATTGGTTTGCATGGCTGTCATCCAAAAAGGAAGCCTCTTCTGAAGATGATGCAGAAGAAAGCCCGCAAACAGTTTGCTGAAGACAAGCAGACCAAAGACATGGATTACTGGAACCATGTCCTGTGGTCTGATGAGACCAAGATAAACTTATTTGGTTCAGATGGTGTCAAGCGTGTGTGGCGGCAACCAGGTGAGGAGTACAAAGACAAGTGTGTCTTGCCTAAAGTCAAGCATGGTGGTGGGAGTGTCATGGTCTGGGGCTGCATGAGTGCTGCCGACACTGGGGAACTACAGTTCATTGAGAGAACCATGAATGCCAACATGTACTGTGACATACTGAAGCAGATCATGATCCCTTCCCTTCAGAGACTGGGCAACAGGGCAGTATTCCAACATGATAACGACCCTAAACACACCTCTAAGACGACTACTGCCTTGCTAAAAAAGCTGAGGATAAAGGTGGTGGACTGGCCAAGCATATCTCCAGACCTAAACCCTTTTGAGCATCTGTGGGGCATATCCAAACGGAAGATGGAGGAGCGCAAGGTCTCTAACTTCCACCAGCTCTGTGATGTCATCATGCAAGAGTGGAAGAGGACACCAGTGGTAACCTGTGAAGCTCTGGTGAACTCTATGCCTAAGAGGGTTAAGGCAGTGCTGATAAAAAATGGTGGCCACACAAAATATTGACACTTTGGGCCCAACTTGGACATTTTGACTTAGAGGTTTACTCACTTTTGTTGCCAGCGGTTTAGACATTAATGGCTGTGTGTTGCGTTATTTTGAGGGGACAGCAAATTTACACTGTTATACAAGCTGTAAACTCCCTACTTTACATTGTAGCAAAGTGTAATTTCTTCAGTGTTGTCACATGAAAAGATATAATAAAATATTTACAAAAATGGGAGGGGTGTACTCACTTTTGTGAGACACTGTAGGTACCGTTGTGGGTAGTCCAATAAACAAAGAACCCTGGATGCTCCATGCCCATGTGGTAATAGTGTGTTGTTGAAGATAGGCAACAAGGAAAAAAAGGGGGACATAAACCTTCATAAGTATCATACTAAATCCCAAAGCCTCAGGCTTTATAGCATCAGAAATCTTTTAGAAGGATAGATATGCCTTATTAGGAAGCCAAAGTAAAGCAGTGAGTAGGAGCCACAATTCATCAGTTCTAGAAACTGTGAGATTTGTGTAGTTTACAATATTTTTCTTTTTTTTTCAATAGGTTTTTATTGGGTTCTCATAATAAATAAATAATGTTGTGCAAGGTTAGATACAATATAAAGAAAATCTTCAGCTGTACATGCATAGCACACATAAATGAGTAAGCATGCACTGTATCCTGGCAACAGGTGTGTAAACTATAAGGAGACTGAGATGTAGCTAACCTTGACAAACTGAAAACGTGTAGAGACTAGCATGCAGCAGAGAAAAGGAAGACTAGAAGAAAAGTAGAAGTATGGTAAAGAGGAGGGAATAGGGGTCAAGGGCACATGGGAATAGGGAAGGCAGGATAAATGGGTACCCATTACTCGCCCGAGATAACAGACGTCATAAAATAACCCCTTCCAGTTTATAATTCTAAGAGTTGTTTTTCAATGGTAGGTAAAAGAAAGTTTTAATCCAAGGGGCCCAGATCTTGTCAGCGCTGGGCTTTCTGTTTAGCAATTTTACTGTAATTTGTTTTCACCTGACTGAAGATCTCCACGCTTAACAATAGTTTGCTTAGTACAGTAAAGCCTTGGATTGCGAGCGTAATTGGTTCCGGAAACATGCTTGTTATCCAAAGCACTCGTATATCAAAGCAAATTTCCCCATAAGAAATAGAATGGTAACTTAGATAATTCGTTCCACAACCATTTATTTATAAGTATTTTAGTTTATAGTCCATATAAAAAAATTATAGCAATGTGATAGGTTGTGTAACCATAAAATGTCCATCCATAAATGGCAGCCTCCACAAGGGGATTAGCAGCAAAATCCAGCAGGAGCTACAGAGTATAAAAGAGAAAAGAGGTGCCTCTAAGTGTAGCAATATGGTTACATTTATTGAAGGTACAACATTTAGCAACGCACGTGGTTGATGAATAAAAGAGGCACATCTAAGTATGTAGGCATCTGGGGTAAAACTGACCACATAGACCATCTTCCACACCGCTGGCTCTCACCGCTGTCAGTCTATATTTGTGACCGGAAGACTACCCTGCAGTAGAGCGATCTGAAAGCAAGGCTTGAAGCACTTGTGGAATACTGTCACTTTTTGAATCTGCCGCCTTTAGCAGCAGAGTAACCCATACATGACGTAATGGACGCCACCTCCGGGTTACGTTATCAGAGACCCGATCGAAGCCGCTTCCAGCTTCCAGCAGTCGGCGGACGTGTCGGCTGGGTGCTCGGGTCTCCCGGTGGGACGGAAGACCCAGGCAAAGCCGCGGAAGGCGGCGGGAAGGGGGGGGGACGTCCCGTCCTGGTCGCTGGGGGAAAGATTGAGCGGCTCCCGAGCCACATTGGTTGTTACTGCTGGAAAGCCGACCGCCGGCTCTAAAAAACGGTACCGGGATGATGCCTCTAGCTAGAGGCATCACCCTGGTACAACCACGCAAAGTCAGCCAACGTAGGTCTACGTGGCTAGACGTAAGGTGGTTAAATTGAAGATATGTCAATTGGGTTTTAGTTTAGTAGTGCTTCTCGCAAGACTGGGTGAAGCAGGTGGCCATATGTTTTTATACTTTAGTTCACAGGGCATGGGCCAAATTTGCATAGAAGTGCCAGAGACTGGACATCCACAAAAGCATGTAGAGAAGTACCTTGGGCAAAATTTTGAAACTCTGGACTTTCTACCATCTTGGTACCTTCCGTGACGGTGCTGACCAATCAGAATCTGTCTAGCCCGTACTGTCAGAACTGCACAAAGAGAAGAAAAAGCTGCGGGATTTCAAATCCCCGAACCTGTGAAGTGGCTTTTCGATGTCTGACAGTGGGTGATCGGCAATCTGGTACAGCGGGACTGGAGGGGGTGGGGAAAGGGGTCTGTCCAGTGGATGGCTGAAACCACTGGAGGCTGGGAGGAGAGGGGGAGACAGCCATAGAAGAGGCAGGAGGAGCCCAAGCCGCATCCGCTGATGTCCACAGTGGGAGCCAGTGATGGTGAATTCTGTCATGCAGGGAGGTTTCCTGAACTGCTCCAGTGTGAACTCAGGCTCAGAATTGACTATAGCAAGCCTGGGTTCACACAGTAGCTATGAGGGAAACTACATGCGATTAGGACAGAAATCCCAGTTCATTCCTGTTTAAATCACATGCAATTCTTTGCAGTGTGATTTGAGCCCATTCATTTGTATCGGCTAAAATCGCACTGCAAAGGTATCGGTTTCTGAGCTTTTGCATGAGTACTACTTGTGCAAGTACTCAGTATCGACATCGATACAGATACTAGTATCAGTATTGGTGAAATCTAATGGAAACCTCAGCTGCTGAGATACCTTTATTAAAGGTCTCAAAGGCATTAGCAGAGAGAGAGAGAGAGGAGAGAGATGTAAGTGTTGGAAACACTGGCTGGCTCTGTCAAATTAAAAAAGAACTGCTTTACAATGGTTACTGTGCACAGGTGCAGCAGATTCTGTGTGCTCCAGTTTTAGTAAATATCCCTCATTGCATCAGTGAGAAAAAGGTCCAACTTGGTAGTGTAACTGGTGCACAGGTTTATAAGAATGTGTAGGCTTAGTTTTCCATGCCTCTTCAAAATTACCCAAAAAATTGGACAGATAACTGTCCATATTCCAATCCCACAAGTTCCTGGAATGTGCTCTCGAAAGTACTGGGTGCTGTAGCGACCACCAGCTGGATACTGGAGCATGCACAACACAATGCAAATACTCCCCAGAATACCACGGACCTTCAATTAAAGCGGAGTTCCACCCTGGATTTGTTTTTTGTTTTTTTAATACCCCCGGGACAGTCAGGGCTAGTGCATTCCACAATGGCTAGCCTCTGATCTGTCCTGGGTTGCACTTACCTGCAAGACGAAATACTTACCTTGCAAACGTCTTGTCCAGCGCTGCCATCTCAGATGTGGGCAGCTTGAAGCCAGCGCGTCCTCTTCGGCGTCTTCTTCCGCCTTCTGTGGTCCCACGATGCTCTGCGCCGGCCCCGACGTCACTTCCGGGTCGCGCGTGTCACCCCTCCACAGCTTCTGGGCATGCCCAGAAGCTGTTTAGAAGGGGATGACGCGCGCGACCCGGAACTGACGTCGGGGCCGGTGCAGGCGCAATGATTCCTGGGAGCTATGACGTCCAGCTCCCAGGAATCATTGCAGAGCCAGGAAGTGACGACGGGCCGCGGCCGAGGAAGGAGGAAGAAGGAAGTAAGGTAAGTATATTTTCTTCGCTACGAGGTAAGTAAAAAAAAAAAAAATATGCGATTATCCATTTCTTTTTCAGGTGACCCGGAGCGAGAAGATGGAGGTAAGTATAAAAATAGGGTGGAACTCCACTTTAAGTTCAAAAGTTTTTTCATTAAAGAAAGATCATATCACAGAGTAGTGCAACATTTCAGAGACATGCAGGATCCCTTCTTCATCACATGTGATATGATCTTTCTTCAATAAAAAAAAACATTAGTACCTTTTTTAGTGTTCTGTCAGCAGTCTGCCTTCACAAAGCAGCAGGCTCCAACAGCTGCAAGAGAGAGCAAGCCCTGAACATCAGTCAACCCACATATATAAAGACCTGTGGACAGCTAAATTTAATATGAGATAAGGACCTAAGAATTAAGGCTTCAGTTCTGCCAAAGCTCTACAAAGCCTATGGGCTCCACGACCTAGAAGAGGATTTATTAATTTATTATTTATCTGAGAAAACAAAAAGTTTGTATTCTCCATCTGGGTAACAACCCATGGAGCCCTTCACCATGTCTAGGTGAGAAACGTAGGTGACACATATACATCATCTACAATCTTGCCAGTCAGGATATATATACATGTACTGGCCACTTTATTAGGTACACCTGTTTAATTGCTTAGTAACACAAATTGCTAATCAGCCAATCACATGGCAGCAACTCAATACATTTAGCAGTGATGAACACGATTTGCTGAAGTTCAAACCGAACATTATAATAGGGGGGAAAGGGGATTTAAGTGTCTTTGAACTTGGCAAAGTTGTTGGTGCCAGAAGGGTTGGTCTGAGAATTTCAAAAACTGCTGATCTGCTGGGATTTTCAAGCACAGCCATCTCTAGGGTTTACAGAGAATGGTCTGAAAAAGAGAAATTATCCAGTGAGCGGAAGTTGTGTGGATGAAAATGTCTTGTTGATGTTAGAGGTCAGAGGAGAATGGGCAGACTGGTTTGAGATGACAGAAAGCCAATAATAGCTCAAATAACCAGTCGTTACAACCAAGGTATGCAGAATACCATTCCAGAATGCACAACACATTGAACCTTGAAGCAGATGGGCTACAGCAGCAGAAGACCGCACTGAGTACCACTCCTGTCAGCTAAAAACAGGAAACTGAGGCTACAGTTTGCACAGGCTCACCAAAATTGAACAATAGAAGATTAGAAAAACATTGCCTGGTCTGATGAGTTCTGATTTCAGTTGCGACATTTAGATGGTAGGGTCAGAATTTGGCGTAAACAACACGAAAGCATGGATCCATCCTGCCTTGTATTAACAGGTCAAGCTGGTGGCGGTGGTGTAATGGTGTAGGGGATATTTTCCTGGCAGACTTTGGGCCCCTTAGTACCAATTGGGCATTGTTAAAAAACGCCACAGCCTACCTGAGTATTGTTGCTGACCTTTCCTTTATGACTACAGTGCACCCATCTTCTGAGGGCATCTTCCAACAGGATAATGCACCATATCACAAAGCTCAAATCATCTCAAACTGGTCTCTTGAACATGACAATGAGTTAACTTTACTCCAATGACCTCCACAGTCACCAGATCCCAATCCAATGAAGCACATTTGGGGTGTGGTAGAACTGGAGATTTGCATCATGGATGTGCAGACAACAAACCTCTAACAAAGAAGAGAAGCCGGAAACCGGAACCAGAAGCAGGACCTTGTGTGTGTGTGTGTGTGTGCGGGCAGGCAGTGTGCAGCGCGTGCTGTGTGCTGAAAGTGGAGGAGGAGAAGGAGCTGCAGGGAGAGCCGGTGCAGGTGTGGGAGATCTCGGGGGAACCAAGGTGACCGGGAGGAACCGAGGTGACCGGTGACTGAAGGGGAGTATCATCTGACCCAGAGGGACTGAAGGTGGACCAGGACGTGAGTAGGTGACAGATCAGCTGATCGGCCGCTGGGGGAAGTCAGAGGGAATAGTTTGTGACTATAACTGTACTGTGACTGACTGTAACTGTACTGTGACTAACTGTACTGTGACTGTAACTGCTGTAACGGTACTGTGACTGCAACTGAACTGTAACTGACTATAACTGTGGGTGTAGAGTAGTACCTGAGTATCTGTGAGTACCTATTACTACCTGAGTGTCTGTGAGTACCTATTACTGTGCTCTGCGACTGACTGTGCTCTGCGACTGATTGTGCTCTGTGACTGACCACTCTGCGACTGACTGTGCTCTGCGACTGACTGTGCTCTGCGACTGACTGTGTTCTGCGACTGACTGTGACCTGCGACTGACTGTGACCTGCAACTGACCGTGACCTGCGACTGACTGTGCTCTGCGACTGACTGTGACCTGCGACTGACCGTGCTTTGCGACCGACCGTGCTCTGCGACTGACAGTGCTCTGCGACTGACAGGGCTCTGCGGCTGACATTGCTGGAGCAGAGCGACGCCCCTACCTGCCAGGGGAAGAACTCCTACAGTGAGGCCGGGAGAAAGGGAAAGGAAAGACAGGTGCTGGTGGTAGGAGACTCAATCATTAGAAGGACAGACAGTGCAATCTGTCACAAAGACCGTGAGCGCTGAACAGTCTGTTGTTTACCGGGCGCTTGGGTTCGGCACATCACGGATCAGGTGGACAGATTATTGGGTGGGGCTGGGAAAGACCCAGCTGTCATGGTACACGTGGGTACCAATGACATAGGCAGAGGAAGATGGAGAGTCCTAAACGATTTCAGGGACTTAAGCGCTAAGTTAAGGAATAGGACCTCTAAGGTAGTATTTTCAGAAATACTACCTATACCTCGAGCCACACCAGAGAGGCAGCGGGAGATTAGGGAAGTTAACAAGTGGCTGAGGAGCTGGTGTAGTAAGGAGGGTTTTGGGTTCCTGGAGAACTGGGCCGACTTCTCAGTCGGCCACCGGCTCTTTGGTAGGGACGGATTGCACCTAAATGGGGAGGGTGCAGCCGTACTGGGTGAGAGGATGGCCATAAAGTTAGAGGGGCTTTTAAACTAGGTGATGGGGGGAGGGTACAGATGTAGAATTAGCCAGTGGGGAGCAAGATTCAGAGGGCACAAATGGGGACATTAGCGGTAGGGTGTTCAGAGCTCCGAAACCCAAGGTGGGTATGGGGAAAAATCACAAGAGCAGCCTAAAAACAACATCAAACAATGATATATGCAACTGGTCAGAATTACGAGGTTTGTATACCAATGCCAGAAGCCTGGCCAACAAGATGGGAGAGCTGGAGCTGCTGATATTTGAGGAGGACTTCGATTTTGTGCGGATAACAGAGACTTGGTTCGACAGCTCTCATGATTGGTTGGCGACCATTCAGGGGTATTCCCTTTATCGCAGGGATAGAGAAGGTAAAAAAGGGGGAGGGGTATGTCTGTATATTAAGAACAGTGTACAGGTAAATATGAGGGATGATATTAATAATGGAGCTATGGACGAGGTAGAAACCCTATGGGTAGAACTTAAAAGGGAAGGCACTATAGGGATGGTAATATTGGGCGTATGCTATAGGCCCCCCAACCAGAGGGAGGAGGAGGGGGAGGTGGACCTCCTTTTACAGATAGGATTGGCAGCAAGGATGAGAAATGTCATTATAATGGGGGACTTTAATTATCCAGATATAGACTGGGCAGAAGGAACCACGCATTCAGCCAAGGCTTGGCAGTTCCTAAATGTTTTGCAGGACAATTTCATGAGTCAGATGGTGAATGCACCGACAAGAAACAATGCAGCACTTGACTTTCCGATTACCAACAATACAGACCTGCTCACGGATATAGAGATATGGGGCAACTTAGGAAACAGTGACCATAGGTCAATTAATTTCAGTATTAATCATAGTAATGGGAAACACAAGGGTAATATGGACACTGAATTTCAAAAGAGCCAATTTCCCAAAACTACGCTCCTTGTTAGAAAATATCAAATGTGATAGAACCCCGGGAACAAAGAACACGGAGGAAAAATGGGAGTGCTTCAAGAGCATACTAAACAAAGGGATTGGCCAGGGCATTCCAAAGGGAAATAAATTTAAAAGAGCAAAACTGAACCCTGGGTGGCTAAACTCCACCATAAAAATGCATATTAAAACTAAAGAAAAGGCCTTCAAAAAATACAAGAATTACAAAGAGTGTAATAAGAAATGTAAAGACGAAATCAAGGCGGCTAAAATAGAACACGAGAGACATATAGCGGAAGAGAGTAAAAAGAACCCCAAGAAATTCTTTAAGTATATAAACAGTAAGAAAGTGAGGCCAGAACACATTGGCCCCATAAAAGACAACAAAGGAAATATGGCCACGGAGGACAGAGAAAAGGCGGAAGTGTTAAATAATTTCTTCTCTTCAGTCTTCACAAAAGAATCGGGGGGCTACACTAACCTAGCTTGTAATGCTAAACTAAATAATACACCTCAGGAAGTACCGCCATGGCTAACAGAAGATAGACTTAGAACTAAACTAGAGAAACTTAGTGAGCTGCCACCTAGATAAAGGAAAGCCTGTGGATGTGGTGTATCTGGACTTTGCAAAGGCCTTTGACACCGTTCCCCACAAACGCTTACTGTTCAAACTAAGGAAGGTAGGTATGGACCATAGGTTGAGTACCTGGATAGAGAACTGGCTCCAGGGGAGAGTCCAGTGGGTGGTGATTAATGGGGAGTACTTGGATTGGGTGGGTGTGGAAAGTGGGGTCCCCCAAGGTTCTGTCCTGGGGCCAATCCTGTTTAATTTATTCATAAATGATCTAGAGGAGGGGATATCGAGTACAATCTCAGTATTTGCAGATGATACTAAACTAATCATGCCAATATCTTCTATGCAGGATGTGGAAACCTTACAAGCGGATCTGAACATAATAATGGGGTGGGCAACTACATGACAGATGAGGTTTAGTGTTGAAAAATGTAAAGCAATGCACTTGGGCATCAGAACACGAAAGCAAGCTACTCACTGGGGGGGGGGGGGAACCTCTGGGTGAGTCTAGGATGAAAAAGGACCTGGGGGGTACTGGTAGACAACAGGCTTGGCAGTGGCATGCAATGCCAAGCCGCTGCAAGCAAAGCCAACAGAATACTAGCATATATAAATAAGGGGATTAACTCCAGAAATAAAGAGATTATTCTGCCACTCTACAAGACTCTGGTCCGACCACATCTGGAGTATGCTGTCCAGTTCTGGGCATTGGTCCTCAGGAAGGATGTGATGGAACTGGAGAGAGTCCAGAGAAGGGCAACAAAAATAATTAGGGGAATGGAGGACATCAGCTATGAGGAAAGACTACAAGCACTGAACTTATTCTCTCTGGAGAAGAGACGATTGAGGGGGGACATGATATCAATGTACAAATACTGTACTGGCGACCCTAGCATAAGGAACAAACTTTTCAGAGAAAGGGAATACAATAAGACACGTGGCTACTCACTAAAACTAGAGGAAAAACGGTTTAACCTTAAAATACGTAAGGGGTTCTTTACTGTCAGAACAGTAGGGATGTGGAATTCTCTTCCACAAGCAGTGGTATCAGCAGGGAGCATCGATAGTTTCAAAAAACTATTAGATGGGCACCTTAAAGACCACAACATACAGGGGTATACAATGTACGGTTAACAGCAAACACATCATAGGTTGAACTGGATGAACTGATGTCTTTTTTCAACCTCACAAACTATGTAATTATGTAACTATGTAACAAGTGCGTGATGCTAGCATGTCAAAATGGACCAAAATCTCGGAGGAATATTTCCAACACCTTGTTGAATCTATATCTATGCCACGAAAATTAAGGCAAGTCTGAAGGCAAAAGGGGGTCTAATAATGGCCGGTAAGTGTATGTACTATTGCAGCATGTTTTCAAAGCTTAGCAGTGCATGTTTCCCAAATCTCTGCATAGCATTACATGAAAAATAATTAATATGTCTTTTAAAATGTTACCAGTTAACCCAACTGTGGTCTTGGAAATATATGAGCTTTTAGATATGGCAACTACCACAGTTGGGAAGTCTTAAAGCGGAGTTCCGGCCACAAAAACATTTTTTCAATAAACATACCCCCGGGACAGTCAGGGCTAGTACATTCCACAATGGCTAGCCTCTGATCTGTCCCGGTTCGCACTTACCTGCAAGAAGAAATACTCACTTTTAAAATTTCTTCTCCAGCGTTGCCATCTCTGTTGTGGGCAGCTGAAGCCAGCGCGATCCTCTTCTGCGTCCTCTTCCGCGTCTTCTTCTCCCAGAATGCGCCTTCACCGGCCCCTCTCGTCACTTCCGTTGCAGCGCCGCATTCCTCCACAGCTTCTGGGCATGCCCAGAAGCTGTTTAGCAAGGAATGCGGCGTCGCACCGGAAGTGACGAGCGGGGCCGGTGCCGTCGCATTGATTCCTGGGAGCGATGACGTTTAGCTCCCAGGAATCATTGCAAACCGGAAGTGACGGCGCGGGCCGCGGCCGCCGATGGAGGAAGTGGAAGACAGGTGAGTATTTCTTTCTACAATTACAAGGTAAGTAAAAAAAAAAAAAAAATATCCTAACTATCCAATTCTGTTTCAGGTGGGGAAAAGCAAGCGGATGGCCACAAAATCGGTTATGTCGATTTTGTGGCCGGAACTCCGCTTTAAGGTTGTAATAATCAGTAAAAAATCATATCTATATAAGAAAAACTCACAAAATCTCAGTCAGCAGTCAATAATTCCAGATGCATGAGACCGAGTTGTAAATCAATTAATATACAGTGGCAAGAAAAAGTATGTGGACCCATTCACATTAACCGGTTTTCTGTAGTAATTTGCCATAAAATGTGATCTGATACTCATAAAAGTCACAATAGACAAACACAATGTTCTTAAGCTGATAAAACCCATTAAACATTCACAGTGCTGAAGGAAAAAGTAAGTGCACCCTTGGAGTTAATAGCTAGTAAAATCTCCTTTGTCAGCAATGAATTCAAGCAAGTGCTTCCAGTAGCTCTGGATCAGACCTTCACAACTTTTCCATAGACATTTTTGACTATACCTCTTTACAAAACTGCTTCAGCTCAGACACATTTGTAGGATGTCTGGTATCCATGGCTCTCTTGAGGTCATTCCACAGCATCTCAGTGGGGTTAAGGTCTGGGCTCTGACTTGGCCCAGACCTTAACCCACAAATTATTTTGATGCTTTGAGTCATTGTACTACCACATCATACAAACTTCTACTAAGCTTCAACTGGTGGATCACTATCATGACATTATCCTGTAGGATATTTTCGTAAACTTGGGAATTCATTTTCCCCTCGATGTTGGCAAGTGGTCCAGGCCCTAAGGCAGCCCAAATCATGATATTATCACCAGCATACTTCACTGTTGGGAGGATGTTTTGATTTTGGTTAGCTAGGAACTTTTTGCACTACCCACATGGAAGAAAAATATATTAAAAATATATTTTGAAAAAATATTTTTTATTTTTCCCAAATATATTGGAAATATATTTGAAATGCTACAATTTTGGCCATATTCAATATATTTCAAAATAATTTTTCCCTAAATATATTGGAAATACATTTTTCTTCCATATGGGTATATACAGTGCTAAGTATTCTTCCTGAACAATTCAACTTTTGTCTTATCGGTCCACAAAATATTTTCCCAAGAGCGTTGCAGTTTGTCAAGATGTTCTTTGGCAAACTTCAGGTGTGCAGCAGTGTTTTTTTTTTTTTGGAGATTGGTGTTCTGCCATGGACGTCCTGCCTTTTTAAAGGCTTACTTATGGTAGGGGGGCACACAATTGTAGTGTCCACTCTGTTCTGCAAATTAAAAGACAGAGGGGAATCAAGGGTTGAGTGATTTATGTGGAGAGGCATCCCCACAGCTGCATGTGAAATGGGAAGAGGTGCAGCATTTGAAGAAGCAAGAGCGCTGATACGTACTATTCAGTAGAAATGGTATTGCATAGGGGAGGGGGATTTTTGGAAAATGTTACTGTTGGTGAACTTACACTTTAATTTTACATTTAGCTTAGTCCTATAGAGGCTATCCACATTCAATAAATACCACAACAGATAAAAAGAAATTAAAAAATATAGTGGTAATTCACAGCAACTACCCAGTTCACTTAATATATCTTGCTAATTGAAATAGTCTATATAATTACATTTCCATACACTGTATATTGTTTTATTGCAGGACTTAGGGAACAGAACTCAAAAACAGCAATACAAAAATAATTGCTTTAGGGCAATAAAAGCTTGAAATTACTACCATGTAATTGGATAGTAATATTATAGTGTTTTCCCCTAGAACACCTAGCAACAGGTAATTAATATGTTACTTATAAAGTATGTACATTCAATAAGTCTGCACATGAGCCTGTCCCTGGTTTTGGAGAGTGTAAGACAAATTATACAGTGTTGCTATAGTGTTGTACTATTTTGGAGTACTGTCCTTGTGAATAGCAACAACTACTCATGGAAAAATACTGTGGCACAGCCAGCACAAAGCTCTGGTCATGTGGGAAAAAAAGATATACTGTAATACAGAAAATTATTTTCTAAACTAAACTAAAACTTGATATAGTCACAGAACACAATCACTACAAATGGAATACTTGTAGGAAAAGAAATAGCCGCACATCCAGGGATTCCAATAGGTTTCAAATACCTTTATTTCCAAAAAGTTGCAAGTGAAGACACCAGCATGAAGTCTCGTAGACGCGTTTCACACATGCATCTTGTGCTTAATCTTTACCCTCCGGTGGCGCGCGCTCGCCCACTAGAGGCTCGTAGGCGAGCGACGTAGTACTATGTCACTTTGCCTGTACGGGGCTGACCGCCGCAGTAAATAGTCGTGCGGCGCTCGGCAAGTGGTTAACAACGATTTAAAGCTGTTTGGTCGCTTGTTAGCAGACCGCGTAGCCAAAGTTATCACTACTCTGATCTCCCCTGACCAAACAGGCTTCATCCCTTCTAGACAGATAACGGATAATATCCGCTTGGCCTGTAATATTATTCAAGATGCCAACCTCTCATCCTGTCAGGTTATGATGCTGAGCCTGGATATACATAAGGCTTTTGACAGAATGGTTTGGTCCTATATGGAAACTGTCTCATCCAAAATTTGGTTTTAGGGGTAAATTTGTGCATCGCTGTAGGGCCTTTCACACCGGAATAAGACTACAGGGCAGGGCTGCCCCCTTTCCCCCATTGCTCTTTGCCTTGGCGATTGAGCCATTGGCACATTCTGTTACACTGAATCCTGATATTAGCAATATATGTCAAAGGGGACCAACCCTTGTCTGGTATCCTTGGTGGTTTCCTTATTTAAACCTTCTATGACTTATTGAGTTTAGGAGCAAACCTTTCTAAATGTACAGCCATGCCTGTCAATTTGCCTTCCTTGTTGACCGCGAGACTACAAGACTATTTTCACTTTGCTTGGTGTGCGCGACTCTTTGCCATCTCTGAGAGTTCGCTTGGCCCCTTTGCTGCAATGGATATACCAGATAAATTATCCATCTGTGTTTTTACGCATCAAACAGTGGTTGCAGATCTGGTCTTCCTACCATATCTTGTTTCTGGGTAGGATTCAAGCAGTGAAGATGTTAATTCTTTAGAAGTTTCTATTTTACTTTTAAGCTCGACCACTTTATGTTTCCTGGTCAACGATAGAGGCAATACAATCGGAGGTCAAAAGATTAATCTGGAAAGATAAAAGGCCTTGCCTGGGTAAACTACTTATGTATAGACCTCAATCACAGGGTGGCTTCGGTTTACCCAACATATGGAAATACTCTCTGGCTGCTAGACTGATCCAGTTGGCCCAATGGCATGCACCGACTGCTCAGATACCTTGGTTTTTACATTAGAAAAGTATTTCAATTGAGCCGTTTCATCTTCCCACCCTCTTATGGTCTAGGCCCATCCACCTCAAAGACCTTGCCTCATAGAATGTGGTAGTTAGTCAATCATACCAATTATGTTCATTGTACAAGGATAAGTTTGGCTTGATCTCTTCTCCCCCTCTGTTGGCCACCTATTTAGGGCACCCGAAAATTTCCCCCTGCATTCAACTTGACAGGTCATTTTTCTAGATGGATTGAGCAGGGCTTAGTTACTCTGGAATCTTTCCTACAAAATTCCTCTTTTAGCTCACTCTTTAGCCTTCAACAACAATTTGACCATCCCCATTTGGAATTTCTTAAATTCCTCCAACCTAGATACTCCTTTTACGAGAATTATCACGTGAGTGGTGGGAGATCGGCCTCTGTTATTGAGCAGATGTGCAATGCTTCATCTAGGGATTCGAGGTACCATTTCATTGATATACAAACAGATTAATGAACATGGTCTCCCTGTCAAGTCTACAGCTATGTTACAATAATAGGCAGAGACAGGCCAGAACTACTCGGCTGAGGACTGGTTGTATATGTTGTCTAATATGCACAAGAGTACTAAATCAATTGCAGTGAAAGAAGCTGTGGTTAAATTACATACCAGATGGCATTACAACCCTATCATTTTACATAAGATGTACCCACTTGTGCCGGATACCTGCTTCAGGTGCTGCCCTGACAGGGAGACTCACCTCCCATTTTTTTGGAGCTGTAAAGGTCTTAAGCCTCTTATGGCAACAAGTTTCTTCTACAGTTGCCCGTATTCCGGGGAACTTGTTACCCTCACATACCCTATGTGTTTACATTTTGCGGACCCTGGTATCAAGTAATGCAATGTATGGAGGCGATAAAACTGATGGAGAGAATACACCATACAGTTATGCAGTTATGGATACCATGCGTATATTCCATCCTAAATGGTTGACACCTATTAATTGTCAATCGAGTTAACAGGAATGTACCAGTCAATGGCGGTTATTATTTTTTTTACCTCATATACCTCTGTGATTTTGTAGTTGAGCTAACAATTGTTTTGGTTTATTCGGAATATAAGACTAATGTTTTATACATATTGTGTATTTTCATTCTCTTAAATAAAAAATTTAAAAAAATCTACCCTGTGAAGATATCCTAAAGCAAGGAAACTACTGCTGGGTGCTGCTATCATAGACGTGATGTCAGCAGCCCCAGCAAACTCAGAGCTGTCACTCAAGTAACACAAGTAACACAATATAGTATTCTGTATCCCTCCTCACCCGGCTGCTACATAATGCTGTTGTTGTTTACTCTTTCTGGGAAAGAGCTACAATGGGAAGTTATACCTAATGTCAAGAGTAATTAAAGTGGACCTCCACCTGCATCGCTAAAAATCGACTGGTCAACTGAAGGGGAAAAACACCTTCCTCCAAGATCTTGATGTGTACAGACGAAATCTCCTGCCTCAGTGAACCCGAAGTAGGATACCCATACACTGATCAGCCATAACATTATGATGAGTAGGCCCTCCCCCTACTAAAACAGTCCTGATTTGTCAAGGCATGGATGCCACTAGACCTCTAAAGGTATGCTCTGGTACCTGGCACCAACCCGTCAGTATTAGATTCTTAAAAATATTTGTTACCCCAGCATTTTAAATTCCTTACATGTGTCTGTTGTACCATGTACTTACGTCAAAAAAGGATGCAGTTCTCTTTATATTGCTTCCTTCTTATGAAATTCTTAATAATCCTGCCAATCTCTCTGCTTTCCCATTTCTAACTGACCACGATAGGCATGGAAGCTCATTCAAACAGCATGGTCAGTTTTCTGGCTGTGCTGCAAGCACAGTCTACCTGTTATAATCTGGGATTAGGCTTGGAGGCTAGTGGCAGTGGCAGTAGAAAGGTTTATGAGTAGTCAGACAGAATATACAAGCAGATCCCCTAGCAGATGACACTGGCTCATCTAAGGCATAGGATCTAAGCACTAGCTTGTATTCACCAGAGCTCCTAATGGTAGAGATGGATTTTGCTGTGTGCTAGCACCAGGTCCCAGTCCACAGGATTGCTCCACCAGGAGGTAAGCAAGCCGGGGTCTGATAGCAGATGTAGCAGGTGGAGATCTAGCAGTAGTCAGTAGCAAAGCCAAAGGTCAGTAATAAGTTACAGCTGGATGAGAACAGACAAAAGTGTAGTCGATGAACAAACCATGGTAGCTAAGATAAGGACTGCGGCATGTATACAAGGAGCAAGGCATGGGCTGGAGAGAGTACAATAATCTGGCAAACAGGAAGTGCAGAGACATGGCTTAAATCAGGAAGTTCATGGGAGGACGAAAGAGTTCAAGGTTCACCAGTAACAAGCTACAAGGCAAATTTGTCCAAGAAATCAGGCAGGGAGCTGTCCAACATCTCAGGTGGCACAATAAGAGGAGCTACAGCCAGACACTGCAGAGGTCCCAGGTTCAGATCTGGGCCCTGACACTGCCTGTCTGTCAGTGGTCCGACTTGTGCTGACACACCCTCCTGCACAGCCATTCACCGGAAGATCAGTGCACTGCTCTGCCTCTTGCTGAACCCTGCCCCCTGCAGTCTTTAGCTTTCCAAGCCCTTTATGCAGCTGAGAACAGAGATTATGTGATCACTTTAAAAAAAAAAGGGATATATATATATATATATATATATATATATACAGGGCTTTTTTCCCCTCAGAAAATAGGTATAGGAACTCAACAACGACCCCCCAAACTTTATCAACTCCGAAAAGCATCAAATAGTGGGTGTGGTCAAATTTCACAAACAGTGGGAGGCTCTTAAAGGGGCATTAAATACAAGGAGTGCAGAGTTCAGGAAGGAGGGGCTTACAGAAAGAGAGCAGAATTTGGGGGGCTGCTACAAACAGAGTGCAGAGTTCAACCTTTTCCCACAGCTGCTTACCTCTACATCCCCCATCCACATCTCACTTTCAAATCTCTTCAGCTGTGACCTCTACATGCAACCCCTTCCTCCCTCCACTGCCCCCATCTTATCCCCACCTCCTTAAAAACTCCACAATCTTCCACAACTAGTGTTGCTGTATTTAGCTGAAGCACCCAGTCGGCTCAAGTACCTCCCCGCACACTGTAGTTAGTTCCGCCTTCCTCACTCATGGGGAGATCATCCAGTGGGGTTGTCGGCATCTGCACTGCATCCTGGAGATCAGATCTGTGGGAGCCGTTGGGAGACAAACTGTCACTGAAAAACACAGAAGCCAGACTTCTGTGTTCACAAGTGAAAGTGGTGAGCAGGGAGCAGAGGGACTGAGCCAGAGGTGGTGGAACTGAGTTCCACCAAGTTCCAGCTGAAAAAATGCCATATATATATATATATATATATATATATATATATATATATACACAAACACAAATGTTTTGCCTTTAATTTCTATCGTAAACAGAATAGGTTGTTTAACAAGGTAAGGGTTCACACATAATTTAGGTCCTGTAGTTTGTGTTTGTAAGGTGGGGGTCTCAATGGATTGGACTATGTGTTTTTTCAGCACAGATTCTCAGTGGATTGAGATCTGTAGAATTTTGAGGCCAACACCTCAAACTTGTTGCATTCCTCAAACCATTCTTCAACCATTTTTGGGGTGTGGCAAGGTGCATTATCCTGTTGAAAGAGGCCACCTCCATCAGGTAATGCCATTTGCATGAAGAGGTGTACCCAAATATTTAGGTAGGTGGTTCATGTCAAGTAATATCCATATGAATGGCAGGACTCTGGTTTCCCAGAAGAACATTGTCCAAAGCATTGGACTGCCTCCGCCAGCTTGCCTTCTGCCCATATCCTGGTGCCATCTCTTTCCCAAGTAAGCAACACACGCACTCAGCCACCCACATTATAAAAAAGAAAATATGATTAATTCAACACGCAGCCTTTTTCCAATGCTCCATTATCCAGTTCTGAAGCTCACCTGCCCATTGTAGGTGCATTTGGCTGTAGATATGGCTCAGCATTATGGGCACCCTGACCAATCTGTGACTATGCAGCACCATACACAACAAACTGCAATGCCCAATTTTTCTGCTTTCAAAATATCAACCTTAGGAACAACATGTTCACTTACTGCTTAATGTGTCCCACTGACTATCAGATGCCATTGTAACAAGATAATCAATGGTATTCACTTAACCTGTCAGTGAACACAGTGTTATGGTTGATTTGTATATGTAAGTAAAAGATTACGGTAAATGTTTAATTTAAAAATCACTTGCTGCTGTTTTGGGATTAGCATGCAAAGGTGTATTTACCATTGATTTTTTTTTTTATTATTATATATAATAACAAAACAAACAACAACACACGCTGAGCACGGCATACAAAAATGTAAGTACACAGACTTACATTTGGGCATGGCTACTCATGGAATACGACCAGTAGGGAAAAGGTGAACATCAGTTTACATTGTACATAATACGTTTCATTCCAACTAGCTACGCAGTACGTGCCCCAGACAACCTCAATGCAGGACTAACAAAAATGGTATTCAGCCCTACTTCATGAGAGTAGCAACATTCGAGTAGCACCAACCAGGAGATGTATATAAAGTCCCTTTTGGCTTGTGGGAGTGTTCGAAGCTGTGGAAGGCTCCACCAATCACTTAGACCAAACCCTATCAAATTTACAGGGGCATCCCCTGTTGGCGTAAATGTCCCTATACAATGCCAGGCTGTTATTAATCAGTTGTTTGCAGAATGAAAGTGGTGGGGGCATAGATTTTTTCCAATGGAGAGCAATAGTTTTCCTAGCATAAAATAGTGCCCACAGACGCTCCGCCCGTGTGGGAAAAATAAGTTCCACCAGTCCTAGCAGACATTACCATTGATTTTTAGTGTAGGAGGAAGGTCAGCTTTAACAGGGGGGTATGAAAAGCCAGTTATTATATTAATTATGGAAAGAGAACAGTCATATATCTAATAACACTGGCCAGACTAAAGGAACTGTATCATCAGCTCATAGATGCAAAACACATCTAAGAATGGATAATATTACATATAATTGCATTAGAAAAAAGGTTGTTGCCTATTTATTTGGTCTGAGCGAGAAGGTTTTTTTCTCCACCCTGATAATAAAGTGCGAGATTAATTTGCTACCCTGTCTCATATTAGGAAAAGTGTTAATGAGTCACTAAACAGAAACTACTGATATCTTTGTGTAAATATACACTCAGAAAAAGACTGGCAGTTAGAGCCCAGCACACATGACATTGTGTTACACCCCTTTATCCAGGTAGCTGAATTTGCTAATGCACTATTAGTTTACATATATATTACGTAAAACAAAAAAAAAGAAAGGAATAAAAACAGAAACAATTTTACATAGTCACATAAACTTTAAAAAAAAAAAAAGTTAATGTATAGTAGTGTTTTCAACACTATATTGGACATTAGCAAACAGGAATGCTCTGGAAAGTTCAGAATCCCCTCGCAATCAATCAGTTGTAACTTGGGGATGCCTCCAACGTTGAGATTGTTTCATAAGAATCCCTTTTATTTTGGTTGATGTAGTGTATAAATAAGTATATGGGCTCATACATAAAAGGTGTTCCAAAAAACAAATAAAAAGAAAAAAAGGCTCCATTTAGCAATCTATACGAACACTTATTTCATTTTGAACTCTGCACTGACAGAAACGACAGCTAGAAGCTGACAATTTGCTATTCATAAAAAGAAATGTTGTTTTTAACACACTTTTCTTACAAAAGTCCCCTAGGGGGACTGTCGTGGAATTTTGACACTCTGTTACACCCCTTATACTGCTCTTCTTCTCTAGTTTTAGCATCCTTCTGTTTTGCCTTTTTTTGTACCCCATGCAACATCTCCCAAAACTGCTAATTTTATCATCCTCCACATACCCCCCTGTAGTGCATCTCTTCTCTCCTTACAATTGTCTCCTCTATTGTTTCTCCCTGGTGTCTAGCCAGGGTGTATGTGCAATGCTAGTTGCAAGCCAAAGCAAATGCCAGCCAGTGAAGGCTAAATGGAAAATATGTAAAGCATGTATCAGACTCAGGACCCAAAGAATTAAAGAAAACTCCAACTTAATCTCCTACTTCATTAACCACTTTAGCCCCGGAGGATTTGGCTGCTCAATGACCAGGCCCCTTTTTTCAACTTGGCACTGTGTGACTTTTACTGACAATTGCGCGGTCATGCAATGCTGTACCCAAACAAAATTTACATCCTTTTTTTCCCCACAAACAGAGCTTTCTTTTGTTGGTATTTGATCACCTTTGTGCTTTTTATTTTTTGCGATATTAATAAAAAAAGAGCGAAAATTTTGAGAAAAAATGACATTTTCAACTTTGTCTTTTAAAAAATATCCAATATACTCAATCTCTGTCATATATTTTGTCAAAATGTATTTAGCTACATGTCTTTGACAAAACGTATTTTTATTGGTTTGCGCAAAAGTTATAGCGTCTACAAACTATCATGTGGAATTTATGCAGCTTTTACATTCTGACTGCCTATCTCATTTCATGAAGTGCTAAAATGGCAGGGCAGTACAAACCCCCCACCAAATTACCACTTTTTGGAAAGTAGACATCCTAAGAAATGTCCTGAGAGGCATGTTGAGCTCATTGAATATTTAAATTTTTTGTCACAAGTGTTTGAAAAATGACTAAAAAAAAAAAAATTTTTTTTTTTTACACAAAGTTGTCATTGAAATGATATATTGCTCACGCATGCCATGGGTATATGTGTAATTACACCCCAAAATATATTCTGCTGCTTCTCCTAAGTACAGGGATACCACATGTGTGATACTTTTTGGGAGCCTAGCTGTGTACGGGACCCCGAAAACCAATCACCACCTTCAGAATTTCAAAGGGCGTAAATATTTCATTGCATTTTCTCACTACCTATCACGGTTTAGGAGGCCCTGAAATGTCAAGATACCATAAAACCCCCCAAATTACCCCATTTTAGAAAGTAGACATCCCAAGCTGTTTGCTGAGAGGCATGGTGAGTCTATCGAATATTTTATATTTTGCCACAAGTTTTGGGAAAATTTAATTTTTTTTAACACAAAGTTTTCACTAAAAGATATATTTCTCACACATGACATGGGTATATGGGGAATGACACCCCAAAATACATTCTGCTGCTTTTCTTGAGTACAGGGATACCACATGTGTGAGACTTTTTGGGAGACTAGCTGTGTACGGGACCCCAAAAACCAATCACCACCTTCAGGTTTTCTAATGGCATAAATTTTTGATTTCACTCCTCACTACCTATCACAGTTTCAGAGGCCCTGAAATTTCAAGATAGCACAAAACTCCGATAAATGACCACATTTTGGAAAGTAGACACCCCAAGCTATTTGCTGAGAGGCATGGTGAGTCAATGGAATATTTTATATTTTGCCACAAGTTTTGGGAATATTACTTTTTTTTTTTTAAACACAAAGTTGTCACTAAAAGATAAATTGCTCACACATGCCATGGGTATATGTGGAATGACACCCCAAAATACATTCTGCTGCTTCTCCTGAGTACAGAAGGTGGTGATGGTGGTGGTGGGAGTGTGGGGGCCTAGGGCATTTTATTAGAAACAGCCAAGTCATCTTTGTAAATGTGTCTCTTGATGTCATATATTACTGTCTGATTTTTGGGTTCATTATTGAATTATGGTTTGTTAGTAACATGTTTTCTTCTGAGTTTTAAGATGCTACTATGAGATGCATACAGTGGTTTTCAAATTCTAAATTTTGTATCCACTTTTACCACACCATGCTTGCTAAGTGTTTGATTTTATCTAAAGTGGTATATTGTGTGTGATATACCTGATGTATACAGTAGTTGTTCATATGATGCAACACATGTTTGTTTTTTGGTATATTTTGGTACATTGTGCAGTAAATTCACCTAACCTTTATTGTGGGGCAAACAAATGTACAAGTTGATTTCTTTTCTGTACATAGTCAAATTGCAGGGGGAGAAAGTGTATCCCTGACTCGAGCGCTGGGCTCATCTTCCACCATGCCTGGGCAAGCTTGGTTTGTTTTGCTCAAGCAAATTGGACAGTCCATAGAGTGTACCTTCTTGATAATGCTGCCAGTATGTAGGGTTGCAGAGGTCTGGAGTAAAGCTAGGCATACTGCATTGTCTCAAAAGAGGCCACCACTAAGATCAGAACTCTAATGCAGAAGCGCAGAGCAGAATGACTCCTGGATTACAGAGTCCAAACCTGGTAATGAAGAACCAGGAGCTTCTATCAAGGGAGAAATACCTTGGACTAGGTGATGTCTGGTGCCAAAGAATCCAAGCAATGAGATGGTTACAGCATCAACTTCTGGGGATTTAGGATTCACCTGAATCTCCTCAGGGTCAGGATTGTCCAGTGGACATTGGCAGGCAGAGTATGCACCATGGATGCTACAGTGGGTAATCAGAGCAGGGCTAGCACCTTGATGAAGACTCAAAGTGTAATGTGCAACTCGAAATAGAGGGCAGAAAATTGAAAATGTTGTTCTCCTACAGCAAAATGCAGGCAGCATTGATGCACCAGAAAGATAAGGGTATCCAAAAAGACATATTTGATGCAAACATCTTTGAGGCAAGGACATTTCCAGGATGGAGGGGTGCAATCACCCCTTAAGAGCAAAGGGGACTCTGAGGAGTTCTGTTACTCAGGAAGAGGACAGTGATACACACTGTAGCAGGACCTTTAAGGGTGATGCTTGGAGCTCCACAGAACCGCAACCTGACTGTAAGCTGATTAGGCCCAGTAATCCTCCAGGAGAAAGAAGGGGGGTTGTAGAGGGGATATAGATCCTCTCAAGATAGTTGCAATTACTTGGCTCACAAATTACTGAGGTGCATAAATAAACTTTATTGGTGATATCAAAATATAGCAGAAAACAATTAATATGACATATAAAATTGAAGGTAGAAAGAGATGACTAAATATGATCATCTATTATGAACATTGCTCTCTGCACCGGTTCCGGTGGGGCAGCTTATAAAAAAGCAAGATACCCCGCCGTGCCTTGCCCACCCTCAGAAGAAATGATAGTTGGGAGCGAAAACTCTGATGGGACAGAATATTACTTCTTAAATAAGATATATTTCTAATAGAACCATATGTAGCCTATGGAGATGAAACACTTGCAAATCAAAAGTAATTGTATACACTTCTATCAAAACATGCATATAAAGTGTTAAATCTCAGTATGTGCAGAGTATGCAAGTGATATAACCAAAGGGCTTCTGCCGACTCTCAAGTTGCTAAGATGGAGGTTGTCAAAGTCACAATATGTTTCTTCAGAGTAGGGTATAAAAGAATTTTTCCCCTGTATGGAGTGAATTCAATAATCAAAAGAAAGAAGATATATTCTTCCAATGATACTTCAGATATGTACGTTGGAGCTCATATTGTGAAAAATGACAGCGCTGTGGAGTAGTCTTAATCCTATCTTTTTAGTACAACACTATGCAGCAGGTTGTATTGATGTGGAATCTGTGCGGGAGGGGGAGGAAAAATAGGGGGGGGGGGGGGAAGGGGGTCGGAGGAATGATGTCAGATCCAGTTAATCCTAATTGTGGAAGAAGGGAGGTGAAACTGTTTATCTTTTCTTGTTTTTTGTACTTATGGTTTAGAGGGTAATATCTGTATTTTGTTCACCGGCAATGGGGAGCTCTTGGTACCCGGGACCTGGACACATATGAGTGTGATGAGTATCTTCTGGGCTATGCCCAATTGTAAGACAATGAATCGAACAGTGTGTGTGTTGTCTTTACTCACCGCTCGTTGTCCGGTCGACCTGCCTCGGTATCTTAGAGCTACATTACCTCAAAGCTTCGCGGGAACGCTTCTTCTTATTCCTGTCCAGTAATCCTCCACCCTTGCCCTAGTAATCCTTTGTGTGCATGAGGGAATCCCACTAAGGGTACCCAAACACCAATCTACTTGAGCAGGCAGGGGTGACTGCTGAATGTGACCATCACTGGAGGCAGCAGGGAGGCCAGGTCCAAAAGGTGGCTATGCAGGCTCAGTGCGGTCCCCAGGCCCAGTCAGAGCCCAGCAAAAGGTGCCAAATTAAAAAAATGGTTAATGTCATGTCTTTTCCTACGTACTTTTATCAAGCAGAAGGATGGGGAGGAAGGGACAAGTCTCTCTCAGAATCTTTGCCCTCCCAGTGGGGGCATACCAATAATATGTCTTCAGGGAAAGGGTTCCACCAGACAGGTGGACCATGCCCCTGGACCTGTAAAGCACTCTGGCGCTGCCTCAAGCAGAGTTCAGTGCTGGAGGACACATTACAGACTTGTCCTGCATTTACCTCATGGCAGGGTCTGGGTACAACCTCCAAGGCTATGCTGAGGAGTAGCTGATCTGAAAAAGCTGCACATACAAGCACCAGAGGTCTCCTGCCACTAAAGAAATTGGCTAGAAGAAAAAAGATTTTTGATAAAAAGAAAAGTGGGTAGCTTCTCTCAGAGCAAAAAAAGTCTTACCCCCTAGGATACTTCCTGACTGCTCTTAGAGCTTTGGTATGCCAGTATCCAATCTCTTGAAGGCAGCAGCATAACCCTTTATCATGCCTTCCAACAGTCCTGGATTGTTCAGGGCTGTCCAGCATTACCTCCCTACTCCCACTGTCCTGTGTATTGGGGCTCTGTCCCTCTACACTGAATGTACAGATCACTGTGTGATTTGCATATAAATGAATCGGAACATGGCTTGCATCTGAGTGAGCAAGCAGCTGGATATGCTTTCAAATGAGCTTCACTGGAAAAACGAAGTCTGTACTGGAGGGGGTGTCTGTACTGGTGGGGAGAAAAGGGATCTGTACTGGAGACAAAGTCTGTACTAGTGAGGAGGAAGGGAGGTCTGTACTGCACTGGTTGGGTGGGGGGGGGGGGGGGGGTCTGTGCTGGTGGGGAGGGAGGAAATCTGTACTCGAGGGTGGGGTCTGTACTAGTGGGACTGTTCTGTGAGAGAGTCTGTACTGGGGTGAGGATGGGAGAGGGTCTGTACCTTCGGGGTGGTTTGTATTTGGGGCTTTATAATGAGAAGGGGAGGGGTCTGTACTGGGGGGGGGGTTAAGAGGAGATCTGCACTTGGTGGGGAACCACGGCTGAGGGAGGAGATGTGTAATGGGTATACAGTAATCCCCCGCTCCATCGCAGTTCAGTTTTTGCGGTCCTGGTAATTCGCGTTTTTTTTTGTAATGTTATTTTACTATATAAATCATTAAAAATGAAATAGTATCTTTTATGTGTTTAAATGAGTTTCTATTGTTTTAAAAGTGTGTTTAAAGACCTTAAAATGCTTCTACACGTACAGTGACAGTAAATAAAACATGCCTACAATGCATTTTAATAGGGTTTTTCTATTTCGCGGAATTTCACTTTTCACGGCTGGGTCCGGAACGTAACCCCCGCAATGGAGGGGGGTTTACTGTATGGGCTCTGTGCGCTACACACTATTGAACCCTGAACTCTGCATTGTGCACTCGTGACCTCTGTACTTTGTGTGTTATGTACTCCTGAGTCTTGCATTCTGTGTGTACACACCTCTGATCCCAGAACTCTCTTTGATACCCACTACTGACCCCTGCAGTCTATGCAATATGCACTCCTAAACCCTTTACTCTTTACGCACTCCTGCAGCCTGCACATTACACGCTTCTGAGCCCTGCACAGTAGACACTATGTTATAAATGTCATACTACTGACCACTACACTATGTACACTGGGTTTTATACAACATCCCTACCACTGTACTCTACCATACAGTATACCGTACAGTATATACTCCTGAAGTTCTTCTTTAAGGTAGGCTGTATGCAAAAAAGCATATGTAACCGAACAGTATATTAGTGTGCTGAGGATTGTATGTGTCTGTTAGGAATGATTTGCACTAGTGCAATTTCAGATGCAACTTGAGTTGCACAGTATCGCATGACAATGGAAATCACATTGTTTTGAATGATGCTCGTTTAAATCAATGCGGCTCCATGCAGGGCGATTTTGGTAAAGGTTCCTGTACTACTTTGGTGTGATTTTGCCCCAAGAATACACAAACCACAGCCAAGCAGTATCCAATTAGCATCCCAGTTGCCTTACATAATCACACTAAAAGTTGGATCAAAATCGGTTTGCAGCAATGTGAACCTAGAACCTGGAAGAACTGTTGCGTTGCCACACTTTAAGTAAATGTACAGACTCAATTTGTAGCTAGCTAAATAAATACGTAAATAATTTTATTATTACCAACACTTTCTTAGATGTGTTTCTGTCATTATGGTAAATCTTCTAGTGCCAGGTATATCTTTAACCAGTTCCGGCTGGACATTATAGGTTGTCCTCCCGCAACATGCCTCGCACGCACCCCACAGGCCGCGATCTGTCACCACAGGCTGATCATGTGATCACTGTGACCAATCGCAACAAATCACATGACAATTGTACACAATAAATGGCTTTGATTTATGCTACATACAGGGCCAAACACATCCCATCTGTACCGTGTGATTAGCTGTGGCCAATCAGTAAAATCCCATTCAGTAAAAATGGAAAAAAGAAAAAATCTCTGCCCTATGACCAATGTGACAGTAAGGAAAAAGCTGCTAGCACAATACTTAGGTGTAAAGTATAATAATGTGAAAACAAAAACGTGCAGCGCTGCAAAAAAAGTGACCAGAGTTTAAACATGACCTAACTTTATATTCACTCATACAAAAACATAAAATGATGTATGCCAAACCCAAAATACAAATAAAATACAGAGAATAAACTGAAGCAAACTCCAGAGTTCAGGGATTAGCTGGTATTAACCACTTCCATACAAGGCAGTAACACCCCCTTCCTGCCCAGGCTAATTTTCAGCTTTTAGCGCTGTTGCATTTTGAATGACAATTGCGCGGTCCAGCAACACTGTACCTAAACCAAATTTATCTAATTTTTCCCCCACAAATAGAGCTTTCTTTTGGTGGTATTTGATCACCGCAAGGTTTTTTCCTTTTTGTTTTTTTGTTTATGTTATAAAATTTTGTAAATAGATACGTTTTTTCCTGCACTGATGAGCACTGATGAGGCCGCACTGACAGCCAGGCACTGATTAGGAGGCACTGATGGGGTGACACTGATATGCAGCACTGATGGGCACTGATATGTGGCACTGATAGGTAGCAATGATATGCAGCATTGGTGGGCACTGATAGGCAGCACTGATGGGCACTGATAGGCGGCACTGATGGGCACTGATAGGCGGCACTGATGGGTGGCGCTGATGTGCACTGATAGGCGGTACTGATCGGCACTGATGGGCGGCACTGATTAGCACTGATAGGCAGCACTGGTAGGCAATACTGGGCACTGGTGGGCAGCACTGAAAGATGGCAATGATGGGCACTGGTGGGCAGCACAGTTAGATGGCAATGGTGGGCAGCACTGATAGGGTGGGCATCACTGGTGATCATGGATGGGCATCCCTGGTGGCTCTAGTGGCACCCCTGCACTGGTAATCAATGTTCTGATTACCAGCACAGACCCCCCCCCCCTGTGATCAGTGAGTAATTAGCAAAAAAAATGCTTCAAACTCACTGATCCCCTGGCTCCAGCACAGATCGTCTCTTCTTCTCCTCACTGACAGGATCTGTGTGAGGAGAAGAAGAGATCAAAGCCGTTTACATTACATGACAGCTGTGATTGGACACAGCCGTCATGTGATCAGAAGGGCCAATCACAGGGCCCTCCTGCCAAAACTTGTTGCTATGTGTCCGAGGGACACAGGCACATCGAGATCGCGCAGCTGCGAGTACCCACGGTGGCGCGATCTCGCTCCTTCTGCAGGATGTTCGGGAACGTCCGATCAGAAGGATGAGACTCCCACCGGCCGTATATGTACAGTGGCCGGGTGGGAGGTGGTTAAAGTGGTTGTAAAGTCAGAAGGTTTTTTATATTAATGCATTCTATGCATTAAGATAAAAAGCTTTCTGTGTGCAGCAGCTCCCCTAATACTTACCTGAGCCCATCTCATTGGCTGAAATGGCAGCACTGCGCCATTGGCTCCTGCTGCTGTCAATTAAAGTCAGTGAGCCAATGAGGTGAGGGAGAGGGGCGGCTGGGGCGTGGCTCCATGTCTGAATAGACACACAGAGCTGCGGCTCAGCTCAGGTGCCCCCATAGCAAGCTGCTTGCTGTGGGGGCACTCAACAGGAGGGAGGGACCAGGAGAGCAGAAGAGGGATCTGAGAAGAGGAGGATCTGGGCTGCTCTGTGCAAATCCACTGCACAGAGCAGGTAAGTATAACATGTTTGTTTATTTTAAACAAAAAAAAAGAGACTTTAGTTTCACTTTAAACTGTCATTGGTATCTTATAGGCATAAAGTCCCTAGAGCAGGCTGAAGTGAATGTCAGTTTAAAAAGAATCACATTGCCAAAGAGGGAGTCCTTATAAGACTCAATGCAGGAGTGTCAGCAGAAAGGATTTAAGACCATCCAGAAACCAAGAAAAAGGACAAGCCACCCATGTGTAGCAGTTGGTGGCTTTAGTATACTTGGGGGAAGTGGTCCAAACTTTGTGGTGCTCTCTAGGAGAGGACGTGCAAAGGGAAAATGGTTACAAATTATGTGTTTTCATTCTGCACAGAAATGACAACTACAGCATTTCTGCTCCTGTTTATGGCAATCAGTAACAAAGAATTCTGTTAGTATATCAAATTTGATGTCAGATGTCACGTAAATCTTGCAAAGTCACAGTAAAGTGTAGGGAATGAATTTTATGTGGTGGCATTTCTTTGTTCCTAAATATTATGGCCAGGAATATCGTTAGCTAGCCTATGGCCAGAAGTGTGGCACAATATGACAGAAGGTTCCGTTAACAACAGGTGGGTAGTTTTCTGATGAAAGAAGATGCAGTTTGACACCAACACCTAGCCAATCATGAGCCCCTTTACAGAAAGTGAGGGAAAATAAAGGAATTATGAGTTGTCCCCAGCACAAGGGGCAAAGAATAACATGTTCTGGGGATCTAAAATGGGAATTCATTTTGGGTGATTTCTTCTAACTTCCTTTTGCCTCTCTGTGGCAGGAAATAAAGGAAATTCCTCCAATGGTGCACAGACAGCTGAAAAAAAAACCTCACTGGGTTTTATCTCTTCCATAATCTATTTAAAATTACAAATATAGTTTTGACTATACATACACTTTTTTTTGCAAGTAAGACGTTTGTAATACTTTGAGGAAAAACAGCTAGTCAAGGGAAAGAAGTAGGGGTCCAGCAGAAGAGAGGTAGGGGTCCAGCAGAAGAGAAGTAGGGGTCTAGCAGATCTTCGCAGTAGGTCTACATCATTGGTTGTCACCCTACTACCCTAGGGCCACATGCAACCCTGTGGTAAATGTTTTGTGGCCCTGAGACCCCAGCAGCCCTTAGTGTAAGTGGGAACATTAAACCGTAACAGCAGTGATCTTCAGCAACCCAACCACACCTGTAGCATGTCCACAAATTCTGCTATGGTATATCTTTGGCAGTCTTCCATGCATTACATATACTGATTATTATGTGATGCCCCTTGATGGTTTTAGGGGTTGCAGCTGAGGTCCCTATATCTTTTAGGTTGACCACTACTGATCTAAGTAGATAAGTATACCATCATCTTCGACATATGCCTTAAACAATATATATATATATATATATATATATATATATATATATATATATATATATATATATATATATATATATATATATGTATATAGGATGGATAGTAATAGATAGATAGATAGATAGATAGATAGATAGATAGATAGATAGATAGATAGATAGATAGATAGATAGATAAAGCGCTGCGCAAACTGTTGGCGCTATATAAATCCTGTATAATAATAATAATAATAATAATAATAATAGATAGATAGATAGATAGATAGATAGATAGATAGATAGATAGATAGATAGATAGATAGATTGATTTAGCAGGGTGACCCTGTGCTTCTCTGTAAAATGGTGTTTTACGCCAGGTTTTGTGAGAAACAGGCCCTCTAATGATGCAGGTGTGCACAGCATTTATATTAGAGCCTGAGTTCGAGTTTAGAGCCCCACCCTCCTGAGGGAGGTCAGAGTGTTTAAAGGGAGCCATGCAAGCTCCGCCCACTCTGCATAATGAATCTCCGCCTACTTATTATCAGATTATAGGGTCTACTCAATAAAGAGAGAATTACAGGAAATTGAAAAGGGAATTTCAAACTTAAAGCCAAAGTCTCCCCAGTACTCCCATGACCCTTCCTTCCCCGAGTGTTACATAGTAGGTGAGGTTGAATAAAGACAATAGTCCATCCAGTTCAACCTGTGTAGGTGTGTGTGGCTGTAATCATCTCGCATACCCCTGAATGTTCGGATCCTTGAGATGTACGTCTAGTAGTCTTTTGAAAGCCACCATACTACCTGCAGAAACCACCTCTTGTGGTAGAGAATTCCACAATCTTGTAGCCCTAACAGTAAAGAACCCCCCACGTTGCCTGAGGTTAAAACGCTTCTCCTCTAATCGCATTGTATGCCCCCGAGTCCTCATGCAATCCCTTCGACTGAACAGCTTTTTTTCTAAGCCTAGATCCCCATTGAGATATTTAAAAATTGCTATCATGTCCCCCCTCAGGCGTCTCTTCTCCGGGGAGAATAAATCAAGCGATTGCAGACGCTCCTCATAATCAAGGTCCTCCAATCCCCTAATTAGTTTAGTTGCCCTTCTCTGGACCCTCTCCAGCTCCAACATATCCCTTCTGAGGACTGGTGACCAGAACTGGACAGAATACTCCAGATGCGGTCGGACCAGAGTTTTATAAAGTGGAAGGATTATAGTCTTATATCTGGAATACATCCCTTTCTTTATGCATGTTAATATTCTGCTAGCCTTGGCAGCTGCCGCTTGATATTGCATGCTGTTGCCTAGTCTATCATCAACCAAGACTCCCAGATCCTTCTCCATTTTTGATTCTCCCAGGGGTTCCCCTCCTAACGTGTATTGTGCTTTTATGTTTCTAGTCCCCAAGTGCAAAACCTTACACTTCTCCACGTTAAACCTCATTTGCCAAGTCGTTGCCCACTCCGTTATTTTGTCCAGGTCATTCTGTAGGATATCTGCTTCATGCTGTGCTGTTATTGCCCTGCCTAATTTTGTGTCATCTGCAAAAACTGATATTGAACTACTGATCCCGTCCTCAATGCTGTTTATGAATAAATTGAACAAGGTTGGTCCTAGGACTGAGCCTTGGGGGACCCTGCTTACTACCTCAGACCAGTCTGAGTATGCGCTGTTTATTACCACCCTTTGGACACGCCCTTTTAGTCAGTTCCGTATCCAAGAGCAAACCCTGCTGTCGATACCTGCAGACCTTATTTTATAAATTAAGCGCTTATGGGAAACTGTATCAAACGCCTTAGCAAAATCTAGGTACACCACATCCACTGGTCTGCCCCTATCTAGCTCACAGCTCACCTCCCCGTAGAATGTTAAGAGATTGGTTTGACAAGAACGCCCATTTGTAAACCCGTGCTGGTTACTACTGATGATGCTGTTGTCCTTAGCAAACTCTACGATATAGTCCCTTATCATCCCCTCCAGAAGTTTACATACTAGTGATGTCAGACTGACAGGCCTATAATTTCCCGGTATATGCCTCTGACCCTTTTTGAATATCGGAATCATGTTTGCTTTCCTCCACTCCCCTGGTACATCTCCTGTCCTAATACTGTCCGCAAAGATCAGGAACAGTGGTCTGGATATAACCTTACTGAGTTCCTTGAGTACTCTCGGATGTACGCCATCCGGGCCTGGTGATTTATTTGTGTTAAGTGTATCCAGCCTTTCCCTGATTTCACCGTCTGTTAGCCATAGTGGCAAGTCCTGTGTATTACTACTAACCATACAGTCATGGTCAGTGTACCACTCCGCTTCCTGTGTAAAGACTGACGAGAAAAAAGCATTCAGCACGGTTGCTTTTTCAGTGTCCTCTGTAACCATCCTCCCATCATCGTTAATTATGTGTGCAATATGCTCTGCCCTAGTTTTTTTGCTTTTGATATACTTAAAGAATATAGCGCCTTTTTTTTTGACACTTACCCCCTAGGGTGGACTATGAGGTCCGCGGTGGGTGGGATACAAACCCTCTCCAATTTTGGGGAGATGGGTGGGGTGGGGGGGATGGGGATCTTTGAATCATTACTCTGTTATTGTATTTACTGTATTTATCAGTTTCCTTCCTTTTTTTTTTTTTTTTTATACTGTTATTATGTTGTATACACTGTTTTTTGACTGGATATGGAGTCTTTAAGGGTGATTTCTTGGAACACTAGAGGTTTGAATTCCCCGCAGAAACGCTCTTTAGTGTTTCAATATTTAAAAGCATTTAAGCCCCACATATGTGTCTTGCAGGAGACTCACTTGTTGGGTACTCGAACGCTGGCTCTTAAGAAACCGTGGGTTGGGCATCATTACCACTCTACGTTTTCTACGTATTCTCGTGGAGTCAGCGTTCTTATCCACAAGTCTCTCCCGTTCAGACTAATGGGTCTCTCCCTGGACCCGGATGGACGATTTGTTTTGCTCAATCTGCAGATATCATCTTTTACTTTATTGCTGGTAGGGTTATATATACCTCCGCCAGCCTCAATCAGGCTGTTATATAAAATTTCTAAAGAAATTGCAAAATATGAGAATGATAATATACTCATGGTGGGGGATTTTAATATGGTTCCAGATCCGAAAATGGATAGAATGACTGGAGATTCTTCCACTAGATCGGATCTTCCTGAATGGGCTGAGATCTATGGGTTGACAGACCTATGGCGTTGGTACCATCCCCACGCTAGGCAATATACCTGCCATTCCGCCACTTATAAAACCTTTTCTCGAATTGACTTAATGTTTGCAAGTGGGTCATTACTATCTCGGGTGCGGGAGATTCGGGTTCTTCCTCGTGGGATCTCCGACCACGCCCCACTTCTCTTAAAAATGGAATTATCTGGTAACCCCTCTCATAGATTATGGCGCTTATCCAGATATTGGATCGCTGATTCTGACATAAACCCTTTAGTCGAACCCCAGATAGCGGCCTTTTGGGAGATAAATCCGGGCACGTCATCAGTGGCTATGGTCTGGGAAGCTTTTAAGGTTTGCACCCGGGGGTATTATCAGACAGCTATTGGGAAGATCCAACGATATAGGCGAACAAATCTATTGCAAAAAGAAAAGGAAGCTAGAGATATGGAAAATCTATATGTCCAAACTAGAGACCCCACTCATTATACACGATTTCAATCCTTGACTAGGGAGGTAATGGGAATACGAACAGCCCTTACACAGAAAAAACTGCTTTCTCAAGCCCAACATATTTTCGTACATGGCGAGTATAACGGTAAAATGCTGGCGCAAATTTCTAGGGAACAGACAAGTGGGTATAGTATAGCACATATTCAGGATCAATCAGGTACTCTTCACTCTAATCCAGAAACTATTAATCACAACTTCACTGATTATTACCGGGCCCTATATAATACTAAGGTTAATTATTCAGGAGATGAACTTGATCATTATCTACAGGCAGTGGACTTTCCAGTCTTAACTGATAGAGATAGGGCCAAACTAGACGCCCCTATTACTCTTTTGGAGATCCAGGAAGTGGTGGCCTCCCTAAAACCCGATAAAACACCAGGACCGGATGGAATTCCTGTTGAATTCTATAAGGCCCATATGGACCTTTTGGGCCCGTATTTATTAGCCACTCTTCTAGGATCTCTAAAGGATGGGAAACTCCCTAAAACAATGTGCGAAGCGGTTATTGTTGTGATCCCTAAACCAGGGAAGGACCCATCACTATGTTCATCATACAGACCTATCTCTTTATTAAATGTTGATGGGAAGATCCTTTCAAAAGTCTTGGCCAATCGACTTAATAGTGTCATTACAGGATTGATCCATTAGGACCAAACTGGATTCATACCTGACCGGGGTACTGATATCAATATCCGGAGATTGTTCACACATATGGCCTTGGCGTCGGGGGGGGGAACAGGTGTGGTCGCCTCCCTCGACGCCGAGAAAGCATTCGATTCTGTTGAGTGGCCATTTCTCTGGAGGATCCTATCTAGCTTCGGGTTCGGCCCTAATTTCGTCTCATGGATTAAGCTTCTCTATGAGAACCCTACGGCTAGAGTCCGTACTAATACATCTCTATCGGATAAATTCCCTCTACTGAGGGGTACCCGACAGGGATGTCCGTTATCCCCAGCCTTGTTTGCCTTAGCTTTGGAGCCGCTAGCGATTATGTTGCGAGCGGACCCACAGGTCCGAGGCATTAAGGTGGGGGTCATTGAAGAGAAGTTGTCTTTATATGCAGACGACACCTTGATCTATTTGGCGGATGCTTCCACATCATTACATAGGGCCCTACAATTATTTGACATCTTTGGCCGTTTTTCAGGCATAAATATTAATTGGTCTAAGTCCGTCCTCTTTCCATTACACCCATCGATATCTTTAATTGATACTCACACACCGTTGAAATGGGTACAGGATATGGTGTACTTAGGCATCAAAGTGGGTCCAACATTGGAGGTATATCAGCAAAATAACATTGACCCTTTAGTTTTACAATTAAATAAAAAGTGTGCGTCTTGGCGCATGCTTCCCTTGTCCCCCGTTGGCAGAATTAACTTAATAAAAATGAACTATCTTCCGAAATTTCTGTATCTTTTTCGTAACTCTCCCATTGATATGACTAGAACCTTTTTTTCGAGATTAGAAAGTATTGTAACAACTTTTG
Source organism: Pelophylax lessonae (assembly GCF_965119305.1). Lineage (NCBI taxonomy): Eukaryota > Metazoa > Chordata > Amphibia > Anura > Ranidae > Pelophylax > Pelophylax lessonae. Next base: position 459,015,681 of record NC_138768.1, read on the forward strand.
TATGGGCCGGGCGTACTCCACGAGTCGCAAGACGCACGCTATATCTTCCTCTTGCAAGAGGAGGTTTAGCGCTTCCTAACTTTAAATTGTATTTTTGGGCGGCTGTCCTGGTGACGGTCCGGTGGTGGTTCTCCCAGCCCAAAACTAACTCTGCAGTTACACTAGAAGCAGCACTACTGGGTTCATATGCGGCCCTTAGTAATCTTGTTTTTCGGGGGGAACAGGCACATCCTCAAATAACCAGTCTGATGAAGACTGTCCTGCGGATATGGACTCGGGCGCGGGTGATATATAACACACCATTGCATATATCTCCCCACACTCCGTTGTGGGGTAATCCTAATTTAAAACATTTATATCATCTCCCTGATCCACAGTTATGGGCCGCTAGAGGGATTGTGACTATGAAACATGTTATTAAAGATGGAAGACTTCAAGGCTTTAATGCTCTTCAGTCCATCCATTCATTACCTCCCACCATGGGGTTTCGTTACCGCCAGCTCAGTCATGCTATGCGGGCTCAGTTCCAAGGCCCTGTTGTCCTGGAATCAGACCCCTTGGAGAAAATGCTAACTTTTAAGGTAATAGGGAAATCTCTCTCTGCTATATACTCCATACTCTCAACAGATCATAGTCAGTCCCCTGAGAAAACCTATAATAAATGGAAGGAGGACATTCCAGATCTGACCATTGAAGAGTGGGAGGACTCGGTTAATAATTATATCCCCTCAATGATAGCGGCTAGGGACAGATTTATACAACTCAAATTTTTACATAGAGCATATTATACGCCGCAACGTCTTGCCAGGATATACCCCACGAAAGATCCTATGTGCAGTAGATGTGGGCATGAAATAGGTACATTCTTACATGTTGTTTGGTCATGCCCTGACCTGGCAACCTTTTGGAAAGAAGTGACGGACACTATTGGCGAAATCTTTGACATCATGATTCCCTTGGACCCAAAGGTAACTTTATTGAGTAACCTTACAGAACTGGTTGGGGACAAATATGCTAAAATGTGCATTACATATACCCTGTTTTATGCCAGGAGAGAAATCCTTTTACGATGGAAGTTACACGAACCTCCCACCCGATTATCCTGGATAGCTGCTGTTACTAAGACACTTCCATTCTACCGTTTTACATACGGTAGTAGGAACTGTCCAAAAAAATTTGATAAAGTCTGGTCAGCCTGGATCGACGCTGTAGGTGAGCCAAGGTCACCTGTTCCATAATGATATAAGTAGGCTCTTATTATTATAATTAATAATAATTTTTTTTTTTTTTTTTCTTTTCTTCTCTCCCTGTTTCTAAACTGGTTTATTGATATTCCCCTTCCCTCCCTCTCCCTAAGAATTTTTTTTTTTTTTTTTTATAATAATTTTTTTTTTTTTTATGTGTGTTAGTAGGTATGGATAAAATTATTTCTTGTGCAGAGTAATGTATTGTATTGGAATATTTGTTTTGTTTATATGTGTAACAATAAAATAAAAATTTAACTGTTAAAAAAAAAAAAGAATTTCTTTGGGTTTTTTTTACTATCCTCCGCTATTTGTCTCTCAAAGTCTATTTTAGCCATCTTGATTTCGTATTTACTGGAGAGAGTGCCTCTCTCCAGTACTCCCATGACCCTTCCTTTCCCATGTTCCTCTCCCCAATATTCCCATGACCCTTCCTTCCCTGAGTGCCTCTCTCTAGTACTCCCATGACCCTTCTTTTCCCATGTTCCTCTCCCCAGTACTCCCATGACCCTTCTTTTCCCATGTTCCTCTCCCCAGTACTCCCATGACCCTTCCTTCCCTGAGTGCCACTCTCCATTACTCCCATGACCCTTCGTTTCCCATGTTCCTCTCCCCAGTATTCCCATGACCCTTCCTTCCCTGAGTGCTTCTCTCCAGTACTCCCATGACCCTTCCTTTCCCATGTTCCTCTCCCCAGTACTCCCATGACCCTTCCTTCCCTGAGTGCCTCTCTCCAGTACTCCCATGACCCTTCCTTTCCCATGTTCCTCTCCCCAGTACTCCCATGACCCTTCCTTTCCCATGTTCCTCTCCTCAGTACTGCCATGACCCTTCCTTTCCCATGTTCCTCTCCCCAGTACTCCCATGACCATTCCTTCCCTGAGTGTCTCGCTCCAGTACTCCCATGACCCTTCCTTCCCCATGTTCCTCTCCCCAGTACTCCCACGACCCTTCCTTTCCCAGGTGCCTCGTCTCCAGTACTCCCATGACCCTTCCTTCCCCATGTGCCTCTCCCCAGTACTCCCATGACCCTTCCTTCCCTGAGTGCCTCTATCCAGTACTCCCATGACACTTCCTTTCCCATGTTCTTCTCCCCAGTAATCCCATGACCATTCCTTCCCTGAGTGCCACTCTCCAGTACTCCCATCACCCTTCCTTTTCCATGTTCCTCTCCCCAGCACTCCCATGACCCTTCCTTTCCCATGTTCCTCTCCCCAGTACTCCCATAACCCTTCCTTCCCTGAGTGCCTCTCTCCAGTACTCCCATGACCCTTCCTCCCCCATATGCCTCTCTTAGTACTCCCATGACACTTCCTTCTCCATGTGCCTCTCTCCAGTACTCCCATGACCCTTCCTTCCCCATGTGCCTCTCTCCAGTATTCCCATGACCCTTCCTTTCCCATGTGCCTCTCTCCAGTACTCCCATGACCCTTCCTTCCCCGTTTTCCTCTCTCCAGTACTCCCATGACCCTTCCTTCCGCGTGTGCCTCTCTCCAGTACTCACATGACCCTTCCTTCCCCGTGTGCCTCTCTCCAGTACTCCCATGCAGGGCCGGAGTGGGACTCATTTTCAGCCCTGGAGTTTCATGCCTTAGACCGGCCCACTTTAGTTCACAACTGACGATATTAAAATAATGTAATTAAAACCTCAGAATATAAGTTTGCAATGGCACACTGTTCTCTACAGCCTTGTAATTCATTGTATTTTTCAAAAAATATCATCATTTACAATTCAGTGCAAATACAGTAGCCTTCTCTGCCATGGATTCCCCCAGATCCTCCCCCCCCCCCCCCCCAATATGTATGATGCATGCATATTCTTAGCCCCCAAGTGCATAACTTTACATTTATCAACATTAAACCTCATTTGCCACATAGTTTTTTTTTAAATGTACGAAAATATCGGCCAATATCGTCAAAAGCCGATATTCTATGGCCAAAATATTGGTATCGGCAATAAAAAAAACTATATCGGTCAATCACTAATTCATAGTGCTGCCAAAGCAGCCTATTCCATGTTTTAGCTTAGTATTAAAAATGAGATTAAACATTGCAGTGATATAAAGTGGGGAACTTTTGTAATCTGTTCTCCGGCTATAGCTTACATAAAACCTCTACCCTGTACAAATTTCTAGAGAAATACACAGACATGCAACGATGTAGAATCCACAGATCACATTCAGTTTGGTGAAAGGTGACGGTTACATTCGGTCATGTATGGTCTATGTGCATTTGATCAAGGACCGCAACAAGAGGACCTTGCAACTCAGGGGCAATATCTCCTTATTCAAGGCCATCCTTCACCTCACCCTCCATAAAATTCTAGTTAAAACTGCAAAAAAAAATATCCCCTAAATACCTGTGGGGGGGGGGGGGAATGAGCCTCCTCCAGAGGTAGCTAACCAAGGAGGACCTCATCTCCTCCTATTGAGATCCTGGGGAATATTGAGTAATGCAAAGCTCATGAGAAGACAATCCTACACTGTGGCAAGGGCAGTGATTTTAGCAGGAAGAAGAGCAGAGCCAGAGCGAGGACAACATGAACAATCCTCTTACCTGCAGCGAGGAGGAGGTGGGTGGAGCTACTTTCTTGGCGCGGAGGAGGAGGAATTTAAACCCTCTTCCGTTATGAATGCGGAGCCACTGCCTGTGTGTGCCTGATGTCACTGGTTGCTAGACTCCAGGCGGATAGCAACCAGTTCAGGAATCACACAGTGTGCGTTTCATTTTGGGACACTGCTTTGTCCTGGAATAAAACTGCCTTCACTGTCATGTTACACGACACCCCCTCAGATGTTGCGCCCGGTGCGGCCGGACCCCCTGCACCCAGTGCCGAGACAAGGTCATTCAGTGCCCAGGGCAAGCATGGCAAGCTGTGCCCCCCCACCCCATAAGGCTAATAATGGTAGAAGGTTTGTTTCAGGCAGTAGGGAGGCGATACAACGGCTCCTTACCTCCTGTCAAATGCTCTCTGAAGAGCAATCTGCATGATGGTTGCTTTTCAGAGACCAAAACACGTGTGAACAAGCCCTTAATTATTTATTTTTTACAAATGTTTTACATTATTTATATTGTTTTGAGAATTTATATGTACAGTGTATATATATATACTTTTTACATTTTTAACTGCCCTGTTGGGGGGCTTTGATGAAATATCAGGGCTGTAAACAGACCCCAGATGTTTCACTTTTGAGATACCATGTGGTTTGGTGCATGTGATAGCAGATGTGTGGGGTGCCATTACCAATAAATGGCACTGTCACACGTCTACTAATGGACGATTTGTTTGTGTGTGTGTCAGGAAAGCCACAATCTTGTGACTAACATTCAAAGGTGTGAACCTTGCCTTATAGTGGGGTCACACCGGTGCTCTGCGGTTTGGTCACAGTGTGATTGTGTGTGCATTTTACCTGGATTTTAGGTGCACTTCTATTGAATTCCATTACACAGTGCGTTTTCTGAAACCGCATCAAAGATGCAACATGCAGGACTTTGATGTACTTTCATGAAAACACACTTTGTAATAGAAATTCAAATAGAACTGTACCTAAAATCCAGGTAAAACGCACACACAATCACACTGTGACCGAACCGCAGTGCACAGGTTATTAGGTATAGGTATGGGGGGGGTAGGTATGGGGGGGATAGGGATAGGGGGGGAATAGGTATAGGGGGGATAGGTATAGGGGGGGTAGGTATGGGGGGGTAGGGATAGGGGGGAATAGGTATAGGGGGGATAGGTAAAAGGGGGGAGGGCAGGTCTGGGTAATAAGAATATGTGTTAATGAAGAACAGAGTGAAGGGCTGTAAAGAAAGTGCTAATGCTGCATTTTAGGACAGGACAGGGTCAAGGCTACTTGGATAGCCCAGAGTTGGGACCAGAGGCTTCAGGACATACAGTGCAGATTTATGGAGTGGACAGCTGAAAGAAGAAGGTGAAGGGTTAATGTCAACAGGAGAGAGGAGCAGAAGACTCGGTGCTGACTTACTATTGTTCAGGGAAGGTAAAGAGATGACATGCTGCGGATAAGTGAAAGTGACCAACAAGGAAGACTCAAGTGACCTGGCCGGGAACGGGGAAGTAGAAGAAGCTGACAGGGGGAGGGGAGCTTGTAAACATTGATTAAATGACATCATAGCATACATCTTTTATAGATCTATATCATACAACTACTCCTGAAGAAGTGGCAATACTAAGTCCACGAAACGCGTCAAGTTTGATGTTGCTATGATGTCATTTAATCAATGTTTACTCCTTTATACTCCATTATGTGATTGTCATGCATCTGGATTTGGGGATCATGTACCAGCTCTGCTATTTATACTGTTTTATACAATGTACATGCCATGTCATATGTTTCATATCATATGTGTAAATAAATATGTTATTTTTACCATGGCAGTAGTGTCGTGTCTCTCATATAAAGTCCCAACCTTTATTTTATTGTTTAAATTGAAGTGGGCAGGAAAGCCTGGAAAACTATATCTGGTGTGGAGTTAAAGTGTTACTGAACCCAGCACCCTGCATTCACTATATCTGGTCTCCCACAGTACACAGACAATGGAAATGCAAATAATTTAGTAAATATAAACTGCTAAGCCCCTTTTCTCTTTAGCAGTATATAGCAGTTTTGTAACTTCAATCAGTTCCTGATTAAGCTTGTAGGAGGAGTTTTCATACTGCACTGGGCTGTCCTATCAGGATCCAGGACCCCTGACCCTCTGTCTGAACAGTGGTGATTGGCCCTGTGCTGATCACATGCACTCTCCCAAGAAAAAAAAAACTCTCTAGCAATACACACCAAACTGAGCATGAGCAGCCTGACTCCAAAGGCTCTGTTTTTTTATATTCTGGAGTCAGTGAAAGAAGAGGAGGATCTGTGCATGCGGGATCAAACAGCCTTTTTACACAATGTGGAGAATTAACCCCTCAAGTTCCACAGTGAGTATAACAAGCATATACAGACTGATTCTCAGTGTTGTGACGCTGCCATTGAGCTAAGAAACCCTGACTTGTCAATATATATATATATATATATATATATATATATATTATATCACCCTCCTAGGTTTAGGGTAGGCTGCTATAAATTTTGTTTGACTTTTCTGTAATCAGTGGAACAGGGGGTTGATTGGTTAGGGCTGCTCAGATTTTCACGGGCTGCTGCTCTGTTACTTCCCCCTGTATTCTGGGGAAGAAGATTTCTAGAACACAGTGGGAGGGCAGAGGTTGCAGCCTGAATGTTTATGGGACTTCAGCCAATCTCTGGGAAAGCTGTGCCCAGAGAGCAGGGAATAGCCTACAAATAGTCTGAAGCCTGAGTGGCAGGGGAGTCTGCAGCATGGTGGGGTAAGGCAGCATTCCAGGGTCCAGCTCGTCGGAGGTGACCTCTTTTCAGGGGTATTGCCCTCCTGGGCAGTAGGCAGGGGAAAGCCAGTTGAAGACATTGATGTCCCAGCTAGGTTTAGCTAGGGGGGCTAAAGGAAGAGAATTCCAAGAATCAAAAAGGGTCAGGAGAAAGCTCACAGGAGGAGAGATGGGAAGGAGGCTATTGGAGAGAGCCCAAGTTGTTCAAAGGTGGATATAGGCAGGAGACAACTGATGATCCTGTGAGACCCCAGTGCTGCAAGAGTGACTGTGTGGTGCTTTAGTCTCTGGGAAGAGGACAGGTCAAAGGCAGTAAGGAGAGTCTGTGGGACTTATGCTGGGAGAGTACAGCCAGAAGCAATGCAAGAAAAGCCAAGCAGGGGTGAAATACTGTTGGGTGTTGTATAAGTATAGCTGGAGTTGTACAAGTTTTCAAGAGTCGGGCAAGAGAAGCAAAAAAGTTAACAGTCCTCAAATTAAGTTCAAATTCCGATTCTACACTTCCGGGGTATCCCATAGACCCTATCCCCATCCAAGTTCATTGATCCCTAATAAAACCCCTGGATAAATTCTTTAAACATCAAAATACTGCTGTGCGCCTGGCTGTGTGTGCTATGGGGTAGAAATAGGCCCAAACTACCAGCGGCTCTTTAGGGGTGTGGAACATATGTATATGTATATATACTGTAGATTTAAAAGTTAAATTAGCAACCACCATTATGAACTTCTAATGGAAGATAATAAAGTAATTTTAGTTTTATAGATCAGTAAGAAGTAGGATTTTATCAATAATTAATTTAGCCCTTACCCATTCCTCTACATTAGGACCCTCTTGATAGGGCTCAAAGGGTTTCTCCCAGTAAATATTAGGCTCTCCGTAACGCCATATCTTTCTTCTTGTCTTTTGCGCAAAGAAGGATGTTACACAGAGCAGAATGACCACAATAAAGCCACACACTATAGCAATAGCCTAGAAAAAAACATAGGAAAGACTGCAGTTGTTAATATGCATCATTATGTTACAAAAAACAAATGCAACTTTTTTCTTTTCATAGCAAATAACATGAGCTTACCTCCTGTGGATCCACCATGCAGTAGTGGTAGAGATACTGATTCATGATGCCTACTCCAGAAGCCGCAGGATTGTAGAATTGGTTACACATTGTCATCATCTGACTATAATACATGCCACCACTCATCTGGGCTCTTGGATTTACTCCAACAATGTACACGATGGTGGCGATAAGATCAAGGATAGCCATAACTGCACTCAGCACCAATATAATCATAAAAAATTTACGTGACCGTGTTCCACTAGATTTAGTTACACTCGCTATAAATAGTCCCAAGTTAGCTATAAAAGTCAACACAGACATGGCCATCATGAATCCACTTGCTGCTTGAGGATTGGTCATACCATAGCCATAACCATAGCCATAGCCACCATATCCCCCATATCCCCCATAACCATATCCGCCATATCCACCTAAGCCACCTAAGCCACCCATGTATCCATAGTTATATTCCCAGGCTAGTGTTGATGCCACACAGGCAAAAACAGTCAAACACAAAAATACAACAATGCCTTGAAGAATTCGGACGATGCCAGGTGGTGATTTCCATTGATAGAAGTGCTGTGGGGGGATGTCCTCTTGGTAAAATGAATCAGGGTGAGCAGACTTAATGGGATAACCATAGGATCCATGGCTGTTCTGATGAAGGTACGTAGGTGGGCTGTAATCTGGTGGGCTGTCATAGCGCTTTTGGCTGTACATTTTGATAATCTCCTGTAAAGTAAAAACATAGAATACAATTACTTGTGCAACAACTAAAATTACTCATTTTGCAGCTCTGTTATCTACATTCACAGCCACAAAGCTCTTTCAATGATCTGCTCACGCTTAAGCCCAACAGAATTTAAGTTTATGTAAACTCCAACACTGAACTTCTCATATTTGGTCTTTTAAAATGCCATTGAAAGCATTTTGTTATACAGTATATGTGCAATAAATGCTTCAAAAACTGTTTGACCTGCCAGAAATCCAGTGCTGTCCAGCAATGTTACCAGCCCTTTCAGTGCACATCTAGAGACTACAGAACACCTCTCCCATGATATGGTGATGAGGAAATTGGGGGGGGGGGGTGTTCTGTAGTGCTACCGCAGTTTCTGGCCTAGGTTAACAATACTGCTCCTCCAAAGAAACAGTACAGTGGGTGAGCAATGCCACCCTAGGACAGTGTTTTAGAGGCAGGATCACAGCAAAAAATAAAAGAAAAAAGCCTAAAGAAAAGCAATCTAATGCAGTTACCACATCTAAGGTAAGCTGAACTATATTATAATTTTTGTGGTTTAGGTACATCTTAAGTTTACGGAATTCTATGTTGTGGTGGAATCCTCCCAATCCAGACAAGCGAAAACAACTGTCAAGGAGAGCTTAGGAATGCCAAGTAGAGGAACTGAAGTGAAGCTGAAAAGGTAAGTAAATCTTTACCCCTCAGATTTCCACAAGACCCTACCCCCCAAAAAATGAGATATTGGTTTGGCCTTAAAGAATAACTCCACTTTAGTTTAGTCTCTCCTGGGTAGTCAGTGTAAATTTCAGGGATTTTTGCTAACTTTGTCGTTGATTCCTACTTTTGGTTGTTCATAAGTTTTGCTCTTTGTTTGTTTGACCATGTCCTTTGAAATCCTGAATCTGAATTGGAGGGTCTGAGCTATTATATTCACCTGGTGTTCTGATAAAGAAAGTTGCAGACTCTACCCACTTTAGAAGTCTTTAACCATTAGGTACTATCTCACCAAAGCTGAAATTCCTTTTTGCAGAGGCTACCTACAATTTGATTTGTATTTTAGAGCAGACTTCCAGGAATATCAGTGAGTCAATCACGCAAGCAGGAAATTACATTTCTGAGGGCTTTTGTACACCAATGGAGTACAGAACACCTCCAGGTTGCCATATTGAATTTTACAGAACATTACAGTGGCTTCAGACTAGCCATTTCCCGCCAATAGTATGCCTATTTGCTGCCTCTCGGTGGGCAGGCTTTGACGCCGAGAGCCCAGTGTACTCCCAGAACTGTTACTGGCGGGGACCGGAAGAGCATACTTCCGATTGGGAGCTTTCCAATTATGTGACCCCTGTGACAGCCAATCCCGGTGATCATATGACCCAAATGCCCACCTCCGGCCCCCCCCAGCATTTAGAAGCTCATAAACAGGCAGGGGGTTAACAAGCAAAGTTAATTTTTAATAACATTAAATTAAGAGCCCATTCAGACTAGCGCGACACAACTTTGGGGGGCGACCTGTGAAGTCGCGTGCACCGCGACTTCGGCGCGACTTGCCGAGACTTCACATAATGGAAGTCTATGCAAGTCGCTCCAAGGTCGCCCCAAAGTAGTACAGGACCCTTTTTCTAAGTCGGAGCGTCTTGTGTCGCTCCTATTAGAACAGGTCCTGTACTACTCAATGGACCGCGACCGAGCGCGACTTGTCAGGCTGACAAGTCGCCTGACAAGTCGCGCTAGTCTGAATGGGCTCTAAAGCATCGGCCTGTGTAGCAACTGTATAGGCTATGTTTTTTTTTTATTTGCTATAACTTTTTTCCACGAACGTGGAGTCCTTTAACCGCTTGCCGACCGCCGCAAGTAGATATACTGCGGCGGTCAGCCCCTCACAGGCAAAGTGACGTATATATACGTCACTAGCCTGTGAGGCTCCGGGGGGCTCCCGCGCGCCGCCAGCGGCGCGCTCCCGCGTGGTCACGGACCCCCCCGCACGTGTGACCGGCGGACCCAATGTCCGCCGCTCACTCTGCGATCGTCGGGGGAGAGGGAGAAAGGCAGGCAGCTTGTGTAAACAAGCCGCCTGTCATTCTCCCCTGTGTAGAAACACTGATCATACGGTTCTACTATGTAGGACCGTTGATCAGTGTTCCTACAGCTCAAGCCACAGCCAATCACAGTTAGAATCACGCCCCTAGGGACACACACAGCCCCTCCCTCTCAAATAAAGTTAACTCCTTCACTGCCAGTGTAATTTTACAGTAACAGTGCATATATATAGCACTGATTACTGTAGAAATGTCACTGGTAACCCCAAAAGTGTCAAAAATGTCAGTCAAGGGTCCGATCTGTCCGCCCCAATGTCGCAGTACCGCAAAAAAATCGCAGATCGCCGCCATTGCGCGTTATAAAAAAAAACAATAAAAATGACAAAAATCTTTCCCTTTGTTAGTAAACGCGATAACTTTTGCGCAAACCAATCAAAATACGTTTTTTGCGATTTTTTTTACCAAACATATGTAGCATAAAACAAATTGGCCGAAAATGTTAAAAAATGTTCATTTTTACTTTTTTTTGGGGGGGAATTTCATATAAAAAATTTGAAAAATATTGTTATTTTTGCAAAATTGACGCTCTTTTTTTGTTTATAGCGCGTGATCAAAAAATCGCACAGGTGATCAAATACCACCAAAACAAAGCTCTGTTTGTGGGAAAAAAAGGACGTCAAATTCGTTTAGGTACAGCGTCGCACGACCGCGCAATTGTCTGTTAAAATCACGCAGTGCCGAATCGCAAAATACCCCCTGGTCTTTTAGCAGCCAAATCCTCCGGGGCTTAAGTGGTTAAGGCGTATTTTACTGCAGTGAATATATATCGTGAGTGAACAGTCGGTGAGATTGGAAAGTATTGGAAAGTAGCCCAATAAATGGCAAACGGTTTATTCTTTGAAATAATGTATTTTCTGTTCCATCTAAGGAGAAAATGTTAATTTCACTGATAATCTGGCCAAATTCCATTATATTTATGAAAATGCATTATGGGAACTAAACTTTACTGATGAAAACCAGATGCTTTTTTTATGTTTCTAGCTATATAAAAATGAAAAAGAGAGTTTGATTGAATTGGTAGTTAAAGGTACCAATAATAGTCATTCTTTCAGCCACCATTTATCATATGGCCCACTGTTTCATGGATACCCAGGTTACCCTAGGGATGACCATTGCCTTGTTTTTTTATAAATAAATCTACCTTTACCAGTCTTACTTCCTCTGTATCATGTTCCCCTCCTTATCTTAATCTTGTGCCTTACTCCACTTCATTCTTTCTATCACACCCTTTCTATTTGCTCTCTCCATCGCTATCTTTAATATTGTTCTTGGTTCTGGTTCATGTCTTATCGCAGTTTCTTTACTCCTTTTTAGTTCAGCTTGTTGACTCACCCACATGTAATGTTCCTTCTTTTTTTTTTTTTTCTCCTTTCCATTTTACCATACCTTGGCAGTCACTTACCCTATGTTATAGAAATTCTTCATACTTGTTGAATTTGATCTGGCCTAGCCTTACTGTTCTAAATAATTGATGAGCGTTTTGAATGCGAGATCTTACGACAGAGAGTACTAGCACTCTCCACAACGGGTGCTCTCGGATAAAATAATAGTAGAGAACAGAGGTCTTCAACTTTCGTCATCATATGAAATATAAAAATTAGCACTTTTAGCACAATTCGTTAATAACAATGCTAAAAATTTTAGAGAGTCATATCTGGTTTTTGAACTACTAGTTGAGGACCTCTGATATGAATTATGTATACAAATACTTTCTAGCTGGTCTGACTGAAGTACAGGGACAGAGTGGGTGTTGCCTGTAACAATTGTACCAAAAAGAAAATTTTGACGGGTTGTTCAGGGTCATACACCTCCTTCACGCTTACTTCACTTCACTAAAAATACTTTTTTTTTTCACATACGGTAGCAGCAGGTGTTATCATGCTGCTTTAGGCCTTGTTTGCCCTTATGCATTTTTTTAGTACATTTTCAGTTTTGCAGACACACACTACAGTCCATTTAACATGGTTTCCTATTGGTCACATTCACATCTGTGCATTTTATGGAAAGGGCCGGAGACTTTTTTTTTCTTCTGGTTTTTGGTTTAGACTTCAATGGATCAAAAACGTGTTTTGAAAAACGCGAAATGCTCCTGGAATATGCAGACTGAAACCTGCATAGGTGTGAACCAGGCCTTAAACCTGACAGGTACACAAAAAAAAAACCTGGAATTTTAAAACGAACCCTTACTATTTAATATGGTACCCCAAGTATATGGAGTACCCTAAGGCAACCAGTCATTTTTTCCTATTAGGATGCTTGATAGCTTAGGGCAGCCTTTCTCAACCTTTTCAACAGAAAGGAACCCTTGAAATACATTTCTGGTCTCGGGGAACCCCTGCTAAAAATGAAAAATCTACACCTCAGGATACATTACCCCCTTACAGATAGGTAAAAGGAACAATGGTGTCATTGGGAAGAATTACCCCCTTACAGATAGCTAAAAGGAACAATGGTGTCATTGGGAAGAATTACCCCCTTACAGATAGCTAAAAGGAGCGATGGTGTCATTGGGAAGAATGACCCCCTTACAGATAGCTAAAAGGAACAATGGTGTCATTGGGAAGAATGACCCCCTTACAGATAGCTAAAAGGAACAATGGTGTCATTGGGAAGAATTACCCCCTTACAGATAGCTGAAAGGAACAATGGTGTCATTGGGAAGAATTACCCCCTTACAAATAGCTAAAAGGAACAATGGTGTCATTGGGAAGAATTACCCCCTTACAGATAGCTAAAAGGAACAATGGTGTCATTGGGAAGAATGACCCCCTTACAGATAGCAAAAAGGAACAATGGTGTCATTGGGAAGAATTACCCCCTTACAGATAGCTGAAAGGAACAATGGTGTCATTGGGAAGAATTACCCCCTTACAGATAGCTGAAAGGAACAATGGTGTCATTGGGAAGAATTACCCCCTTACAGATAGCTGAAAGGAACAATGGTGTCATTGGGAAGATATTGGAGATGCAGAAATTGCCCATTGCTCCAGGAACCCCCCTAGCATCCTCAGGAGGAACCCTGGGGTTCCACGGAGCCCTGGTTGAGAAACCCTGATGTAGACAATAATGTAGTGTCCCAGTTCAACCATAGAAACCTAAATGGCAAGCAGAAAACCCATCCATGGACCCCAAATTTTTTCAGACCCCCTAAGGCAGTGATGGATAACCTTGGTACCCCAGATGTTTTGGAACTACATGTCCCATAATGCTCTACTACACTGCAGAGTGCATGAGCAATATGGGAAATGTAGTTCCAAAACATCTGGGGTGCCAAGGTTATCCATCACTGCCCTAAGGGAACCACTGTCGGTATATGTAAACTGGTATAAGGGAAGAGCAAAATTAATTAAATACTTTGGGGTCGTCAGTTTGACTGCCTAGAGTTTGCATGTTCTCCTTGTGCCTGCATGGGTTTCCTCTGGGTACTCCGGTTTCCTCCACACTACAAAGACATCCTGGTAGGTTAATTGGCTCCTGTCTTAATTGGCCCTAGTATGTGTGTGTATGAATAAGAGTTAGGGATCTTAGATTGTAAACTCCTTGAGGGCAGGGGCTGATGTGAATGTGCAATATAGTTACACAGTTACATAGTCTGGTTGAAAAAAGACACAAAGTCCATTTAGTTCAACCAATAAAAAGGGTAAAACAAAACTAAAAAAAAAAAAGATTTACAATCCTATATACACAATCACATATCTACAGTTGATCCAGAGAAAGGCAGAAAACCCCAGCAAAGCATGGTCCAGTGAGCTCCAGCAGGGGAAATATATCCTTTCTGATCCCCCGAAAGGCAATCGGATATTCCCTGGATCAACTTTACCTATATATAATAGTGTCCAGTTATATTATGTACATTTAGGAAAGAATCCAGGCCTTTTTTAAAGCAATCTACTGAGTTGGACAGGTTCAGCTCTTGAGGGAGTCTATTCCACATTTTCACAGCTCTTACTGTGAAGAAGCCTTTCCGTATTTGGAAATTAAATCTCCTTTCCTCCAGACGTAAAGAGTGCCCCCTTTAAACACCTTAAACACCAAGTTCACTATATGAACCCCTATGTATTTATACATGTTGATCATATCCCCCTTTAATATCCTTTTAAGAGAGAATACATTCAGTTACTCTAAAGTTTTCTTTAAAAAATGTCCACACTTTTTTTTACTTTATTAGATATAAAAAAGTGGGGAAATTCCCATCAGTAAGGGGGTAATTCTTCCCAATGACACCATTGTTCCTTTTAGCTATCTGTAAGGGGGTAATTCTTCCCAATGATGACACGAGTAAGGAGCATTCTTCCCACTGACTGTCACATTAATGTATCATGAGTTGTAGATTTTTCATTTTTATCAGGGGTTCCCCCAAGACCAGAAATTTATTTCAAGGGTTCCTCTGTGTTAAAAAGGTTGGGAAAGGCTGGTCCACATATACATGTTTGTAATTTATTCTGCTGTATCGTTCTCATCATGGCTATTGATTTTGCTGTCACTTCTCTTCAGGACAAACATTTGTAAAATGATGTTGTTATGTATCATGCCTATTTGTTGGTCTAAAACTCAAAAAACAGCATCTTATCATATATCATTTGATGAATTCAAATATATTTAATTTATTGGCATAACGATTGATACGGTTTGATGTAGAGTTGCGTATGTTATTAAAAAGTTTAACAAACTTTGTAAGCAGTCAGAAGTTACAGCAAACCCAAATGACTATCTGACCCATGCATTGCAATAAATAAGTATTATTGCCCACTGGTCCCTGGATACTTCTCTACCCCCAAGATGTCTCCGATTGGTGTCACAGCGTTCCATACAAGTGCTATTATCAGGTCTTCTGATCTTTCTGATGTTAATAATCCACTTTTGCACTTTGCAGGTCATGTGCCTGTTTGTCTCATCTACCTCCCAGCTTTTATATGCGTGTGCATAATATTTCTTATATACTCTGATGATCAAGTTTTTTATGTCTTTGATATATAGTATTAACTATTGCTTATCTATCCTGTACCCCTCCAATATGTTAAATAGTTTTACTCCTTTATTCTAGCACTCACCTTCTTTCTTTGCTGTTCTTAGAATGTTGACAGGTGTCTGTTGGCTGTAGGAGTCCTGTGTGTGGCAGCCCGGTGTTCTTTACTTTTTCACCTCTTTGTTGTCTGGTAATGGCGCTCCTGGGATTAATGATTAGAATCCAGCTCTGCCCACATTCACACTGACAATCCTCCCCTCAGGGCTGGTCAGCAGTTGGAGAACTGAACAATTCCCTGAGAACTAGTGCACAGGCAGGTCTGCTATTCATACACCTTTAACCACTTCTTTCCCAGTGCCCAGAGGGTACACCCCCAACTAGAATTAGACACATAGGGTAAAAGTACCGTACAGGAGAGCTCATCGGAGAAACCTACAGTATAGTCACCTACGCTAGGTATTTATTGTTTTATAAGCATTATTAAAAGTCTTTCATACAAGTATTATTTCATACACCAACGAAAACAGCACAAGGCAATAAAATGTAAAAAAAACAAATAAATAAAATAACATTTTATTTATTTACAGCTCATTAACCACTTCTGGACCAGAAGGATTTGCCTCCGTAAAGACCAGGCCATTTTTTGCGATTCGGCTCTGCATTACTTTACCAGACAATTGCGCGGTCGTGCTGTACCTAAATAAAATTGTTGTCCTTTTTTTCCCCATAAGAGTCCATTCAGACAAAGGCGACTTGTCAGGCGAATTGGTCGCCTGACAAGTCGCGCTCGGTCGCTCGCCATTGAGTAGTACAGGACCCGTTCTAATAGGAGCGACAGAAGTTGCTCCGACTTAGAAAAAGGGTCCTGTACTACTTTGGGGCGACCTGGAGGCGACTTGCATTTACTTCAATTATATGAAGTCCGTGCAAGTCGCGGCGAAGTCGCGGTGAACAGCGTGCACCGCGACTTCACAGGTCGCCCCACAAAGTCGTGTCACACCAGTCTGAATGGGCTGTAAATAGAGCTTTCTTTTGGCAGTATTTGATCACCTCTGCGATTTTTATTTTTTGCGCTATAAACAAAAAAAGAGCGACAATTCTGAAAAAAAAAACAATATTTTTCACTTTCTGCTATATAACATCCCCCCACCCCCCCCCCCCAAAAAAAATTTAAAAATCTAATTTTTTCATCCTTTAAGAGTCGGTTCACACTATGGCGACACAACTTCGGGGCGACTTGAACAAGTCGCCGTGCACCGCAACTTCTGCGCGGCTTGCACTGACTTGAGTCGCTCCTATTAGAACGGTTCCCATTGCACAGAATGGAGCACGACTTGTCAGGCGACCAAGTCGCCTGACAAGTCGGAGTAGTGTGAACCGGCACATATTTTTGGTAAAAACAAATCCCAATAAGCGTATTTTGATTGGTTTCCGCAAAAGTTATCGCGTCTACAAACTAGGGGAAAGGTTTATGTAATTTTAATTTTTTTTTATTTTTAACTAGTAATGGCGGTGATCTGCGATTTTTAGCGGGACTGCAACATTGCAGCGAACAGATCAGACCCCCTAACTGACATTTTTCACACTTTTGGGGGGGACCAGTGACATTACTACAGTAATCAGTGCTAAAAATATGCACTGTTACTGTACTAATGACACTGGCAGGGAAGGGGTTAACCTAGGGGTGATCAAAGGGTTAAGTGTGAGCCTCGGAGAGTGTTTGCTAACTGTATGGGGAATGGGCTTGTGAAATGGCCATAGAGACATGTGATCCTATATAGAAGGATCACAGGAGCTCTGTGATCATTGCAGGGAGAAGAACGGTCAGGTCAGGCGTTTACAACAGCCGACCATTCTTCTCTCTCAGCGGGGAGCGATCGCGGGTGCCCAGCAGCAATCGCCGTTGCCTAGTGGGGGCGGCGCATGTTTGCCCCCCAGCACCAGGCGTGCGACCGACGTAGGGCTACTTTGCACACGCAGGAGAGGCTGCCTGCCACAGTAAATGTGCGGCAGGCGGTCTTAAAGCAGTTAAAAATGGCTTATTCACACAGTTCTCTGTTATGTTTATGTCCGCTAATAATTATATTATTGTATTTTTACTAATTACTAATTTATATTGTCTTGATATATTCGGGGGGAAGGGGGGGCCCTGCCAGGTAGGTTGTACGGAGCCCCGTGATTTCTAACATCCCTGGGTGTCAGTGATGAAAAAAAAGATTTATTATAGATAATAACAAAATTACACTTACTTTGTGGTATATATAAACATCTACATGGTGGCCTCAGAAAGTCCATCCATAGTCTGCTCCAAATGTTACATAATAATAGCACAGGATCATGTACAAATGAGATATCACAACTCCGAAAGAAGCAGCACAGTGAAGCCAGAATAACAATGGTTGGCTGTCATAGACAAAGCTGGCACTGTACAGCAGAGCTCAGAATATGAGAGGAAGAAGCAACAGTAAGAGCCAATCATTTCATGTGCTGACAAGAAGTATGCTGACAGGAGAAGAAAGCAGAGTGACGGAGAGATGAGCTCATGTCTGTGCTGCTTCTTTAACTATCCATCAAGGATGGTGTGGATCCAGGAACATCTGGGCTCACAGGAGGTTGGTGGAATGATGCCGGCCATCTGAACAAGCTGGTTTTGTTTTCCTATCTTTTAACCGGTTGCCGACCGCCGCACGACTATATACTGCAGCAGTCAGCCCCGGCCAGGCAGAGTGACGTATCGGTACGTCACTTGCCTGTCACTTCCTTGTGAGCCAATAGCGGGCGGGCACGCGCCCGCCGCGGCTCGTTCACAGGGCAGTTAGTGCGTGTGACCGGCGGACCCGATGTCCGCCGGTCACTCGCCGATCATCGGTACAGAGGGAGAAGGTCAGGCGGCTGATGTAAACAACCCGCCTGTCATTCTCCCCTGTGTAGAAACAGTGTTCACTGTTCCTACACTAGTAGCCACAGCCAATCACAGTAGAAAGCACACCCCTAGGGACACACTTAACCCCTCCCTCCCTCCCTCCCCAATAAAGTTACCCCTTCCCTGCCAGTGTCATTTTGCAGTAACAGTGCATATGTATAGCACTGATTACTGTAGAAATGTCACTGGTAACCCCAAAAGTGTCAAAAATGTCAGTCAAGGGTCCAATCCGTCCGCCGCAATGTCGCAGTACCGCAAAAAAAATTGCAGATCGCCGCCATTACGCGTTAAAAAAAAACACCAAAAATGACAGAAATCTTTCCCTTAGTTAGTAAACGCGATAACTTTTGCGCAAACCAATCAAAATACGCTTTTTGTGATTTTTTTTACCAAACATAGGTAGCAGAAAACAAATTGGCCAAAAATGTTAAAAAATTTAGATTTTTACATTTTTTTGGGGGGGAATTTCATATAAAAAAATGTGAAAAATATTGTTATTTTTGCAAAATTTACGCTCTTTTTTTGTTTATAGCGCAAAAAGTAAAAATCGCACAGGTGATCAAATACCACCAAAAGAAAGCTCTGTTTGTGGGAAAAAAAGGACGCCAATTTCGTTTAGGTACAGCGTCGCACGACCGCGCAATTGTCCGTTAAAATCACGCAGTAAAAAATCTCAAAAAAACCCCCTGGTCTTTTAGCAGCCAAATCCTCCGGGGCTTAAGTGGTTAATGGGCTATTCATTCTTATATTATTTTTGGTTGGAGTTCTGCTCACAAATATACACAAATTCATGGAGTGTCAAATATTAATATTGGATAAGGAGTAATGGCAATACTTGAAAACTGAAAGGCAGAACATATCTTTACGCAGTTCTGTAAAGTTATACAAGCAAAGTTTCTAGAAGCAATGTTTTATTTAATGTTGTATGGGTCCTTTTACACGGGCGGTGCGCCCGACGGAGTCCATTTTGCTCAGCGGGGATCGATTCGCTGATCCCCGCTGAGCAGGCAGATGACAGCTCCGCCTCTGCTTACTATGCAGAGACAGACCAGTCAGATCCCCGCTCTCCTCTATGGGGGATCGGATGATAACGGACCGCCTGTCCATTTTCATCCGATCCTATCCGGTCCTATTCTCCAGACAGATGGAAAATAAGGTCACCATCCATCCGGATTTCTCAGACCACATCAAATCGGATAGCAGTGGGTGTCCGCTGACATTCTGCTCCATAGGGCTGCATGGGGCATCTGATCAGATCCACCTGAAAAACTGACAGGTGGACCAGATCGGAAAGCCCGTGTGAAAGGGGCCTAAGCCTTAGCCCCCTTTCACACTTGTGCAACTTCGAAGTCGCAAGATTTTACCGCGATATTGCCACGACTTTGTTGCTGCGATTTTGATGCGAGTTTGACTGGGCTTGAATGTCTTTGGACCTCAAAACGCATCAAAATCGTGCCAAAGTAGTGCAGAGACTACTTTGAAGTCGGTGCGACTTCAAGTCACACAGATATGAATGGTACTCATTGGTAATAATGGAGAACGACTTGTCATGCGATTTTGCAGTCCCAAATCGCATTACAAGTCGCACAAATGTGAAACTGGCCTTATTCTATGCACCCTTATATAAGAGACACTTGTGCAATCTAGAAAATCAAAACAAGCTTGCCATTAAAGAAGCGCAGTGCCCTCTGACCTTCTTCTGAATATGCAAGTTGCCTGACTGTTCTGAGAATGTTCTGAGTCTTAGAACCAGAAAAAGAATGCGGATCAGGAAAGTCAAAGTAAACTCAGAAGTCCTTATCTGCAAATTTGTTTCAATCAGTGGAAGCTGTTGTTGCTGTCTTGTTTGTGAAAGTACAAGCTGTCATTCTCCCGGCTCAACTAACAAATAAGTATCTGAATTAGAACAATGATATGATTTACCAACAACAATGTACAGTGCATCAAGAAAGTATTCACAGCGCTTTCATTTTTCCACATTTTGTTATGTTACAGCCTTATTCCACAATGGATTCAATTCATTATTTTCCTCAAAATTCTACAAACAATAACCCATAATGACAACGTAAAAGAAGTTTGCTTGAAATCTTTGCAAATTTATTAAAAATAAAAAACGAAAAAAAAAAAAATCCCATGTACATAAGTATGCACAGCCTTTGCTCAATACTTTGTTGAAGCACCTTTGGCACCAATTACAGCCTCAGGTCTTCACCCCAGTCTGAGATCCAGAGCACTCTGGAGCAGGTTTTCACCAAGGATGTTTCTGTATATTGCTGCATATATTGATTGGTTTGCATAAAAGTTTGCATATCGCGTCTACAGACTAGGGGAAAGATTTATGTCATTTTTATTTATCTATTTAGTAATGGCGGTGATCTGCGATTTTTAGCGGGACTGCGACATTGCGGTGGACAGATCGGACCCCTAACTGACATTTATGACACTTTTGGGGGGACCAGTGACATTACTACAGTAATCAGTGCTGAAAATATGCACTGTTACTGTACTAATGACAGGGAAGGGTTTAACACCAGGGGTGATCGAAGGGTTAAATGTTTCCCTAGGGGGGCTGCTTTCTAACAGTGTGGGGGATGGGCTTGCTGCATGAACACAGAGACCTGTGTTCCTGAATAAGAGTAACACAGGATCTCTGTGTTCATAACTGACAGAACAGCAGGCTGCCGCGTTTACAGCGACAGACCGCCGTTCTGACTCCACGGGGAGCGATCACGGGTGTCGGATCCGCTGATTAGCTTCCGCTGTGGGGAGAGGGCCCGCACGCCCCCGCTAGCGGTCCCGCAAAGCAACGTACAGGTATGTCGTTTCGCGGGACAGAGCCAACCTGCCGCTCTAAAACGACGGCGGCTGGACGGCAAGCGGTTAAGTGCAAGTGCAACTATGGCAAAAGGAATTTATCCTGTTTGTCTGAAATCGTGCAGACCCAGCTCTCTATCCACCCTGATTTGCCCGTCTGAGTGGGGCATTAGGAAAAAAGACAGCGCATGACATTTAAAGGATGATTAAAACTAGTTTATTTCCTAAATACAATGGACGCTTTATTTTGTTTTACCCTAGAAAGTAATGCATGTGCATTTGTCTAAGAATAGATATATATAAGAATATATATCTATATCTATCTATCTATATATATATAAAAAATACATCATTCATCTAATCAGGAAGGTAGAAGGAAACAGGTTCTGTTATAGAATCTCAGGTTAAACTTGTGGTTAGGCAAACCCCTTTATTAATTATGTGAGAGTTTAGCTGCGAGCTCACAGACTTCAGACGCATAAAGAACCTAGGCCCCGTTCACACTGGGGCGATCCGACTTCCCGGGGCGACCTCCGAGGTCGCGGTGCGAGCAGCGCGCCGCGACCTCGGAGCGGCCGGCACGGACTTCATAACATTGAAGTCTATGACGGTCGCTCCGGGTCGCCCCAAAGAAGCTCCGGACCCTTTTTTTAAGTCGGAGCGACTTGTGTCGCTCCTATTAGAACGGGTCCGCAGCTTCCCTATGGAAGGCGACCTACGGCGACCTGTGAGGTGACCAGGTCGCCTCACAGGTCGCCCCAGTGTGAACGGGGACTTACACACACATCACACAAATACACATAAACATTTTATTTGTTTATACTTTCTCTGCATTTTACTTTTATCTCTCGGATCCTTATTCTTATTTACTCAAATTGTTTTGTAATTTTAGTGACTTTGTGTGATTTAATGAAATCATACAAATTTTTCATCCTGCTGGCTATTTTATTGAAATCATTTTAAAGAATCACCTAAAGCACTGGTAATAATATTAAATGTAATAAATATCTAACATAGATTGACTTTCTTGTAAAATTTCACATAATTTTAATCCTCTTTGGTACCCAAACTACGGCCCTCCAGCTGTTGAGGAACTAAATGTCCCATGAGGCATTGTAAAACTCTGACATTCTCAGACGTGACTAGGCATGATGGGAATTGTAGTTCCTGAACAACTGGAGGGCCATAGTTTGGAGACCCCTTCTCTAGCCTGAGTAAAGTGTTGTTGGCTGAAGTGGATATTTTCATACAGAAGCATATTTATTAACATCAGAGAGGCCATTTATGCTGATTTTTTTCTTTTTTTTTTTGTATATTGTTTTTGATCATGTTTTGTCCTCTGTTGAAACTGATGGCCTGAATCTTGAATTGTACTTATTTGATTCTGTTATTTTAGAAGTTTTTAAAGCTTTTTTTTCACTGTCAAAACTTTATATAATATATATATTTTTTTTATTGATAAAGCTTTGAACATTCATTTTTTTGGATGTTTAATTTTTTTTATCCTTAAATATTGACAATGACTAATTATTGGTATAATTAGGAATACTAAATTTATGGACTGACATGGCTGAAAAGCATCACATTTACAACTGTATGACTTTGCCATAATGTTATAAATCTAAAAATCTGAGAACTGACAAGAGCTCCATTGTTAAGGGGAAAATAAGCCTGAACTTATTCAGGCAAATTCAGGTGAAATCCACGTCTGAAGTTGCCAATGATACATCTTCCCTCTTTCTTTTACATGCATATAGGCCATGTGAAGGCAATGTTGAGTTAATAATCGAATAGCTAGTAAATAATGTCCATACGTTTGTGCAGGTCTGAGGAGTGTTGCACTGCGTGCATACTGCGTCCTGTTTTTATGTATATGCCTAAGGCCCTGTTCACACCTGAGCGTTTTTCAGCTCGTAAAATGCTAATTTCTGAAGTCTCAAAACATCTCAAAACAAGCAAAATCCCATTCATATCAATGGCCACTGTTCACATATGAGCGTTTTGTCACCTGAAGCAAAATGCCTGAAGCTCAAAAAAGTACATGGGCTTCTTTTTTGCAGATTAGAGGCGTTTTTGTTGGATGCCAATGCTTGCCTCCAAACAACCACAAAAAAAGCCTAAAAAAATGCCTTAAAAACGCCTGAAAAGCGGCCAAAAATACGCCTGAAAATGATACAATCAGTTGTGAATGGAGCCCTAGGCTCCATGCACACCTGAGCGTATCGTTTTCAGGCTTTCTGTTGGGCTTTTTTCAGGCATTTTCTCTGCCTTTTTTTCAGGAGTTTTTCAGGCATTTTTCAGGTGTTTTTTGCAGGTGTTTGGAGACAAGCATTGGCATCCAACAAAAACGCCTCTAATCTGCAAAAAAGAAGCCCATGTACTTTTGTGAGCTTCAGGCATTTTGCTTCAGGCGACAAAACGCTCAGATATGAAAAGAGGCCATTGATGAATGGGATTGTGCTTGTTGAGCTTTTGAAATTGCAGAGATGAGCGTTTTATGAGCTGAAATACGCTCAGGTGTGAACAGGGCCTTAGACAGCAGTATTCGTATAATGTGGAAAGGTAAAACACACACAGATTATGCCATATCTCTGTTGTTTTATGTGCACCATACAATGCTACCCAAAAAATAAATATTTAAAAAAACGAATAATTCATACCATAACAAGTAATCTTTACAAATAAAAAGAAGTGCATTAAATCAACGAATCAATAAATATATAAAAAAAATTATTATTTAAAAAATAAATAAATACTGGGTAAATCAAACAAGGCGCATAAATCAATACTTCAAAAATGTATCCAACACACAATGCGGTGAATAAATAAATAAACAGTGCAGTATCAAACCAACTGAATATAGTAAATCAATTATAAGTCCGTAAACCATGCAGTGCTCAAACAAACATCTTCCACAAAGTGAGAAATGTAATTGCAACTTTTTAGCATGTAAAGTGCCTGTTCTACACACACCCTCCACAATGCACACCATTGGTATTACTCACCAGATTTAATTGACCACTTGTTACAAAATGATCAAACTCAACATTGCTCAAAAGCACAGGAATCCCTTGGTTCCTACGATCTTCATGCCACTCATGAAAAGCAGGTCCCATCAAAGGTTAACAATGCTCAAAAGCATAGCAATCCCATGGTTCCTATGATCTTCATAGCACTCATGAAAAGAAGGTCCCATTAAAAAAGTTAAAAAGAAAAAGCTCATAGCATAAAACAACTCCTTTTTTAAAAGGTTGCATTAAAAACAATCCAGCGTTACTCACAGAGTGCTCAGTCCAGCCTCAAAAAATCTGATAGCTAAGATGTGAATTGAGGAGTACCACACCAGTGTGCTTCCTTCTCTGTGGGCTCCTTTCAGCGCAGGGCGTCACACTGCTCAATCCCCACCCAATGTATTTCCTCTATACGGACATCATCAGGAATGGTCTATTGTACTGATACCTAATTTTAGATGCAGCTGAGTGACACTTTACAATCATCCATTGCGCTGAGTGCTATAATTTGTGTTTAAAATATATGTTACAACATTTTTTAATAGTATGAGGAAAGATTAGAACCTCTGAGAGATTCAGCCTTGCTTACTGTCCTGGTGACAACTGTTTAATCAAACAGAATGTGAATGAAAATCCCCAACTACAACACATACATAATTTTTTTTAATAGTTCAGGGTAAGGCAAGAACCACAATAAGCTTTTTATTTTATTTTTATTGCCGATCTATGTGCTATCTCCTCTAGTTTTACCAATAACCATCTAGTTTGAACACCTTCCTAAATAATTAATTACATTTATATCCAATGAGGTAGACAGTTACACCATAAAGTAGATGGTAAATATAAAGGACAATATACAATCAGATTGTAACACATAGGGGCCACGTGTACAATCTTCTTAGGTGTAACAAGAAAAATTCAGCTTCTCTAATCAGTGTTTTATACAACCTTATGCATAAATGTATGAATTATCTAGATATTATGTGTGCCCATATACCTGTTGAGGGCTGAACAAGAATTAGGCTCGATTCACACCTATGCATGTGTGTGGGCCGCGTTTGCTTGGGCACGGCAGCCCATTCATTTGAATGGGCAACCATTCGTGTGTTTCCCATAGAAAAAGGTGCATGCACCTTTTTCAAAACGGGGCCCGCAGGGAAATCGCATGGTCATTTTGACCATGCGATTTCCCTGAGTTTCCTACAAATGCACTGCATTTTTACATGTGTGGGGTGCGCATTTTCTCACATCAGTGCATTTTCACTGTGGGTGGTTGCGGGTGCACACGCTGTCACCCACATAGGGTGAACAGGGCCTAAACTCATTACAATGTGATTGTGTTAACTTGACTTCCCTGAAACTAGGGTCAAAATCTAGTTTGGAATTTGAAGTCATTTCACATAGCAACTAGCCAACTGACAGGCAGTGGTGGGATTTAAAAATTTTAGTAGCCAGTTCCGGCTTTCAATGCAGTGACCAGCGTGCCCCCTTTCAATGCACAGTGACCAGCGTGCCTCCTTTCAATGCACAGTGACCAGCGTGCCCCCTTTCAATGCACAGTGACCAGCGTGCCCCCTTTCAATGCACAGTGACCAGCGTGCCCCCTTTCAATGCATAGTGACCAGCGTGCCCCCTTTCAATGCACAGTGACCAGCGTGCCCCCTTCAAAACAGTGACCAGCGTGCCCCGTTCAATGCAGTGACCAGCGTGCCCCCTTCAATGCAGAGACCAGCGTGCCCCCTTTCAATACACAGTGACCAGCGTGCCCCCTTTCAATGCACAGTGACCAGCGTGCCCCCTTTCAATGCACAGTGACCAGCGTGCCCCCTTCAATGCAGTGACCAGCGTGCATGCCCCCTTCAATGCAGTGACCAGCGTGCCCCCTTCAATGCAGTGACCAGCGTGCCCCCTTTCAATGCACAGTGACTAGCATGCCCCCTTTCAATGCACAGTGACCAGCGTGCCCCCTTTCAATGCACAGTGACCAGCGTACCCCCTTTCAATGCAGAGACTAGCGTGCTGCATGCCCCCTTTCAATACAGAGACCAGCATGCCCCCTTTCAATGCAGAGATCATCGTGCCCCCTTTCAATGCAGAGACCAGCGTGCGGCGTGCCCCCTTCAATGCAGAGACCAGCGTGCGGTGTGCCCCCTTCAATGCAGAGATCATCATTCGGGCCCCCTTTCAATGCAGAGACCAGCATGCCCCCTTCAATGCAGAGATCATCATTTGTGCCCCCTTCAATGCAGAGACCAGCGTGCGGTGTGCCCCTTTCAATGCAGAGATCATCATTCGGGCCCCCTTTCAATGCAGAGACCAGCATGCCCCCTTCAATGCAGAGATCATCATTTGTGCCCCCTTCAATGCAGAGATCATCATTCGTGCCCCCTTCAATGCAGAGACCAGCGTGCCCCCTTGACAAGCCTCCCCCGAGACCAGTGCACTTGACTTACCTGTTATAGTGGCGGCTTCTTCTCTTTAGTCCCCGCGTCTCCTCGAGTCCTCCCACCTCCTCCTCGGCCAATGGCATGGGGTTTGCCTTTCGGCCAATCAGGAAGCGGGTCTCAGACCCGCTTTCTGATTGGCCAGGAGGAGGATCCGTGTGACAATAGCAAATTTTAATTCGCTATTGTCACACAATGGGTGGGCTCCGGGTCCACCTTTTCCTGAAGCCTACTAGAGCCAAATTGTAATAGGCGGGGACTGTCTGGGAGGCGGCGGCGCGGCGGCTTGGAGGAGAAAGGGGTGACGTCACTGTTTGCTAGACGCAAAGCGGCTCTAGCCTAGCAACCAGTGCAGTGTGTGGGCTCTGGCCGCCTCCCTGCAGAGAGAGAGCGCCACCGCCGCGGCCACAAGCAGGGACAGAGGACAGAGAGAGCAGCAGAGCGGTCAGCGGATGATATACAGATGGTCACAAGGCGGTTCTGCGAACTTCCAAATATTTAGTAACCGGTTCTGTGGAACCGGTGTGAACCGGCTGAATCCCACCACTGCTGACAGGTAAAGTTGGCAATAGATTTTTTTTTTTTAGTTTTTATTTTTTCGTTCAATCAGCGAACAGATTCCTGAATCACACAAACGAGGTGGATCCCCTTGCCAGGACATTGTATTTCAACAGTGCGACCTGCCTCTGTCAAAATACACTGATCAGAAAAAAAGTTTTCCAGCTTGTGCGTTCGAAAGAATAGGGATGGCCCCATACATGGATCTAAATTTGGGCAGTTCCGGCTGAACCAAGGTAATTTCGATCTATTTATGGACATGTATAGGTTACCAATATTACAGTTATAATATTAACAACTAAAGCAGTGCTATACGGGGTTCATACAGTATATACAAACAATGTACACAAAAACAGAGACCATTCGAACACAACATACTGCAAACAATTTTACTAAATAGAAGAAACACATTAAAAAAGTTTAAATGCGTTTTTATTGTTTTGTTTTTATTATTATTTTATTATTTTTATTGTTTGATTATTTTTTTAAAGCTGAAAGTCTCACTAAATGTCTGGGAAAACATTGAAAAGGATGAAAAAAAGTACTATTGTAGGGGGTAGAGTAAAAGACTGTATTACTATTTATATAAATGATCTCACAGTGTGTAATAAAATAAAATATCACTGAGAACCCAATGTGCTTGAGGAGGTGGAATAACACAGATAAGAACTGCAGCTGCATAACTAATAAACATCTATAAAGGATAATTGAATTAGAAGGATAAACCTTCAAAATACAAAAAACAGCAGCGCAAAACAATGGTAGTCATATGTAACCACCACCACAACTTGAATGAATTATGCGGACTTAAAACGATTAAAATTAAACATATATAAAATATATATAATAAATAAATATATTGTAAAGTCCCACAGTCCTTCAGCTGCAAATGATAATAATCAGGATGTGCATTAGAAATCCAGAGCCTGGATAGGTGTAGTAAAGGAAAGGATCACCCAACAATCCATCACCAAAGTGCCGGGGATAAGGCAGAAATGGACACTCACCAGACCTATATGCTTATTCACTCTCATGAACAAGCTAGATTCGCTTTAGAGAAAAAACTTCCAGAACTGCATCAGCTGTCTCTTATCCACTGACAAGCCACCAGAACTCAGGTACATGTGGGAGAAAATAAAGCCTCCACTAGTGCAAATAACATTTAACAATTTTTATTGCAAAGACAATAACAGGACAATTGCACTCACTTGTAATCTTATAAATACAGGCACATCATGTAAATGGTGAGGATGAACAGCCGTTGGACCTGGTAGCTGGCTCCACACCAAGCCAAGCGCCGCTGGGTGCTTCCGTCACCGTCAAATGTTGTTACAGGGTACGCCGTCTGCCCACGCCCGATGCGTTTCATCACTTCCGACTTTGTCACTGGGGGCATTACTATTGTAGGGGGTAGAGTAAGAGGCTGTATTACTATTGTAGGAGGTAGAGTAAGAGGCTGTATTACTATTGTAGGGGGTAGAGTAAGAGGCTGTATTACTATTGTTGGGGGTAGAGTAAGAGGCTGTATTACTATTGTAGGGGGTAGAGTAAGAGGCTGCATTACTATTGTAGGGGGTAAAGTAAGAGGCTGTATTACTATTGTAGGGGGTAGAGTAAGAGGCTGTATTACTATTGTAGGGGGTAGAGTAAGAGGCTGTATTACTATTGTAGGGGGTAGAGTAAGAGGCTGTATTACTATTGTAGGGGGTAGAGTAAGAGGCTGTATTACTATTGTAGGGGGTAGAGTAAGAGGCTGTATTACTATTGTAGGGGGTAGAGTAAGAGGCTGTATTTTATTGTAGGGGGTAGAGTAAGAGGCTGTATTACTATTGTAGGGGGTAGAGTAAGAGGCTGTATTACTATTGTAGGGGGTAGAGTATGAGGCTGTATTACTATTGTAGGGGGTAGAGTAAGAGGCTGTATTACTATTGTAGGGGGTAGAGTAAGAGGCTGTATTACTATTGTAGGGGGTAGAGTAAGAGGCTGTATTACTATTGTAGGGGGTAGAGTATGAGGCTGTATTACTATTGTAGGGGGTAGAGTAAGAGGCTGTATTACTATTGTAGGGGGTAGAGTAAGAGGCTGTATTACTATTGTAGGGGGTAGAGTAAGAGGCTGTATTACTATTGTAGGGGGTAGAGTAAGAGGCTGTATTACTATTGTAGGGGGTAGAGTATGAGGCTGTATTACTATTGTAGGGGGTAGAGTAAGAGGCTGTATTACTATTGTAGGGGGAAGAGTAAAAAGCTGTATTACTATTGTAGAGGGTAGAGTAAGAAGCTGTATTACTATTGTAGGGGGTAGAGTAAGAGGCTGTATTACTATTGTAGGGGGTAGAGTAAGAGGCTGTATTACTATTGTAGGGGGTAGAGTAAGAGGCTGTATTACTATTGTAGGGGGTAGAGTAAGAGGCTGTATTACTATTGTAGGGGGTAGAGTAAGAGGCTGTATTACTATTGTAGGGGGTAGAGTAAGAGTCTGTATCACTTACCATATTTCTCGATCCGGTACTATGTTCTCCTTCTTGACACCCAGGACTGTAGGTGGTCCCTCAGAATCATCACATACAATGCAGGACTACACTGTATGTGAGGAGGCACGCATGCAACCACTGCCAAGAGGTGCCAGGAGTGCATTATACAGAGGGCTTTGGAGGACCGATTGAAGTGAGCATATCAGAATGAGGAATAGGGAAAGATTTATAACTTATTCCTCTACCCCTAGACTTAATGAGTATTTAAAGTGTTACCAAACCCATGACCCTGCATTCACTATATCTCCTTTTCCACAGTACACAGAACATGGAAATGCAATTATTTTAATAAATATAAACTGATAAATACCTTTTCTCATCAGCAGTACCGTATTTTCTGGCGTTTAAGACGACTGGGTGTAAAAGACGACCCCCCTACTTTTCAAGTTAAAACATAGGTTTTGGGCTATACTCGCCGTATAAGACTACCCCCCTTCCGAAGCAAAGCAAGGCAACACCATATACCATATACGCCGAGTATAAAAATCCCAAAGGTAATTAAGTAAGTGTAATTTATAAAAGCGCTGGCTGTCTGTGCCCTATTCATCTGCAAGGTACCGTAAGTACCGTAAATGTATTCTCTTATAAATCTTCATGGTATTGTAAGTATAAAAATCCCAAAGGTAATTAAGTAAGTGTACCGTAATCTATGAAAGCTCTGTCTGTCTGTGTCCTATTCACCTGTAAGGTACTGTAAATGTATTATCTTATAAATCTCCAAGGTATTGTAAAAGTAAGTATTACCGGTAGATGTATCCTCTCTCAAAGCCCTGGCTGTGTGGGAATCCTGTACCGGTATACCATATGTGCCGTAGCTTCGGCTACAAACAGTATACTGCGCTGAGCCAATCACTGTGAGCAATGCATTCTATTATTGAATACAAAGCCTGCTCGGATTGGCGGAGTCAGAGAAAGTAACATAATCCCACCTCTCTGACTCCGCCAATCCAAGCAGGCTTTGCATTCAATAATAGAATACATCGCTCACCGTAATTGGCTCAGCGCAGTATATTACGTAGCCGAGGCTACGGTACAGTATACCGGAACAGGATTCCCGCACAGCCAGCCCTTGAGAAGATTATACATCTAGCGGTAATACTTTTACTTACAATACCTTGGAGATTTATAAGAGAATTTACACTTACTTACTTACCTACTACTTTCATACTTGGCGTATAAGAGGACCCCCCCCATTCTTGAGGGATTTTTTTGAGGTTCAAAAGTCATCTAATACGCCGGAAAAAACGGTATATAGCAGTCTTATGACTTCTATCAGTTCCTGGTTAAGCTTGTAGAAGGAGTTTTCATACTGCACTTGCTGTCCTATTAGGATCCAAAACCCCTGAGCTTCTGTCTGGACAGTGCTGATTGGCCCTGTGCTGATCACATGGAAAAAAAAAAACCTCTCTAGCAATACACACCAAAACAAGCATGTGCAGTCTGACTCCAAAGGCTCTGTCATATCCAGATATGTTCTGGAGTCAGTGGAAGAAGAAGGTTAAACAACCTTTTTACACAATGCAGAGGATTAACCCCTTAGGTTCCACAGTGAGTATAACAAGCATATACAGACTGATTTTACTTTTGTGGGTTTAGTAATAGTTTAACTCTAGCTGTGAATTTTTTTTTTCTTGGGCCTGGAGTTGGGCTTAAAATTCACAATCAATGCAGCTCTGTATTCATGAATTCATTAATAAATGTATATTTTAATGCAAGCATTGTAAGTACCCAAATTTGGTCTGGTAGCAGTCTCTCAAAGTCAATTGTACAGCAGAGCTCAGACTGTGAAAGGGAGAAGCATGCAGATAAGAAAAGTAAGCAGAATGACAGAGATTAGGTCATCAGTGTGTTGCTTTCCCTTTCACTGTTCATACATATAGCGAAAGTGATATTGAACTGTAGAATAGCTGTGCCTCGTCTCAGAACTGAAAGGACAGCGATGCAAATCTTTTGGTGGATATATGTATTTCTTATGTGTGTTTATTTGTTTGCCTGACGTTCAACTTTAGCTGAAGAAAACTGTTGCAGTGGTAGGATTAAGCAATTAATGTTCCACTTCTGGACCGGAAGGATTTGCCCCCTTACTGACCAGGCCATTGTTTGCGATTTGGCACTGCGTTACTTTAACGGACAATTGCGCGGTTATGCAACCCTGTACCTAAATAAAATTGATGTCCTTTTTGTTCCCACAAATAGAGCTTTTTTTTCGGGGTATTTGATCACCTGTGCGATTTTTATTTTTTGAGCTATAAACAAAAAAAGAGCGACAATTCTGAAAAAAAAAAAAACAACAATATTTTTCACATTTTGCTATATAACATTCCCAAAAAAAAAAATTTAAAAATCAAAATTTTTTTAATATTTCAGGCCAATTTGTTTTCTGCTACATATTTTTGGTAAAAAAAATCGCAATAAGCGTATTTTGATTGGTTTGCGCAAAAGTTATTGCGTCTACTAACTACGGGATAGATTTCTGTCATTTTTATTGTTTTTCTTTTACTAGTAATGGTGGCGATCTGCGATTTTTTGCGGACAGATCAGACCCCTAACTGGCAAATTTTTAACCTTTTAGGGGGACCGGTGACATTACTACAGTAATCAGTGTGAAAAATATGCACTGTTACTGTAATAATGACACTGGCAGGGAAGGGGTTAACAGTCTGGGTGATTAAGGGGTTAAATGTGAGCCTAGGGGAGTGATTCTAAATGTGGGGGGGTGTGGCTTGTGAAATTACCATAGAGTCCTGTGTTCCTATACAGAAGGATCACAGTGGCTCTATGATCATTCCAGAGAGAAGAACGGTCAGCTGTGTTTACAACAGCTGACCGTTCTTCTCTCTCAGCGGGAAACGATCGCAGGTGTCAGCTGGCAATCAGAGCCGCCTGCCCGCTGCATCGGCTTCCCCGCTGACGAGCGGGGGGGCAGGAACGCGCCGCTGGTGGCACGTGCTCGCCCCCTAGCCTCCTGCGTGCGACCGACTGCGGCGGGCGGTCGTAAAGCGGTTAATGTAATATAAAAATATTTGTCGGCCTGGGAAATCAGACAAAGCCTGTCTGTGAGAGCAAGAGTGTATGGTGGTTGTTCCCTGTATGGACCTTATAGGAATATTCTAAGATCCAGGAAGTACCTTATGTGTTTGGAGGAGAAGGAGTGGATCCATTATTTACATCTGTGCCTGGGAGCACTACATGTTTATCTGATCTATATTTCTGGTGAGTAGGAGGGAAGCACAAAGAAGCACTGTGATATCACCAGCAGAAGATACCTATCAGCACAGACACTTTATTGCACCTTTTTTGCACAATATTTTGCATCATGGACTTTATGTAATCAATTTTTTGTGCTAACACTTTGTTTATTGCACTTGTATGATTATATTGCACATTATTTTGAAGCAGCGCTTTATTTACATGATTTTTGTATTAATGTAATGCTTAAAAAAAGGGAACATCCTAAGAATTAGCCAGGTGAAAGCACAATGTTAAGGGCTGCAGTAATTAAAACATAAATCTCATCACAATCTTCTTATGTGCCTTTAGATCCCTATGAGACACAGTGCATGAAGCACTTTGTCCTTTCTTGATCAGTGTTGTGGTTGCTGAACAAGTGTGGTCAAAGGTGTGCCCCTTCCTGAAACTGCCCTTCAACCAATCTACTCCAAAGGAGTCAAATACATAAGTAGCTTTTCAATGACAGGACACACAAAATTGAAGGGGTCGCCACACAGGTCACACAGATGGAGATAATGGAAAGGATCTTGCACAGGACGACTGCACAAATGATCTGCTATGAGATGTGGGTGCCCTTTCATTCTACTCAATGTAAACAAAAAGAGGTTTGATCGCACTCCAGTGGATAAAGATAAAATGATCCTTTATTAAGTTTGTAAACCCAACAAGACAATCGAGCCACAAACAGTTGACGCGTTTCACGATTCAAGATCTGAAGAGTTGTGATTAAGCGATCTTGAATCGTGAAACGCGTCAACTGTTTGTGGCTCAATTGTCTTGTTGGATTTACAATCTTTATAAAGGATCATTTTATCTTCATCCACTGGAGTGCATTCAAACCTCTTTTCGTTTACATTGAGTGGATCCAGACCACAGACTCGACTTGCACCGAGTTGCTTGAGGGTTGGATTGTCCTCACCTGGAGCAGTGTACATTTCCTTTTAGTGAGCCCTTTCATTCTACCTGTAGCAGTTTTTCCAGGCCTTGTGCCTGATGTGGGTCTGCCATTGTTACCGGAGACACCTCCAACACTTTTGAGTTGTGACCCCAGGTGTGAGAACGGAGACAATGACCATTCCGGTATCTTTTGTTTGTTTTGTTTTATTGTATTTAGGGGATGGGATAAGGGAATGTGTGGGATACTCCTCTGGCTCAACTAGATACACTTTGGGACACTTGAAGAAAAATGCCTGTTGGCGCTGCCTTGACGCCAGCTGAATGCCGACCAGCGCTTCCTGACGCCTAAAGATACTGTAGTACTGAAACTGTGCTGGAACCTCAACTTTAACTCAGAAGATCAAGGACTGTAGAACACTTGACTCCTGACACTGCTTTAGCTCAAAAGTCACTGAACAACTCCCTCCAGCCCTGCACTGGCTGAGGTAGCTCTGTGTAGATACTTGTGCTGTTGCAACTCTTAACCTTATGCACTTCCCACTGTACACTGACTCTTCAGGGCCCAAACTACAGGTGCCCCCTTTTAACACTTCAGGGTCCTCTACCTAGGTACCCCCTCAAATACGTCAGGGTCCTCTGACTAGGCACCCCCTTTAACCGCTAGCTGACACCTGAATCCCTAGAACCTTCTCCGGAGTGGTCCCCGCTGACACTAGGCAGACCCCCAGGGGCAGTCCACAGTACTCACGACCTTTGTAGGCTTTCCTGGAACTGGACCCCTCTCTCTCTCCGCTGGTTCTCGGCACACCGGATCCCCTCTGCAGCTCAGCTTCACACTCTTTGGATTCCAAGGCCGCCACCCGGGACACCCGCTTCCTCTGACAGAATGAGAGACAGCCATACTCTCCCTCCTTGGACTCTGCTTCCTGCCAAAGACGCTGTGTCATGCGTTCCCTTCAAACTTATACCCACTCCCAGAATCCTCTGCGATAGAATCTTCCTTCTGGGGTAGATACAAGCCTGACTGAGCCACTGATTGGGTTTCCTCCACTGCCCTATGAGAATCCTCTCACATAGCCAATGGGGAGACTCCCCTCTCAGTAACCTCACCTGGGAGACATGACAGTCCAGCTAAAATCATGGCCCTGCTGTTAAGCAGCCAAGGCCCACTATACTTTACCTAGCACCTACCTGTAGGGTGCTACATACCCATAAACGATTTTCTTTCCTACACAGCATAAGCAGGCGTTGGCTATCTCTGCTTGATGAATTGCACAGGGAGCCCTGCTGTCAGTGTACACAGACAAGCCTATAGATTCCGTAACAAGTATAATTAAACTTGTACCAGCTAGCATATCATACTGATAATGTGTAAAGCAGAGACAACCAGATCAGAAAACAAGGTGGCATCTAGTTCATAGAGGAGGACTCTGGATAAAATGTTGTGCTGTAGCTGCCTCATAAGAATGTGTTAATTGGGCTTCAGCCTGGGGTGGAGCTGACAGCCAGAACAAACAACAATAGAGTTGTGCTTCTACTGCACAATACAGCCAGAGATCAGAGCAGGACATAAGACAAGCATACATTGCTCAAAATTTGGCTGGTTCAGCAGGGACCAGCTGAGATTCGATCCATGTATGAGCAGGCTGACTGTACCCAAGTCGATCCATCGATCGACTTGGATACAACCAGCCTGATGTGTTTTTTTTTACATGCAATTACTGTTGATGGCTATAGCTGCTAGCAGTAATCATTTTGGTTCTGTCTGCCGGGAAGGCTCCCTCTAGCCCCCTCCAGCATAACACAATAGTGCTGTAGGAGTCATCCCCCTATCAACATTGTCTGTGTTGATGAGGAAATCTAGCGTTCTTTCCTTCTACCCATTGTGGAAGGAAAGAAAATCAAAGAAACTATGGGCTACTTATGTGCTCTTATGGACTGGAGGCATAGAAGAAGGTTTTGGTGGAACTTCTTTAATTGTCCATGAAGTAACAAGTTCTTCAGAGAAAAACCCTAAGGCTCCTTTCACACATAAGCGTTTCGGATCGCGGGCAGAATTGCCGAGATTCTGCCCGTGATTCCGAACCATTGCAAGTCACGGGACGCCCGAGCGATTCCCGTGACTTGCAATGGCACCCCAAACGCGGAACGATTTTGCCGCGATTGTCGCCTGACGAATCGTGGTAAAATCGCGCAAACAGAATTGCAGAATGCCTGACGCCCAAATGAAGTCCTTGTATTTCTTTTGGGTGTCAGGCATCCCGCGATTCTGTTTGCGCGATTTTACCGCGATTCGTCAGGCGACAATCGCGGCAAAATCGCTCCGCGTTTGGGGTGCGATTGCAAGTCACGGAAATCGCTCGGGCGTCCCGCGACTTGCAGTGGTTCGGAATCGCTGCCAGATTTGCAGCAATTCTGCCCGCGATCTGAAATGCTTATGTGTGAATGGAGCCTAAATAAATCATGATCTGAAAATATTTACAACATTCAATTGCAAATCAATAGGAGCATAAAGATAAAAACGTATTACTGTTATGAAATTGTACATGACACTTTAAACAGAATTCCTGAAAAATATTTATATACATAAATACACAGTAATGTATCAATATATTCTAACTGAGCAGTCAGGTCTGTATTTATCAGTGATTTCAATTTAGCCCCATATTGACAGATTTCTTATTCACACCAAACTGAAATGTGCTGCTAATGAAAATCTGTAAGGCCTGATAGGATATTGATCTCTCTGAATATGGATTTTATGCAGAAGTTGATCAATTACATGTATTTGCAATGCACTGTGAAATTAAGGTTAGAGAACTGCTTTAGACCATAAGATTTTCTGTAATAGTATGTAGAGGAAATGGCTTATATAGTAATGAGGAAGTGTTTTCTTTATGTCCTAGCCGACTGCAGATGTACAGACTCATAAAATGTCTTTAAGCAGTATTTAGCAATAGTGTGCAAGAGTCTATAGGTAGATTCTGGTAAGATGAGCACATAGATGGGGAGTTGCTTTAGGGGGTAAATGCACCCACCCATAGGAATGGAATTATGTCCTACCAAGGGATACCTTAGTTTGGTGCCACCTTTAATTGTCATGTTATATCCTATATTGTGCATCATTATATCCTGTAATCTGGTTTTGTATAAATGATTGAATGCGAGAATATAGATAAAGTAGAAATGAAGTGTTTTCTAGATATTAATAGAGAAAGATATCCTATTAAGGCCTAGTATACACTTGAGGTTTGGGGAGGAGCGATAGAAATAAATGTTGTCTATAGCATCTAGAGTCTAGCTGGAATTGTAGTGCACAGTAGTAAACTTGGGGAAATTCACTCAAGGAATATAGAGTGTTTATCTAATAAAGTCAACAGTCACTGAGATTAATGAATATTGTGAAAGTGTGTTCACTTCAATAAACCAATCATGTTCTAGCAAAAATTCAGTTTTTTTTTTCCTTGCAAATAATTGGGTAAGTTCACCTTATTTACTGATTCACTTTGCTAAGTACAGCGATTCTCAACTAGGGTTCCTCCAGAGGTTCCTTGAGCTGTGGCTGACTGACCTCCCATCTGGTACTTATCACCAATGTAAGAGACATTCTTTCCTCTGAGCCTTTTAAATAAATTTAGCTAGGGTGCCCTGAGACCTGAAAATAATTTCAAGGGTTCCTCTGGGGTCAAAAGATTGGGAAGGGCTGCTTTAGTAAATCAGTTCTCTCTCTCTCTTGCTCTCTTGTGCTCTCTCGCGCTCTCTTTCTTTCTTCAAATTTGGTCTGCAGTTTTGGATCAACTTCATTATTTGGCTCAAATATATACAGTAATATCTTAAATGCATTGTTCTCAGTGGATTGTGTGGACTTGTGTCATATTTCAGAAATATACAGATCCATCGCGCTGATCATAGACTTGAATCTGCTTCTTGATATGGCTTAATTTCTCCTTTAAATAGACACAGCGCTCCCGTTTCTCTATGAATGCAGGATCCTGAGAAAAAGAAAAAAAACAATAGGGGGTAATTACACAATCATAGCACATCAAGCTCCTAACCTGGATAGTCAGCTGACTGAACTCTCCTAGGAATGTTTCAATACACCAAAATTCACTGTTCAGATTATTCTAGCATCAGTAACACTTGAAGGAACTAGTTATTTCATTAGTTTTCCCAAATCCTTCAGATGCTTCAGTTTCCTATACTTTTCATTGATTTTTATTTGCAGATTTTATTGTTACAAAATTTGTCTAAAAATAAAGTGTATCTATAGACCAAACTATTTTTGGATTTGGATAGAAAAGTGAGATGTTAGAACTTCAAGTTTTGTGTTGAATGGGGAGGTATTAGAACTCCTGTGTGTTTGATACCGGTTCCAAAAGTAATCGGCAATGCAAACATTTGAGTTGTCACCATAATAGAGGGGACCCTTCCCAGTTAGGGACATTGGGGGAGATTTACTAAAACTGGTGCACTCAGAATCTGGTGCATAGTAATCAATCAGCTTCTAAGTTCAGCTTGATCAATTAAGTTTTGACAAGAAAACCTAGAAGCTGATTGATAACTATGCACAGATACACCAGATTCTGTGTGCTCCAGTTTTAGTAAATCTCCCCCACTTTTCCAGCACTGGCTGTCTAAATGGAGACTTCTCTCTTATCCGAAAGATAGCCTCTCACTTACTGTTGTGTCTACAGGACAGGAATTAAAGTGAAATCTTCCCAATGGGACATGGTCTGCAAAAAAAAGTTCAAAAGTGACCATGGTTTTAACAGTCCTTTACTTTATCCAAAGTAAAAAGAGCCTGGCTTTAGATATTGAATGTAAGCTAAAATAATATTAGTTTTATGGGAATATCAAGATGAAAAGAGAGAAGGCTTCTAAATGGGTATTTGTATGAGGAGTACCAGCAGAAGAGCAGGAAGATGAGGAAGATGGCTGTGCAGAGGAAGGTCTATGTGGACAGCTTTACCCCAGGTGCCTGCATACTTAGATGTGCCTGTTTCAATCATCAACCATGTGAGTTGCTAAATATTGAACCTTCATTAAATGTAACCATATTACTACACTTAGAGGCCCCTCTCTTCTTTTTTATACATGACGCTACTTGTATATCAAGACATCGCTTGTATATCAAGTCAAAATTTATTTAAAAAATGTTGCTTGTCTTGCAAAGCGCTCTCAAACCAAGTTACTCTCAAACCAAGGTTTTACTGTATATATATATATATATATATATATATATATATATATATATATATATATATATATACACACACACATAAATATTAACTGTTATACATTTTTGTTTATCTTCCCAAAATTTGTGGTAACTTCAAATAATTTGCAAATCACAGAAGTCAGCTTTAGTGGTCTATAGTTTCCCAGTTCTCAGTTTGTATATTTCCTAAATAATGGTTCAGCTCATGCTGCTGGCCATTCTTATGAAACTGACCTAGTTAAATGAAAATCTAACAAATGCGTTATATTGGTCGGACAATAGTGAAAAAGGTGCTTCATCCATCTTTTTTTTTTCATTATTTAGTAATCTATCACCAGAAAGAGAAATAATTTTCATGGTTTTGCTATTCATTTTAGTTAATTTTTGACAAGATAGGCTGTGCAATTTGTCAAATATTGTCCTCCTACACCGAAGCCTTCAACTTGGTGTTTGCATTCAAGTGAGGAGCCAAAGTGAGGGGTTCTTTATGCTAGTCAGCTGCAATGTAAACTAAACTTTTACATTTTGAAGGTATAAACTTAATAATAAAGAGTAGACAGATCATACTATGCAGAATAAGTGTAAAATAGGAAAAAATTAAAAAATAAAGTAGATAAAAAAAAAAGAGGTGGGGATAAAAGTTGAGTTTGGGTGAGGATCTCTAATGCTGGAGGATGCACATTTTGTAAAAAAAATAGATTGGTAACAACAGAAAAAGACCAATTAGCACATTGAATCTGCCTCTATTTTTCTGTACTATGTTTTTTTTTTTTTTTCAATTATAGATTTTATTAAGGGTAAAGAAGGATATGTACATATACAACAATAGTATACATTATAATCATGCAAAGAGACATTATACATAAATAAAACTCTTGTATTATTTAGCAAAGAAGAGGTATCGCTACTTGTTCCCCCCTCTCACTTAAATTATACTGTTCCTGTCTTCTTGCAATTACTCAGTAGTACAGCCCTTTCCCACCCTATCATTATAACTTTTATTTATACTAAAGCAACCCCAAAATAAACAAACAACCCCAAAATAAACAAACGAATAAACAAACACAAAAAAAAAAAGTTCATTTTATATCAGATTTACTGTCCAATTCCACATTAAATGCCTATTTATTCATTATATTCACTCACTGATTGACGCACTACTAAAGATAAGCAAATTTGTTTGTATTTAGTGTGTGTGTGTGTGTGGGGGGGGGGGAGGGGGGGGTTGGTAGTTTCGTCAAGCCCGGCGTAAAGTCTAAAAATTTCTAAATTAATTTGATTCTAAAAGTTATATTTAAAAAAATGTAAATAAAAAAAATGTGGTCCCTTACTTCTTTTTTCTTGGTGCCCCACCTGCGCTTTCCCCTCCTCCTTCCTGAAGATGCCCCCATAGCAAGAGGGGTGCTGTGGGGGCCCCTGTGAAAGAACACTCCTGAGCCTGGCTGTGTGCTTCCATAGACACACACAACACAGCTCAGCCACACTCCTCACTCCCTCCTAATAGGATTTGACTAAGAGCAGCAGGAGCCTATGATGGTGCTGCAGACAGTACAGCACTGGAGCAATCATAGGAGGCAGGAAAGTGTTTAGGAATTGGGGGTGGGGGGAAATAGTTAAAGCGGTAGAATACTCCACTTTTTAATTTTTACCTACAGGTAAGGATATAATAAGGCTTATCTGTTGGTAAAATGAATATCTCCTAAACCTGCACGGTTTAGGAGATATTCACCCTGCATGCAGCCGCTGGCACCAGCGTCGCATGCGCTCTGAAGGTCCGGCGTATGTTGCCGGACATTCAGAGCTCCTTGCCGGCTTCTTGCCGGAAAGTGAACTTCTGCGTGCATGCGTGGCAGTGATGTCATTGCGGCTCCAGCCACTCACAGTGCCGGGGCCTCCGAACCCGGAAGTGACGCAGAGGGAACATGTCTGCTCCCTCAGCAGTGTCCAGGCGACCGTTTCAGGACTTCGTTCTAAGGTAAGTATTTCATAATGTGATAGAATATGATGCATACTAGAACGTTATGTCCTTTTTTGGGGGGGGGGGGGTTTACAGGGGATACAACCGATTTAATGAAGTGTTTTTACTTTAATGCAGGGAGTGCATTAAAGTAAAAAAAACAGTTAGACTTTAGAACCACTTTAAAACTGAAGTCTATGTGAGGTGAATATCGATAATCAATTCTGGC
The DNA here is from genome assembly GCF_965119305.1 of Pelophylax lessonae. Lineage (NCBI taxonomy): Eukaryota > Metazoa > Chordata > Amphibia > Anura > Ranidae > Pelophylax > Pelophylax lessonae. The sequence goes on from NC_138768.1 coordinate 459,056,967, forward strand.
CATTTTTAAGGTTAATCAAATTGTCAAAATTAGGATAGAGCTAAGCACTGTCTTGGGAGAAATGTACCAATGCAAAAAAATAAAACAAAATCAAGAAATATCATACAGCAGTGGGAAGGTTCTATTTTTAATGTGACTTTGAGGATCACATGGCAAAGTCATCAATCCATCCAATTACATGCTTGAGAGATATCTTTAAACTGTATGTGGTGTGACGGAATAGTACGATTTTCTTACACAGCATCAGTGACACTGTATTCTGGCATTACATATTTTGGATATACAATTAATTTTTCAACTTTTACATTTAGCTTGGATTTATTACCTCATTGGAAGAAGAACAGAGAAAAGGGAGGGGAAAAAAAGAAGGGAAACATAAAAAAATAAGAGAGATTGAGTAGAAAGGTCTATCAACATGTTCAATGACCTGTATTTTCAAAGACCCAGTGTTCTTATTGTGTGCATCTATAAAATGTTTTGCTAAATTTGCTCTTTTATTTGATCTTATATTACGCAAATGGCCTCCTAATCTATCAAAAACTATCCTTGTCATATTACATATTGGATCTTACACATGTTACAAATGGTTATGTATACCACAAATTGGGTTTTACAATTAATTAATTGTTTGATAATACAGTATATTTACTATTTGTAGAGGTGGATTTTTTTCTCAGGGAGGTGTTCAACAAATTCACATCATGAGCCTCTAAACTAGGTGCAGTGGCGTAGCGTGGGTTATCAGCGCCCGAGGCAAGGCAAGTAATTTGCTCCCCCTAACCTGTGGAATTTTAGCACTACCCAAGTCTTTTCCACTAGAACAGTATTAAACCCCTCATCTAAGCACATGTATTGCACACATCACCCCAAATCCTGCACCTTCCCACCTCAGATCAATCCAAATCTCTTCACCATCAGACCTCAGATCAGCTCTAACTTCTGCACCTTTACTCCTCAAATCAGCCCAAATTCTACACAACAGACATCAGAACACCCCAATTCCTGCATCTTTATACTTCAGATCAGTCCCAATTCTTTTACATTCATATTTCAGATCACCCCAATTCCTTCACCTTCACACCTCAGATCACCCCAATTCCTGGACCTTCAAACCTCAGATCACCCCAATTCCTGGACCTTCAAACCTCAGATCAGCCCAATTCCTGCACCTTCACACATCAGATCAGCCCCAATTCCTGCACCTTCACACCTCAGATCACCCCAATTCCTGCACCTTCAAACCTCAAATCACCCCAGTTCATGCACCTTTATACCTCATATCAGCCCAATTCCTGGACCTTCACACCTCATATCAGCCCCAATTCCTGCACCTTCACACCTCAGATCACCCCAATTCCTGAACCTTTACACCTCATATCAGCCCGAATTCCTGCACCTTCACACCTCAGATCACCCCAATCCCTGAACCTTCACACCTCATATCAGCCCCAATTCCTGCACCTTCACACATCAGATCAGCCCCAATTCCTGCACCTTCACACCTCAGACCACCCCAATTCCTGCACCTTCACACCTCATATCAGCCCAATTCCTGCACCTTCACACCTCAGATCACCCCAGTTCCTGAACCTTCACACCTCAGGTCACCCCAGTTCATGCACCTTTACACCTCATATCAGCCCAATTCCTGGACCTTCACACCTCATATCAGCCCCAATTCCTGCACCTTCACACCTCAGATCACCCCAGTTCCTGTACCTTCACACCTCATATCAGCCTCAATTCCTGCACCTTCACACCTCATATCAGCCCCAATTCCTGCACCTTCACACCTCAGATCACCCCAGTTCCTGTACCTTCACACCTCATATCAGCCCCAATTCCTGCACCTTCACACCTCATATCAGCCCCAATTCCTGCACCTTCACACCTCATATCAGCCCCAATTCCTGCACCTTCACACCTCATATCAGCCCCAATTCCTGCACCTTCACACCTCATATCAGCCCCAATTCCTGCACCTTTACACCTCATATCAGCCCCAATTCCTGCACCTTCATACCTCAGATCAGCCCCAATTCCTGCACCTTCCCACCTCAGATCACCCCAATTCCTGCACCTTCACACCTCAGATCACCCCAATTCCTGCACCTTCACACCTCATATCAGCCCCAATTCCTGCACCTTCACACCTCATATCAGCCCCAATTCCTGCACCTTCACACCTCATATCAGTCCCAATTCCTGCACCTTCACACCTCATATCAGCCCCAATTCCTGCACCTTCACACCTCATATCAGCCCCAATTCCTGCACCTTCACACCTCATATCAGCCCCAATTCCTGCACCTTCACACCTCATATCAGCCCCAATTCCTGCACCTTCACACCTCATATCAGCCCCAATTCCTGTACCTTCACACCTCATATCAGCCCCAATTCCTGCACCTTCACACCTCAGATCAGCCCCAATTCCTGCACCTTCACACCTCAGATCACCCCAATTCCTGCACCTTCACACCTCAGATCACCCCAATTCCTGCACCTTCACACCTCATATCAGCCCCAATTCCTGCACCTTCACACCTCAGATCAGCCCCAATTACTGCACCTTCACACCTCAGATCACCCCAATTCCTGCACCTTCACACCTCAGATCACCCCAATTCCTGCACCTTCACACCTCATATCAGCCCCAATTCCTGCACCTTCACACCTCATATCAGCCCCAATTCCTGCACCTTTACACCTCATATCAGCCCCAATTCCTACACCTTCACACCTCATATCAGCCCCAATTCCTGCACTATCACACCTCAGATCAGCCCCAATTCCTGAACCTTCACACCTCATATCAGCCCCAATTCCTGCACCTTCACACCTCAGATCACCCCAGTTCCTGAACCTTCACACCTCAGACCACCCCAATTCCTGCACCTTCACAACTCAGATCACCCCAATTCCTGCACCTTCACACCTCAGGTCAGCCCCAATTTCTGCACCTTCACACCTCAGATCACCCCAGTTCCTGCACCTTCACACCTCAGGTCAGCCCCAATTTCTGCACCTCCACACCTCAGATCACCCCAATTCCTGCACCTTCACACCTCAGATCAGCTTCATTTCCTGCACCTTCACACCTCAGATAAGCCCCAATTACTGCACCTTCACACCTCAGATCACCCCAGTTCCCGCCTCTTTACCACAGATCACCCCAATTCCTGGATCCTTATAGCTCAGATCACCCCAATTACTGCACCTTTACATCTCAGATTATCCTAATTCCTGTACTTTCACACCTCAGATCGGTCAATTTCTTGCACCTCTGAATTAGTAGTTCCCAATAGCTGGTTGTGTATCAGTGCAAAATGAAAGCAGGCAGCTTGAATTGTCTGACTCAATATCAGGGCCAGATCAAGTCTTTCTGTTGTGGGGGTGCAGTAAAAATGTATAGAATAGGAGGTCAGAAGGGTAGTGTATAGGGGTCAGCAAAGCAGAGGACAGGGGTCAGAGGACAGGGGGTCAGCAGTGCAGTGGACAGGAATTAGTAGGACATTGTACAGGGGTCAGCAGGATGGAAAACAGAGGTCAGAGAATGGAGTCAAAGGAGAGGACTGGGGTCAGCAAGAGAGACGACTGAGGTCAGCAGGGCAAAGTTAGAGGGTACGCAGGGCAGAGGATGGGCGTTAGCAGGGCAGAGGATGGGCATTAGCAGGACAGAGGACAGGCATCAGCAGGGAAGAGGGGGAGGAAACGTCAAAAGGGCAGAGGGGGGAAAACGTCAGCAGGGCAGAGTGGTGGGGGGGGGGGAGGAATTAGCAGGGCAGAGTGGTGGGGGGGAGGAATTAGCAGGGCAGAGTGAGGGGGGTGTCTGCAGAGCAGAGGGAGGGGGAACATCAGTAGGGCAAAGGGGGAGGGTGTCAGGAGGGCGGGGGGGGGGAGATGTCAGCAAGAGCTGCTCAAATTTCTTCTATAGCAGGAATGTCTGGGTTTGTGTCAGATTTCCATGACCAAATATCAAGCCATCATGTTGAGGAGCTTCTACCTCCCAGTGTCCCCTAGCAGAAAAGAGGTATGTTCTGATGGACCATTGGAAGTCCACCCTACTCTTACTTCAGTGGCTGGTCGCTGGTCCTCCTCCTATTCCCTCTTCAAGGGAACTAAGGGTTGGGCATGAATGCATTGTTTGCACCTTTGTCAACAGTCTTGACATGACATGGAAAGCTGATTTTACAGTTCTGCTGACTGCTTGTTGTTTAATAGATTCCTGAGTCCATGTGAGCCACATGGACTCAGGAATCTAGTAAACAAGCAGTCTGCAGAACTGTAGAAATAATAGTAGGACCAGTGACCTGCCACTGAAGTAGGAGTATCGGAAGACATGCCACCCCCCCCCCCCCCCCCAGGATTCAATGTCCTAGTCACTGCTGAGCCTGTTTGTCTTCATCCAGCCCAGCTCCAGCATGACAGGCACAGTCACCACTCACCTGGGCTCTTCTTGTTTCCCATGCTGAGTGCGGAGGAGATTCGGAGCCTGAAGCCAACCCAGCCAGCGGTGAGTCAGGAGAAAGAGGCTGCACCATTTGTGATCACCAACAAAGCCAGCTCCACCTGCCACCGTAGCTGCACATGACTCAGTGCAGCCAATCACAGAGGGCGCCTGTTACTGAGCCCAGACAGCTGGAGAGGCTCCGGCAGTGCTAGGTCAGATTATGGAGAGTGGCGGTGGCGGGAGCACAAAAGTGGCACACTCTAGAATCGGGACTGTGGTAGTTGGGACTTTTCTGCGCCCCTCTAGATATTGCGCCCGAGGCCACCGCCCTGACAGCCCCCAGCCCACACACTACGCCACTGACTAGGTGACAACATATTACCAATTGTGGGAAAAGGGCAGGCAGCAGCAAATGTTAGTGTACAACTTAGCCAAAGGCTACCTGTGCTGCTGAAGCAAACACTGGCAGGGACAGCAATGCAAAACTAAAAAAAGCTACTTTCCCTTCCACAATACAGGGGGACAGGCAGGCAACAACAATCCTACAGCCATAGGCTCCCTTCCCTTTCTCAAATCAGGACTTCCTGGGAAATACAAGCTACAGAGACAATAATTTAATATTTACAAATTTGGTTAATACTTTTAATATAACATTTCTAATGTTTTTACTCTACTATAAGGTCATCCCTTCCCTGCTGAACCAAACATGGGCAGGGACGTCAATGCAAGCCAAATAATACCATAAGAAAAAGGAAGTCTTAGGCCTAGACCCCCATCTTGTCCCTATGCAAAATTTAAAAATGGGTTCCTTACAAGATGAGGCCACCTTCTCAGACACTGGCCTTGCTATAAGGAATTCCACTTTGTAGTCAAGAGGAGAGAGGCGGGAATGTCTCCAATGTTTTAAAAGGCCATTTCTGAAGGGCAGAGAGAACCGGATTAGGTTTTCTTAATCAAGGAGTGAGAGGCTTAATGTTTCAGTTATTTACTTAAAATATTAATGTTATTGGCAATGGGGACATGTACAGTGTGCATATTATTATGTCCAGTAAAACCACAACTCTTCAATTAAACATGGTCCAAACTGTGAATATACTTTGCATGTACTTACATTTTTTTTCTTCTCATATTTTTCAGCAATGACTTTTATCCTATCTGGTGCCTGTGACATTGAAAAAAAAGACACTGCTAAAAATGAAATGAATCAGATTAAGCCTTTAAACTAGGGCCCATTCACACAACTAACGTTCACAGTGGGCCTTTCAAGCATGCCTGTTAATTTACATTTAGTTATTTCTCATTATGTCCAGACATAGGGCAACAACAACAGGCCATAAATGCATACATTGTTTACCAATAATCAGCAGTGTTAATAACCACCTAAAAAAGAACTGATAGACACTACAGGTGCATCTAAAAAGATTACAATATCATCAAATAGTTAATTTATTTCAGTAATTCAATCCAAAAAGTGAAACTCAAATATTATATAGATTCATTACACACAGTGATATATTTCAAGAGTTTCTTTCTTTTATTTTGATGATTATGGCTTACAGCTAGTGAAAACCCAAAATGCAGTATCTCAGAAAATTAGAATATAAAATAAGACCAATTAAAAAAAAAGGATTTTAATTCTGAAATGTTGGCTTACTGAAAAGTATGTCCATGTACAGTATACAGTAATATGCACTCAATACTTGGTCGGGGCTCCTTTTGCATGAATTACTGCATCAATGCGACGTGGCATGGAGGCGATCAGCCTGTGGCACTGCTGAGGTATTAGGAAAGCCCAGGTTGCTTTCATAGTGACATTCAGCTTGTCTGCATTGTTGGGTCTGGTGTCTCTCATCTTCCTCTTGACAATACTCCACAGATTCTCTATAGGGTTTAGGTCAGGCAAGTTTGCCAGCCAACCAACCACAGTGATACTATCATCATTATACCAGGTATTGGTACTTTTGGCAGCATAGGCAGGTGCCAAGTCCTGCTAGAAAATTAAATCAGCATCTTCATAAAGCTGGTCAGCAGAGGGAAGCATGAAGTTCTCTAGAATTTCCTGGTAGAGGGCTGCTCTGACTTTGGACTTGATAAAACACAATGGACATGGCTCCCCAAATCATCACTGACTGTGAAAACGTAAAAACTGGACCTCATTCAATTTGAATTCTGTGCCTCTCCCCTCTTCCTCCAGACATTGGGACCTTAAAATTCAAATGAAATGCAAAATTTACTTTCATCCGAAAAGAGGACTTTGGACCACTGAGCAACAGTCCAGTCCTTTTTCTCCTAAACCAAGGTATGACGCTTGTGACGTTGACTCTGGTTCAGGAGCGGCTTGTCACAAGGAATGCAACAGTTGTAGCCCATGTCCTGGATATGCCTGTGTGTGGTGGTTATTGAAGCACTAACACCGGCCATAGTCCACTTGTAAATCTTGCCCAAATTCTTAGATGGTCTTTGCTTCACAATCCCCTCAAGGCTGCGGTTAGCCCTGTTGCCTGTGCACCTTTTTCTACCACACATTTTCCTTCGATGCAGCTGTCCATAACTATGCTTGGACACAGCACTCTGTGAACAGTCAGTTGCTTTAGCAATGACCTTTTGTGACTTACCTCCTTTTGGAGGGTGTCAATGACCGTCTTCTGGACAACTGTCAAGTCAGTAGTCTTCCCCATGATTGCATAACCTACTGAATCAGGCTGAGAAACCATTTAAAGGTCCAGGAAACTTTTACAAATGTTTTGAGTTAATTAGATTGTGACACCATGAGTCTACAATATTGAACTTTTTCACAATATTCAAATTTTCTGGAATACTGAATTTTGTTTTTTCACTAGCTGTAAGCCATAATCATCACAATTAAAAGAACAAAATGCTTGAAATATATCACTTTGTGTGTAATGCATCTATGTAACATATGAGTTTCACTTTTTGAATTTAATTTCTGAAATAAATTAACTTTTTGATGATACAACTGTATATTGTTTATTTGATATTCCATTATCACTTCTGACTGTCCATGTGTTCATACTCAGAAATGATCCTGTATCGACAGTTAACCTATAACAGAAGCTCCTAAACTGATCTCTCTCCCTTATGCTGGCCAGACATGAGTCTTTTTTTTTTTCTAGCAGGTTGAATGAAAGAAAATGACTTGATGTTTTCTTACAGGCTAGTGTACATAAGTTGATTGATAGAGAAACTTGTGTACAACCAACCTGCCCATCAACACACTTGATGTTTTTCTGACAGGCAGGTGTGCACAAGTCGATCAATAGAGCAACTTTTGTACAACCAGCCTGTCCAGCAACTTGTGTACAACCAGCCTGCCCAAAATGACTCGATTCCACCATCAACACACTGATGTTTTCTAACAGGTTGGTGTACACAAGTCGATCGATAGAGTAACTTGTGTACAACCAGCCTGCCCATACAGGGATGGAAATTTGGCCGATCCCTGCTAGTCGTATTAGAATTAGGGTAGGTGAGCTTATGGAACTGCCGGAGGTTTCTATCAGTATACAACATGTCATTTAATATTAACACCCACATACTATATGTTGGGATTTAAAATAGATTAAGCATTTTTTAATGCTGCCTGAGAATAGGTTCTCAAACACAAAGTGGTAAACCGTTCATTTTAGCTCCTCATTAGCTATTTGAAAAATATGGAGAGTGGACGAGAGACAAAAAATGTGGGGTGTATGGGGTTGAGCCCCGGTTCACACTTATGCGAGTGCGGGGTTCGCATGTAATGTTGGAGCGCACTGCTCCTTCATTACATGCGATCGGCTGTGCGGTGCGAGTTTAGCCATACACTTTGTATGGCTAAATTCGCACCGCACCCGCAGCAAACACGCACAGGGACCCTTTTTGGCAGCCGCATCAGGATCGGATCGCACAGCGGTTCACACTTGTGCGATCCGATCCTGTGCGAACTGCAAGATCGCACTGCGATATGCGATCAAACTGGGGGTGTCGTTAAGATTACATTGACACCCCCAGCGTATCGCATATGGCAGTGTGAACTGCCGGGGGTGCGTGTGCAATGCGGGAACAGGCTGCGGATTCGCAGCCTTCCCGCATCGCATAAGTGTGAACCGGACATGAATGTTAGAGCATGAGTAAGCATAGCCATTTATGGAAGGCACTAAAGCCCCGTACACACGATAAGAAATTTGGAAGGGAAATTTCGTCTGACGACCGATCTGCCGATTTTCGAATTGTTAGTATGGTGCTTTCGACAGCCGACTCTGACTATTCGGCTGACAAAATCCTGATGTGCAGGCATTAAAATTTTTGTCCTCCGTCAACACACGTCCGATTTTCATCTCATTAGTACAGATTTCGATGGGGAAAAATCTTATGAGCAAGACTAGGCATGCTCAGAGATGAAAGAACACATAGAAAGCAATCCAACAATTGACATCACTTCTGAAGTAGAATTCTGTCGTACGGGAAAATTCTTGTGCAGTCTAGAGCACATTCCAACCAACAAAACACCACTCTGGACAAAAGACGGACGAACGGTCAACGGAAATTCGTAGCGTGTGTACGGGGCTTAACACTCAATTGCAATCGTTTGAAGAACTTGCCATTGTACAAGAAAATATACAACCTTAAAATCTCATCTAAATGTTTGATAGGTGCCTCTCCTTCTCTTTTCTATGGGAAAACAGGGCAGAAACAATAACTGCGAAATGTCAGCTGAAATGCAATGGCCACTGAATTAGGTCTTATATAGGATATCCCATTTTAATAAACAAGTAAGACCAACCTAAGTGATGATAAAATGACTCATATTTGGACTCACCTTCTTACTCTGAGGTCCACTAGTTATTTTTTCCATCATACTGTCCAGCTCTTTGAATTTCAGTAATGCTGCTCTCACCTCGCTGTAAAGCTCCTTATACTCAGCATATTGGTCATTAAAAACGGCTTTATAATTCTCCCGCTCCTCTGGACTCTGGATGTCTGGATATTTTCTGTAAAACACAAGCATCTCACACAATCGGTACTGCTCATCCACTTACAGGATTTACTACAATTACCACTGGAAATTTTTCATTGCTAACAAAAAGTATTCTTGTATTTTTGAGTTGCATTAGTTTCTAAATAAATTGGCATGAAGTAGGCATTTTTAATGTGGTTTACTAATAGGTATGCTTTATGAACATCTTACGCTCTGCTACAATAATATCCTTGTACTTGAAAAATGAAAGACTTTGTGAAATCACTCTGATCATCTCTAGACCTCACCTTTTGATAGGGTTCATTATATCAGTTTTAAATCATTTAAGCACACCCGTGCTCTTCTTATCCCTATCTTGTCCCCATCCTAAAAAAATGCCAGCAGCTGCTTTAGCCTTGGATCACATTACTGCAGCTTTGAAATCGCGCTACCTCAGAGCAATTTCAAAGCTATAGGTCACTGCAATTTAGACCTTTGATTTTATTGAGGCTTGCAACTTCATTTAACAAAAGTCACATTGAAATAGCAAAAAAGTAGTGCAGGAACCTTTTTCAAATTTGCTGCGATTTGATTCACAACAGTTTGAACGATTCCTTTGCCGGCAATAGGGTGCGACTTGTCTTGCAATTTTAAACTGTCAAATTGCATTAGTGTGAACCAGGGCTAAAAGAGTGCTTTCAAAACACTAAAGATATGTATACTAATAAAGAACACTACTTGCTCTAATGAAATAATTAACACCAATATAGTTACGCTCCTATCACACCTATATATGTCTAAGTGTAAAATACATATCAGTATGTGTGTATATATACCACTATACACAAGTTCAGATGTTTTGCCTGTCTCCAAAGAACCCAAAAAAATGCCCAAAAAAACGCTAGCGCCAAAAAAAAATGCCCAGGTGTGTTGTTGCAGGCATTTTTTGGGGGTTTTTGGAGGCAGGCAAAACATCTGAACTTGTGTATAGTGGTATATATACACACATACTTATATGTATTTTACACTTAGACATATATAGGTGTGATGGGAGCGTAACTATATTGGTGTTAATTATTTCATTAGCGCAACCATATATTTCTGCTACTATTACATCTATATATGTCTAAGTGTATATATACATATAAGTATGTGTGTATATATACCCATATACACAAGTTCAGATGTTTTGCCTGCCTCCAAAGAACCCAAAAAAATGCCCAAAAAAACGCTAGCGCCAAAAAAAAACGCCCAGGTGTGTTGTTGCAGGCATTTTTTTGGGGTTTTTGGAGGCAGGCAAAACATCCGAACTTGTGTATATGGGTATATATACACACATACTTATATGTATATATACACCTAGACATATATAGGTGTGATAGTAGCAGAAATATATGCTTGCGCTAATTAAATAATTAACACTAATATAGTTACGCTCCTATCACACCTATATATGTCTAAGTGTAAAATACATATAAGTATGTGTGTATATATACCACTATACACAAGTTCAGATGTTTTGCCTGCCTCCAAAAACCCCCAAAAAATGCCTGCAACAACACACCTGGGCGTTTTTTTTTTGGCGCTAGCGTTTTTTTTGGGCTTTTGTTTGGGTCCTCTGGAGGCAGGCAAAACATCTGAACTTGTGTATAGTATAATGGTATATATACACACATACTTATATGTATTTTACACTTAGACATATATAGGTGTTATAGGAGCGGAGCCATATTCGTGTAAATGATTTCATTAGCGCAAGCATATATTTCTGCTACTATCACACCTATATATGTCTAGGTGTATATATACATATAAGTATGTGTGTATATATACCCGTATACGAAAGTTCAGATGTTTTGCCTGCCTGAAAAGACCGCAAAAAATGCCCAAAAAAACCCTTGCTACTAAACAGGCAAGGTGTGAAAAGAGAGAAGCCACTAACCTGTTCTATAAGTGACAAAATACAATCTTTTTTTTTATGGTTCTGGACATGCTACATAGCTGAAACTTCACAGGTAAACTTTTTAGACACCCCAGATACTAAATCCAAAGAATTTTTTTTTTTTAAATTTTTTTTTTTAATTTTTTCAATAATTGGCTTTCTATCAAAAATGACAATTTTTAAGAACTTTTTTTTTGTGTGATTAATAGTCCCTGGGGTATGACCCAGAACCCTAGGCACTTTTTAGGGGCATTTATTGGGTTTTAGGGCTTCAAAACTGTGTTTTTTTGATTACCGAAGTTTGGGTCCTATTGATTTCAATGGGGTTCTGAAATCCGGGCCGAACTTTTGGGAGGTTCGGGTGTTCTGGTCGAACCGAACTTTTCAAAAGTTCGATCATCCCTAGTTGTGAAAGACTCATAAGTTTCAAACGTGGATGAGTTTTTTTGCTAAAAGTATATCCCTTCTAATTAGTAGTTACTAGCAACACATTTAGGTGCTGCCTGTTGAACTCTGCAAGCCAGTTTAAACTTATCATTAGAGCAAATGGCAAAGGGAAGGAAGCCATTGCTCGGTGCAGGGAGTGAGCAGATGGGTGTTGTTGCCCGTAGCAAAAAAGCTAAGCTTAATCCTGGAATCTGTGGATCATAGGGGAGTGTTCCTGACAAGAGTCATGACAGAAGGGTTCCAGAGGAGCCTGTGCAACCAGTTGGAGAGCGCTGGAAATGTTCTGCTGGGAGAGTGCGGTCTCCCATGGCAACAAGTGAAAAAGCATTGTCCGAAAGGAGGAATTACAGCAATGAAGTGGCTCCACTTTCCCATAGAGATGGGATTGAAATTGTTCCATGCCTGGAATGTGGTAAGTTGGGGCATGGCGTGTTTATTTGCCCCAGAATGTTGAATATAGCAGAATATAAAGGTTTTGAGGAAAAGTCTGTATCTGCAATCCCAGGTTCATTTTCCAAAGTATTGGCTGTTACCATTGGCAACAGGGAATCTGTTTTGCCTATAGGAGTTATTGGAGAATTTAGGAAGATTGCACTGCGACCATAAAATTGCAGCCAAGAAGGGACTATGCCTTCAATTTTCACGCAACCCTCCTGCGTGAAATCACGTACCTGTACATCATTTCCTGCATAGGGTCTGGGGTGCATGCGCGCTGCTGGCGACCTGCTTCTGCTGTGATTGGACACAGTAGGAGCCAATCAGCAGGTCAGGTGGATGTGATGTCCGCCGGGACCAGCTGATCATTCAGAGGAGAGGCAGAATGGCAGTCTGCCTACGTAAATATGGCAGACCGCCATTCTGTCAGAGAGGAAGATAGAGATCTTGTATTTCTGCTAAGCAGAAACACGGATGTCTGTCTTCCTCCAGTTAAGCCACCCCCTACACAGTTAGAAAGCACTCCCTAGGAGCACACTTAACCCTTTGTTTGCCCCTGATGTTAACCCCTTCCCTGCTAGCATAATTAGTACAGTGAGAGTGCATTTTTTTTAGCATCAATCACTGTATTAGTGTCACTGGTCCCCAAAAAAGTTTCAATAAAACTGTCAGTTCTGCTAAAAATCGCTGATCACCGCCATTACTAGTAAAAAAAAAATTCCATAAAAATTTCCTATAGCTTGTAGATGCTATAACTTTTGCGCAAACCAATCAATATATGCTTATTGGGATTTTTTGTTACCAAAAATATGTAGCAGAATACATATTGGCCTAAATTGATGAATAAATTAGATTTTTTATCATTTTTTATTGGTAATGTTTTAAAGCATAAAGTAAAAAAATACTGTTTTTTTTTTTCAAAATTATTGGTATTTTTTGTTTACAATGCAAAAAATAAGAACCGCAGATTTGATCAAATACCACCAAAAGAAAGCTCTATTTGTGAGAAAAAAGGACATCAATTGTATTTGGGTGCAGCGTCGCACGTCCGCTCAAATGTCAGTTAAAGTACTGCAGTGCTGTATCACAAAAAATGGCCTGGTCATGAAAGGGGGTAAACCTTCCGGGGCTTAAGTGGGTAAGACCGGTGAAGTGGTGGCAAATCCAGTGAGGATATCTGCTTTCAAGAGAGACTTGCTGCTGTGTAGTGGAGAAGCACAGGTTAATGCTGAACCTGCAGCAAGACTGGGGTCTGATAAGGACTTGTCTTCAAGCAGTGTGCTGTGTAGTAAGAAGACAAATGAAAAAAAATGTATGGTTTACTAAGGAAAATAAAAGTACTGACGTAATTAATGGGTTAATGCAGCCTGCTAAGGCTGAAACAGCAAAGTCTCATGAAGTTAATGAAGCGCTAGCAGTGCGCAGTGGTGAAAGTGTGGTATTGCATCCAGCTATGTCAGGTGTGCCATTGCCCCTAGCAACCGTGACAGGTGCTAAAGAGATGTCCCTAGAGACCTCACAGGAGCTTAGGGTGCCTGAGGTTGGGGTTGCCCTGGACAACTGTGTGGTCACCCCGATGGGCAGGTGTATTTCACATGAGGTGAAAAGTGATGTACTAAGTATTCTACAGTCTCAAACTGCTAATGTGCTAAGGCAGCCTATTCAAGGCAGGAATGTGGATAATGATGATGTTGAGAAGTGTATTACTGACAAGTGTAGTGCGTCAGATGGTGTGGAGTCACTCTGTCCGCTTGTGTCTCCTTAGGTAGATGGAGCAGTAGTGCGGAGTAATGGTGTCTGCAGCACAGACAGGATAGACTAGGATAGTCGGCCATAAAGGTATTAACGTGGTGGAAAGAAATTTCTGCAATAGTGAGGTGGACACTATTGCTGCTGTGGCAAATGGAGAGGCTGCAGAACAGCCACTATTCTCGGGTGCGTTGGTTGTTACAGAAGTTAACCCCTTTCAGTCAGAAGGATCGGATAAGTGTGCATTCACAACAAAACAGATGAGTAATGTTAAATGTCAGAGTGACAGTGTACTAGATAATGACTTGGAAAGTCTCAGTGTTGCTGAAAATGAGAGGATGAGTATGACACATATGCCTGGCAGTGCTCAAGGGGAGCTGCAAGTTGTGTCAGTTACCTCTTAGGTTGATTTCTCTTTAATTGTCTCTGCCTCTCGAGCCTTAGCTCATTTGCTCTACGTCGCTAGTAAGGTAAGAGTCCCTAAAGTTCTGTGTTTAGATGGGGGATGTTTAGAAATATCCTTGATGGTATGGGAAATGTTGGAATTGGTGAAAACCCTTTCGCTATACACCTGCGTGTATCCACCGCAGATAGGCGGCCTGGTACTGCATGGTACCAATCAGTGGAGACAGGTGGTACAGGTGACGTCACTGCAATGTTGGTTACTTGTGTGGAAAGTGGTCTCAAGGTTCTCAGAGTGCTTCCATTGGCTCTTTTGTGCGGAAGATGCTCAGGAGAACTGCTAGAGCAGTCAGAAAGGACAGACATGTTAGGCCGCTAGAGTGATGTTGAAGTTTTGAAAGGATGGGAGCGCCACACCAGCTTGTTCAGACTTTAAAAGATTTTTAGTTTGTAACAGCCAACGCCTTTCGGGGGGCTCAGTATTCCCCTTTCATCGGGGCTAAAAGCTAGACAATAAAGAAAACATAAAGAATCCTTAAAATGTGGTAAAAGCAAAAGATATTTGCAATATAAAAGTACAAATACCTTAATGCAGTAATTATCAGAGCCAATAAGTACATAAATTACTCAACTAAAAAGTAAAAAGGAAAAGAAAACATGTTCTTATTGAGGCTACAGGGCACAACAAAAACAAAAACCAGTTTAAACAATCCATAAACACTAAGATGATGCAGGCACTTAGATTGGAAAGGCACCTGTCATGTGTGTGTCAGGCTTAAAGCATCAATTCATTGCACAGGAAGGGGCTAGACAGTGGCAGAGTCTGGGCAGCCAACGCAAATGAACAGGGACTAGGCTATGTCAGCATCACTATAGGAAGGGAGATGATAATGAGGAAAAAAACATAATGGGGCTGAAATGGTCAGGGGATTAAGGGAGGGGCAAAGGAAAAGTGAAAAATAATAAAAACAAAGAAAAGAAATGGATCAAGAAAAGAAATATATAAAATTAGATGCATGCATATAAACAGGTATGAAGATGACCATACTGGTGCTCGAAAAGTCAGAGGGTTGGGGGCGGGGCTAAAAGGCAGAAAAAAAGGAAAAGGGGTTTTGAATGAGTGAATGTGAGCAAGAACTATGCTATATATCATCACTGCAAGGAGGGAAGTGGTGGGTATAAGGGAGAACTTTTGGGGAAAAAAGAGTGAGAGGGTTGGTGGAGGGGTAAAGAGAGAAAAATGTATATGTATGTATGTGGTAAATTTGTGCATGTGAGCAGGGACTAAGATATGCATATATCACTGTGGAAAGGGAAGTGATAGGTTTGAGTAAGACAATACTGGGGCTAGAAAGGTCAAAAGAATGGGGGCGGGGCACATAAAAAAAAATTAAATAAAATAAATACATATGAGCAGAAAATATGTTGTGCCAGGAGTACTGTAGGTAGGGAAAAGTCGCATAGACTAAATCTTTAAGGTGTGGATCTAGCTCAGCAGAGAGTTTCTATGCTTTCATTTAAACCATCAGGTGTAACAGTATTGAGTTGGAAAATCCAAAAAGTTTCTTTGGCATAGTTTCTTAAGTCTGTTGTACTGAATCGACGGAGGTACTTGCTTGATGATAGTTGCTGTAAATATATCAAAGTATTGTGTATACTTACAAAATGGTGAGATAGACTGTGTACTTTAAATCCAATCTTGATATTGTGGCGGCGGTGTTTGTTGAGCCTGTTCCTAAAAGTTTGGATAGTTCTACCTACATATTGCAATTTACAGGGGCAAGTGATCACATAGATAACACAGTCATCTATGTCATCAATACAAAACATTTATTATATCCTTTCACAAAATAATTTTTCCTTTTTAGACAAGTTCTATATTCAGACAAAAGGGACAGTGACGGAACATTCTTCGCACCCAGTTATGCAATCTGGTATATGGGAGCCTTAGAGCAGGAGTTCATCTATACCAACAATCCTTTCCATGAACACATCAAATTTTACAGGCGTTTTATTGATGACTTAATCTTCATTTGGAACAGAGACATTAGTAAAATTGGTGCATTTGTCCAAAATCTAAACGACAACGAGTGGGGTCTGTCTTTTACCAGCAACACTTATCCTAAGCAGATCGACTACCTGGATGTCAACCTGATGGGAAACAAAAATTGAACAATAACTAGCCACAACTACTTCAAGCAAGTAGATAGTATGATCTATTTACATTTCACCAGCTGCCACTATAGACCTTGGCTGAAGAATGTTCTGTTTGGGCAAATCAAACGATTAAGAAGGAATTGCACTGCATAAAAAGACTTTGAAAAATAAGCTGACACCTTCAAAGATTGTTTTTATGCAAAAGGATACCACAAAACCCTTTTTAAGAATTCATACCTGAGAACAAGAGAGTTAACGCAAGTCGATTGCCTCAAGCCCACTCCAAGAAAACTGGCTGAGAGACAAAACAAGTCATTGGCATTTATTACAAGGTACAACAAGAACCATACAGATATCTGCAGCAAACTGAGCAAACATTGGCATATACTCCTGGTGAATCCATTTTTAAAAAAAAGAACTTCCCCCAAGACCCAGGCTCATCTTTTATAGAGTCAGGACCCTCAAGAACCTGATAGCCCCGAGCCGTGTTCAAAAAGGGACCTCTCTGGTCACCAAACAAAAAACACCAGAATGCTACAAATGCAACCATACTACATGTCTCTGCTGCAAGACAATCTCAGACAAAACGCATTTAGTAACATCCAACAGCAATGAAATCTCATGGCCCATCAAAGTCCAGGAGGACTGCTCCTCTGACTATGTTATCTATATGATCCTTTGCCCCTTTAAATTACAATATGTAGGTAGAACTATACAATCTTTTAGGAACAGGCTCAACAAACACCGCCATAAAAATCCAGATTGGATTTAAAGAACACAGTCTATCTCACCATTTTGTAAGTATTCACAATACAGACGTTGATCTACAGTATGTACAGCAACCATCATTGAGCAAGTACCTCCATCCATTCAGTACAACAGACTCAAGAAACTATGCCAAAGAAAAACTTTTTGGATTTTCCAACTCAATATTGTTACACCTGATGATTAAAATGAAAGCATAGAAACTCTCCTCTGCACTAGTTCCACACCTTAAAGATTTAGTCTATGCAACTTTTCCCTACCTACAGTACTCTTGGCACAGCATACAGTATTTTCTGCTCACATGTATTTATTTTATATGATTTATTTTTTTATGTGCCCCGCCCCCAATCTTTAAACCTTTCTAGCCCCAATATGGTCTATCTCAAACCTACCACTTCCCTTACCACAGTGATATATGCATATCTTAGTCCCTGCTCACATGCACTAATTTACCATATACATAAATATACATTTTTCTCTCTTTGCCATTCCCCCAACCCTCTGACTCTTTTTTTCCCAAAAGTTCTTCCTTATACCCACCACTTCCCTCCCAGCAGTGATGCTGCATAGCATAGTTCTTGCTCACATGCATTATTTACAACCTTTTTTTTTTTCTGCCTTTTAGCCCGTCCCCAATGCTCTGACTTTTCCAGCACCAGCATGGTCATCTTCATACCTGTTTATATGCCTGACACACACAAATGACAGGTGCCTTTCCAATCCCAGTGCCTACATGATCCCGGTGAGTCAGCTATGAATCTTCTTAATTATATCTCCTGTTTTAGTCCCCCTCACCTCCCTATTCCAGTTGGGATTTTAACAAACACTTTGTTTCTACTTGTTTCTATATTTCCAAGTATTGGGACACCTGTC
This sequence comes from Pelophylax lessonae, assembly GCF_965119305.1. Taxonomy (NCBI): domain Eukaryota; kingdom Metazoa; phylum Chordata; class Amphibia; order Anura; family Ranidae; genus Pelophylax; species Pelophylax lessonae. The sequence goes on from NC_138768.1 coordinate 459,075,144, forward strand.
TTAACATGCACATGAACTTTAATGGCATCCCAGTCTTACACTATAAGGTTCAATATTGAGTTGGCCCACCCATTGCAGCTACAATAGCTTCGGGCAAGGTTTAGGAGTGTGTCTATGGGAATGTTAGACCATTCTTCCAGAAGCGCATTTCTGAGGTTAGGTACTGATTGTGGACGATAGGCCTGGCTCGCAGTCTCCACTCTAAATCATCCCAAAGGTGTTCTTTTGGGTTGAGGTCAGGACTCTGTGCAGGCAAGTCAAGTGCCTCCACCCCCAACTCGCTCATCCATGTCTTTATGGACCTTCCTTTGTGCACTGGTCCAAATCATTTAGTGGAGGGAAGTTTATGGTGTGGGGTTGTTTTTTAGGAGTTGGGAACTCTTATGGCGTCGGCATACCAAGACATTTTGGACAATTTCCCAACTTTGTGGCAACAGTTTGGGGATGGCCCCTTCCTATTCCAACATGACTGCGTACCAGTGCACAAAGCAAGGTCATTAAAAACATGGATGAGAGTTTGGGGTGAATGAACTTGACTGGCCTGCACAGAATCCTGACCTCAACCTGATAGAACACCTTTGAGATGAATTAGAGCAAAGACTGTGAGTCATGTCTCTCGTCCAATATCATTGCCTGACCTCACAAATGCGCTTCTTGAAGAATGGTCAAACATTCCCATACACACACTCCTAAACCTTGTGGGCAGCCTTCCCAGAAGAGTTGAAGCTGTTATAGCTGCAAAGGGTGGGCCAACTCAATATGGAAGCCTACGGACTAAGGCTGGGATGCCATTAAAGTTCATGTGGGTGTAAAGGCAGGTGACCCAATATACTTTTGGTAATATTTTATATATACATATATATATATATATATATATATATACTGCTTGCTGTGAAGGCACCCGGCAGGAGGGAGGAGCCAGGAGTGCCAGCACGGGACCCAAGAAGAGGGGGATCCAGGCTGCTCTGTGGAAAATCACTGTACAGAGCAGGTAAGTATAACATATTTGTTTTTGTTTGTTTTTAAAAAAAAGGCTTTATTATCATTTTAAGCTTGCACAAATGCTTTTTACATTTGTGCAACTAATATTTTTTAATAGACCCCTTAGTGTGTTTGTTAAGCCAAAACTTTTCTCTTGGTTTTTGATAGATTGTAGAAGGATTAGTGCCTCTGTCAAGTTCTTACTGCTATCTTAGGATCTGTTTGGGAAATGTCCCCCCAATTCCTATCCTGTTAAAAATGATTTACCAGATATAAAGCGAGGGGAACTCTCCAGCAGCAACACAGACAGAAATAAAACTGTCAGATTTAAACAGTATTTGTTACTTCTGTTAATGTCATATATCTCATAATACCAAGAATGCTAAAGGATACTGAAGGAGTTCAATGTTTAGTATGTTTTTACCAAAGTTCCCCTTGCATTGTAATTACATTTAGGGGGAATACAACATTAGGGTACAATTTCCCTAAGTATGTGCATCATATGACTTATGCAAATCTATAATGAAAAATGAGATGCTTACAGAACATAATCCGGCATCACATGAGGCTTTGGCCGGTGACCTGCGGGGATAGAGTAATTAAGAGCTCCAGAGTCACTGCCTTTCTCTAAGAAATGGATAGTTTTGGTGGCTTTTCCTTTCATGTCCTCTAAATGCTCAACTTCATCTTGAAAGATTATTCTTCTTGGCCTGTCCATTCTCTGTGGGAGAAGAAAATATTACAGGAAGGGGAGACATAACACATAACTTATGCTCTTTTACTATCTACTCTAGCAAAGAAATCAAAAGTCAAAAAAAGCCTAAAACACAGGTTGGCATAATTAAAATGATTGTAATTACTTGAAAATGTGTTTTGGTTTCTGCGTGTGTTAACAGCAATTTACATCATACTGCTTCTGCAACAAATATTGGTCTATAATTGAAAACACACACAAGCACATGCATTAGGTCTCTATTACCACCATTATTTATCAGATGCCTTGTCATGTATGCAGTGACTTATATGAAAGCTGCTAGGTCTTTAGGGGACCTTATTAGAAGCATCAGCTCTTTGACACCCCAAAAAGGTCATAAATACAAGCAGGGAAACTGATAGGGATGGTACAGGAAACCTTATTGTACTGGGCCCACTGCCCCCTGTTGGTGGCCTCAGTGCGGCATCATACGGGGCCCTGGCTAAATAATTTCTAACGGTGGCCCAGTAGATTCCACTGGAAACTCTGGAGGAGAATGAGAAACTCTGGGCCCTGCCCACCAGCCACCTTTTTAACTTCTAATCTCCTCCTGGACAGCCGGGCTTCATCTGACACCGAGGTCCCTGTGTTTGAATTGTAGGCAAGTGCCTATTTGTTGGGTTACCAATATAGTTATATATATATAAATATATATAGCTAGACAGTATAGAATGCCCATGTAGGGAGGGGATTAAGACAGGATCTGCATTTTCTGGGACTTTTTGGGTTCCAACCTCCTCCCTGGTCTGTATATAAATAGGGTGATAGGCCAGACTAAGGGGCCGCCAGCATGACCACATGGCAAGCAAGAAGGTACAGTTCAAGGAGTAGATGTAGCCCTGATCAAAGCTCAACAACCACCCTAAGGGGACTCACCCGCAAGGACCTTACCAAGTATGGATCTCTACCTGCAGTTGTATGCCTGGGCAGTTCAAGATAGCTGTGGAAGTAATTTATAAAAGACTGTGATGTTTGCACTATGAGAGCTTCAGTAAAGCAATTTAAACTACTCTAAGCCTGGTCTGAAGTTATTTAAAGGGGTGTGTGGTGGTACATGGCATAACAGAAGAAAAGGGCCTGTAAAGCACACACAGGGTGGAAGAGAGAAAGGCATGCACAAAAAGAGGCAGAAGAGTTGACGGAAGAGAGTAGTGCCAGGGGTAACCATAGTCTGGTGGGAATGTACATTAGCTGGGCAACAAAGCATGGTACCTGGCGTAGGTGACAGGTCCTCATGTAACAAAGGGGTCTGAGTTCTGTCTCTCTTCCTAGCAGTTGGTTCACTCAAACGTAACTGGGACCAAAACCGTAGTACAGAGAACCCATGTACCTAGCCGCATGGTACGGGAGAGTGTAAGGAGTTAAGTAAGTGCACGCATGATGTCCATGCTAGTGCATGGCCGGACCCTATTCTGTCGCTGGAAATGAGGTGGCAGAGTTACACTGGACTGGTGGAGAGGGCATGGGTTTAGCGATGTCTCTCCTTAATGCAACATTGATCAAGCAAGGTGTATAGTAACATGGGGCAGTACGTTTTACAGAGAAACTTTGTACATCACATTACTGCACATGGTTTACAGCTCATTTATAAGCCGGGTTCTGCCTTAATGTTGATTTTTATGTGAACACGGCCCTGCCGGTCCCAGGCATTGATGAGCATGTACACAAGAGGAGAGCAAAGGTACAGCAGCAAGTAGGCCCTGCAAATTTTTTTGCCCCTTCGAGATGGAATTGGTATCTGTCAGAGAAGCTGTACGGTGCTCAATGATTTCTAATGGTTGCCCTGAATACAAGGATGGCCTGGTTATGTATGCCATGTCAAAGATCCCATAAACGGAGGAAAGCAAGAATCCATACATTTATACCTAGGTAAGTGATAAGTATTTAAGCGAAAATGCTAATTTTAGACTTTTGAGGAAGGAGTGGATACTGTAATCTCAGGTGCACTGTAAGAGCCATAAAACTTGAACCATATGAAAAATCCATTAAAACCTAACATAAAAAGTCGAAACTCAATGTATTTAAATGATTTTAATCAAATAAAATGCGTAATATTCAGAATATTTCCTGTATAGCTTGGATTGTTGATGAATATTATTTCTGAAATACCACATTTTCTTTAACTTATGAAACATTCTGTAAGCCTTGGTTTACACTATGAACTGCATGTGAATCGCACAGGAACCGCACAGCATTTCTGTTCAATTCATGTGTGATTCAGTGTGGTGTGATTTCAGGCCATTCATCGTATGAAAGTCGGGCAAGCACCTATTTTGGAATCGCACAGCAACCAGATACAGGTACAAAAGTATTGTGCGATCCAGTGCGGGAAAACGTACTGCGTTTGCAACCTGATTTGGGATGTCAGTAAGATTGTACTGCCACCCGCTGAAGATCACAAGAGATTTGAAGGTGGTGTGGAAAACGCACACGGTTTCCCACACCGCATTATTGTAAATCTAGGCTAAAACATTCCAGGGAATATCCGATTGCCTCTCGGGGGATCGGCAAGGGATTTTTTCCCCTGCGGTAGCAAATTGGATCATGGTTTGCTGGGGTTTTTCGCCTTCCTCTGGACCAACTGTGGGTATAGGATTGTGTATATGGGATTGCATGGTTGTGTTTTCTTTACTGTTTTTTGTCTTTTTATTGGTTGAGCCAGATGGACTTGTGTCTTTTTTCAACCTGACTAACTATGTAACTATGTAACTATGCAACTATGTAACATTATCAGCCACTGCGGACAGGAATTAGGTAAAGGGGGTATGTTAGGCAGAACGTTAGGCAGAACACTAGACAGAAATTCTGCCCTATATAGGAAAAATGCTATCCTCATCCTAATACCACTTTTGTGGGGTATTTTTTTTAACCGCTTGCCGACCGCCGCACGACTATTTACTAAGGCGGTCAGCCCCTCACAGGCAGAGCGACATAGTACTACGTCGCTAGCCTGTGAGGGTCTAGGGAGCGAGCGCGCGCCCCCGGGGGCGTGCTCCCGCGCGGTCACGGACCTCCCCGTGCGTGTGACCGGCGGACCCGATGTCCGCTGGTCACTCGGCGATCATCGGTGCAGAGGGAGAAAGGCAGGTGGCTGATGTAAACAAGCCGCCTGTCATTCTTCTCCCCTGTGTAGGAATAGTGATTATACGGTTCTACTATGTAGGACCGTTGATCACTGTTCCTACACCTCAAGACACAGCCAATCACAGTTAGAATCACACCCCTAGGGACACACATAACCCCTCCCTCTCAAAAAAGTTAACCCCTTCACTGCCAGTGTAATTTTACAGTAACAGTGCATATGTATAGCACTGATTACTGTAGAAATGTCACTGGTAACCCCAAAAGTGTCAAAAATGTCAGTCAAGGGTCCGATCTGTCCGCCCCAATGTCGCAGTACCGCAAAAAAATTGCAGATCGCCACCATTACGTGTTAAAAAAAAAAAAAACAACAACAAAAATGACAAAAATCTTTCCCTTTGTTAGTAAACGAGATAACTTTTGCGCAAACCAATCAAAATACGCTTTTTGCGATTTATTTTTTTACCAAACATATGTAGCATAAAACAAATTGGCCGAAAATGTTAAAAAATTTTGATTTTTACATTTTTTTGGGGGGGAATTTCATATAAAAAAATGTGAAAAATATTGTTATTTTTGCAAAATTGACGCTGTTTTTTTGTTTATAGCGCATGATCAAAAAATTGCACAGGTGATCAAATACCACCAAAAGAAAGCTCTGTTTGTGGGAAAAAAAAGGACGTCAAATCTGTTTAGGTACAGCGTCGCACGACCGCGCAATTGTCTGTTAAAGTCACGCAGTGCCGAATCGCAAAAAAAAAAACCCTAGTCGGAATGGGGATAAAATCTTCCGGGGCTTAAGTGGTTAAAGCAGTGACACTATAGGTGAATCTTCCTGGTGTATGTGTTTTAAATTAGATAGACTGATTCACAATCATAAAAAGTCACATTCACTGCGTTATAAATATAATCCTTAGGGAAACATCTTTAGATATGATAAGGAAAAAAGCTTCCACGTATGCATTGTTTTTCCTTGTGTGTCCACAGTTAATCCACAGCAGAGAACTCATGGTGAAGGACTGACAACAGGGATGGTGTATTCAGTTAAGTGAAGAAGAAAACCAGCAATACTAGGTCAATGACATGTAACGCAATGTGGGAGTAAATGGATTTGGCAGTGCACAAAAATGCATTTTCCTATCAGAGTAACTTCCGAGGAAAAAAAAAAAATGAATTCAAGGTGCTCACTGCTTAGACATAGTTTTTTTTTTCTCTCAAAATGTAAATACAGCAGAATTAAAACATCCAAAGACTCCCTTGCGGAAAATGTATTTCTTTTCTCTAGTTTGTCTTTAAGATGTTTAGACAAGGTGAAGATCATGATGTCACTGACCCACCTTTCTACCTCAACCATTCAGAGAACGCCCTGTATGCATTAACCACTTAATGCATACAGGGCGTTCTCCCCTTTTTACCCCCTTCCTGACCAGGGGGGTATTTTGCGATTCGGCACTGCGTGACTTTAATGGACAATTGCGCGGTCGTGCGACACTGTACCTAAACAAATTTGATGTCTTTTTTTTCCCACAAACAGAGCTTTCTTTTGGTGGTATTTGATCACCTGTGCGATTTTTTGATCATGCGCTATTAACAAAAAAAGAGCGTCAATTTTGCAAAAATAACAATATTTTTCACATTTTTTTATATGAAATTCCCCAAAAAAATGTAAAAATCCAAATTTTTTAATATTTTCGGCCAATTTGTTTTATGCTGCATATGTTTGGTAAAAAAAATAGCAAAAAGCGTATTTTAATTGGTTTGCGCAAAAGTTATCTACTTTGTTTACTAACAAAGGGAAAGATTTTTGTCATTTTTGTTGTTTTTTTTTTAACGCGCGGCGATCTGCGATTTTCTTTGCGGGACTGCGACATTGGGGCGGACAGATCGGACCCTTGACTGACATTTTTGACACTTTTGGGGTTACCAGTGACATTACTGCAGTAATCAGTGCTATACATATGAACTGTTACTGTAAAATGACACTGGTAGTGAAGGGGTTAACTTTATTTGAGAGGGAGGGGCTGTGTGTGTCCCTAGGGGCGTGATTCTAACTGTGATTGGCTGTGGCTTGAGGTGTAGGAACAATGATCAACAGTCCTACATAGTAGAACCGTATGATCACTGTTCCTACACAGGGGAGAATGACAGGCGGCTTGTTTACACTAGCCGCCTGCCTTTCTCCCGCTGTCACGGACGATCGTGAGTGAGCGGCGGACATCGGGTCCGCCGCTCACATGCGCGGGGGGGTCCGTGACCGCATGGGAGCGGGAGCGTGCCTCCGGCAGCTCGCGCTCGCTCCCCAGAGCCTCACTGGCTAGTGACGTACCGGTACGTCACTTTGCCTGTGAGGGGCTGACCGCTGCAGTATATCTACTTGCGGCGGTCGGCAAGTGGTTAAAAAAAAATAGAAGGTTATCTGTAAAAGGTGGCCATGCCAAGCGTGAGACCCCTGGACAGAACTGCGGCGATCACTGTAATAGCAGCCACTACCACAATGCTTCCACAACGGTCCCACAGGTATGGAAATTGTATACTTACATTGGTCTTAGCTGGACCAATGCAACTGTGCAATAAAAACCATACCTAGAGTTTAGCTTTTTATTAATATCAATGTCAGATTTTATATTTAAAAATGTTATAATAAAAAGTTTTAAAAATTATTACTTTTTTAAATCAATACCTGAAATCGTAGCTACATTACAGCTCTGCTAGTGTATTTGGGAGGACGTGATTTGTGAAGGCAATGACTTAAACTGGCAACCTAATGCTGTATATATAAATAATGTTGAGGTAGCAAAGTCCTTGATATTTATTTGTTTTCAGTACAACACTTTATTAGCAATGGCAAGGAATATAAATGTCCCTAGCATATTGTGAACTAGGGCAGTTTCAGCTGAAGATAGATGTACAAAGCCAACCAGGTAGCTAAATATGTCCAGAAGAAGGTCGTCAATGGCAGCCCCCGCATTTCATTCAGTAATGGTCGCCTTTAAATTTGATTTTTTTAAGAAGGCTGCTACTACATGTGTTGCACAATCTGCAGAGGGCATAGCCAAGAAGTTATCTTTAGTCTTTTAAAGTAATCGTAGCCATTGAGCAGAGATCTAAACCTCTGCACGCTTGCATGTAACAAGTGGAACTAGTTTCTAAAAACTGAAGGCAGAAAAACAGTAATGATGCCTGTGTCAGGGGTGAAATTCCTTTTATCACAGTCCTACAGCAATTTGGAATGCTATAATATGTTAACTGTTTGCTATGTGGAAAAAAACATTATTTTACTATACCCCAATTCCTATGCAATTGCAATAATTTTACATTTTTACATATAAAAACTAAGATTGTCAGGTAAAAGACAAATATCGTAAAACAGTGAAAGCAAACATTTAAGAGCAAAACAATTCAGGATTAGAGCATTAATTAAAATAATAACATCTAAATAACATTAATAATGCTTGGACATGGAAGTGGGAAATATGAGGGACAATGAAATGATCACTTATGACCTTAGTCCTTCCCCTCACCTTAACCTTCCCAGCCCGCCTTCGCCTCTCTTCATGTCGCCACATTTTGAGACATACCAAAGAGCCGAACAAGTAAAGAAGCATGTTGAAGAAGAGAAAGGCTATGGCTGCCACTTGACCCCCTTCCACCCTACAGAATGCCACCATCAGTGGGTTGACAGCAAACATAGAGTAGCAGAGGCCACCACGATTTAAGTCGTTGACGTAAGCAATGCCAGCCGCCATGTACAAAAGACACATGATGATGTTGATGGCAAACTCAGTCAGAGGCCACCAGTGAGAGTTAAGAAGAATAGTCCGGTAGTACATGGTCAGACCCAACCCCAACAGGATCAAAGTTACCAGCCAAACCAAACTAGCAACAATAATCACAAATGGAGTCATTGGACCGTAATAGCTGTAGCCACCAGGCAACGTTCTTTGGAGTTCAGTACCAAAGAGATTGTACCACTGGTAGTCCTTCTGGATATAGGCACATGTGCAGGCAAACACCATACCACCCAAAATTAACTGCACTCCAGACAGGATCCTGAGCAAACCAGGCCAGGACTTCATGTAGGAGTATTTTAAACTGTATGCTTCTACCTTTTCTCCATAGTTTGAGTTCATCTCACTCCTCCTTTCCAGAGAATCTGGAGTTTTCTTTTTTTTAACATTAGGATCAGGATTACCACTGTTTGGTGAGGCAGTGAGAATCCCACTCTTCTTTTCAAGGGTGGAATCTGTGCTAGCATCCAGAAGTGGTGTAACTGGTGGTGAGTTATGGTCAACTTGCAAATTCCTCAGTGCAAAAGGTTCTCCCTTTGTCTTGCTTTTCCTAAAAAATCTCTTCCAGGAGTCAGGAACTACGTGCCGTATAGGTTTTATGCGATTGAGTTCCTGATACTGTGTATCATGTTGATCTGATAATGTTCCAACCTGCTTGCGAGCATTATGGTCATAGTAGTCAAATGAGAAACTTGGTGCATCTCCCCAGCTTGATGTTTCTGATGGCCACACAATTGGCTTTCTGTTCTTTTGCTTCTCAACGAGTGAAGGGAAGGAAGACATTGCAGTCATATTAGTGTGTGTGACTTCATCTGAAATGGTGCTGATGTGTATCTGTAGGCTTCAGTTTTTTTTTCCATGTCCCAAAGGAAAAGTTGCTCTAGTTTATGAACCACGTGGTACCTTTCCCCTCACAATTAGAAGAGGTCTGCAAAGAAATAGAACATTTAAAAATACGCTGGTGTTTTGTCCTTGTTATTATAGTACTAGCATGAAAAGCAAAAAATGAACATAATAATTGCATTAACATAAAGTAGAAGCTTTAAAGGATAGAGCATGCAAAAAATCACATCACAATACACGCAACACACACGTTTTTAGGCTTCTAACAAAGCTATTATATAGATGAGGAATAGGTCTACCAGTTAATGGAACTGCATTGTATGTAATTGCTAGTATATTTCCAAAACACACAACCAAATTGTAATGTGGGAGAAATGCTTGGTTTTCGGCTGAATGCTAAAAATGCCTATAAAAGATAAATGCTAAAAACAAAAGCAGACATTGCTAAATAGTTAACCACTTAAGCCCCGGAAGATTTTACCCCCTTCCTGAACAGGCCCTATTTTGCGAATCCGCACTGTGTGACTTTAACGGACAATTGCGCGGTTGTGCGATGCTGTACCCAAATTAAATTGACGTCCTTTTTTTCCCACAAACAGAGCTTTCTTTTGGTGGTATTTGATCACCTGTGCAATTTTTACTTTTTGCGCTATAAACAAAAAAAAAGCGACAATTTTGAAAAAAAAAACAATATTTTTCACATTTTTTTATATGAAATTCCCCCAAAAAAATGTCAAAATCAAATTTTTTTAACATTTTAGGCCAATTTGTTTTCTGCTACATATGTTTGGTGAAAAAAATCGCAAAAGGCGTATTTTGATTGGTTTGCGCAAAAGTTATTGCGTTTACTAACTAAGGGAAAGATTTCTGTCATTTTTGGTGGTTTTTTTTTTTAACGAGTAATGGCGGCGATCTGCGATTTTTTTTGCGGGACTGCGACATTGCGGCAGACAGATCGGACCCTTGACTGACATTTTTGACACTTTTGGGGGTACCAGTGACATTACTACAGTAATCAGTGCTATACATATGCACTGTTACTGTAAAAAAATGACACTGGCAGGGAAGGGGTTAACTTTATTGGTGATGCAGGGGTTAAGTGTGTCCCTAGGGGCGTGCTTATTACTGTAAAGAGGTGTGGCTAGTGATGTAACCACAGAGACATACGATCCTACATAGCAGGATCGTATGATCTCTGCAGTTAGATCAGGGAGAATGACAGACGGCTTTGTTTACATCAGCCGTCTGCCTTTCTCCCTCTGCATCGGGAGATCGTGAGTGACCGGCGGACATCGGGTCTGCCGGTCACACACGCCGACTTCTTAGGGAACGAGCGGGGACGGGAGCGCTCGCCCCCTAGAGGTTCTCAGGCTAGCGACGTAGTACTACGTCACTTTGCCTGTACGGGGCTGACTGCCGCAGTAAATAGTCGTGCGGCGGTCGGCAAGTGGTTAATAACATGTACAGATCATTTATTGCTAAATTTCAGCATCAAAATACGAGGGTTCTTCTAAAAGGTTTCACACAATGTTTTAACTCTGTATTAAGAATTTCAAAAACAAAAGACATCACTTTTACTAAACTGCAAGGTCAGTTTTCCAGACAGGCTAGTCACATGACACTCTCTGACACGACCAATTACTACTCTTCCTGCCCTTACCATTTCCAAAGAAAATATAAAAGTGCGGAAACATTTTGAAGACCCTTTATATATGTTAACCCATCACCAAGAACTCAAATAAGCTTTAAAAAAATATGGTAATTTCAACATTTTCTGCATTTTTAAATCTGCATCTTTCTTCACAAAAATATCTGGGTATCCAGCCATGAAGGACCTTGGTCAGGCACTTCCTGTTATAGGATGGCAACACTCTATCGCTATCTCCTAATTGTACTCTTGCAATTTTACCTGGTCACATGGACTTCTGGGACAACAAGTGGTCATTTCAACACACATTTTGCAGGTATGCTGCACCATGTTGTCACCATTAGAAAAGCTGCCTTGAGAAATGGTATGCAGACATCACTGGTGTGCATAGATGGAGGCTGGAAGTGGCTGGAAAGAGGCTGCAACAAAGCAGCAACACTTATATGCTTCAAAGAATATAAAAGGTGAAAAATAATATTGGAAAAAATAATATTGGAAAAGGTTATTGTTTATGATACATTTTTCAGTATTTCAGTTAGAGTTTACATCTACTTTAACCTTCTTGTGATTTTGCGTTCCCATATGTGGTAATCTTCCTGGCTTTCAATTTTACCCAGCAGGAAAGCCTATGTTTCTACAAGCGGAGGTTAGGTGGGTTGACATTACTCTTGTCTCTATTGTGGAAACCTTGCATTCCTTACCTTGGTCTCTCTGAACATGCGGCACCCTTATTTACCAGCTGCCATCCAATAATAGAGCATGGCTTAAGAGGAGCATGGCTTAATCTAGGGATTAGCAGCCCTAAAGTCATTGCTGGTTGGCAACCAGTGACCTGGACATTCTGCTTGAAATTTGGGCAATATGCCGCACATTATATGGTCAAGGAATGGGTGTTGTAGCGGAGTGCCATTTTATTCACTATGCTCAGATTCGAGCTCCGGTCTTGTTAACTTAATTTCCTACAACTCCCTGAGTTTCGGGACACACAGGGAAAATATGTTTTTCTGCTTCCCTATTTCAGAAGCTCAGAGAGGCCACAGTTGATGGGGCTTAGGTAGCTGGGCAAGTAAAACCTCTGTTTTTTAATGTGAATTGTTAGACAGGGTCATTTAATTTTTTTTTTTTTTTTTTTTTTGCAGCCTAGCTGGTAAGTGTGCTGGGTAATTTTTGTCTGTTGTGATGTGCATTACCCTTCCATTTGCACTTTACTGCAAAGGCTAGTTATAAATTGGGGTGGTTGCTATCTTTTTTTGGTAGTTGGGCAAGTAATCTGCAGTCGGGTGAGAGGCGCTTCATTGTCAGGCCTGGCATACGGGCAGCCAGGAGTCTATTTCCGTGCAGCTTCTCCAGAAGACCCAAATACAGGCATACCCCATTTTAAGTACACTCACTTTACGTACACTCACGAGTACAGACACAGCCTGGTCAGCTTGGCATGGCACTACTCCAGGTTTTTAACATTGGCGTCTATAGGAAATCTTGGTCAGCTTGACATGGCACTGCTCCCAAACCATAAGTGACAGGTATACCAAACTTAGGGAGCATTGAGAAGGGGCCCAGGACTACAACATATCCTATTTGTGGCCAGCAAGCTTGCCTAGGTTATCTACCATGTTATAGTCCTGGATCCCCTTAACATGCTCCCCAAGCTTGATGTTCTTGTCACTTATGGTTTGGGAGCAGTGCCATGTCAAGCTGACCAAGATTTCCTATAGAGCTAGTGTATTTACATGCATTGAGAAATTAAAAAAGGGTATTGCTTCACTTTAAGTACATTTTCGTTTTACATACATGCTCTGGTCCTATTGTGTACTTAAAAGTGGGGTCTGCTGTAATGTATTTTTACCAATACTGTAGTTCCAAGGGGGTAGCCCTCCTGTGTCCATGGGCCTGGGATCCCTCCAGCTGTTTGCCTGTGTTGACAGGCCGATAGGTGCCGTAATTGTCCGCATGTAACTGCACATAAAGAGGTTACATGTGGTTTAGGACATCTGAGTGGCCCAGGACACAAATCTCTGCATCCAGGGCTGCTCATCTGTCCCTAATTGCATGTACCAGCTTAACGTGCAGTCACATACGAACAGTTGTGAATACCTGTGAGCCTGCCATTGTAAAGGCTTCCTGGCCATGGCTGATCACAAACACATCCTTGCTGATGCATGGCCTTAACTGGCCATATAAATTAGGTAATAGGTGCAATATACCTAAAAGTGAGAAAAAAACTACAATATTGGGTCAATGTCAGATAGGGTCTGTATAGATAGTGTGTGTACAGAAGTTCAGAAGTTTCGGTAGAAAAAGCGTTCCAGGGTAGATTTTAAAAGTGAGTTTGACTGGCGTCTAGGTGGTCGCCTCCTCACCTCCAGTTTTATTCCGGAAAAGGCTACACCACTACACAACTGAGTGCATAGGACATGGATACGGCATGGTTGCAATGCCGAACAATCCAGAGTGTGTCATGCCACTGAGTGCAACAGGGGGTTTCGTTTTTTTTTTCTTTGACCATTAGGCAAAGTATTGCGGCCAAAGCATGTGCACAGCCCTGAGTGGCTGAATTCCCTTGTCTAGGTGAGCGGTTAGAGGGTGGTGAAACTGCCACTCAACTGCCTGTTTTTATCACCTTCTCCGGGCCACCTGTGAGAACAAGCCCATACAGTATTATGAAGTAAACGGAACTGGCAGTGCACAAAAATGCATTCACAGAAATTTTTTTCCATCAGAACAATAATTCTCTCTAAATTTTTCAAAGAGAAAAACTGTCGCCAGTCACTTACTGCTCATAGTTTTTTTTTTTTTTTTTTCTCAAAAAGACATAGACAACATGATTAAAACAACCAAGGATATACGTACCACGGCTGAAGTAATAGATGGAGGTGCTGCAAAAATCTCCACCCCTGCCGCTGGAGTCAGGGGCGGAGCCAAGAGGGGGGGCGGCAAAATAAGGTTTTGCCTAGGGTGTCAAAAATCCTTGCACCAGCCCTGCTCTTAAGGCACAGTTTTCTAAGAAATGATTTGATTTTCTCTGTTTTATCTTTGCATTAGTCATCTCAGGAAATACCAGCAAGTAAAGGAAAAACAATGAGCTCATGTCATTGTGAAATATAGTACAAAACAGACTAAATAGCAATGGTTGGTTTTACAATTAGTTATACAGGCAAAGGTGGCTAAGCCACAAGGCTCTTGAGGAACACAGGCCAATCACAGGTTTAACCACCATTCTGGTGCTTTGCTGTTCAAAGACATTTAATATATTCTAAAAAACATTCTCTAGTATAATATATAATTACTCTACAGTTGTTAAGAAGATAAACAGCATGCAGCAGAAGACTAAAAATGAACACGTTTCCGCCAAATAAAATATAAAAGATACAATACCATTTCACGTGATGAGTATTTGAAGGGTTAAGGGTCCACTGTGGAGATAAGTCAGGACTGAAAACTGAGGGCTAGGTAAAGGTAACATTCTTGTCTTACCTTGCTTTGATTATATCTGAGACCCATTTTCCAGCAGTTCTGAACTTGAGAGTCAGTCAGTACTAGGGAGAACAGCTATACATATACGTGTTTAACTCCTGGCATTTGTCTCTGCCCATATTTTGCTGACAGGCGCTCTAGTCTCCTGGTTCAGTTATCTGCATGTATTGTGAAGTCCAGTTATTAATTAACTGCAGGCCAGGGAGCAGCCAAAAGGGAGGTATGCTGGTAGAGACAGTATTTAACGCTGCAGCTCCTCCCAGATCCAAGACATTCTATATTTATTTCCTGCATTCTATTTGTACGTAATTTTCTATAACACAAGTCTGGGCATTCTGTCTCATTTGTTTGCAATGCTTTAATGCACTAAAAAAAAGGAGATCCCTATATCTCATAGTGAAAGCTGGTATAGAAATTGATTGTTGACTACTTAGCATTAGCTGTCTGTTGGAAACAGGAGTTTATTAGTCCAATGCATAGATCCCAGCTGTCCCTGATTTCAAGGGACTGTCCCTGATTTGGAACAAAGTCCCTCTGTCCCTCCTCATTTGTCCCTTATTTTGGTTTGATCTATATAGTTGTATATAAAATGCACTATTTTTTATTTAAAAGGTGTTTTCCAGTCCTAAACCCAGTGGCGTACCTAGAGCATTTGGCACCCGGGGCGGATCCTATATCTGGCACCCCCCCCAACTTTAAAATGTAAAAACACCCACAGAAATTTGTAATGTTTTCAAGAATATTTATTGCACAAATTTCACAGCCCCCCATCACAGTGCCCCTTGCCATCTGCCCCCTCCCCCGTCTCTCTAATCGCAGTTCCTCCTTTTGCACTCTCTGCCTCCCCTGCACAGTCCTACCTTCAGCATAAATAGATAGAGACTGCAGACATGGTACAGGAGATGGTCAGAGACTACAGACATGATACAGGAAATGGTCAGAGACTGCAGACATGATACAGGAGATGGTCAGAGACTGCAGACATGATACAGGAGATGGTCAGAGACTGCAGACATAATACAAGAGATGGTCAGAGACTGCAGACATAATACAGGAGATGCTCAGAGACTACAGACATGATACAGGAGATGGTCAGAGACTGCGGACATGATACAGGAGATGGTCAGAGACTGCAGACATGATACAGGAGATGCTCAGAGACTACAGACATGATACAGGAGATGGTCAGAGACTGCAGACATGATACAGGAGATGGTCAGAGACTGCAGACATGATACAGGAGATGGTCAGAGACTGCAGACATGATACAGGAGATGGTCAGAGACTGCAGACATAATACAAGAGATGGTCAGAGACTGCAGACATGATACAGTAGATGGTCAGAGACTGAGGACATGATACAGGAGATGGTCAGAGACTGTAGACATGATACAGGAGATGGTCAGAGACTACAGACATGATACAAGAGATGGTCAGAGATTGCAGACATGATACAGGAGATGATCAGAGACTGCGGACATGATACAAGAGATGGTCAGAGACTGCAGACATGATACAGGAGATGCTCAGTCAGAGACTGCAGACATGATACAGTATATGGTCAGAGACTGCAGACATGATACAGGAGATGGTCAGAGACTGCAGACATGATACAAGAGATGGTCAGAGACTGCAGACATGATACAGGAGATGGTCAGAGACTGAGGACATGATACAGGAGATGGTCAGAAACTGAGGACATGATACAGGAGATGGTCAGAGACTGAGGACATGATACAGAAGATGCTCAGAGACTGCAGACATGATACAGGAGATGGTCAGAGACTGCAGACATGATACAGGAGATGGTCAGAGACTGCAGACATGATACAAGAGATGGTCAGAGACTGCAGACATGATACAGGAGATGGTCAGAGACTGAGGACATGATACAGGAGATGGTCAGAAACTGAGGACATGATACAGGAGATGGTCAGAGACTGAGGACATGATACAGAAGATGCTCAGAGACTGCAGACATGATACAGGAGATGGTCAGAGACTGCAGACATGATACAAGAGATGGTCAGAGACTGCAGACATGATACAGGAGATGGTCAGAGACTGAGGACATGATACAGGAGATGGTCAGAGACTGCAGACATGATACAGGAGATGGTCAGAGACTGCAGACATGATACAGGAGATGCTCAGAGACTGCAGTCATGATACAGGAGATGGTCAGAGACTGAGGACATGATACAGGAGATGGTCAGAGACTGAGGACATGATACAGGAGATGGTCAGAGACTACAGACATGATACAAGAGATGGTCAGAGATTACAGACGTGATACAGGAGATGGTCAGAGACTGCGGACATGATACAAGAGATGGTCAGAGACTACAGACATGATACAGGAGATGCTCAGCCAGAGACTGCAGACATGATACAGTATATGGTCAGAGACTGAGGACATGATACAGGAGATGGTCAGAGACTGAGGACATGATACAGGAGATGGTCAGAGACTGAGGACATGATACAGAGGATGGTCAGAGACTACAGACATGATACAAGAGATGGTCAGAGATTGCAGACATGATACAGGAGATGGTCAGAGACTGCGGACATGATACAAGAGATGGTCAGAGACTGCAGACATGATACAGGAGATGCTCAGCCAGAGACTGCAGACATGATACAGTATATGGTCAGAGACTGAGGACATGATACAGGAGATGGTCAGAGACTGAGGACATGATACAGGAGATGGTCAGAGACTGAGGACATGATACAGGAGATGGTCAGAGACTGCAGACATGATACAGGAGATGGTCAGAGACTGAGGACATGATACAGGAGATGGTCAGAGACTGCAGACATGATACAGGAGATGGTCAGAGACTGCAGACATGATACAGGAGTTGGTCAGAGACTGAGGACATGATAGAAGATAGAAGAGCACTAGGGGGGCCAGAGAGCACAGGCGAAGCAGAGAGCACTGGAGGAGCTGAAGGGCACGGTGGGGGGGGGGCTGGAGAGAATTAAGAGGGGGTTTGGAAAGCATTGCAGGGTTGGTTGGAAGGCGCAGGGGGTGGAGAGCACGGGGGGGGGGGACAGGGAGCACTTGGGGACGGCCAGGGAAAACCAGGGAGGTGGAGAGCACTGGGGGGACAGGGAGCACTTGGGGGGTGGGCAGGGAAGACCAGGGGGGTGGAGAGCACTGGGGGGGACAGGTAGCACTTGGGGGGCGGGCAGGGAAAACCAGGGGGGTGGAGAGCACTGGGGGGGGGACAGGTAGCATTTGGGGGGTGGGCAGGGAAAACCAGGGGGTGGAGAGCACTGGGGGGGGGACAGGTAGCACTTGGGGGGTGGGCAGGGAAAACCAGGGGGTGGAGAGCATTGGGGGGGGGGGACAGGTAGCACTTGAGGGGTGGGCAGGGAAAACCAGGCAGGTGGAGAGCACGGGGGGGGGACAGGTAGCACTTGAGGGGTGGGCAGGGAAAACCAGGCAGGTGGAGAGCACTGGGGGGGGGGACAGGGAGCATTTTGGGGGTGGGCAGGGAAGACCAGGGGGGTGGAGAGCACTGGGGGGGGACAGGTAGCACTTGGGGGGTGGGCAGGGAAAACCAGGGGGTGGAGAGCACTGGGGGGGGGGGACAGGTAGCACTTGGGGGGTGGGCAGGGAAAACCAGGGGGTGGAGAGCACTGGGGGGGGGGACAGGTAGCACTTGGGGGGTGGGCAGGGAAAACCAGGGGGTGGAGAGCATTGGGGGGGGGGGACAGGTAGCACTTGAGGGGTGGGCAGGGAAAACCAGGCAGGTGGACAGCACTGGGGGGGGGACAGGTAGCACTTGGGGGGCGGGCAGAGAAAACCAGGGGGGTGGACAGCACTGGGGGGGGGGACAGGTAGCACTTGGGGGGCGGGCAGAGAAAACCAGGGGGGTGAACAGCACTGGGGGGGGGGACAGGTAGCACTTGAGGGGTGGGCAGGGAAAACCAGGCAGGTGGAGAGCACTGGGGGGGGGGGACAGGTAGCACTTGGGGGGCGGGCAGAGAAAACCAGGGGGGTGGACAGCACTGAAGGGGACAGGGAGCTAGGGAAAGATGAATTCCTCATATGCAGCTGCCCCATCCCCCTCCTATCGAGCACACACACTTCGGAACTCACCTTCTTCCTGCCGAGGCTGAGGCTCTGCCCCTTCTTCCCACCGAGGCCCCGCCCCCTTCTCCCGCCGCGGCTCCGCCCCTTATTCCCGCCGCCGTTCCGCCCCCCCCCCCGCAGCGCTGACTGAAGGAGCTGCATTCACAGCGATACGGAACACGCCGGGCAGGGCACAACCGGCTGACACCCCCCAGTGCGTGGCACCCGGGGCGGGCCGCCCCCCCGCCCCCCCTCTTGGTACGCCACTGGCTAAACCTTTTATCCAATTTCTAAATTGCTGCATTTGTAAAGTTCAAGAGCCAGTATAAAGAAATAGTAGTGGTAAAAAAACTTGTAGGATTAGCTAATATTTTCTTGTTATAATTCTATTTTATGGAGACGTGGCATATCATATACCTACATACTTTTGATAATAGGTGTCCTTCGTTCCCATCTTAAAAAGTTGGGAGGTATGCCAGTGTAATGTCAACACCTGAAACAAGCATTGAATGATTCGATTGCAGTACACACACTGCCATTCCAGTCCACTCTATGTTGGGCAAAAGAGAATTGCTGGGCATAAGAAGCACTGCCTAGCTATGGAAAGGCAATAGTGTTTAGGAAGGATATAAGACTGGTCTAGAGTCTGAAATATGTATCACCGCTTTGCAGAGGAGCACTTAGGTGGGTTTAGGGACATACCCCCCGAATTTAAGAGCCTCACAGATACACAAAAATCTAAAGAATAATTTATAAATTATACAGCAGAATATATCTATAGAGCATATAGATAGCTACTGGCTATCAGACTCCACCAAGTACTCTTGAGGAATGACCTCATATCACTTCCTTTTTTACTGATCCATTACTGCTCTGTATTGTCACCAGGAACTGAAAACCCAACCCAATTCCAGTGGCAGTGATCCAAAGACCTTAAGGTATCTATACCCTATTTATGATAAATGGTATAAAAAAATTTCAGCAACCTCACGAAAACATGACATCTCTTTGAGAGAACATTTCAAAATCTTACAGATATGATTATTACTATATTACTGTATATTTGGAATGTATTAAATACCATCCTTCAAAACCATCCCTCCCCACTCTCACTCACTCACTTGAAAATAGATGCCGTTCAGATCCACGTGATCCTAGTCTTACTTCTTTAGTGTATGCCTCCATATCATCTTCCAAAGCTATCACCCCCTAATCTACCAAACACAATGGAAAACTGAACTTGTGTCCGCCCTGACACCTTAAAATTGGTGTGATATCTGTATGGCTACCATCAAATGTTCCTTTATTGTTGTATCAATAAACTATTCTAGGTGGTATTGTACATCTGTTTGTATAGCATGATACATTGCAACCTTCAAGGCTCCTGAACGCTGGAGCAAAAAATACAACCTTATTCACATTATCCTCCATAAAATGGACACATCTGAGTAATCCCAACACCCACCTTCACCAAACAGAGCAAACACTCGTCTTGCATATGTTCATTGCCATTAATCTGACAATATAACCAGAGTCGGGAAATCCACCTTTCTAAGCTTCACAAAACAGAGTAGACAGAATCCCAGTTAATGAGAAACTGATGGTCTTGCACCCATTGCTATCTTACTCCCAACCCACAAATTTGCATGTTTCACAATTGTTTATTTGATGGCCAGGACATCGCTTTCTCAAGGACGCTTTCATTGAAATTACTCCCTTCCCAAACCGCAGACACAAATTCACCTCTTTCCTTTCTCCATCTTTTTCCCTGCATTTTCTCCTCTTTCCTTTAAATCAATCTATTACCATAGGCGTGCGCACAAGGTGTGCCAGGTGGGCCTAGGCACACCCTAATCACCCTGTGTGGTGCAGATTTCCCTTTTAAACCCCTGATATTTCACCAGAGCTCCCTAACGGGGCTCCTAAAAAATTAGTAAAAATTAATAAAGAATAAAATAATAAAAACTGACACCAATCTCTGCCTTACTAACACCGTCATTATACACATGCACACACACATATGTGTTTGAGCTTTAAGGTGCACACCCTAATGCGACAGCCTGTGCACACCTATGTCTATATGAACCACATACTAAATGCCTCCATTTATTTCCCTCACCCCCCTTTCCCTTCTCCCACTCATGCCCAGAACCAATAATTTGCCTGTTTAACAGTTTTTAATATTATATTATTATAATTTTCAGACACATTTTCCCCAATCTCTTTGTGTTCAATTACCATACTCTTAACTTCTAATGTGCTGTAATCTTTCCTTCCTTACCTGGCTCCAGAACCTTGGCTAAGTGGGTTTGATAGTAATGTCGGCAGTGCCTCCACCCAGGACAGGGCCTCTGTGAACAAAGGGGATTCCCTTCCTGGGAAATTAATCAGTAATCTAGACAAAGTAATTGGGATCAATAGAGTCACTGCAGCCAGCATATAACGGTAACTAATAGCATACAGAATCACACCAGTATAGAAATATTACAAGCCTTATTTTAGGAAGAGATTAACATGGAGTTCCACCCAAAAAAAAAGGAAGCACCACTTTCCTGCTTCCTCCCCCCCTTCTGAGAGACACACACAGGGCCCAGAAGACAGCGACTCGCGTTTGCGCAGTATGAAACAGGCTGTGAAGCTACAAGGCTTCCCTTAGTAAAGATGCCGACGCCTTCACTCGAAGCTGATGGATGGATGGGCTAGGGGTGCTGACATTACGGGATACCTTGACAGGTAAGTGTCCTTACATTAAAAGTCAGCAGCTACAGTATTTGTAGCTGCTAACTTTTATTTATTTTTTTTAATACAGGCTGGAACTCTGCTTTAATAAACGTACATACATTCAATGTACAAACAGGTTTAATCAGCAAAGGGCCCAATAGGAGTCCTCCTGGAATTGTGCACATAAACCCAGGTGGTATATATAATTATTTAAAAGAGACACATCTAGATGAATGTTGCAACATAGTCCAGTTGCAGGGGTCCCTGAGGATGATGCAGTGTCTGCCTTTGTGTCGGAGACCTGAAGACAAGATCAGGGGTCACAGGTGTATTCTCCAACTGTTTTACGACCAGCCTGGAATGGGACTTCCAGGTATATAAACTCTATTGCAATAAAACAGGTTCACTAACTCATTTACAACAAAGTTACCAATACATACATATAGAGGCACAGACCTAGCTATCTGACACTGTGTATGTGAAATAATAACAAGGGCAGAGATACTCTGTTTGTCACATGAATTTAGATATACACTTAGCACCTGCAGTTAAGCTATTGGATCATAGGAATACTTGCATAATAGTCTTTTCTGGTCTGGGTAAAAATACAACAGCAGCAACTCCATGTACAGGACATGTGACACCATTCTCCCTCAGTCTACTTCCTGCAAACTCCCCTTCATAAAGATATCACAGTCCCCCAATCTGAGGTTTCTGACCCAGCTAGCAGGGACAGGAAGTGATGTAAATAAATAACTATATGACAAGGAAATCTACAAGATTAAGCAGAAAGAGGCCAAGCAAGTTATAAGAACTTCTAAAGCGCAGGCAGAAGAAAAACTAGCTCAGTCTATGAAAAAGGGGGATAAGACATTCTTCAGATATATAAATGAAAAAAGGAAATTAAAACAAGGAATAACTAAATTAAAAACAAAGGACGGAAGGTATGTAGAAGAGAATAAAGGGCTAGCCGACTGCCTTAATGAATACTTCTGTTCAGTTTTTACAGAAGAAAAAGAAGGAGAAGGACCTCCACTTGAAAGGATGACTAATGAATCGTTTGATGCATGTGTCTTTACAGAGGAAGACATTCTAAGAATGCTGTCTAAAGTGAAGACAAATAAGTCACAGGGTCCTGATGAAATACACCCAAAATTATTAAAAGAGCTTAGTGGTGAGCTGGCAAAACCATTAACAGATTTATTTAACCAATCATTAGTAACAGGAGTCGTCCCGGAAGATTGGAAATTGGCAAATGTCGTGCCCATTCACAAGAAAGGTAGTAGGGAGGAATCGAGCAACTATAGACCAGTGAGTCTGACATCAATAGTAGGCAAATTAATGGAAACCCTATTAAAGGATAGGATTGTGGAACATCTTCAATCCCATGGATTGCAAGATGAAAAACAACATGGGTTTACTTCAGGGAGATCATGTCAAACAAATCTTATAGATTTTTTTGACTGGGTGACTAAAATAATAGACGGTGGAGGTGCAGTAGACATTGCATATCTATATTTTAGTAAGGCTTTTGACACTGTCCCACATAGAAGACTTATCAATAAACTGCAGTCATTGAGCATGGACTCCCATATTATTGAGTGGATTAGGCAGTGGCTGAGTGACAGACAACAGAGGGTTGTAGTCAATGGAGAACATTCAGAACAAGGTCATGTTACCAGTGGGGTACCTCAGGGATCTGTACTGGGACCAATTTTGTTTAATATCCTCATAAGTGATATTGCAAAAGGCCTCGATTGTAAGGTTTGTCTTTTTGCTGATGACACAAAGATATGTAACAGGGTTGATGTTCCTGGAGGGAAACGCCAAATGGAAAATGATTTAGGAAAACTAGAAGAATGGTCAGAACTCTGGCAACTGAAATTTAATGTGGATAAGTGCAAGATAATGCACCTGGGGCGTAAAAACCCAAGGGCAGAATATAGAATATTTGACACAGTCCTGACCTCAGTATCTGAGGAAAGGGATTTAAGAGTAATTATTTCAGAAGACTTAAAGGTGGAAAGACAATGTAATAGAGCAGCACGAAATGCCAACAGAATGCTTGGATGTATAGGGAGAGGTATAAGCAGTAGAAAGAGAGAAGTGCTTATGCCGCTGTACAGAACACTGGTGAGACCTCACTTGGAGTATTGTGCGCAGTACTGGAGGCCATATCTCTAGAAGGATATAGATACTCTAGAGAGAGTTCAGAAAAGAGCTACTAAACTAGTACATGGATTGCAGGAAAAAACTTACCAGGAAAGGTTAAAGGACCTTAACATGTATAGCTTGGAAGAAAGAAGAGATAGAGGGGATATAATAGAAACTTTTAAATACATAAAGGGAATCAACTCGGTAAAGGAGGAGAGCATATTTAAAAGAAGAAAAACTACCACAAGAGGACACAGTTTTAAATTAGAGGGGCAAAGGTTTAAAAGTAATATGAGGAAGTATTACTTTACTGAGAGAGTAGTGGATGCATGGAATAACCTTCCTGCAGAAGTGGTAGCTGCAAATACAGTGAAGGAGTTTAAGCATGCATGGGATAGACATAAGGCTATCCTTCATATAAGATAGGGCCAGGGACTATTCATAGGATTCAGATATATTGGGCAGACTAGATGGGCCAAATGGTTCTTATCTGCCGACACATTCTATGTTTCTATGTTTCTATGTTTCTAACACCCTCTAGTGATAGAATAAGTGTAGGAAAATGTTCTTGACTCTTGACTTGGTAGTTGCATGAGTCATAGAAACATAGAAACATAGAATGTGTCGGCAGATAAGACCCATTTGGCCCATCTAGTCTGCCCAATATATCTGAATCCTATGAATAGTCCCTGGCCCTATCTTATATGAAGGATAGCCTTATGCCTATCCCAGGCATGCTTAAACTCCTTCACCGTATTTGCAGCTACCACTTCTGCAGGAAGGTTATTCCATGCATCCACTACTCTCTCAGTAAAGTAATACTTCCTCATATTACTTTTAAACCTTTGCCCCTCTAATTTTAAACTGTGTCCTCTTGTGGTAGTTTTTCTTCTTTTAAATATGCTCTCCTCCTTTACCGAGTTGATTCCCTTTATGTATTTAAAAGTTTCTATCATATCCCCTCTGTCTCTTCTTTCTTCCAAGCTATACATGTTACGGTCCTTTAACCTTTCCTGGTAAGTTTTTTCCTGCAATCCATGTACTAGTTTAGTAGCTCTTCTCTGAACTCTCTCTAGAGTATCTATATCCTTCTCGAGATATGGCCTCCAGTATTGCGCACAATACTCCAAGTGAGGTCTCACCAGTGTTCTGTACAGCGGCATAAGCACTTCTCTCTTTCTACTGCTTATACCTCTCCCTATACATCCAAGCATTCTGCTGGCATTTCGTGCTTCTCTATTACATTGTCTTCCCACCTTTAAGTCTTCTGAAATAATTACTCCTAAATCCCTTTCCTCAGATACTGAGGTCAGGACTGTGTCAAATATTCTATATTCTGCCCTTGGGTTTTTACGCCCCAGGTGCATTATCTTGCACTTATCCACATTAAATTTCAGTTGCCAGAGTTCTGACCATTCTTCTAGTTTTCCTAAAACCTTTTCCATTTGGAGTTTCCCTCCAGGAACATCAACCCTGTTACATATCTTTGTGTCATCAGCAAAAAGACAAACCTTACCATCGAGGCCTTTTGCAATATCACTTATGAAGATATTAAACAAAATTGGTCCCAGTACAGATCCCTGAGGTACCCCACTGGTAACATGACCTTGTTCTGAATGTTCTCCATTGACTACAACCCTCTGTTGTCTGTCACTCAGCCACTGCCTAATCCACTCAACAATATGGGAGTCCATGCTCAATGACTGCAGTTTATTGATAAGTCTTCTATGTGGGACAGTGTCAAAAGCCTTACTAAAATCTAGATATGCAATGTCTACTGCACCTCCACCGTCTATTATTTTAGTCACCCAGTCAAAAAAATCTATAAGATTTGTTTGACATGATCTCCCTGAAGTAAACCCATGTTGTTTTTCATCTTGCAATCCATGGGATTGAAGATGTTCCACAATCCTATCCTTTAATAGGGTTTCCATTAATTTGCCTACTATTGATGTCAGACTCACTGGTCTATAGTTGCTCGATTCCTCCCTACTACCTTTCTTGTGAATGGGCACGACATTTGCCAATTTCCAATCTTCCGGGACGACTCCTGTTACTAATGATTGGTTAAATAAATCTGTTAATGGTTTTGCCAGCTCACCACTAAGCTCTTTTAATAATTTTGGGTGTATCCCATCAGGACCCTGTGACTTATTTGTCTTCACTTTAGACAGCAATCTTAGAACGTCTTCCTCTGTAAAGACACATGCATCAAACGATTCATTAGTCATCCTTTCAAGTGGAGGTCCTTCTCCTTCTTTTTCTTCTGTAAAAACTGAACAGAAGTATTCATTAAGGCAGTCGGCTAGCCCTTTATTCTCTTCTACATACCTTCCGTCCTTTGTTTTAATTTAGTTATTCCTTGTTTTATTTTCCTTTTTTCATTTATATATCTGAAGAATGTCTTATCCCCCTTTTTCATAGACTGAGCTTGTTTTTCTTCTGCCTGCGCTTTAGAAGTTCTTATAACTTGCTTGGCCTCTTTCTGCCTAATCTTGTAGATTTCCTTATCTTCATTGCTCTGGGTTTTTTTATAATTACAAAATGCTGGCTTTTTATTTTTAATGATTTGGGCCACTTCTGCTGAGTACCACAGTGGTCTCTTCCTTTTTTTGCTTTTACTGACAAGTCTAATGTAATTTTCTGTTGCCTTCAATAATGCACCTTTTAAGTAGTCCCATTTCTCCTGGACTCCATGTAATCCGTTCCAGTCTGATAAGGACTCATTTATGACTAATTTCATTTTTGAACAGTCTGTTTTTCTAAAATCCAAAACTTTTGTTTTTGTGTGGTGAGACTCTTTCACAGTTCTTATATTAAACCACACTGACTGGTGATCACTAGATCCCAAGGTTTCGCCTACAATGACATCATATACCGAATCCCCATTTGTGAATACCAAATCCAAAATGGCCTCCCTCCGGGTTGGCTCCTAAACCACTTGTTGCAGAGACAACCCCAGTAGGGAATTTAGAAAATCTGTACTCCTGGTAGAACTTGCTATTTTGGTTTTCCAGTTTATATCTGGAAGATTGAAATCTCCCATAATGATAACTTCTCCTTTCATTGTCATTTTAGCTATTTCTTCAACTAGTAGATCATCTAGTTCTTTAACTTGACCAAGTGGTCTATATATCACACCTACACGAGTTACTGCATGATTAGCAAACTGCAACTTAACCCAAACTGACTCTATGTTGGCCTCACCAATTTGTATTAGGTTAGATTTAATGCTATCTTTCACATACAGGGCCACTCCTCCTCCTTTCTTGCCTTCTCTGTCTCTTCTGTATAAAGAGTACCCTGGTATGGTTATGTCCCAGTCATTTCTTTCATTAAACCATGTCTCCGTAACAGCCACTAAATCTACATTCTCAGATGCCATTATTGACCCAAGTTCATTGATTTTTTTACCTAAACTGCGAGCATTTGTAGACAGGACTCTGAGCTTATCATTTCTTAACCTCTGTGCTTCTGACCTGTTCTGGCATTGTTTCGGGGGGCAATTGGACTCTTGTATTTTCACTCTTTTGCCCCCCCTTCCTAGTTTAAATGCTCCTTCACAAATTCTTGGAGTTGTTCACTAAGTACATTTGTTCCTTTGAGAGAAAGATGCAAACCATCTTTTTTGTACAGTTCCTTTCTATTCCAAGTAGAGCTATCATGAGAAACAAAGCCAAATCCTTGCTCTTGACACCATTTACTAAGCCATATGTTGAACTCCTTTATGCGCCTCTGCCTATCATTCTGAACATTATGCACAGGCAGAACTTCAGAAAATGAAATGGTGGATGCAAAATCCTGTACGTCATTACCAAGTGTGATAAAAGATTTTTTCACCTCTGACACTTCATTGCAAGCCAGGTCATTTGTCCCTAGATGGACAAAAACATCCACGTCCCCTTCCTGCTTTGCTTGCTTAACAATATTAATAATACGTCTTTTATCTCGTCTAGCAGTAGCACCAGGGAGACATCTCACAAAACCATTTTCTTTAAGCTCCACACTTCTTATGATTGAATCACCCAGCAACAGCTGCTTCCTTTGAGACTTCACTTTATCTTTTTTGCCCTTGGCTGCAGTCTTGCATACATTAGACATAGGAGTCGATGGTTTCTCACCCTCTGTGCTTGAGTCCATATCCATGTTGTCCTTACATTCTGAGAGTGCTGCAAATGAATTATGGAGAACCACCGACTGTGGGACATGTCTTCTATCCACCAAATGAGTCCGTTAATTGGGTCAGGGTTCAGGTTCAGCATGCAAGTTTGGAAGTGGTTGCTGCTTCAAACATGAATGCTTTTGCTATGGCGGGTACCATTCCCTTTTGCAATGTTTCAAGCGGAGACGTTCCAGCGACGCTGCAGGAAAAATGGAGGACTCCAGTGATGTGTCCTTTTCTAAGTAGGTATCCAGACCATGCGGTTGTAGGGTTGTTGGAGTCTGATTTTTTGATGGTTTTCATATTCCTTGTTCAGTTGCCCATATCCTGCCCATGGCAAATAACCTGCGTTCGGCGATGTTACACCCTTCTGTCGCCTAAGACAAGCTGGCCAAGGAAATAGCTTTGGGGCACATGAGCTGCCGTTTTCAGCTTCTCCTCTGGAGAACTTAGTGGTTTCTCCTCTGGGAGTAGTTCCTAAGAAGGAACCTGGGCGCCAGGAGCGGAGCAACACGGAGTTCCTTGTCCTCAGGAGCTGTGGCAAATTGCCTTGAAATAGCCGCAGGATTGATCCGGAATTCTTTAAGTGGGTCAACTTGGTCTGCCTATTCTAAGGTTTGGCTTAAATGGTGGGACCTTTTAAAGCAGGTTGGCATTGACATGGTGCAGAGGTGGGCAACATATTGCTTTATTTTATGTCTGAATTATGTACAGGGGGTGTCTATTTCTGCGCTTACCCAGAAGTTAGCCGGTTTAAATCTCTGGGACCCTGAGATTTCACTAAAGATTTCTTGGTTAGACCAGCCTTAAAGGGTTCTTTTGTTTAAGGCGTCGTCCTCTATGGCATTTTACTGGGCTCTTAGGGTTGATGAGTTGGTCAGCTCGTCTAGGGCTTCTCAAGGGGGTATGCTGGTTAGCGATGTCGGTTGCATTGGTGATATCATGTCCTTGTTAATTAGACGTTCAAAAACAGATCAGGCTGGAAAAGGTACGTATGTACATGTACACCTGGTCCAAGGCTCAGACATTTGTCCTGAGGTCGCAGTGGAGGATTATTTGAGGCTTCGTCTGGCGCAGGGTAGATCCTTTTTGATGCATCAGGATGGATCTGCTCTATCTTTGTTTCAGTTTGTGTCGGCTTTTCGGTCCTGCTTGTTGGCTGTGGGTTATGATTCACATAATTATTCCTCTCACTCCTTCCACATGGGGGGGGGGGGGGTCACTGAGGCTGCCAGGTGGGGCTTGGATACATCAGTTTTGATGCACATTGCCCGGAGGAAGTCAGATAGGTTTCGTATATACATTCGCCCCCATTTGGTCCAGTAAAGTTTTTGATTTAGGGTCATTGTTCTCTGTTTTTTCTGTTATGTGCCTCTGTTTTTTGTTTAGGGCTCCGGGTAAATTCTCTTTGTATTTACTGTATGTCTACTGTATTTTCTTTTTTAGATGATGATGCCTGCCTTTTTTGGATCCTGGGCCATTCCTTTGTTTTTTGGGGTGCTGAGCAGGCAGATGTCCGGCCTAATGAGTGTAAATTGGGAATGTCTAGGGAGATGGCCAAGGTCAGGTGGATAGGTATCCCGTGCATGATTGGAGCAAGGTTTTGCCTGAGGTTCATCGTTTTTCGCATTTGGACAGAGCGCCTGACATCCTTGTGCTGCATGCTTGTAGTAATGATTTGGGTGTTTGGTCGATGCTCCATCTTATTCAGGACATTATTTGCGATTTCCTTAGGCTTCACATGGCTTTCCCCTATATGATTGTGATTTGGTCCGACATCGTTGGCACAACTTTTTCGAATGTCTTGCATCTTCTGTTGACAAGCTCAACAAATTGCGCATTAAAGTTAACAATTTCCACTCCAAAAGTGTGTCGATCCTATCATTTTAGTGGTAAGTGGCAGATGGGGTTCAAGGGGGCAGTAGCAGCTACGGTGGTAGGTTATGCACTACCTCTCATAGGCATTAGTCATGCCTAAAATTGGTACATTACTGGACAGAAATATTAAAAACTATCTGCGATATCACAACAACCCATTGATTTGGAATTTAAAATGTGTACAGTATATTAGGACTCCATTACTTAGAAATTTACCACCCAAATACTATAACACTAGCTACTAGATTACTTTTATTGTGGTTATTAACTACTATAAGTAGTTAATAGTAGTAAATATTGAACTACTTGTTATTATTAAGTTGATTGCAGACCTCACCTGCATTGCCTGTAAAACCCAGATTAATACTATTCTAATGAGGTAGAAACTAATATATCAGCCTTGAGGATGCCCCAGGACATTTTCTAAAGGTTTGGGATAATTGGATAGAGGAATCAACACTAACCCCACCTACACTGCTGTTAGAGTGCTTGTTGCAATAATTTTGGAAAATTGCAATATTTTAAATATAATGAAAAATGATATATGCGGGAAATTGGGACCTAGAAAGGATCTTCCTATACTGAAACCCTACAGATTTATATGTAGCACCACCCTGACCCCTGAAGGCAGGTGGAGTACCCCCAGAGACAAGGTGAACAAACACTATCCCATGGCTGACTCCATGGCTAAAAGATGAGGGATGTGTAAGGACTGGGCGCCAGTCACTTTAGGGACTTTTAAATGTATTTTATTCTTCACAGCAACCCATGGGAAAGAAGGACAGGGAACTCAGAACACCCTGTAGCCAGGCACGGGTCTATGGTTTTATGAGACAAAGGGGTTTATTTACTAAAGTTGGAGAGTGCAAAATCCGGCTCACTTCTGCATAGAAACAAATCAACTTCCAGGTTTCATTGCCAAAGCTTAAATGGTAACTCCACTTTTGCAGGGGGAAAAAAATAGCAAATAAAGAAAACATAATATGGTGTATACTATTGCGACACAAGTCATATTGTAGTTGAATGTTATTAAAAATAATCTTTCCTTTTCAATCTGCAGATGCTGCAATTTTCTGAAAATGCAATGCAATATGGCTACCTGGACGTATACTGTATACAGAATGTGTACTGACCACACCCCAGAAACATAATTTCCTGCTTTGTGATTGCCTCACTGATTTTCCCAGAAGTCTGCACTAAGATGCAAGTCAGATTTCGAGCATCCCCTGTAACAAAAATGTCATTTTTGGTGAGATATTGCTAATAGGAACACATCTAAAGAGATGCAGGCTCTGCATCTTTCCTCATTAGTGCCCTGTAGCTGCTACAGCTGATTGATAATTATGAAATCACTCCCATTAGACTCCCTGTACACAGGGGCACAGAGGAACAAACAGTGATTTATTCGGAATAACAAAAGGTAGGAATCTGCAACAAAGTTTGTTCAAATCCTTGTAATGTACAGAGATCACCTAGAGGGGAATGTTTTTTTCTCAACAAAAGTGGAGTTATGCTTTAATTGAACAAGCTGAGGTTAGATTCTGATCTGAGCCTTATATTGCACTCTCCAGCTTTATTAACCACTTTAAGACCGGAGGATTTTCCTGCTTAATGACCAGGCCACTTTTTTCAACTTGCCACTGCGCGACTTTAACTGGCAATTGCGTGGTCATGCAATGTTGTACCCAAACAAAATTTATGTCCATTTTTTCCCCCACAAACAGAGCTTTCTTTTGGTGGTATTTGATCACCTCTGTGCTTTTCATTTTTTGCATTATTTATAAAAAAAGAGCAAAAATGTTGCGAAAAATTTACATTTTCTACTTTGACAGTTACAAAATATCCAATATATTCAATTTTTGTCATATATTTAGGCCAAAATGAATTTAGCTACATGTCTTTGACAAAAAAATTCTCAATGAACATATTTTTAACCACTTTAAGACCGGAAGATTTTATCCCATTCTTGACCAGGCCATATTTTGCGATTTGGCACTGCGTTACTTTAACGGACAATTGCGCAGTCGTGCAATGCTGTACCCAAATTAAATGTATGTCCTTTTTTCCCCACAAATAGAGCTTTCTTTTGGTGGTATTTGATAACCTGTGCGATTTTTAATTTTTGAAAAAAAAGAGCGACAATTTTTTTTAAAAAAACAATATTTTTCACATTCTGATATATAACATTCCCCCAAAAAAAATTTACAAATCAAAATTTTTTAACATTTTAGGCCAATTTGTTTTCTGCTACATATTTTTGGTTAAAAAAAATCACAATAGGCATATTTTGATTGGTTTGCGCAAAAGTTATTGCGTTTACTAACTAAGGGAAAGATTTGTCATTTTTATTGTTTATTTTTTTTTTTTACTAGTAATGGCGGCGATCTGCAATTTTTTGCGGTCTGCGACATTGCAGCGGACAGATCGGACCCTTGACTGACATTTTTGACACTTTGGGGGAACCAGTGACATTACTACAGTAATCAGTGCTATAAATATGCACTGTTACTGTAATAATGACACTGGCAGGGAAGTGGTTAACACTGTTGGTGATCAAGGTGTTAAATGTGTGCCTCATGCTTACTGACGTGTGTGGGGGGAGGGGGTTGTGTGACACAGACACAGATCGCAGGTTCAGCTATGCTGAATCCTCTGATCTGTCACTGCCTGTTACAGAGAGGATCCGCCCGCTTTGTTTATACAAGCGGGCGGATTTTCTCAGTCTTTGCCCGACAATCAGGGAAGAGAGGCAGTGATTACCACCTCTCCTCCCCTGGCCCGACTCCCGCTGTGTCTAAACATGCGCGTATGCTCTTAGCGTACGCAATTGGCGTGCGCAAATTCGCCATTTCACGCATTCGTGCGCTAATTGTTTTGGCGCCAAACGGCCTATTTAACCACTTGCTGACCGCTCACATTGAGCATACTGTGGCAAAGTGGCTCGTTATCGTCCAGCGACGTAGGTCTAAGTCGCTGGACTCCTCCCCTTGTGGGCAGCGAGTGCGCGCCGCCGGAGGCTCGCTCCCGCTGTATACAGACACAGCGGGAGTCGGCCCAGGGGAGGAGAGGCGGTGATCACCGCCGCTCTTTCCCGATCATCGGGGATCGAGTGAGGAGATCCGCCCGCTTGTGTAAACAAAGCAGGGGGATCTCCTATGTGACAGGCAGGGACAGATTACAGGATTCAGCATAGCTGAACCTGCGATCTGTGCCTGTGTTACACAGTCCCCTCCCCCCACACAAGTCAGTAAGCACCAGGCATACATTAACCCCTTGATCACCAATAAAAGTTAACCCCTTCCCTGCCAGTGTCTTTTTTACAGTAACAGTGCATATTTATAGCACTGATTACTGTAGTAATGTCAATGGTACCCCCAAAAGTGTCAAAAATGTCATTTAGGGGTCCGATCTGTCCGCCACAATGTCGCAGTCCTGCAAAAAAATCGCAGATCGCCGCCAGATCGCAGCCATTACTAGTTAAAAAAAAACAATAAAAATGGCATAAATTTCCCGAAGTTAGTAGCTGCGATAACTTTTGCGCAAACCAATCAAAATACGCTTATTGCGATTTTTTTTTCAAATATATGTAGCAAAAAACAAATTGGCCTAAAATGTTAAAAAATTTAGATTTTTACATTTTGGGGGGGGGGGGGGGTTTCATATAAAAAAAAATGTGAAAAATATTGTTATTTTTTTCAAAATTGTCGCTCCTTTATTTTTTTAAATATGTATTATTTTAATATTTGTTAAAAATATGCTCATTGAGAATTTTTTTGTCAAAGACATGTAGCTAAATAGATTTTGGCCTAAATATATGACAAAAATTGAATATATTGGATATTTTTTAACTGTCAAAGTAGAAAAATATTGTTATTATTTCAAAATTGTCGCTTTTTTAAATTAATATCGCAAAAAATGAAAAGCACAGAGGTGATCAAATACCACCAAAAGAAAGCTCTGTTTGTGGGAAAAAAGGGACATAAATTTTGTTTGGGTACGGCATTGCATGACCGCGCAATTTTCAGTTAAAGACGCACAGTGCCGAATCGCAAAAAGTGGCCTGGACGTAAAGCAGGAAAATCCTCCGGTCCTAAAGTGGTTAAACACAGCAGTCACTTTAGGTAATTGTTGTGTTATCTTCAGCTCTTCATGTTATCCTGTGTACCTGTTGTTCCTGATTATTTGACCTGGCTTCCTCTTGACCCTGCTGCTCGCTGCCCGCCCTGACCTTTGGCTTGTCTGACTACTCTCTCGGTCATCCTTGTTTGTTTATCTGCTACTGCACCAGAACCTGCTCTCTGCCTGGCTGGGTGGTCCTGAGGACCGGGACCTGGTGCTACTCTGTAGCGTAATCCATCCCCACCATCAGGGGCCCTTTTGAATACCAGCTTGCACTTAGACCCCACACCTCAGAGGAACCTGTGCTTGTCAGAGTACCTTAAAATACATACAAAAATACAGCGCTGCTGATCTCAGTAATGTGCAAGTATGCAACAAAGGGTGTGCAAACATGTGCTAATTAAATAATTAATCACAGTGTATATGTGCTAGCAAATTAGCAAATGAAATATAAATATTCAGAATATATATATATATATATAAAATAAACGCATTGACATAGAGGTACCTGCCTAGTGTCCATCCGGCATCCAGCTTAGCAACCTCGGGCCCTCATCAGGTGAGAGTTCCCTCTATTCGTCAGGCTCCATCTCCCCTCCTGACAGTATAACACAGCCATGGCTGAGCCTGCATGAGGGATCTTTCCCGTGGATGAGATATGTCAACACCTGGCGGCTCTCACTCAGGCTGTGAAATCCTTACAAGAGGGTTATACCCAGTTAGAAGAACGTGTGCAGTCCCTGGTCTCCTCTTCTGACTCTACCGCAGTTCCAGTTTCCTCATCTACCACGCCTCCCACAGGGACCACGCCTAGGCTCACGGTGGTCATGTTACCCCCTGAACTGAGAGCCCCTACACCAGAGAGGTTTGGAGGAGACCGCAGCAAATTCCATTTCTCCTTAGAGAACTGATCCTTCAACCAGGGGACAAAGTATGGCTGTCCACGAATAACCTCTGCTTGGCCTGCTCCTCGAAAAAATTGGCACCCAAGTTTATTGGGCCATTTCCAGTAAAAAGGAAACTTAAGAAGGTGTCATGCGAATTGGCTTTACCTGAGTCACTTAAAATCCACCCTGTGTTTCACGCCGCGCTGTTAAAACCTGCCTTGCCGGACCCCTTTCCAGGTAGGGATTCCAGACCTCCTGACCCTGTGGTGATTGATGGTGATAAGGAATTTGAGGTGGAAGCTATTTTGGACTGCAAAAGGAGGAGGAACCAATCACGATTCCTGGTTAAATGGAAGGGCTATGGCCCAGAGGAGAATTCCTGGGAGCCCGAACAGGATGTCCATGCTCAGGTATTAATTTGGGCTTTTTTCCACAGCCACCCA